>NC_134705.1:197723022-198424272 GCF_043290135.1 Rhipicephalus microplus | reverse complement strand
TTTACTTTCTACGTCACTGTGTGTTGCGCGCAAAGTACTTCCATGAACTTTTGAAATGTACTGTGGAGCTTCAGATTACCTTAACCTTTTGAGTATCAAAGAGAACTCAAAACATAACGGTATTTTGAGAACACTCAAAACATAACAACAAACACAAGGTAACACAAAGGCGTCGCCGCCGATGTTCTACTCACCACTAGGAACCCACAAAAGACAGCCCGCGGTCGCTGCGTCTCGCGGGACCCCGTCAACAAGCAACAATGCACGCCAGCCACCCCGCGCCCAAGAGACTCCCCAATCATTACTGTACGACCACCGAGCCTCGCCGCCAGGCGCACTGCTGGTGCTACCACGCTAACCACAATGATGATGATGGCGAAAATCTCGTGCGAGCAATGCACCATCTACCGCTCAGCCGCTGTTAACCTTAAGTACAGATTATCTGCGAGACACATGTGCTTCACGAGGTGCAAGCGACTTTACAGGAGGTGATAGCCCGCCTACAAGGTACATTGAGGTGTAATTGAACTGAACATCCTGCACAATTATTTAGCTTTTATTTAGCTTGATTTTGAAGTGTACCGTTTCATATGGTCATCTCACTGAAGGCACTACCATGTTCACTGAGTCATTCGATGTACTCCCTATGAGTCGCTGTCCTGGTCTAATAAGTGCGCTTCCCAATTCTTGTGATTTTGCGACTTTATAGGACGTGAAAAGCAGGGATTATATAACATGCATTTATTTTTTTTTTCTGCTGGGCACTTGCCTGCATCTCAACTCCTTGCCCTCCTTGCATTCTGACCAGGACTGTAGACACTGCCGAAGAACCAATGGGTATTTCCACAGCAATTTCCTTGTCGAGGACCAGCGCGAAAGGACTGCTCCACTTCCACTGCTGGTTTTCTATTCCGAGGTGCAGCATCTACGAAGAGGAAATAATAAAACAGTTCTACTAATGTATGACACTACTCTATCACCAATAAATAATTACCACTGATTTGAATTGTGATCGAATCCAGGGCTTAGAATCCTGCAACAACTGTTCCATGTTGCGATCAAAATTGTGCAACTGAACCTCATTGTAACGAAGTTGCAACCAACATGAAAATTTTTCCTTTATATTCAATTTTCGATATCAACATTTAGTATTCATTTGCCAACTGGTACTGGTGACATTCTGGCAGAAAGAACATCACTGTACTGACACTAATGAAGACTAGTGTCACATATTTCTGTCTTCTTGTAATACAGTAAAACCCCTTTATATAAGGCATGCTCTGGGCAGCAATTATTGTTTCTTACATGAGATGTCTCTTATAAGAGGTTGTATGCACTTTCTTATCTATCCGTATTTTACTGTGGACACACCGGTGTCTCTTATACCCATTTGTCTCTTATATCAGTGTCTCCTATAAAGGGGTTCAACTGTATTGGCCTGTATAATACTTATAGTGAACCCACAGTATGACCGATAGAATATAGAACATCTAGCAAGCAATACAGAGAAAGACAAACATGTAGGGGACAAATATCCATATTGCTAAAAAAAAGCAGAAATACTAAATAACAGTGCGAACATACATTTGTATTAGCAGAAAGAGCTTACCAATGGTGCCTTTGTGCTCTTCCACGTGTAGGCATGCATGTGCCCTGGTTGGAGTGATATCTTCTCCACGGTTCCAGCCTGTGATTACAACCATATGAATAAGTACCAACAGGTACTACGTCAGTGATAGCCTTTTGCCTTTCAGTTGAAAGTGGTATCTTCCCGTGCTATGGCAAAAAAGATTGTCTTGCCAAGTTTGCTTTAAAATATTAGTGTGCATGAGCACAAGTGCATTCCCACACAGACACACATGCGCTTCATTAAAAAAATTATATGAGCAGTGCATAACGGAATAGAACAAAGCAAGACACGCAGAGGGTCATCACTTAAGTCCTCTTTGTTTCTTATCGTGTCTCATTCTATTACAGTGTAGACCACTTATAACGTAACCGCTTATATTGCAGAGTTGATTATAATGCGGTCTTTTTTGACTCCCGTTCCCCCGCCTATAGAACCCCATGTATACACATACCACTTATTGTGCAGTTCTCCAATAGAAAAGACCGGTTATAATACGGTTGCCGGAAAATCTTTGTGACAATTGTGGTAGCAAATGCGCGACTAAAAGGAGGCGCGCTTGGTACGCCGCTGGGGAGCGAGTGACGAGGTAGTTATGGAGGAAGGGGGTACGTGGAGTGAGTGGACGAAGGGCCGAGAGAAGAAAAAAAAGAAAGAAAAAAGACCGCAGCACTCTGGGCGGGCTCGCCGAGGGCGGTAGCCTAGGTGCGGATTAGAGTCACTATCGTGACTCTCGCTTGCCGCAGCTCAACATGGCACGTGCGATTCCTTCCGTATCAACTGCACTTAACAGTTTCCTGCTGGGAAAAGCATCGTCGATATTGTGCTTGCTACAGATATTGCGTTTGCCACCTCATCCGTAAATTTGAAACATTTTATGGCTTCATGATGTGTGCTTTCATTTTTGCCGCCGGTGCGTTGTCTTATGTAAGCTCACACTGTTCTTGGTTCACTCACACTGTTCTTGGTTCAGTGCTTGAGTGCGGTCTTTTCAACATCAGATTTTCCCGCCTTGGAAAAACTTCCCACGACAACGTACCAAATAGCAGGCTAGGCCTAATCAGCGTTAGTAGAGTTTCGGTAGCGGTCGCGTGCTAAGTTGCGGTTTGGCACAAAATCAACGAAGCTCTTTGCGGTGCCTGCTCTTGAAGGGAAGGGATATGTGTGTTAATGAAAACGAGAGTGACACGTGTAGCGCTCGAATGGTGGTTCACGATTCAATTGCGACGTCTTGAAATCATGATTGAAGGTTAAAAATCTTGGAGGCACTGCGCCGACCAAAGTAAAAGTTTAATAAAAAGAAAAAGCAAAAAAGAAAGACGTTTCGGCTCCCACACGGAAGCCTTGTTCACAGTGAAAAAGAGTGACCACCCATGAAACCGAATCATTGGCGTTTTCTTCAAAAGATTGTAAGCACCATGTACTGCATGCTCCGATGCTCGGACACATCATCATCAGCATCATCATCATCATCATCATCAGCCTGACTACGTCCACTGCAGAACAAAGGCCTCTCCCATGTTCCGCCAGTTAACCCAGTCCTGTGCTTGCTGCTGCCAATTTATACCCGCAAACTTCTTAATCTCATCTGCCCACCTAACCTTCTGTCTCCCCCTAAGCCACTTCCCTTCTCTGGGAATCCAATTAGTTACCCTTAATGACCAGCGGTTATCCTGTCTACGCGCTACATGCCCGGCCCATGTCCATTTCCTCTTCTTTTTTTTTCAACTATGATATCCTTAACCCCCGTTTGTCCCCTAATCCACTCTGCTCTCTTCTTGTCTCTTAAGGTTACACCTACCATTTTTCTTTCCATTGCTCGCTGCGTCGTCCTCAATTTAAGCTGACCCCTCTTTGTAAGTCTCCAGGTTTCTGCTCCGTAGCTAAGTACCGGCAAGATACAGCTGTTATATACCTTTCTCTTGAGGGATAGTGGCAATCTACCTGTCATAATTTGAGAGTGCTTGCCGAATGTGCTCCTCCCCATTCTTATTCTTCTAGTTACTTCAATCTCGTGGTTAGGCTCTGCGGTTATTACCTGCCCTAAGTAGACATAGTCTTTTACAACTTCAAGTGCACTATTACCTATCTCGAAGCGCTGCTCCTTTCCGAGGTTGTTGTACATTACTTTCGTTTTCTGCAGATTAATTTTAAGACCCACCTTTCTGCTCTCCTTGTCTAACTCCGTAATGATGAGTTGCAATTCATCCCCTGAGTTACTCAGCAATGCAATGTCATCGCCGAAGCGCAGGTTACTAAGGTATTCTCCATTAACTCTTATCCCTAACTGTTCCCATTCTAGGCTTTTGAAAACCTCCTGTAAGCACGCGGTAAATAGCATTGGGGAGATTGTGCCCCCTGCCTTACACCCTAATGGATTGGTATTCTGTTGCTTTCTTTATGAAGCACTATGGTAGCAGTTGATCCCCTGTAGATTTCTTCCAGGATGTTTATATATACTTCATCGACGCCCTGATTCCGCAGTGTCTGCATGACGGCTCATATTTATACTGAATCAAACGCCTTCTCGTAATCTATGAAGGCTAGGTATAGTGGTTGGTTGTACTCTGAGCATTTCTCTATTACCTGATTGATAGTATGAATGTGGTCAATTGTTGAGTAGCCTGTTCGAAATCCTGCTTGTTCCTTTGGTTGATTGAATTCTAATGTTTTCTTTACTCTGTTAGCAATTACCTTTGTAAATAGCTTGTATACTACAGAGAGCAAGCTGATCGGCCTGTAATTCTTCAAGTCCTTGTTATCTCCTTTCTTATGTATTAAGATGATGTTAGCGTTCTTCCAAGACTCTGGTACCCTTCCCGTCAGGAGACACCTCGTAAACAGGGTGGCTAGTTTTTCTAACACAATCTCTCCTCCATCTTTCAGCAGATCTGATGTTACCTGATCCTCACCAGCAGTTTTGCCTCTTTGCATGCTCTCCAAAGCTTTTCTGACTTCTTCTATCATTACTGGTGGGATGTCATCTGGGTTACTGCTAGTTCTTATAGTATTAAGGTCGTGGTTGTCTCGGCTACTGTACAGATCTCTGTAAAACTCCTCCGCTATTTTAACTATCGTATCCATATTGGTAGTTATTTTGCCTTCTTTGTCCCTTAGTGCATACATCCGACTTTTGCCTATCCCAAGTTTCCTCTTCAGTGCTTTGACGCTTCCTCCATTTTGCAGAGCGTTATGCAGGACACACATGGCTGCTCGCAATCGCGGCCCTTGAAAAAGGTTGTTTTGTTTACAGTGCAGTACCACTTATAGCGTGGACATTCGTGACTCCCGCAACTTACGTCATAAGCGGTCTATACTGTAGTATTCACACCACGAACCACGTTCCATAATGCGAAAAAACCAACCAATATGTCTTAGTATTTTGATTACACGAGCTGGTACAGCCCCAAGAAAGGAAACTGTGATACACTGCTAATGGTGTATTAGTTTTCTCTTTATTTCATCACTCATTAGACCGAATTTCACAAAGAAAAACAGTGGAGCTAGATATTTATTTCATGTTAATAATTTCTGGTGTACAAGAGTGCTATAGCAAGGATTATGGGAAAGAATATACACATAAAAATAGCAATAAATTTTTTTGTTATCTGGATTTCTTCCACCCTTTTTTTTTTTTTGCAGTAAGGTACAGGTTAGGAATATGTAAATATGATTTCCTCAAATGAAGTGTCACTCTGCTTTGTCATATGGGGCACACCTTCAAAAGTGCTTGCATAGAGAGGCAACACTGCCAAGTACAAAGTCAATTTAGAGCGAAAAGTTGAGGGAAACACACCTGACCAAAGCACACAGTGTCCGTTGTGTTGTTGCAAATGGCCACGTAGCTGGGGAGAACACCAGTGTGTGCATCCTGCAACAAGCAGACAGACAAGCAACATCACCTTATTGCAAAATTGGGCTTCACAGACACAAAAACTCCTCGCATGGTACACGTAAGTAATGAGTAGAGCAGAGCATAACTGGAAAGTTACACAACTGTCAAGCAAGTTTTTAGTAAGTACGCACAGTCATAAAAACAGCTGGAAAATGAAGATAAAAGCTTGGGATGAAAAATATGTAAACTGTAAATCTGTGAGGCGACGTTACAACAAGTGGACTTGTATTCTTCGTGGTTGGAAAGACACATACACGTTCTCTCATATAACACTTGTTCTCTTTCATTGGCTATGTTGTCTGTGAGGTTTAATTAATGTTGTCCTGTCATGCAACTTATAAGTTAACATGGGTTGTGTAAGGCCATCTCATAAAAGGGTCCCAGCTTAACTAGATCAATCATTTTGCATCACTTTCCTTTGAGTACCTTAGAGCACAATATTTTAGTGCATACAAATAAATCGGTCTGATTTTCTCGTAACTCAATTCATATATAACATGCAGTTCACTGCATATCCCATAAAAAAAAATAACTAAAGAATAAAAAAAAACCTGTTCCTTTAGCATATAACAGCTGCATAAGTAAGAAATCGCTTGGTTTTTCTTGGTTCTCTACCATTTGCTGCCGTGCTACGATGCAACACCAACACATAACAAACCCTAATAATTAGCCACTCTCATATGTGAGAACAGCAGTCATGCCCCTCCAAATAATATTAAAAGTATTGTACAGTAAAAGCTCGTTAATTCGGGAAATTGAACAATTTAGATGTATTATTTGGTATTGCATGTTCAGTCCTATTTGGCCACAACTTGGTTAGTTTGGACCTCAAGCACAATCATGTTGTTGGCAACCAAGGCTTGTATGATGGCAACCAAGCCATTGTGGGTACTGTGTATGATAACACTGATAGTGACTGGGATGAAGCTGTGAGAAGCGGCGGTTTCGTTTTCACCGCTTGCCTTCAGAACTGTCTAGTCACATTCCTTGATTGTGCATTGCAAGCCATGTTTCTTTAGCAGCAGTTGCAGTACTCAGCAGTTTTGTTTAGACTCGAAGCGTAAGTCGCGTGCATGCCTTCAGAAATGCGTAGATGCTATGATCAAGCTACTTGTGACCACATTTTTGTCTATAGTGGATGGAGTGCTCAGTAAATTTGAACTTCAGGCTATCTTCAGGCTATCACAAAACTCAAAGATATTGGCAAGCGAATTTTGTGGTGGTATACAATAAGAGACAGGTTGAGAATATGTTTTGGCTTAAGACACGGGGTGTCGAGCCACAGGCTTAGATTGGGAACAAAGTCCCACATGGCAAGAATTGCGGCATTTACACAGAATTTTTGCATTCAACAAAAATCGAAAAAGAATTGATGTGACACCAACTTCATTATGTTTTCTTTGTACCCACAATAATTTACTATTTGGTTATTCAGCCAATTTTTCCAGTTTCATGAAATCTTGAATTACCGAGCTTTTACTGTACTCAACAGAAACTCAGTTTGAACTAGCAAAGCACCTCACAAACTACACCGACTAAAGAAAGAGCGATGCAGACTTCAAATATTGTATTGTTTTTTGCTAACTCAATATGAAGCATTATTAACTTGTCCAAGTTGAAGTTTCACTAAAATTCGAGACAGCACATCCGCACTCTGTACAAAAGGAGCATTGTGGTGGCTAACCGGGCTCCAGTAGGAAGCTGCCGTGGAGAGCGTGTGAACAACAGGCTGACAGATCCTGATAAAGCACGGGTCCAAGGATGCCTCGATTTCAACGCCAGGCTCCTAATATTTGAAAAAACAAAGATACATCAGTTTGCTATTTAGGCTTTTTTGTTAATCACAGGTACACAAATGTGGCAGGTGACACAATTTGAAGTGACAGAATCCACAGCAGAAGTTGGTTATGCTTAATCGTAGTCTAGACTATAAGGTGACAGAAAATGCCCCCGGTTCAAAAGATAACTTGTCACAGGTGGGAAACCATCCCAAAATCACTGCACTGTTAATGTTGTGGTTTAAAAGGCTAAAAGGGCATCAGCTCTCTGCCTACTTGAATATATCTGTGTGAAAGAGTACCGTAATTACTCGAATCTAACGCGCACCTTTTTTTCGGTTAAGCGAGTTCATAAATCGCATGCGCGTTAGAATCGAGTACGAACAAAAAAATTACGGTCAATCTATTGCCATCGGCAAATCCAAAATGGCCGCCCCCTACGTGCGTCGGCACTTTTCCTTGCTCCGTGTGCGTCGGCATGGCGCGTTGGCCATTTCTGCCTATGTGTTTCCCATGTGCGGCACTTCGTACGTGTGCTGAGGAGTTCTTCATCTAGTAGTGCATTAGCATCGACGGCATGGAAGGGCCTACTCCAAAAACTCGAGTGCACCACGATGCTGCTTTTAAAAGAAAAGTCATCGCCTGTGCAGAAACGGACGGAAATCGGGCCGCATCGCGGTCGTTCGGAGTTCCCGAAACGTGCGTGCGGGACCGGCGGAAACAAAAGCAGAAGATTGTCGACAGCAAAGCTTCACGCAAAGGCTTCAGTGGACCACAGCAGGGTCGGTTTCCGCAAATTAAAAAGCTGCTCGGCGAGTATGTGCTTGAGCAGCGAGTGGCACAGCGGCCCGTGACGACAGAACTGCTCCAAGTGCGGGCTATGCAATTAGTCTTAGAAAAAGGTCTAATGCAAAGTCAGTTTAAAGCGAGCAGGTGCTGGCTAACTAACTTTATGAAGAGGAAAGGCTTTTCTCTCCGAAGAGGAACATGCATATGCGAAAAGTTTTGCGGAAGAGTACGATGAAAAGCTTCACAGTTTTCAGAGGTTCGTCCTAAACTTGCGGCGCAACAACGGCTACCTGCTTGGGCAAATTGGGAATGCCGATCAGACGCCTCTTTACTTCGACATGCCTGGCACCACAACCGTCGAGAAGAAGGGGGCGAAGCAAGTTCGCGTGCTGGCATCGGTGCACGGTAAAACTACAGTGACGGCAATGCTCCGTTGCACGTCAGATGGGCACAAGGTTCGCCCGTACCTCATATTTAAATGGAAGACGCTCCCGAAAGGAGTCGTTTTTTCGAGTGGTGTGATCGTGCGGGCCAGTGAGAAAAATGGGTGCGCGTTGCAATCGATGCCTTACGTTTTTTTTTTTTTTTCACGGTGGAAATCGGGTGCGCGTTAGAATCGAGTAAATACGGTAGCTTTGGGAATGTTAGTCAGCGCTTTTCGGTAGCAAGGCAGCGTAAGAAGAAAAAGTCCCTTTGCACTGCCGATCTCATGTGGCATGTTATATTAGGAGCAAGTGTCTGATAGTGATAATCATGTTAATACGAATCTCAATGAATAGTACATTCAAACCTCATTATAACAAAGTTGCATCTTACACAACAATAAGTTTGTTATATCCAAAAATTTATTATAAAGGTACATGCATAACAATATATCGATTGCTAGACTTCTTTGTTTACTTTGTTATAACCAATATTTCGCTATACATATCTGGGTTAGTTGTGGCAGTGCTGACATTAGGGTCACCTCGTGACTCATAGGAAGTTTCTATACCAAGATCTTACAGTCAGACATGTGAAATCACCTTGTTGAATGGCTGGCAGATGACGGCCGATGCTTTGATACCTACAGAGTCGAGGATGCCAAGGCGGGTGAGGTGAAGCAGCTCTGTGACGTCGCATGATATGTACCCATTCACCTAGCAAAGTAAAGACGCATAACAAGATAAATTATAAAGGCATATTCCTAACACAATATCTGTTGTGAGATTATATTTTATTTACTTCATTACAACCAATATTTTGTTATATTTTGTTTCGTTATATCGAGGTTAGGGTGTATTTTCAGTTTAGTTTCAGTTTCAGTTTTATTGAGCATTTTCTTCACAGAGTTGCGAAAAAGAAAACGCAAGGATAGGAGCAAAAAGCTGCTATATTAGCAGCTTGACGAGGCTCCTACCCCTTTTCACTTGGCATTACAAAATCAGCAGAGCACAAAACATGAAAAAACAATTTGACGTCGATTTTCAAAAACTTCAATAAATAAAAAGAAAATGCATCAAAATTACATCAGTTTCAGGTTTACATAAAATAAGCAAACCACATAGAGAGAAAAACAACAAAAAACAAAAGAAAACAGCGTGCGGCCAATCATGAAACAATGCACACGTTGCTAAACGGCTACCAAAGTATTACAAAATGATTATACAACGTTTACAACACTGGGTATGCGAAAAGCACGAGTTTTAATGCACATGGGAAACACTGACGAGTGAAATGTTGTATGTTTTACTCGTAAAAAAAAAGCAACGAAAAAAAATGTCAAAGAAAGCAAACATTATACGATGCCATGTTACATAAGCACTATTATAGGGTGTTTCTTTTACATATAGTACTGTAGCCGGACAACTAGAAGATGCTAAACTACACGGCGCCATTTTGGATAAGAAGGTTCTTAAGTTGTTTTTTATGTATATTAAAGATGTCGATGTTTTTATTTTCAAACAAGTTAAAACAAGCTGGAATACAGTGTTCAAGTCTTCTCAAACCGTGATTAGTTCGCGAATAAGGAACAAACCAGGAAGGCCTTTTCCGAATGTCATAATAGGATTGTGTATTTTTCCTGAGGTTACACAGTTTAAGAAAACAAGCATTGTTTGATAGCAAGCTTTGTTTGTATTTCATAATAAGGTTGAAACTGTGTATGTGATCGATCGGTAAAATCTTATATTCTCTGAATAAATGACTTGTATGTGCGTCGTATGGTACGTTTGCAATATGACGAATCGCTTTTTTCTGCAGTAAAAATATTTTGTTCCGATTTGCTTTAGATGTATCTGCCCACACTAGACTACAATAGTTTATGTGAGATGAAAACAACGTATTATAGAGTAAAAGTTTAATGTTTGCTGGAAGTATCTGTCGAAGTTTAGAGAGAGCACCACACGTCCTAGCTATATTTCTAGTTACTTTATTAACGTGTTCATCCCAATTAAGATTTTCATTAAAAATTACTCCTAAGGATGAAACTTCTTTGACAACCTCAATTTTTTCGGGCCCGAGATATATATCCAAACCACGACAGACAGCCTTCTGAACCGGTGCGAATACCACAGCTTTGGATTTTTTTGTGTTTATCGTTAAATAATTTGCAGTACTCCAAATGAAGATGTCGTTAAGAATGTTGTTGGCTGAGTCTGCAAGCTTACCTAAATCATTACCATGAAAAAATATACTAGTGTCATCTGCATAAATTATAAAGTCCACATATTTGCTGACACTTGTTATGTCATTTATATAAATATTAAACAGTAGGGGCCCTAATATGCTGCCCTGAGGTACACCTGACGTTATGGTTAGTAGGGAGGTTAGTAGGGATTTCTAAAGGAGTATTGATTCAATGCAGTATACAAAATGCATAAATTATCCCTTCCCTTCACACAGGCAAGGGCGGGGATGGGCTTAAAAGAAAAAAAAATGCAGAGCATTCTTGTCTACCCATTGTGAGAGTGAATGTAAAGATGGTGTGGGCAGTACCTGTACAGGAACACGGCTCAGATCGTCTATATTTAAAATAGTTTTCTTCTATTCAAGCACCACATTATTTGAACAAATTTGTTGTCTTTGTGGAACTCGGCACTGATGAGGTTCCAAACTAGTAGTTTACAATTTAGGCACCCAACAAACTGAAGAAACTAGAACCATCTTGTGGCAAATGCCTCTCACATTTTATATTATGAACCGGACAAGGAAGCCTTAATGTACTAATAGTATACTATACACTCACTTTCATTGGTGAAATAAATAACTCATGCAGTCAAAAATTTTCATTTGACTATATTATGATACACGATGTTTTGTGACATGATTGCCCACACGGGGCCAGTAAATAAGAAACACGCGGCACTGTAAGAACTTCCGAGCATCAGTTTAAGTATGCACAAGGTTCAGACAACTGCTACTTTGTAGTTAGTACAAAAATCACATGGAATTCAGGCCAGTCTTGTTTACCCCAAGATTAATGCGATGCTCCCAGCCGGTGTAGGAAAGGCACAAGTGGTCCATGGATATCACGGCAAAGTCGAGGTTGGTGGGGCTTGCCACTGAGTGATCCAACTTGAATGGCCACAGCGCTGCTGAAGGAACTGTAACCGGCACACAAATATGATTAAGGAAGGTGACCTTGATTAAAGACAAGATATGCACCAACATCACGATAATTCCAAGCACTAGTACAGATTAGAGTGGACTAGAGCTGAACACCAACTGATACAACATATGCACTTATTAGGAACAGATGGAAAAGCAATCTTTCTGTCGATGATATGCTTTTTCGTTCGTTTCAATTCCTTCAAATTCAGGTCATAATTACTATGCTACTGTTAAAATCATGTTCCATATGCTTTCCTTTGACTAATTGTCTCTCTGATCCATTGGTTGTGTCTCATAAATGCACAAGCATCTAAAAAAATTCTTTTATAATACACTATTTAGAAAAAGTTCCGAGAATCTATACAAAAAGCTACGAAAGGAGACCTTCATGCTGCATCAACAGTGAAAACCGTTTCTCCATTTTAGTTGCAACAGAGCAAGCAACAAGCAAAAAGGTATCACTGTAAAATCCACATGAGGGAACCACTACCTTAAATAACGGTGTCACTAAGGTAAACCTTTATAGACTCACCCCCATGATTTCCAAAAGAATTTAGTTAGTCATGATGCTTTCCAGTATGCCGTGAATACGGTGCGTGAAGGCTCACCTTTCTGGTCAGTGGGTACATTCAAGGTGACGAGACAGGAATCGACGGCCACACTCGCTCTCAGGTGGGGCACCAGTGCTGGATCAAAGTGGGAGTCGACACGCATGCAGGCGGCTAATGCCAATGGAGACATGGCCGTTCCCGAAGTGGGCTCCTCGCTGTCCCTGCTGACATTTCAACATAAGAGGGAAGAAAAATAAGCTACCTCAATCTACCCTCTGCAAAATCTGCAGAAACAATGGAGCTGCAGTTTTCCCGTGTTTTTCTCGTAATTTTCTGCGATATTGTTAGTATGTCTGCGATAGGTTACTTTCAGAGTGTAGAGATGCATGGGAAAGGACGTGCGACAGTGCCTGCCACACCCCGCCCTGCTGCATTGACTTTACGCCTCACAATTTCAGCTCGAGCTGCCTTTCCCCATTTTACTCGGTGGCTACCGCTTCGTCCACGGTCGAAGCAGTTACGCCAGTAAGGGGGTATCTGGGAACCAGAGCGTGACATGCGACACGGACAATTATCCGTCATCGGGACCAATACTAGAACGGCTACACCGCTAAAAAATTTAACAGAAAAGAAAAGTTTTACAGCTTTAGGGTAATAATGTTTCAGCGAATTTCTTGTTACAGTGAAGTGCAGGGAAGCTACATGCAGTAAACTTCCTTTTACACAAAATAAGAACGGCCTCAGCAGTTCCTTTTTTTAATTGTAAAAAATTCTAGGTGGCCCAAGACAAAGCTTATTGCGTCAATGAAAACTAAATAAAGGTATGTGAACAGTTGTACATTTATGACTCAATTGAGTGTAACAGAGCTTGTTTTACAAAGAAAATCATTAGGCCCCATTAGAAACTAGGTTACACAGCAAAACATGCAATAACCCTATCACACTGAAAGTGTTTATGCCATTAGCTTCAAATGTTATTCGGAGCAACAAATCCCATTCAATCAATGGTGGTGCTACACAGGCAAAAGCAACGTCATTCGATCATGATATCAAGGCAATAATTCAGAAAAAAGTTGCCAGAGAAGTTGAGCGAGGTACACGTAGAGTGATAGAAAAGTGAAGTTGTTCATTTTAAAACACATGTGGGAAGTCACTTTGCTACATAAATACACATAGAAAATGTATATCCCAGAATATAAGGCTACTGTAAGCTAAGACGATCCACTTAGGCAGTAGCCACAGCCAATAGAACGGACACAAGCTAAAAAAAACGTATGTGTCTATGCAGGTTTTCTAGAACGCGAAACAACAAATGCATACATGGTATTGTTTGCGGTGCGGCCACACACTTAAAATCCAGAGCATTCCGAATTTGTTTGCTTTGAAATGTGGTTTCGCATGCGTCTATGCGTCCAAAGAGCTTGCAACGAAATTGACGTAGCCGTATGAGAGCAAACATCATCACGGCTGACAGCACCGGTGCCCAGATGCCATTGAGATGGAGAGTACAGACATTTTACGACAGCCTTTCGTAGTCCTGTTTCCATGAAAGTGATAGATTTCTTAGAAAAAAACAGAATTAATGGCATGTTTCCATGAATGCAGGTCAAATTGAGAATGCCTAATGCCACTCTTTAAGTAGTCTCTGTAGTAGAGAGTATGCGTATGGTTCGACTGAAATGACGAATGTGTTTCTCGAACTCATTCAATTTTAAGTCATTCGATTCTAATGACATTATACATCGCTACGTGGCAGCCACAAGTGTCATTATATGCGAATGCCATGCCATTCGAATGACATTAAAATGTCCAGTGTGACAAGGAAATAAAATACTACATAGGAAGTCCTTCGGAATGGGTAAATTTTCAATTGGTTCTTTGTTAAAGGACATAGGGGAAATTAAAGTGCCATGTTACCACACAGCCATGTTACCAGGCTAGCCAGCCATTCTTCTCCCTTTGCCTCAATTAGCATCCACACACAACATTCCTTCTCTGCCTTCTCGGCCACGACATTAACCAGTTTCATTTTCATGGAGTAGCAAAATTGAAATATTGTTTTATGCACTTTGCGTAGGATGATATACCAAAGTCCCGCATCGCAATTGGTAATACTGCAGCCAGTGCGCCATACACAGTGGTATTTATGAGTGTGACTTAAATCTATTCAGTAAGAAGTTTGGCTTAAAAAAAAAGGGGGGGGGGGGGAGGTGAGCTGTTGTCCACGTTTCAGTTATTTGGTTCGACATTCAGCTAACATAGTTGCATGTTCGCACCATGCCCAAATCAGGTGATGCTCTTTTTTGCAAGGCCCAAGTTGGGCAAGTGGTCTCCAAGGTTATTGCGGCCTAATGTGATACAATTGATTTGTTTCCATCCTGCTTAAGCTCAGAACCTTGCCATGTTGTTGTTGAAAAGAGACTGAAACAGAATAAGGAGATGAGGTGTGTTCCCTGCTGTGGACATTGTTACCGTACTGCTCAGGTCTTGCAGAGCTCACCCATTTCACATTGGAATAGAAGCCATGTAAGCAATGAACTTCTAGGCTTTCCTCCTAAAGACTGCTTAAGCTCAGCTCCGTTGATTTGACAAGTGAGCGCAACAACATGCAACACTAGACCTTGCAGCTGGTTGCTCAGGAGGAAGTATGATGACCCTCCAAGTGTCCGCAACTGCCACAGGCGGGGGCTGATCCCCAAAGAATGCCAGTGCTGGCAGCTCCAGGAAACACGGCTCGCTCTCCGACAACTCAAACTGCTGGCATGTCACAAACACCTCTTGGCAGGGATCCCAGTACTGGAGGTTGCATTGCAATGCCTGCACGAAGGTCCCGTAAAAGCGGTCAAAACAACAAGTGCCATAAGGCAACGTAATAATCGGACATGCATTTTATTTTTCATACAGTCGGAAAGCTGCATACCTGGTGAACTGTGAACATAAAATTCATGGAAAATTCACAGACTGCATTAAGAAGATAGCGTGCAGAGATAGCGTTTTTTTAGTAGTTTGAAACAAAATAGCAGAAATAAAGGAAGTTGCAGAGGATTCCCTAAGCATATTCTTATGAGATAGCAGCATAATAGTGTTTCTTTTGGCAAGGCTGATGAAGCACTGGTGGGATGGTGTTTCATGGTTGTCTTATCAAGAATGAGGCAGTGCAGAAGCCAAATTGTACCTATGTACGTGATTTGGTGCAACCAAAGTGATGCCGACAACTCTTTACACATGAAAGGCAACGTTGCCATTTCCTCAGCCTCTCCTTATCTTTCAACTTCTGTGGAAGCTCAACTGATGTGACCAACAAGGGAACAATGCCTTCAAGTCCGGAGTTCGAAATCTGCCTCTAGACGTTAATTCATGAGAACACCTGAAATTTTGGGTGCTAAAAATCTCTGGCATCCGTTTTTTCGAACCTCTCACCCAAATTTCAGGTCCAAAACAGCATTAATTGAACCTCCATCACTGCCAAATCTATCATCTCTATGTTGGAATCAGCGTTTTCACGAGTCAATACAAACAGCTTTGCCACGACACGAAAATGTAATAGGGTGAAGCATATTAAAACCCTGAAGGGGCCACTGTTAATTTGACATTGACTGTATTTGTCTTGTGGGGCCTTGACGCGGAGAGAGAGCACCATGCTCTTGAAGCGAACGGACACAGCAGACATGGTCAGAACAAACCAAACAACACCCATTCATTTGATTACGTTTTGATCGACGATATCGTCAGCTGGATTATTATAACACCAATTGTGATCAGCACACCAAGACAACTTTACACAATATTACACAACACTCAACAACATGACAAACACAAGAACAAACGCAAGGGGACTTCGCCAACGCCTGACTCACTACAAGGGTCCCCTTCCCGGCAGACGGCCCGCGGTGCTGTGCACCGGGGTCCCACTGCGAGAGACAGTCGCTCGCGTCAACTGCCACGCGCCAAACAGGACCGCTCATATCTCGGGCGCTGCCACCCAAGCCTGTCGCCAGGCGTTACTTCCAGCGCTATGACCTAACCATGACGATGATAGTGGAGACAAACGCTCGCGAGCACAACGCCACTTACCGCTCAATGATTGTCACCCCTGAATGCGGCTTAGCACGAGACATGTGCGTCATGAGGCGCAAACAACTTTACAGAGCGTGTCAGCAACTTCCCAGTTTTTAAGAAGTTCGAATAGTTCAAATAGTGAAACTCTGGTGTAAATCAAATCAAATAGCAAACACCAATAGAAAAATACTTGAAATTTCGAACATTCGACCACTCGTAGTTAGTGCAGATGCCCAGTATCTTTATAGTATAAAGTCATCAGTTGTCCTCCTAACAGGCTTTTTATGGGCAGCAGTTTCTGTTGTACTCACAGGAGGAGGGGAAGTGCCCATTGTCACTGTTGATGAGAAAGGCACGGGATACACGTCAACCCGAGTCAAAACACGTGGCTCGGGGTAGCGCCAAGTCATCACGCCAGCATCCCCATTCTTCAATGGTCTCCGAAAGACAATCTCGTTCGGATTGGGTGTGCCTAGAATGCAACAGCCAGTAAGCAAATAGAACGTGAAGCATTGCTAGATTTAAGCAAGGCCCTGGACTGAGCTGGATAGAATTTTATAGTAAGCAGAGTTAAAGCTCCAAAAGACAAAAAAGAAAACTTATAAAGATAGTGTAAACAAATTCAAGCATTCAATTTAAAGAAAAACAGCACTGTTATATACACAGTGATCCAAAGTGTAATCCTTGTTGAGAAAGTTTTACTGTTTTACTCAATGAAATTCAGTTGGTAATACTAGTCAGTGTTTCTTGATATCTGTTTCTCTCTCTTTTTTTTAAGTTCTTACAGGCCTCGTAAAAGACATTGGGTAATGGGGGCATTACAATAACAAATAATCACATGCAGTCAATGAGTAAATGAAAACCAGCAAATAATAAGGCCATGGAAAGTACATGGGATGCTAAGTGTACCGCTCTAAGTGTGTTGTAGTGACTGTGATATAGATGTGAAGGAAGTTGAGTGGGTGAAAAGACCTCTTGCCAACAGCATGGACGGCAACTGCAACCTTCACATTACACACCAGATGCTCTTACCAATTGAGCTAGGGCAGCGGTCGTCCCCTCGTCCACTTTGTGGGGGTATCTATAGGAATGTCGACTATCATACAGTAGAATATAATGTAAACAGAATTCTGTTAATTGGAACTGCTGCTTAAATGGAACAAGTGCTTCTGGCAAGATTGGGTTCGTCCTTGTATTCCGCTTCCTTTTTCATCCCTTAGTAAACGCAACTACTGATGAAACATATTTTCCTGGTACATTCAGGTTCCTTTTAATGAGAGTCTGTTGTACACTTATACTTCGATATAATAAACCCTGATCTAACAAAAAATTGGTCATAATAAAGTCAGTAAACAATAAACAGTCTTGCAATAGATATAGTGTTAGGAATATGCCTTTATAACAACATTTGAGATATAATGATCTTGTTTTCAAGAAAGATGCAACTTCGTTATAACGAGGTTTGAGTGTAGTGGGAGTGCTAGCGCCACTCAAAGCCATGATGATGAGTGTGGAGCATTCTTTCTTTTTGCTAGCTGGCATCACGTAGTGCATGAAATGTTTTTAAAAAAAGACTCTTAAAAAAGAAATATCACAAAACACACATCCAGCAAAAAAAATGTGACCCCCCCACCCCCCCATTTTCCTACCATGGTTCGAACCCACCCATTGTTAAAATTAAGACTTGCCATCATCTTGGATGTACTGGAAGCTGCCATTGCGGAGGTCGTCGCACCACGATTTTCCTTGGGGACCTTTGGCAGTGGTTGCAGCTGCTTTGCGAGAAGTTTTCACTTTGCCGTGGGGCGTTATTTTCTCAAGGCGTTCTGTGACAGACTGAGAACAAGATAAATATATTATGCAATGTTACAGCTCTTACACAAAGCACAAAGATTGATTGAATTAAACCTATTGATGTGAAGCAACGCTGACCTTGTTGCAGCATAAGTATAGGCTAGATGAGTGCAAGACAGTGTACTCATTTCAAATGCTGGCAAATACTTCTGGACAGTTTTCTATCTGTTTTACAACTATTTTTCACCTGAAGCTAAATGTGCCCAGGGTTAGCCAGCCTTATAAAACAGCAATATCAAGATTTATTTCCTAGCAATATAGTTACAACTATGTGTGCAAAAACGTCTCGTGATATCCCAATACAGCACAACAATGTTCTGCAATATTACTTAAACCATTCAGAAAGTTTCAACTGCACTGAAATGTAACTGTACAGCATACAATTGCAACCACAGACACAAGAATACCATAAAACCAAAATAATATAGGTCGAATTAAAAAAAAAATGCAATGAAAAGTCCCACCTTCGTCTTACATACTGGTCATCGGCAGAAAAAAAATGTTAAAGCCTCTCAAAAATAGGCAGCTGAAGTCGAAAGCCTCCATTGCCATCGTGAGCATCATCGGGGGTGCTGTGGGGCAAGGTTAGGCAAGGCCCACAGTGTTCTATCAATGCCATTTTGCCTCGGTTATTTGTGATCAGCCGGCTGGCTTTTTTTTTTATTTCCTTCAGAAATGAGTGGTAGTGGGCAGCAGTTTACGATAGGCTTTAAGAAAAAAGTTACCGAGTATGCTAAAGTGCACGGCAACCTGGCGGCACAACGGGAATTCGGTGCATTGAAGAAAAGCAACCAATACTGGAGGAGCCAAAAGCAGCGCACCACACCCAGCAGCAATATCAACAACAACAACAACGAAAAAACATTGTTTCGTGGATGAACTGCAGTGCACCCCGAACTGGTAACGCTACTCGCCTAATTCATCTGGGAGCTGCGTGCCGGATCGCTACTTGTAAACAGCAGAGTGCATCCGCATGAAAGCTCTCGAGATAGCGCGCAACTCTGGGCTCACAAAGGTGCAATTCAAGAGATCGCCATCGTGGGAGCGCCGATTTGTGAAGCGGAAGAGCTTTGCGCTGAGGCGGCGTACTTCCATCTTTCCGCAAATGCTCCATCAATAACGCACTTAATGAAACGAAGAATGTTGCACTCTGAGACATTACTAGTGAAAAACAGATGTCGTCGGACTCAAGTTCGGACGTGTTTGAGTGACAGCACTTTGTAACCTTCTGGCGTTAAACTACATAGGAATAGTGTCTAAATAAAGACAAATGTCACGACAGTGCAGCTGGTTGTGTCGCGTATTTACCTAGATAAGGGTGTGCCGTGATACTTTGTGATTTAAAAAATTTTGTTTCCTTTTGTTTCCCGATCCTTGGAAGAGCATGACAAGCTCAAATCATTTTTAAAAAATTAAATTATTATTTTTTATCAATGCGTCTTCGGGGTAAGCCTCACACCAACGTTGAACTGACTAGAATTGGAAATACTACATCTTTGTACACAATATGAGATGTATTTTCTTTATTCTTTAACCTGTTCTTATGTGCTAAAACTTTAGCCACATTATTGAAAGGAGAGAAAGGAAGCAAAATAATTGGGGCCTAAAACCTGCACAAGATCGCATACAACTGCAGACAGTTCACACCCCCACTTAGTTCTTGGAATAATTAATAGCTTAGCACAAGTAGAAGTTGCATGTACTCATGGAAATGTGCAAACACACACATACAAACAAAACAATTTCAGAAGCCCTTGCCCTACCGTATAAACGGGGGCAACTTGGTTTGTGCCTGCCTGACATATTATTTCTTTCTTGCGGTCACATAGCCCAGTGCTCCCTTAACTGTTTCTTTCCTCCATGCCAGGAATTGGACTGTCATGCACGTGCTTGCAGTGTAACAGTTCAGTTGGTAGATGCAACAATGACAGTAATGTGATCATAATCAAGCAAAAACGCGGCAACATGAAATGACAAGTCGCTTTAAGGAAAGATTAGATTTCTGAATCAAAGCGGCTGGTCACCTACAAGCTCACGATTGAGAGATCATCAAACATTGATAAACGGTGCCTACAAATAAGCCTCTGACTCATGAGCTTTCGAGAGCCTTATTTGAGGACCTCTGCACATCTGTACTTTAATGGCTATCGTGTTTTTTTTTTTTTTAAGTCACACCTACTGTGCCGATTTGTGAGGCATAAAAACTTAATTTCAAAACATACGAAATGTTTTGTGCTGCATCAAAAGACTTACAGCAACTAGGTGCGTCATGTGCTGAGCTGCCGTCACACAATGCAGCAACTGCGCGGGCCCGACATTCAGTGGGAGCGTGTCGCAATGGACCCTTAGGACACTGTGTGCCGTTGGGAGACCGGACAGCTGCTCCCAGAAGCTGTCGGTCCACACAAAAAAGGTTGATGGTCCTGCCAAAGCCATGCACTGCTGACCCACGAGGGTGTACAGCTGGAGTGATGATAGAGTAGTTCTGCTTTCAATGGTCGATGGAACACCTGCAAGATGGCAAAGCCACGTGCGACATTCGGAGTTAGTAAACAAAACATAGCCAACCACACAATCCTGCAATACTTAGGGCAAACAAATTATTGCCCATTATGGTGCTCCTCAACATAGAATTTCGGAGCGAGTTTCATGCAAGTGTTTTCATTTCACTGGTCTGTTAGCGTTATAAGCTTTGGCCTTGACAGCACAAAGCCTTGGTGCAGAGATTGCAAATACATTCAAACCTTGATATAACAAATTAAGATATAACAAATTATCGCTCATAACAAAGCAAGTGACCAATCGCTTTGTCATAGGTACTGTGTTACAAATGTTTGCTTATACACTCAAATCTCATTATAACGAAGTTGAAGGGGAGCCACAATTATTTCGTTATATTAATTATTTTGTTATATTGATTATAACAGTTTGTGGCAATGTATGCTCAGATGGGCGCACACCTATAAACATGCAAAGAAGGAAACCGCCTCGCGGCCCGATGTACCACGACGCGACCACGCATGCTACGGAAAATAAACTCAGTAGGATCTCATTAATTCGAACTTACGAGTATTTCTAACTAGTGCTGAGGTCCCATCAAACATATGTGTATACCAATGAGCGAAAATGCCCTGTAATTTGAACGCGCAAGCACTTGCGACGGTTAATTCGAACATACCGCGCTCCGAAAATGCTCTCAGCACTATGCCCGATCCCCCAGCGGCACCTCTCAACGCTGCGAGTGAAGAAGTAAAAAAAGAAAAGGAAAGAAAAGACTGTGGCGGATTGTTTGCTCTCTCTAAAATGCCAATCTGCGACGCGCCTGTGCCATGCTTTTCCATTTTCCGTCTCTGCTAGGCTTGTGTGAATATTAAAATGCTGCAAATATTCGAACGAATAGTACAGTATTCAAATTCGGTTCGATTCGAACTTAAAATATTGAAAATTTCGAAGTATCTGCTATGAACGAATAAGTGCGTACTATACCACATGTAACTGCCTGTAAAGATGGGTTCACTGCAGTGTACGGGTACTAACCAGTGAAAACATTTACCCAAGAAAAATCCGTTTTGCCGTGAAGCCCCATTACAAATATAAAGGGGCCTTGCTACACTTCTTGAGCCTGGTCAGAAAATGCTGCCAATCAGTAGTCGAGGCTACCGTGAGCCAAATGTTATAGCGTGAGCAAAATATTATAGCGCAGCACACGGCCTGGAATCGACAGTATATTCTCAGTCAGCTAAAAATTGCCTTCTTTTTTCTTAACAAATGACGGATGAAGCTAAAAAATTACTTGTCACAACCATTGTATCAGCCATTGGCTGACTTGACGCTCGGTTGCACGCTTGGTTGTTACTGGGACCGGTGTGGAAGGCCATGAATTGTCCACGCATACGTGCGCGATCACACTAAAAATCCGCGTATTCGAAGAGAAAAGTAAGAGAGAGAGAAAAAAAAGTGCTCAAGGTCATGACTCATGAGACACGCGTGACTTACTTTCTTTCGCCATGCCATTCCTCCCTGCTTACCTTCCAGTGCTCCCGTTGGGATAAGACAAGAAAAAAATGCAATTGAAGCGTGCCCCAATCTTTGCAACTCTGCTCGTACTGGACGTATTCTAAATATTTTTGCGGCGGTAGATTCATGGGGCAATGAGCTTTTTTGGTGAATCAATTCCGTGGCAACTTTAAAAAGTGTTGCAGGGCCCGGTGAAGGATCATATAACCCTCAAATCGATTCATCATTTTTTAAAGTCTAAAAGCTTGCTATGCCAGCTTATATTCTAAATATAATTAATTTTAAAATGTTACGTGTTTTACAGGTTACAACTTGAATCCTACCAAAAGTCAAATCCTCCTACTACTCAAAGTTGTTACGACTTCCTTTGAACAAAAAAAAAAGGGCATTTGCATAGACTCCTTATTTTAATTTGTAAGAAATATTCTGCAGGTTAGTTAGGTCATTATAAATATGCCCACTTTCTTTTATATGTTATACATAGTATTCGAATTCGATTTGAAATTATTCGATGAAGATCACTATTCGCTTCAAATTCGCTTTGAACCTAAATTTAACTATTCGCACAAGCCTAGTCTCTGCCCATAGAAACCCTTATCCTTTCAAGGCCGCAAGCGGATAGAGAGAGAGAAAAAAGAAAGCTGTCGCGGAGAGTTGGCTCTCTCTCTAATGCCGATCTGCTTCTCTCCGCGTGGAGACGCTCCTCGTTTTTCGGTGCAGAGGGTAGCAGCGGAGACGCAGTCATTGCCGTCGTCTTTAGAAAGCGTTTGCAAAACTGATTGACTCGCTGCAAGGCAAATGTGTGCAGACGCGCACCACCGATTACTTCGATTAATGACGAATATCCTCTAAATTGTGAATAAATGTAAGTCTTCTGAAGCTTCCCTATCGTTGTTCTTAAGTGAGAGGGAAATTGCTCTGCACCGTGGCGCCATTTTTCAGTCATGTGACCTGCTGAGCGCTTCCTCAAACTTCTCCGCTGGCTGTGTGAGGAGGACGGCTCTCTCGGCCGCGCGTGGCATGGCTGTAATGCAAAGTTCAATAAAAAAAAATGCTGCAG
Organism: Rhipicephalus microplus; assembly: GCF_043290135.1. Lineage (NCBI taxonomy): Eukaryota > Metazoa > Arthropoda > Arachnida > Ixodida > Ixodidae > Rhipicephalus > Rhipicephalus microplus. The sequence goes on along the minus strand of NC_134705.1, from coordinate 198,401,051 downwards.
TCTGTTACCTGTTTTTTAACCTTACTTATGCGTGCAAGCTTTTCATATGCAGAATGTGTTTTTAGGTGCATCAACTTGTTTTCATTCGTCTTCATAACTTACAAGAGTAACTGGGATATCAAAAAAAATTATTTTGCATGCATTTGTAACCAAGATTATAGCGAACTAGAATATGATCTAGTGGCGCGACCGGCAGGCAGCAGCTGCTGTCTCGGCGGTCAAAAATGACACGGACTGGCGCTAGAATTTTTCGCACCGTCGCTGCGCCTTTTCATGTCATGTGCGCGAGGCGAACGCGCGCTGGCGCAGTCTTTTCTAGATAGCGCGGGAATCAATCAGTGCGTGAGTATGTGTGTGAGTTTGGCACGTTGAGCCACCGCCACCTGAACAAACGTCGTCAAGGCCTGCAAGCTCTACTGCATACGTCAACAGGCTGATGACGCTGGTTGCGTTGTGCACTATGGTGGCACACGTCGGCATTCGTCAGTGCGTTTGCATCGGCGTTGCAGTCCCTGCAGCACTACTGTGCTTTGAGGAGAAACTTCTTTCTTTTGTGGTTAAATAGTAACGGCTTACACTAAAAAAAGAAGACCTTTGCCACAACTCTTACAAGGGTTCAATCGTCCAGCCTGTATAAGCATAATCTGTCATCATAAACAATAAAAATGATTGGTCGATTGATGCACTAAATGCAACTCTGACATTTCAGAAGTGCCAATCAACAATGGCACATTCTCAGTGATAGACATTCCTAGTGAGCGAAGAGAAGGTCACACCTTTGGACGAGCACAGAATTTCCAAGTTGGAGCTGTGGCCTTCCAAGGCTAGAACCATCTTAAAATTGTGATGGCGTTGTGCAGGGACATCCAGGGACAAGACAAGCTGATCCATCTCCAGTTTTGTTGACAGCCTGCGCAATATATTCTTCACAATTACTCTGAGCCGAGAAAACGAAAAGCAATACATGTTTGCACTCTTTAAAAGAGCGAATGACAAATTTAAGCATGGAAAGCTTTGGTCAAATGAATTGCAGGGTTTGGTGAACAAACCAGCTATGAAAGACAGTGTAGTAGTTGGAAAGATTTGGAATATTTCAACTATGCCAGCATCAAACTGTGTTTAAATATAAAATGCAGAAGCGTTTTTGCATTCAGCCTTTCATTAGAATGCTGCTGCAGTGTCAACAGGAGTCAAACCTGCGACCTCACACTGATCAACAGAAACTACCAGGTGACATGACAGGTAGAAGCAAAGTGGAAAAACAACCCATTTTATAGATCACGGAACAAAATTCAGCAAGCTATGCATGTTTCTCCCACACAGGTTTAGGATATGTGATCAATTTAAACTGTTATTTTTTAGAACTTCACAGAGAGCAATTTCAATGCACTAGCATCAAACAGCTCATTTCGTAGAAATTCCGATGTCAACATCATTGAGAGTGAGTGAAAAATAAAGAATGATGCAAATAAAATAAGCAGTAAAAAGCTCTGGTTCAAGTAAGAATCGAACCCAGGAGCAGGTGTTTCACCACAGAGCCATGCTATTGCCAGAAACTCCTTTGGAAGAAAAAAGAACACTATGTGAATGCCATGTCGATCCGCAATGTCTCCTTAAGGAGTCTTCTTAACGCATGTAAAATTGCATGGCAGAAGCGTGCAGGCGCCAGGCATCAAGACGAATGAATTGAGCAACGAGTGGGTGTTCCAAAGAACCATTCATTACAAGGCGCTCAGACATATTTAATCATCATCAGCTGCAAAAGCATCAACAAAGTGGGCAGCTGTACAGGTCTGTATGTTGCCTCACCACGAGCTGACCGTCAAGAGAGACGTGGACACTCCACTTTGTATTTCTTGGTAAATAAAAGAGTCATACCCCTAGACTCCTGATAGGCCCTTCATGAATTTGCAAAAGAAATAATTAAGGTGTGGTGGGCGCTAACTGTTTAGGCAGTATACATTCTAAAACAGTTTGAAATGGCTAATGTTATGAGCACAGTTGTTCATTTTCTTACAGCAAGGTTGAGGCATGCATTGAGAACCTTAACAGGCTAGCCATTGAGAAGGCTAGCCTTTTGTTCACGGGGCTTGATTAATTATGCTATCCCATTCTATTCTTGAAAGTGACGCTCGAGTGTCCTCCTAGTTTAATTTATTCTTATTTGATTTTACTATACTGCAGGATGTCTTCAGGCAGTGCAGGAGTGGACAAATCACAGAATACAGATCAGAGAAAAAAAAAGGAAAAAGTATATGCCAAATACACATACAGTAAAAAATCCTGCTTAATTCGAAATATTGCTGTAGCACCGTATTTTGCAATGCAAGTCTGAGCAGATAATTTGAAGCAATGGTCAGCACCAGTCTGGCTAATTTGAAAACTTTGGGTGCCTTGTGCCAATTCCCGATCTATATTTTGCCACAAATATGCAGAAAACGATGGCCCTTAAGAGCCACAAGGCAATTAAACATAGCAATACTGATTAGTGGCAGCTGAAGCACACCCCATCCTCATTACTTTTAGCAAAAAAAGAGGAGGGGGGGTCATTAACCAAAATACGCGCTTGCGGAAAACAAGACACGTTCCGCTGCAACACAGCTGTGATGCGCGGGAAGCATATTGCATGTTTCTCGCAACGTCAGCGCGTTGTGATTTCCCATTCTCCCTGGAATTGTAAGGACATTAATAAAGCATAGTTTGATGAAATTCACGATGTATGCGAACTTCGGACTGCCGGTTACTCCAGCAATTTGTGCACTTGCAGTGCTGGCGGAGTTCTTTCCTGCAATGCTTACTTCGAAAACTCAGTTCGAAAGCTTTCATTGTCATGTTTTCTAGCCTGAACATATCCGCGAATTTCGTCGCACTGACCGTTACTAAATTCTCAATTTTACCAAGAAGAATGAGTGAATGGTCGCATCATGACGTGCTGATGCAGCGAGGTGCAGTCGACATGCTGCTGCCCCCGTGTCACTACTGTGTCGCAGTGAAGATGTCTTGTTTTCCGCAGGTGCACATTTCGATTAAGACAGTGTTTTTCTTTTTTTTAAATTTTTGCTGACTGCAGCGGTGCTCGCCGTTTTCCTATGTTCGCGGTAAAATTGGGCTCTGGTATTGCAAAAAAAACACCGGCACAGCAAACAACTGATCCTGATTACTTAAAATAATTCTCAGTTCCCTACATCCTGCTTTTAGTATGTTCTTTAGTTCGAAAACCCACTTAATCAGAAGATTTGTCATGACCCCAGCGACATCGAATTGACTAGGTTTTACTGTACATACTTGTATAAATAAATACGTACATGAATTAAACATAATATGCTTTTAAATTACATGCAGCTTCAAATGACACAATTAAATAATATACAATACAATACCATTGGCAGTCTTTTATACCACTGAAATTCCATTGTGAATACCATTATTGAATGCACTGACAGAACAACGGCTTGAAATGCTGGCAGATAACATACTCCTACAAGAAATGTTTCATCAGACAATACATCAATGAAACGATAATGGTGAACCTTTCGTCCATCTACACAAAAAAGAGCTTGAATTTTTAGGAAAGATAGAGGGCTTTGAATATAGTGTGTGATACTGTTGTGAGTTCTTGTGCACATGTGTGTTGTCAGACACTAAAGTTTGATGTTTTTAATAAACTCAGTTGTTCTTCTGTACCCATCCTGTCAATCACTTTTACTTGTGTTTCATCACCGACGCAGTATTATTTCAGTTTCAAAGACACTCAAACCTCATAACATCAAAGTTGCATCTTTCATCAAAATAAGTTTGTTACATCTGAAATTTCATTACAATGATGTAATACTAACACCATATTTACTGTAAGACTATTTTTACATTACTTTGTTATAACCGATATTTCATTATATGTGGGTACGTTATATCGAGGTTTGAGTGTACACCGCTTCATAGGCTGGTCCATGGCTCTACAGGCGGCTTCTGTTTGAACAGCATGAAGTATAACATCAGCGCTACTAACCTCCATTCATTGGAGGACACAGCAGGCGCTTCCGCCACATCAGTCCGTGTGCATTTGGTGTCCGTGGTCTCGTACTTGTCCTGATGGAGCGCGCCGGAGCAGCCCTGAATGTGAGACCACTGATGCGAGGCAAGCTCTGCGAACTGCAGGGCTTGGTCCAGCTTGGAGGCACTCAGGTTCACCCTCACAGGTCGGCCAACCTTGACACATAATGTCACTGCCGGAAGCAGGAGAGAAGTGTCTTACAACACATGCTAATCTATACTTGCAGGTCACAGTAATTCAATGGCTCTCAGTGTCTGTCTCAAATGATGATGGCAGCATGCTGTACACATGATTGAAACTTAACTGCGCTGCAACAAGAGGGCAAAAAGATGACAAGAAACAGATCAGTGCTGGTGCCTGCATACAATTTCTTTACACTAGGCATTGGTTTTATGGTGAGTACACAAGCTGGAAATATGAGCCACAGCACTACTCATGTATGAGTTGGTGCATTGCAAACTAGTTAGGAAGAGAATAGCTAGGTTACGCCCGTCAAACACATTATGCAAGTACCCTTTCGAACGACGGTGTAAAAAAAATATGATTTAGGTGTTGACACTGCCTTACAGCATGCCCAGATCATGCTACAATACTACAAGTGCTAAGGAGACTCCTTCCAATACATGACATTCATATTGTGTTTTTTTTCTCCAAGTTTCAAGCAATGACGTAGCTCTGCAGAATAACACCTGGTTGCAATAATAGCGAAAGTTGGGCTAGTTGGTGGTTCATGCTTGGGATGTAGAAACAGCACAAAAAATCTTCCTCTGTCCTTGTCTATATTTTTTGCGCTGTTTTTACATCCCAAGCATAACACCTGGTTGCCACACAGACAGCCTGGGTTTGCTTCTCACTTCAAACCGCTAATTCAAACTGTAAAAACAAAACACAAGTTTTTGAAGCAGGGCCTCCTCTTACCCTGGGGCATCAGGAAACCATGCAGCGAGAGTGTAAAGAGGGATGGTGGAATCCCAGTCTTGGGGTGGGGCTCTCCAGGTCTTGTCTCGAGCCAGGGCTCCACAAACGTGCCTGGACTGGCCAGCTCTGACAGGCAGCGACCTGCATTTACAATAACGTGGTTTCACATGCCGAAGTGATTCCGTCGTAGTGAGTGACGTCATGATGAAAGGTCCGTGATTCCCTTACTTCTCTAGAGTTCTTCCAACAAGTGCCTAAACCTAAACTTCATAAGCAGGCACTGCCCCAAATAATGATAATAATAATAATAATAATAATAATAATAATAATAATAATAATAATAATAATAATAATAATAATAATAATAATTCATGCACAAACGAGTGCTCATTCTAGCTGTAGCCGGGGCTTTGAGCGCGCCATGCACGATGTTACCACTTCGTGCTCGTTCATCGGTGGGGCAAGGCGCCTTGCCCAAGCCCATCTCGGAGGACTATGTATGGATAGCTTGCACATGACTTCATGGTTGCAGCTTTGTAACATACTGATTTACCAACATGGCAGCCTTGATGACATAAAGGCAGCATAACTACATCTTGTTTGGCCTGCTTCAATATTGACGCAAAGTGAACGCAGTATTCAAACTACGCGCGCTAGTTCATGCGCCCCCCCAAGAGATCAGCGGCTTTATGATCAAACAAGAAAAGGCCGTGACGGCGCGCGCTTCCTCAGCACGGGATTTTGATGAAGAAGAAGGGGACCACCACTCGAGCGTTTTTCTCTCTCGGAGATTGATCCCTTTTTGCTGATCGCCTGTTACAGACGCCGCTACTTTTCGGGCACAAGTTCGCCCCAATAAACAGTTATTCGTACACCATTTGGATTGTACGTAACAATTCTGGTGGAGGTGCGGGGTAATGATCCCAAACCCAGTTGGACTTCGAGGAAGCAGCCTGGAACCACGAGCAGTCCAACCAACTGAGCTCACGCCAGTTCACCAGCGCTCCAGCCGTCGTCTACGTGGTGAGCCGCCGGAATTTCCCCTGCCACTAGAACCCAGAGTGTCTCCAGCTGCCTCCGGTGAGAGTACCGAAATGTCGTCTCCAACCGCTGCCGCACACGCCGTTTCGTCTCCAGTCGCTGCCACGCACGTCGTTGTCGATGAGCCACGGACGCCGGACCCTTTTCATGGCGATCCTCATGAAGACGCCGAGGATTGGCTGGAGGGTTTTGAGCGCGTCGCCAACTGCAACGGATGGCCCGAAGAACGGAAGCTCCGCCGAGTTTATTTCGCATTGCAGGACAGCGCACGAACGTGGTTTGAAAACCATGAAGGTACCATTCGATCGTGGGATGATTTCCGACGGGAGCTACTAGCCACATACCCGAGTACAGACCACAAGGAAAGAGCTGAAACTGCCTTGCAGGCAAGAAACCAGCGCAACAATGAAAGCGTCGCAATGTATGTGGAAGACATGTGCCGGTTATTCCGCCGGTCTGATCAAAATATGAGCGAGGACAAGAAACTTCGGCACCTGATGCGTGGGGTGAAGCAGGAGATTTTTGCCGGTTTGCTCCGATGTCCCCCACGGAACGTCGCTGAATTTCGCACCGAGGCGACAGCAGTTGAAAAGACTCTGCAACAGCGAGCGAGGCACTACAATCGTGATGTTAACGTCGCATCCGTAGACGCAGTGTCGGCAGTCTTCGGGAATGGCATCGACGTATTACGAGAGCTCATTCGATCGGTGGTTCGAGAAGAGCTCCAGAAGCTAAACGGCAACCCCTCAATGGTCTCGTCTTTAGGGGAAGTTGTTCGGGAGGAGGTGAGACAGGCAGTCCGTGAGCAGCAGCCACAAGCCCAGCCTGTTCAAGCGTCAGTTCCGATGCAGCCCGCAGTCTCGTACGCCGAGGTACTGAGAAACAGCCCTGTACCTCATTTCGTCGCCCCTGGACCTCCTTTCGCCGCCCCTGGACCTTATTTCGCCGCAGCAAGCACGCATCTGCCGAAACCTCGATTTACGCCGTCCCCAGCCGAGACTAGGATCCGAAAAGCTGATATATGGCGCACTCCTGATCGAATTCCGCTTTGTTATCACTGCGGCGAAGCTGGCCATCTTTACTGGATGTGTGCATATCGCCGAGCTGGAGTTCGGGGTTTTCCCGTAAACGCTGCCTGTCCACGGAATGGGGAGCGACCTTTTGAAATCGAGGAGTACTTGTCAACGCGTCAAGGGGCTCACTCCTCGCAGCAGCATCAGTCTCGGTCGACAGCGCCACTGAGGTATCGGTCACCAAGTCCGCGCCCATCTTCAAACTCTCCGAGGCGACTTCCCCAAAGCCCGCTTCGGGAAAACTAGAATCGGCGACCTGGGGAGGTAAGGCCGCTGCCGACGCAAGAAAACAACCTCCAGTGCCGATTTCAAAATGTGATGACGGACACGAGACTACGTGCGGAAATGGTAACGTCGCTTCTGATTTGTCGGTAATTATAGACGGCTACGAAACGAATGCTTTAGTAGACACAGGCGCAGACTATTCCGTCATGAGCAGGGGACTTGCCAGAACGCTGAAAAAAGTGCTGACCCCTTGGATAGGACCACAAGTGCGAACCGCCGGGGGACACCTTATCGATCCGGCAGGCATGTGTACCTCTAGAGTTGGGATACGCGGCTTCACCTACGTCGCCAGCTTCATTGTCCTGTCGGAGTGTTCAAGAGATGTAATTATCGGAATGGACTTTTTGCAGGCCAATGGCGCAGTGATAAACTTGCAGGAAACGTGCGTCTCGTTCTCGACGAAACACGCCATCGCGACTTTCGAGAGTGAAAAACGATTCGATGCGCTCCAGATTGCAGGTGATGATGTAACAGTACCTGCAAGATACATCATCGTTGTCACCGTAAAAAGCAATGTGTACAACGACTATGAAGGAATGGCAGAAAGCAATACTGGGCTATTACTCGAGAAAGGAATCTGTGCAGCAAGAGGTATTGTACGACTGCGTGATGGGTGTACGAGTGTCTTCCTGACAAATTTCCGAAATGAGGTGCAGCACCTTGCGAAGGGAACTGTGGTTGGTCACTTGCATGATTACGTTCCGATTACGGATTTGAATTCTTCCGAGACTGCACCACTGCACCCTGACGGTATAGATTCCATACTCGCATCTATCCACATCGAAGCAGCCCTATCACCGAACCAGAAACAAAAAATCGAGAGCCTTATACGGGAGTACGCCTCATGTTTTTCCACGTCATCGAAAGTGCAAAGAACATCCATCATCAAACACCGCATCATAGTCGATCAATCTGTTAGACCTATTTGCCAGCACCCGTACCGAGTGTCACCAAAAGAGAGAGAAGTCATCAGAGGCCAAGTTGAAGAAATGCTCAGGGACGACGTAATTCAACCGTCGGCCAGCCCATGGGCCTCACCTGTAGTACTGGTAAAGAAAAAGGACCAGACCTTGCGCTTCTGCGTTGACTACCGAAAATTGAACGTCGTCACAAAGCGGGATGTCTATCCCCTTCCAAGGATCGATGACACGCTTGACAGACTACGAGACGCAAAATTCTTTTCCTCTCTAGACCTCAAGAGCGGATACTGGCAGATAGAGGTGGACGAACGAGATCGCGAGAAAACTGCTTTCGTGACCCCAGATGGGTTATACGAGTTCAAGGTACTCCCATTTGGCCTGTGTTCCGCACCCGCCACATTTCAGCGGATGATGGATACTGTGCTGTCCGGGTTAAAATGGCAGTCCTGCCTTGTTTATCTCGATGACGTCGTGATCTTTTCGGCCACCTTCGATCAGCATGTGGAACGACTACGTACTGTGCTCGAAGCGATTAGTTCAGCAGGGCTGACGATAAAACCCCAAAAGTGCCATTTTGGTTTTCATGAACTGCTTTTCCTCGGTCATGTGGTTAGCTCTGAAGGCATTCGACCTGACCCCGAAAAGACAGCAGCTGTAGAAAAGTTTCCTAGACCGACAGATAAAAGGGCTGTGAGACGATTCTTAGGACTTTGTGCCTATTACAGAAGATTCGTTAAAGATTTTTCGAAGATTGCGGAGCCACTAACCCGACTGACGAAAGAAGACATGCCTTTCACCTGGACAAGCGAGCAAGAAGAGGCGTTCAATGAGCTACGACAGCGACTCCTACACCACCCTGTCCTGGCACATTTCCACGAAGAAGCCGAAACAGAGATTCACACGGACGCAAGCAATTTGGGACTAGGCGCCGTCCTTGTGCAGCTGCAAAACGGAGAGGAAAGAGTGGTCGCATATGCTAGTCGCACTCTTTCGAGAGCTGAAATAAATTATTCGGCGACGGAAAAAGAATGTCTGGCGGTAATATGGGCCATACAGAAATTCCGACCGTACTTATATCGTAGACCATTTCGAGCAGTGAGCGACCATCACTCGTTGTGCTGGCTCGCAGGCCTAAAGGACCCTTCTGGGCGACTTGCTAGATGGAGCCTCAGGTTGCAAGAATACGACATAACAGTCGTATACAAGTCGGGTCGCAAGCACAGCGATGCTGATTGCCTATCACGCGCACCAATGGAATCTGCACCTGGGGAAGATGGAGACGACTTTCCGTTTCTTGGGGCCGTGAGCACCGCAGACATGACTGAATATCAGCGATCTGACGCGGAGTTGCTTAAACTGATCAAGCATCTGGAAGGGCAACCCGTGCGTGTTCCTCGAGTTTTCGTCCGGGGATTGTCCTCGTACCTCATGAGAAACAACGTTTTATACAAAAGAAACTTCGAGCACAGCAAGGAGAAATTCCTACTCGTCGTTCCTTCGGCCTTGCGACCCGAAATCCTGGAAGCCTGCCACGATGACCCAGCAGCAGGACACCTCGGAGTGAGTAGAACATTGGCTCGCATCCGCACAAAATACTACTGGCCAAAGTTACTGGATGCTGTACAGCATTATGTAAGGACATGTAGAGATTGCCAGAGACGCAAAACGCCTCCATTGAAACCTGCAGGATTTCTCCAGCCAATTGAACCACCTGAGTCTCCGTTCGAACAAGTAGGAATGGATCTACTTGGTCCATTTCCCACGTCATCAATGGGCAACCGATGGATAGTAGTGGCGACAGACTACTTAACCCGGTATGCCGAGACAGCCTCTCTCACCAGGGGCACGGCTATAGAAGTAGCTGAATTTTTCGTCACTAACATTGTACTACGGCATGGTGCCCCAAAGGTGGTTATCACGGATCGAGGAACTGCATTCACAGCCAATCTTACGCAGTCCATTATGAAACTTACCCACACAAGTCATAGGAAAACAACGGCTTACCACCCCCAAACTAATGGGCTAACCGAGCGACTCAACAGAACTCTAACCGATATGTTGTCCATTTACGTTGACTTGGAGCACCGTGCATGGGACAAGATACTGCCGTACGCCACTTTCGCTTACAATACTGCTGTGCAGGAGACTACTAAAGTGACGCCATTCCAGCTAGTCTATGGTCGAGTAGTTACCACACCATTAGATGCAATGCTGCCTGTAGGCGACAATACAGAGCACAAGCCTGACACCAGCGAATTCATTGAGCGAGCCGAAGAAGCACGGCAGTTGGCGCGACATCGCATAAGACAACAACAACGCGTGGATGCAAACCGTTACAACCTTCGTCGGAGAGGAGTCGACTACGCACCAGGCGACCTAGTTTGGATTTGGACTCCTGTGCGGACGCCTGGCCTTTCCGAAAAGCTCATGCGCCGCTATTTCGGCCCTTACCGAGTCCTTCGTCGCGTCAGCTCCTTGAACTACGAGGTGTCACCGGAAGGACAAGTGAGCTCATCAAGATGCCGAAGGAGCACAGAAATCGTGCATGTAGTCAGAATGAAGCCATACTATGACAGGCAATGAACATCGAATTATACACACCCGATTATGAGGAATACCTATTTCTCCATTGGAAATCACGCATTCAGACCATCTCAGCAACACTGCTTTTACGCATCGGGACGATGCGTTTTCGGAGGAGGGATAATGACGCAAAGTGAACGCAGTATTCAAACTACGCGCGCTAGTTCACGCGCCCCCCCAAGAGATCAGCGGCTTTATGATCAAACAAGAAAAGGCCGTGACGGCGCGCGCTTCCTCAGCACGGGATTTTGATGAAGAAGAAGGGGACCACCACTCGAGCGTTTTTCTCTCTCGGAGATTGATCCCTTTTTGCTGATCGCCTGTTACAGACGCCGCTACTTTTCGGGCACAAGTTCGCCCCAATAAACAGTTATTCGTACACCATTTGGATTGTACGTAACAATATGATAACAATGTGGCCAGAACTTTATTGGCCTGGGTCCGTCAATAACGAAAGAACTTGCAAGTGATATAACAACAACATTAGCACATGACGCAACAAACGTTGCATCCTGTAACGCGGTGCCCTAACATTGCCGTTTCAGTGACATCAGTGAAAGCCACCTACACGATGACGGAGCAGCGTTGTATTGATGTCCTACGAACGTTCACTATTGCCATCCCTTCACGAACAAGCAATAAAGCAAAATAAAACAGTTTTCTACTGCTAAATAACTGTTTTGGGCAAGCTCTGCTTTCATTTCCTCTACTGTTTAATTTGTGCATTTTTCTGAATTTTCCAGCTAGAACTGCATACTATGATAAAAACCTCTTTGTAATAAAATCCAAGCCCATCTCGGAGGACTATGTATGGATAGCTTGCACATGACTTCATGGTTGCAGCTTTGTAACATACTGATTTACCAACATGGCAGCCTTGATGACATAAAGGCAGCATAACTACATCTTGTTTGGCCTGCTTCAATATGATAACAATGTGGCCAGAACTTTATTGGCCTGGGTCCGTCAATAACGAAAGAACTTGCAAGTGATATAACAACAACATTAGCACATGACGCAACAAACGTTGCATCCTGTAACGCGGTGCCCTAACATTGCCGTTTCAGTGACATCAGTGAAAGCCACCTACACGATGACGGAGCAGCGTTGTATTGATGTCCTACGAACGTTCACTATTGCCATCCCTTCACGAACAAGCAATAAAGCAAAATAAAACAGTTTTCTACTGCTAAATAACTGTTTTGGGCAAGCTCTGCTTTCATTTCCTCTACTGTTTAATTTGTGCATTTTTCTGAATTTTCCAGCTAGAACTGCATACTATGATAAAAACCTCTTTGTAATAAAATTTCTTGGTGATTTGTCAATTTTGTTATATTCAGGTCTAACTGTGCTCCCATTCTGCTTTGAAATTTCAGTTAGAATCAAAGTGAACTCGAATACTGTAATATTCACTCAATTATTCGAAATCCTTGAGTATTCGCACAAGCCTACAAACAATACACGATTTCATGCAACATCAGCTCTACCAGCTGTACTTCAAAAAAGTTAATCAAAGTGGTTCAATACAAGATGTTAACTCAAAGCCAGTTAGTTCACTACGAAATACACTTGACCGACACAGTCCTGAGCTGTACAATTCGAGCAGTTTTATCAGACCTACCAGGCACAAGTGTTTTCCAAATTTTTAGTAGGTTTGATAAATTCATACTACAATTTTTAAACGAGAAAGACCAGTGCACTTTTGTTTATCAAAAAGCAACTCCTGTGATTTTCTATATTGACCGATTTCAATGAAACTTTTAACATGTGTTCTCGTCGGTATGAGCCAAAATATACAACCATATGTCATTTAGTTTTTTAGAAAATTAATTTTAAAAATTGGCAGTCCATTACAAAATCACACTTGTAAATGTGGGCCACCCTGTGTATGTGACTTAAGTGCCTACTCTTTCTCAGAACCCGGCTTTGCCCAGCAGACGGATTCAGCGTGCATTTTTTTTCTACAAGGTGATGCGAGCACAGTTGAGTTTTGTCAGCTGCATACAGAGCATTAGTCGTCGTTGACTTCGAGTCTTACACACACAATATTGAGAAACGAAAAGACTGATTTGGGGCACGATTCGAATATGAATTTCGTGATGTCATCCGATAACCGCTTTGGAGGATGAAACAGCTCCTGTTTCAATTCAATTTTGACTCAATGTTCGTTGCTTATTTAAAATTACTGATGAGTGTCTGAGCAAAATGAACCACCCAAGCTGTTGTAAGGCTATCAATACTATTTGAAAATGGCATTATCTCAGTATGGTCGAAAATGCACCGGAGTTCCCCTTCAAACACATATCTATGCTGCAGGACAAACTGCACTTAGAAAAAAATTTTTTTTAAAAAGCAAGATGTAGAAGCTTCTGCAGTGAGATTTATGAAACTACCTGCTGCCCGAAATCCAGTTGGCACACCGCCGACCTGAATGTCAAAGCACGACATTTCAGCTTTTTGTTCCGCAGAAGAGCACGTCAGAAAAGCATGGGGCTGCAGCACGACCAGGCGGGCCAGTGGGACCACCTTGCCATTGCCTCGGCTGGTCTGGTGGGAACTCGTACCGACCTCGTCACCAGTACGACTGTCCGAGTCCTCGGAAGCATCATATCTGCATTAAAACGTGCAAGTGTTCTGGCACAGAGGTTGTGAGAATTGAGGCTAGCCCACCACCATCGTGTGGGCTTTTTTGCCTATTTCTGCCGTTCTCATGCGGACCCAGACCTCCTCAGTGAAGCGTGGGAGGCTGCGATCTCCCAGCCGGACCTGGTCGACCAGTGTCAACTCTTCACTCAAGGTCAGAGGGTTCCTGAAATAAGTGACCCTCCCACCTTCACTCAAGCTTTACTCAATAAATGTTTTCTCTTTCTCTCTGTCATGTCTTAACATGACTCTCCCCTTCTCCGCGGTCTGTCGGCACTGGAGAAGCAAAAGTGATGTTGACCCCTCTCACCTAGTACCAATGTACCAAATCATACTGGATCTGTCGACGGTGGCACCGTGTTAACATCTGCCAGTTGTCAACGGCGCATCTATCAACTGTGCCACCATTGACAGATCCACTACAATCCGGTACCGGGTGAGAGGGGCCAACATCACTCCTGCTCCCTCAGCGCCGACGGACCGCGGAGGACGGGAGGTTCATGTTAGGACATGAGAACGGCAGAAATGAGTCGAAAAGCTTGCGCAATGGCAGCGGGCTAGCCTCAATTCTCACAAGGTTAAGTATCTCCATAACGCACTCGTGCGGGTTGGTTAGACTCAGAAGCATATAAATCCTACAATTTCAGCAAGGATTTGTTTTTACTAACAACATATGTCTCTTTGCAGATGATTGTGTGCTGTATGCCAAAATTACTTGTAACCAAGACCAACTTACGTTGCAGTCCGATTTAACTACTACTGAAAACTGGTGTAAACGTTGGCAAATGTCATTAAATGTTTCCAAGAGCAAATTAATGTCTTTTTCACGATGCGCGAGTCCGCTATCCTTTAATTACACTCTATCAGGGTCGTCTTCACAATCCGCTAAGTCTTATAAGTACTTAGATGTTCATATCGCAAATGATCTCTCCTGGATCGTCCACACATAAACAAATTAATTGCCTGCGCTACTAGATCTCTTGAGTATCTTCAGCACACGATGAAATTTGCTCCTTTTCACTTAAAACTACTGGCCTATAAAACCCCAATCCGGCCAAAATTAGGGTATGCAGCCGCCATATGGGATCCGCATCAGAAGTACCTAATTGATAGCATTGAAGCAATTTAAAACCACTCGGTTAGATTCACATTTGCAGACTACTTATCATTTACTAGTGTCATAAACCTGAAATCATGCCTAGCACTTCCTCCCCTCAGCCACCGCCGGAAGCTTTCAAGACTGGCATTATTCCACCGGTTTTATCATTCTTTATCACCCAACACTTACATCATGCTGAAACCACATGTATCGAGCCGCAGCAAAAATGAATTACAAGTAACATACCCTCGCCCCCGTACTAACACATTTGCGCAGTAATTTTTTATACGCACTATAAAGGAATGGAACCATCTTTCAGATCACGTGGTCCAATTAAGAAACCTTGACCAGTTCAAGTCGTCGCTTACTGCGCCAGGGATTGTGTGATATGTTGGTGCCGTTTCTTTGTTTGATGCCCCTCGCATTTATGACTTCTATTTTCTAGTTCATACATTGCGTATTGATACTATTTCCCTGTGTCCATTGAATTTTACATTTATGTACAAGTTCTTGACCCGACGTTTGTGCATTTCTTTTGTATCATGGAGATCATGTCACTTTTGTATGCTCATACCAAAAGTTTCTTTTGTACCACTCCTCATGTAATGCCTCCACTACGGGGAGGCCCTCGAGGTATTAAAAAAAAAATTAATATTGTGTCTAACAAAGAAAATGAGCCCTTATAATTTACATTTTCTTCAGAACAGAGAAAAGGCTATGAGAGATGAGATGGAGTAAGGAGTGCGCGTATGTTGGGCGCAGTTCTCAGAAGCCATGTATGGTTGACGGTGGAGGAACAAGATCGTGCAAGTGTCAAGTGAACAAAAGGGGGCACGTGTGTGCGTGCAGGAATACGGCAGGAGAGAGATGGCGGTATGCAGAGAGAAGTCGGACATGTTGAATATGTGGTGCGGAGAATAAAGGATGTGCAGAGCGTGTAGTGAATGTGTGGGTCGTGTTCACTACAACTTCACGAACGTCAGCTTCACAGAATGTGCACACGAAATAGATGACACTACCTGCGGCCACATAGAGAAAGAAAGACTAAAAAAGTGACAGCTTCGCCGCAAAAGCGGAGCATTGAACGCGATAGCAATGAATTGGAAGGTCCCACGCAGAATGGCCAGCAGATCAAAACGTGCCCCGCGTTTTCCATGCACAAATGACGCATGAAACGTACTCACAGGTACAGATGAATGCGAATAAGCGTCTCAGTTGTTACTTCGCCCTGTCTGAAAAGCGTGCCCTTTTCGCAAACGGAGGATGTGCAATGATTGCAGTGACCTTTGTGCGCCCGGTAACTACAACAGAAATTGTATGAGACGTACGAACCTCCCCACTGCAAGATAAGGGCCCACAATCGAGCATACACCCCCTTATTCTCTACGTGGGCGAAAGTATGCATGAGAGATGAGAGCTGCTGTGTGCTTACTGGACCATCTTATTGATAATGCTGAAAACACCATAGTTCCCCCCGAGATGCCTCCCAACAGCGGTAAGTGGTAAATATAAATAGCTTGCCATTTGAACATCCAAGGAGCTACCCCATGGTGGCTCAATCCCACGTTCGATTCTGCATGCCGAAGTCCTTTTTCTGGATTTTTTTTCTTTCTTGCATTGTCATATATCTATATATAGATACGTATACATATATGGTGCATGACAGCGATGCCAACGCCGACGTTGACGCCGGCGGCGTAATCCAGCCGAGAGTGTCCATATAATTGCTATCGTAATAAAAACCACTAAATATACTCAAAACAACAATAATGAATCAAATACATGGCTCACCCAATGTCTTCATCGTCACTGCAACTCGGAGGGGAGTGTGACTGCTTTCTCCTGTCCGCTTCCACTTGTCCAAGTGTCAGAGAGATCGTCGATGCAGTCAGCAAGAGGTCAAAGGGAACAAAGCTCAGTCCAGTGGCTGGCGCTTCGGAGGTCTGTACCGACTCGAGGGCCTCGGACAGCTCGCTTCCGAGGCCACTGTCGCGACACTCCGACGCGTGGCGCAGGGCGGGGAAGATGTGTTTCCCTGTGGGCGTCGTGGCCGTGGCCAGTTTGCCAACTATGCCCATGTACTGGGAGAAGATCCTGTGTACCAGGGCCACTTGGTCCAGGCTCAAGTGGCAATGCAGGTCGCGTGGTATGCTTGCTTCTACGGAGTGCCCGCAGACTAGGACCTCCTGTGCAGTTTAGCAAGAACATGAAATGCTGTTCACCCTGGATTTTAGAATGGTGCTCATTTTGGCTCTGGCGTGATTACATGCAAGGTCAGAGATAAAAGGAAGACGCCAACCAAAAAGAACTTTAAAATAACGGACATTTGAGCTCTTGTTCAGTCATCAAACTCTTGATTACATGCACTTCACACAACACACTGAATCTTCAGAGTATCTGAGTTCACACATGGGCTGTGCCCCATGTGTGAACTTTTAGGTCATGTACTATGCAACTGCTTCAAACTCCTGTGAGCCCGGTTGATACTTCTCATCTTGACAGCCAACTACTGTCGCAGAACACTATGTTGAACCTAGCTGGGAGGAAAGGGTGCTAATGTGTCTGGCACATCCTAAATATCATAAAAAGGACAACTAATTTGGTTGTACATCTTCAGTGGACAGCATAAATAACTTTTCCCGCTGCTTCTATTTCAAACTTCGAGCACACTTTGTATTAAAAAATCCACTTCATGCGAACAAACAGCTCATGAACAGCAACACAAAGCAGCTAAATGAAACCATTAGCTACTCCACATGCAGAACTTTCAAGTGTAAACATGCACTCGGAAAATGAGTATTTCGGGAGTATTCCTGCGACACAAGCTATAATTGTCATCTGGCTTGAGCGCGCTTCTTTTCTTGAAAACCCGGCACTCGCCACTCTCCTACCAAGAATGTTACGTCCCAATGATAATATGCATGCCGTTCGTGACCGCTTAGTGTCAGGACTGCTGTGACAACACAACGAAAGTACATAAGGTAAATGACGCTTACAGTTATCTGGCAGAAATATTCCCCAAATACTAGATTTTTTTCTTAGAGTACAACAATTATCTTCACTAAAATGACTGCAACGCACAGCCCAATTTCTTGTTACACAGATCGGGGCCATAAAAATGGGGCGATTCTCTCACAATTATGGCTGGAACTAGTTTACTCATTTTTGGGTATCCTATAAACAGATGAAGCATGAAGGAAGAAGACGGGACAAGCACTAGTATAACAAATGAAATCTTTCAGCTGTCAGGCTAGGACATGTCCCGTGTTCTTCCTTCGCGTTTTGTTCGTTCATGTGCTACCAAAAAATGGATAGGTTCCGACCCATTTGCCTTGAAACTATACAACAAACTTGTTTAATCTACATAAATCACACATGACAGCCACTCAGTGAAATGGCTTTTGACAATGTGGGCAGATTAAATCTAGTATCACGCGCACAATATTTGCATGCTACTGTCCTGAATCCAAAGCCACATAACGATTATCGACCAGTTTCAAGCAAATATCATGTATACCACCCACATGCTGAAACCCATCTCTACATAAAACCCCAACACTCAAAAACTATTTGTGGAAAAATTTTAAATGATTCCCGTGTATTGCCATAATGCCACCTTTTTTGCATAGCCGAATAGCACTGCCATGAAACCACTTTACACACCCAAATTCGCATCAACTCTGACGCCAACTTTAGCTCCATATGTTTCATATTTCTTGTACCAGTCATGAGCTAGAAAATACGGTAATTTGGTTCCTCCACAGCCGCTGCCATACTGCTTGACGTAATAAATGTCAAAAACTTCACCTGAGAAGTTCTGTCGGCCATGTTCTCCAAAAAGATCATGGCGGGAGCCAGGGTGACGTGTAGGTCACAGCAAGAAGTGACAAAGTGCAAGGGAACAGGCGCCTTGGACGCCCTGCCAAGCACGTGGGCCCCCGGGGGCTGGCGGTTCCACTCAAAGGCCGGGTTCTCACCCATCAGTGTGGTCACTGGCTGGCTACCACCAGGTCCAAGGGCAGTGCCCTCGCCTCTGCCATCCTGGCTGGCCAGGTCACTCCAGTTCACTGATTGTGAAAGAAAAAGCGAATAACTGAAAAGAGTATTTCCTTATTTCCTTTCATGTGTTGCTAGTGCAATCATACACGTTAAGGTTCAAGACTCAGAATCGTGAATACAGTTACTACAGGTATACTACAGGTATTTGGATATGTTAAGCAAGTCTAAAATGTTTATAATGCACAATACACTATGATGCCTGCAGCCTGATAATTTATAGAAAAAAAATAAAAATAAAAGCACCACTGTGTCATGCTGCATTATGTTATAAAGGTTCTACTGTGACAAAATTGTCATATTTAATGGGTCATAATGGGTCATGTAATGGTTCATAGACACCCTGGATTTATGTGCCCAAAGTGTGTTATCACAGCAGCACAGGCGCCAGCAAATTATCATGGGCAGGTTTTCGAGTTATGTTGTTTCTGACAATAACAATTTGGAGAAAAAAAATTTCAAACAGATTCTTTTTTAAGTGTACTGAACAAGGAGTAGCACATTTTGCTTCTGCACTATACTTCACAGCTTTGATATGAAGTTCATGCATGTTCATGAAATGAAACTCACGAAATATATATTCAGAATTTTTATTCTGTACTTCAGCTCTATGTTGTGGATTGATATTAAAGGAAATATATATGCAAAAACATGACTCTTTATATGAAGGATGAATTGGTGCTGAAAATGATTGTTTATTACAAGGCAAAGCTTTGGAAACCTCACTCAAGGCTCAAACAAAAATCAAGGTTAATTAAAATGCTAATAGAAAGACCTATGACAAGGAATGATAAACACACAGCTGTAGTCGTCCTGCATTTTTCTAATTGCACCATAAGTTTTATAGTAATCTGCAATAACATGCCGCCCACCTAGCCATCCACACACTTGTTCATGCACCATCAAACTGTTAAATGTTGATATTGTACCTAGCTAGGGTGACGGGTCAAGACACAATAGTCTTGAACCATTTGTCCGCACCAGAAAGAATGTCGCGTAATAAAGACCCGAGCCCCAGACCAAGCACTCCATCTTTTATCCGACTGCCCGTGTCTCACTTTCTCTTACTTTTCTTCTATGTTCTTACATGTTGCAGCTCGTACTCAATCATCGACAACAACATTAACATTCACTTGCACATATAAGCATTTGTGTTCTCAAATATTAACAAGACAATCAGTAATTAGTACTTATTTCACCACATGCAAACAGGGAGACACTTCCCTAGTGCACATGACGAAACACGTTCAATGACTGCCTTCAAGAGGTATTGTGCTCACATGTGCATAGGAAAAAGGACGACAGACGCATGTGGTACTGGCGGTCTTCCAAGTCCGAGCCAACGGCGTTCAGCATGCCCTGTTCCTGCGCCCAACAGTACAGGTCCTCTCGCAAGGGTCGGCGGCATAGGGGGTTGTCCACTTGGGGGCTCAGAGACGCTGCTCCAATCTGCATGAGGCAGACGTCCCCGCTACTCGATGGCCTGCGCAGAAGGAGGCAACAACATGCACACATCAATTGCGACAACATTTCCGCTCCACGTAAACTTGACCGAAACAGCGTGCCGCCGAACTTCCACATTGATGTAGGAACGTTCCAGAGATGAACTTACTAGCTGCTGAGTGATTGATTTTATTTGAGCTCTTTAACGTGCACCAGTAGCTTACCAGTGCGATTGAGTGTAGTGACATTTCACTCACATTGGCCACTGAGGCCAGGAATCAAACCCACATTCTCATTCTATGCATCACAATAACACATCCATGAATATTTATGTAGCCAGTAGTCATTTTTTAAGTTAGGATAGCCAGTCACGACAAAGATAGGACAGCAGATAACACGGTGACCCTATTATGCCTGGGAGATAATTAAAAACTGTTAAAAATACATCCTTAAAGGGCCACTCACCAGGTTTGACAATTTTGAGCTGACAAGCGCAATGCGTAGACGAGGCGTTCATGATCACGTCTGCCGAAATTCGCGACGCTACGCGCCGCAGAAATGGGTCAAATTTCAAGATGAACGCTGGTCCCCCTCCCTTCTGCCAGCACGTGCTCTAAGAATGAGGGCATGACGTGCACGTACGAATGGCCCTACGTACACGGCAATGCAGTGACGTTGGTCCTCTATGTAGATGACTCTGACATTGCAAACAGTGACACACGACATGGCGAAAATTATGTAACACGGCATGCGTAGTTTATCAATTTGTTGCTTGAAGAGATTAATAAAGCTCTAGACAAATAATGACACGCAATAAGGGAATGTGAGCGTCTTTTTTTTAATTTTCTCCCGTGAATTGCAATGAGATGCGAGGCTGATGTGTCGGCGTTTCGCATGCGTTCGTGTACCTGCGGTCAGCGCATCGAGCAGACGACCGCCGCGGAACGCTCCTACGCGTTCGCACACTCATTGTGCTCATCTATTCTACCGCGTCTAAGCCAGCGTTTCCAAACCATCCCACAGAAACAGGCAGAAGACCACATTATCGCTGGTCAACAAAGCAACGCCGCTCGTGTGCTCGGGGGTCGGACTTGTTTGGGCACGTCATGCGCACGTGACCTCTTGCTCAGATGCCTTAGAGGGTGGGGAAGAGATTTGGCTTGCGAAGGCTACGCGGAGGAGTGGCAAGGGTTTCGAGCTCGCCTCCTCTCATCCTCGTTTCGCGCCGCTTCAAAAAACCTGTTTTCTCCGCTCGTGATGAACTGATTCAAAAAATTTTTGTGGCGAAATGTTCCTCTTTGGACACCCAACAACTTCCACTGTCTAACTAAAATTTGGTATGAGGCCTGGTGAGTGGCCCTTTAAGCACCAGAAAATTTTTTACGCCGTTGTAACCCCAAACTTCTCAATCTCATCTGCCAGACTAATTTTCACTCTTTCCCCCTTGTGCATTTGCTTTCTCCTTGTACAGCCAGCCACAAGAATTTATTGGACGTGCGATTAGTGAAAGGTTTAACTTCTACAAAGCTATGTATGAAAGCAAGTTTCAATGAGCAGGGAAGTTTATAAAAACTGTGTTTTTGTATCTTTCTGCCGCAAATTGCACAGGATTGTGCATTTGATTTCTTTTCTTTTTTGTTTGTGTCTTCTCGACTAATACTTCGCAGCAATACGTCATGACCAACACGTCACAGCTACAGCCGCATACGTGTGCTCTTGCCCATCTCATGCCATCCCCATTATTGCGGTGAATGTGGCATGCTTGCAGTGGTTGTACAAGACGCCACATGTAGTGCACCAGGGGCACCTCAGGGCAACTGACTTTCATTGCAGCTGTCCTCTTGACTTGCAGTGTTGAAAATATATGGTTGGAAACTAATTTTTAATAAACTTCTTTTCAAAATAAAAGGTTATTCGTATACATGTAACACCCTTTTTTAATTTGTCCTGTAACTGATATCTGACGGGACGAGACAGGAACGAACACACACACAAGCACTAACTTTCAACAATATTTCACAACTCTTTCACGTAAGTTGTAAAATGGTTAGAAGTTTGCACTTGTATGTGTGTTCCCTCCTGCTAAACAATGAATATGTCACACCATGACCAGAAATCTACCCTGAGGGCAACATTCTGAATTAAAGAACTGTCAGGCCTGCACGAAACACGCAGTACAGTCACAGCGAAAGCTGAAAGAATGACCTTTCAGATTCTTTTTTTATAATTTTTGGGTAACTGCTACAAGCAAATTTGCTGGATACCCACTACATCATAAGTCATCATAATTTTTGTGTAGTAGGGAGGCATTCACAATGCCATCCTTAGTCCTTCTTTGGAGAAGCACATTACTTGCTACACACTTGCAAAGAATTTTGTGTAATTTTTTGATGCTGTGGGTGAGGACGAAGAATTATGCATAGTGCTATTGTAATAGGTTGTACCATTCGACAGCCCACTCATTACACAATTCACATTATGAGACGCCTTGCTGTTCCTTTGCTGTTCTAAAGTCCTTTATTACGCATATTAATGCGATTTCTTTCTCGACATAAAGCCTGCCTAGGATCAGTTCGCAAAAAAAGTTCCAAGCACTGGTGTAACTCATCGGCAGAAAACGTTGCTGGCACGCTGGAGACCCGAGTTCGAATCTCATTGTGTCCTTGGTGTTTTTTTATTTACCTAGTTTCTTTCTTATTTCGTGTGATAGTGGTTACGGACGGCGGCGGCGGACAACTACGGCACACGCGATCCTTGTTGCGATCTCATAACAGCTTTCACTGTAAAACTCAAGAAGGACTCACTTCTGCGATCCACCATAGTCGTCCACAGGGAGGAAAATGCGGATGGTGCCCGAAGAGACGTAGACCAGCGGCAATGCTCTACTGTTCAGGTCCCAACCTGCAGGCTTGGAGGACTGGCCCTTTGGAGGAACACTGACGGCCGGTGTCCACAGCTCCAGAAGGCTCTGGACTGGCACAGCCATGTCAGCCACCACGCCAGCAACACACGTGTGCAGCACCACGTCCAGGGGAGCCAGTTTAAGATCAACCTCGCTGAGAAAATGAGGCTTCAGGGCCTGCTTCTCGGCTTCCGTCAGGGGAGTGAACTCTTTCCCTGGGAAGAGAACATGGCAAACAAAAATACAGACACACGTGAGCGAATGGTCATGCTTTTTGCTCAAGTGTTTCTCACTGGGACGAGCAGGATGTACACTCAGGCCTCAATATAACGAACATGAATATAGCAGAATATTGTTTATAACGATGTAAATGAAAAATAGTCTTGTAATAGATGCAGTGTTAGGAATACACCTTTATAACTAATTTTAGGATGCAACGAACTCATTTTCGTGTAAGATGCAGCTTTGTTATAAAGAGGCTTGAGTGCAATTACTTTTGGCAACAGCACATAAAAGGCCAGAAACCGTCTGTTTATTTAAGAAATGACCATCTTGGGTCAGTTACTCGCTGTGTTTAAAATTGAGCTTGGCGTGGACTGAAAATACATAAAAAAAGATAGTGGAACAGAGTATTGACTAGTTTAGACTATTCTACGGCAAGCCATGTTAGGACAGTATCACGCTGTGCACCAAAAAAGCTGCACAGAGATTTTTCGCATTGTCATAACCGGCAATACAAGGAACCGGCATGCAAGGGACGCTCATCGGCGTACCTGCCATACGCTGTCCGCGTTCCTGTGGAACGCGGGAAATCTCTTGGCGCGTTGCAAGGAACGCGCATCGGCAGGCCTGCTGTACGCAGTCGGCGTCTAGCGCGTGCACGGACGGCTATAAAAGGAGCGTGTCGGGAGTGCGCTGGGCTCTCTCTCTCTGGACTTCGCTGGCCCACTCGTCTCGAGTGCGCTCTGGGCACTTGTGATGGAAAGGCGCGTCTGTACGCTCTCGTTGCAATGTACTTCTCTTGCAAATATGTAAATTAAACGCATCTTCTACTTGTTCGTGAGACGCGTCGCAAGAGTCGTCCTTCGCCGGATCCTGGGTGGCAGCCTCAACCCCTCCCCGGGCATATCAGCATGCTGCTCAATTTCTCAGCATCACAAAGTTGTTAGAATCACAATGCGGGTCAGTGTGGCAACAGGCAAATCATGCTTGTGAACAAAGACATCAGTTGCCATTACCAACAACAGTTTGTATGTGTATGTATACGAACTGCTGGGCAAAGTAAAGCTGATGATATACCCCCACACACATGCAAACATGCCCATACGTATAGCAGAGGGAGCCGAAACCGTGCCCTAGAAATGAAATTCTGCCCGATTCATGATCTGTGACATTATTACTAAACACCTACTAATCCAACTTTCTTCCTTAATTGCTATGCATCATTTGTTGACTGCCACTGCTCGTTGTAGTAACTCGTACGACCGTTAATAATGAGTAGTATGAATGGGTCTTAATTAAGTTGTGTTCATAGTGAGCAGTTTTAAGCATTGTAGCAGTCCTTCCTTGTCGTAACACAGCCATTCAGCATGAATGCATGTCTCTGGAAAACTCGCCCAGTTTGACTCACTCGACTTGTGGATGTTTCTGCGAACGTGTGCGCACAGAGCGGACGTCCAAGTCAGGTTCAAGAAGTCAGCCTGCTTATGCTGGCTCAAGGGAGACGAGGCAGCCATCATTTTGCTCGTGCCGGTCTGACGGTTGAGCTTCTCAGTGCAGCTGAAGACAACGCCTTCGTATGGCCCAGCCTCCCAGGTTGATGTGGGTGAAGTTGAGCTGAAGACAAACCCACAAGTGAGAACATGCTTAGACTTCAGTGAGAAGCTCTGTGAAAAATATTCAACATTTTCAGGATAGTAATAGATCAAGTATAGTCAAGCAGAGACAGACATTTAGAAGTCAAAAGAGAGAAAAAAAAAATTATGGACCATCTTTCCGAAGGGAACCCTGACAGAATGCGAAGCAGCATCGGCGTGCATAGTGTTGACCCGGTTGAAACGGGTGTAGGAAGAACAATTTGAGGCGGAACAAGGTGTAGCGTTTACTCGAGCGAACATTAATTTTGAAACACAAAGACATGAAAGGCAGGTTGAATTTCTTGTAAGTTTCATCGCAGAAAAACTGTTCGCTCAACATGCGCTCAAGAATTGCGAGTGGTGGAGAGGGTGAAGCGAGCGAGATGACAAGCGGCGAGCAGCGACAGGCTAGGAAGAGAGTGACGTCAAAGCGCACGCATTGCGAAAAACGGCATGACCTACTTGACACCGCCCCACCACCTGCAGCCAGGGGAGTGCAGTGCAGATGGAGGGACAGTGTTACACAGGCTAGTGAAAGAGCTGCTTCGCATCTAGAAATACATCACGATCATTACATGACCTACATAATAAGATTCTACATTAATGCATGCAGAAAGTACAGCTAAAGTGAAAAATTGAATTGCTGCACAAACTTGAAGGAAAACAAGGGAGACAGGAAAGAGCGCAGACTACCAGCTGTTTATTATCGTTTCTTGAAGCCAATATATATGCATGCTATGCTGCGCTTCCACGATGCGCACAAAACCAAAGATGCCGCAAACAAAGCCGACCCAAAACAAATCAAATAAAAATTGACTGCCACCACAATGACAAAAGTGATAAAATGGCAAAATACAAAAGTGATGCCCACCACAATCTAAACTGCGCATTCCAAAGGTGTGCACTCATCTTTTTTAAAATTTATCTTTTATTATTTATTGCACCAAGCATCAACAAAGGCATGAAAAAATGAAAACGTACTCTAGAAACTTTTGTTTAAAAAACACTAAAAATAGCGCTTAGCACTGAATAAAACAATAAAATAACAATTTTATATTCACTCCAAACAGCCCCAATTGAGCAACCCGAAGAAGCAGTGCGCCGAGAGAGTCAAAAACTATAATAACATAAAACTTTACAAAACATTACGTAGCGTCACATGGGAAATAAAACAAGAACACTAATGAACAAAACAAAAGAAGAGAAATGGAAGAGAACACAATGCAAGGTGTTAGCCACAACATTACACATGACCATGTAGGAAGACCATTTCCCTGTCCGAAAGTGAAATTGAAGGCATGCTTATGCACTTGTCATTATATTGCCTGATAAAGTACGCTTCGATAATCTCCCTTTCGGTCTTTTCACGTGCCTTAGCCATGACTGACGCATTCTCAAACCGGGGGGTGTAACCGCATGTCCTACAATGGAAATCTAAATGACCACCATTTTTTCCTTTTACGGCCAGACTGTGCTCACGCAAGCGTTCGTTGAGGCAACGCCCCGTCTGCCCTATGTACACCCTCCAACACGACAAAGGGATCAGATATACAACAGCAAATACACACCTAATGAACACGTTCGCAGGCTTTTGTGTGTATTTTGCCTTCTTCTGTTTACTCATTAATGAACAGATCTGACCTAACTTTGTAGGCGCTGAAAACAGTACATCAACACCGTACCTATTAGCCACCTTTTTTACATTGTGGGAAACACTATGTAAGTAAGGCATAACATATACCCACCACAATCTAAACTGCGCTTGGGAATTCGCAGTTTAGATTGTGGTGGGTATCACTTTTGTATTTTGCCATTTTATCACTTTTGTAATTGTGGTGGCAGTCAATTTTAATTTGATTTGTTTTGGGTCGGTTTTGTTTGCGGCATCTTTGGTTTTGTGCGCAACGTGGAAGCGCAGTGTAGCATGCGTATATATTGGCTTCAAGAAACGACAATAAACAGTTGGTAGTCTGCGCTCTTTCCTGTCTCCCTTGTTTTCCTTCAAGTTTGTGCAGCAATTCAATTTTTCAAGTATGAACCAGTCTGCAAAAAAGTATTGCTTCAGCTAAAGTGCTAGATAAACGTAAAGGAAGCAATAAAAACAATGTGTAAAGAGGCACGAAACATGACTGCACAGAACTGAAAACACAGGATAACACTATTCTGCATAGCCAGTTTTTTGTACCTTTTGACATCAAGAGGCAGACCAAACTCGCCTAACTCTGCATCGTGCTGCAAGCAAATATTTTTACACAATGTTTGTCAGCTATAGAACTTGTATGCTATTTCTGATCTCAGTATAGCTCTTCCTTACCAAGTGTAATGATGCAACATCAGGATATCCCCTTCCGCAGCGGCTTGTGCAATTGTACACATTAACTACGGAGGTGCATCACGCACCCCAGGTGTCTTTAAATAGCTCGAAAATGCAGTGTGCACATTCGGGCAGGCTTTCTGAGTAGGCAACTAAATGTCATTAAATTTCATTGCACTGCACATTACTGCTGAAGATCACTTTAATGGGGACACTATTACATTTAACGTGCCAAGTTACAGGACCCACACCAGGATTTTTTTTTCTTAGCTCAAAATGAATGCAACCAAAAAGCAAGCTGTGCATGTATTTCTGACCTAATATCTGATTTTGTTTATGCAAAGACTGAAGCCAAATAATTGCAATATAATCACATATTTAATTATATGTTAATTATTATTAATTACCAAATCTTACACAACACAAAACATTCATTCATTTTCTTTTTTTAATGTAGTACTGTGTGCCCTAGAATCACGCCATGCAAATTTGACGCAATTGCAGACAGTGTATCATAATGCATGCCTGAACGGAGTATGTTGTATATGTATTTATGTCCCATGAAATCAATTTGCATGCTTTTGCATTACTATAGAATTTTATTTCTACAACAGCTCAGAAGCTCCAGCTCTTGACAGTAGAGCCACAGCTACAAAAAATACACAAACAGCTAAAGCATAATTTAATGAAACGATGACCATACCAGAATTATTTCGTTAATTTGGGAAGTCTGTAAAACTGTGAGAGGAATTTTTCAGTCCTTAGAGATCTATAACTGTAACAAAGTGACAAGCAAAAGCTACCGCAGAATTGTGCTTGCTTCTCCAGACTGGAAATCACTAAAGGAGAGAACAGTATCACACGATTTTTACATAATACTGTGAGGGTGCTGACACTCTCTGTAAAGTTGTTTGCACCGCGTGGCGCACGTGTCTCGCCCAAAATCCGCATTTCGGGTTACAACTACCGAGTGATAGGTGGCGTTGTGTTCGCTAGCGGTGATCACCACCATCATCATCATGGTTGTTAGAGTGGTAGTGCCGGCGATGACCCCTGGCGAAAGGCAAGCCTTGGTGGTGGGCGAGAGTTTATTTATTTATTTATTAGAATACCCTCAGGGCCCGTAGGGCATTACAGAGGGAGTTGAGCGAGTTTCTTCTGCACGTGGCGGTTGCTGCGAGCGGTTGTCTCTAGCGTGGGTTCCCGGTACGTGGTACCGCGGGCTGCGTTATTGTGTTTGTCATGTTATTGTGTTTTGTCATGGAGAATACGGTAATATTGTGCAAGGATGTCCTAGCGTGTTGACGATTGATGTATAGATTCGGCGAACGATATCGTCGTTCTAAATTAGTTAAATAAATGTGTGCTGTTCTTTGGTTTATACCAACTGCGTCTGCTCTGTCCGTTCTCTCCAAGAGCGTGGTGGCAATTACAACCCCAGACCCGACACTCCATGATGATGGTGGTGATCACCGCTAGCGAACACAACACCACCTATCGCTCGATAATTGTAACACAAAATGCGGCTTTTGGGCGAGACACGTGCATCACGCGGTGCAAACAACTTCACAAAGGGTATCAGCACACCCCCAGTACAAATCCATTCTTTTGTTGGTTAAGTTACTGTTAGTCTTTGGTTACTTTACCGACCTAGAGAAAGAAAAGTTTGAGAGGAAAATTGATTGAAAAATCCCCATAGAAAACGTACAGTGTAAGGAGGCACACAAAAGAATCTGGGTACCTACCTTTTTTTGAAGCAACTGATGTTGAAGGAAGACATCTTCAGCTTTACTTTCGAGTATACTTCCTGGACGTCCAGAGACGCGGTAACGTCCTCGGCTTCGAATTGAAGCCAGACATCTAGAAGAGGCATCACGAAAAATATGTCACTTAGAAACTGGAGGTAAATGTCAGCATTCACTGCGAATGTAAAATAACAGAACCTGTGACATGAAAATATCTTTGTAGCAAGAAACAACTCCCTCAAAATGCTTTTGCTCACAGGCGCGTGTGAATGACGTATACTATTTTAAATAGCATGCACAATGAAGAATTCCCAGGGTAATGAAACGGCTACATCGATGGTATAATCGTGCACGTCATACTAATAGTGTACAGGCCAGTTTACAGAGAGCTACACTAACACACGCAGACACCCTTTAATTTATAATTACTCTTCCTT
This sequence comes from Rhipicephalus microplus, assembly GCF_043290135.1. NCBI lineage: Eukaryota > Metazoa > Arthropoda > Arachnida > Ixodida > Ixodidae > Rhipicephalus > Rhipicephalus microplus. The sequence continues at coordinate 198,371,685 of NC_134705.1, read as the reverse complement.
TCCACCCTTTCTTTTACTTTGAAGGGGTACCGTAGAGAAACATTCATCTTTATTTCAGCTTTACATCTACGGAAACTGTTCATATTTTATTGTGAAACTTCGCGTGCTAAATAAGAATGCTTGTGGCTTTCACTTTGTGCAACTTCGACCTGGTAGGTTTTGTTACTTATTTGTATTTGAGTACTAAATTTTATGTTGGGGGTGTAAAATTAAATGTAACTTTTCTCAGAAACAAAAAACAGTATGACAGTAGTGGCATTAACACATAGCTCTAAAAACGAGTTCCTACGTTTATCTTGGAACACACATTCCTCGGATTCATACTGTATTCCTCGGATTCATGTCATTCTGTCTAACAAAAGAACTCTCCCACCTATTATTGTTATGTTCCCCTTCTTTTGTTCAATATAGTACACTCATGCTTCCATTATGACAACTAGGCAGTGCAAAGAAACAGGACAAAGTAAGAAAGCACGCAAAGTTGTCACAATGAATCTATCCAACTAGCCAGCTCATAAACTCTCCTGCAACTCACATTTTGCCAATGGCCCCTCTCCGCTCTTGCCAAAGAGGTTGACCCCAACCTTGGGAAGTGTCCACTGGAACCAGAACGTCAGGGCAGGCACCTCGAGGGCGGTCTTGGTCGCCGGACTGGCGGCAGCCACTACGGGGGTCACAACATTCTTCTCTCCCGACTCGCTTAGGCTCAGGCTCCTGCCGAAGCCCTTCGGTGAAGAGGTCTGCCGGTGAATGGGCCTAAGGCCCATTGGCTCGGGGATGCCAACACACGACTGGTGGAACCAAGCCATTGTGTTTAAAGCGTTTGTGTGTATTGCCGCCAGGAACAGCAAAACTTGCCTGATTTCGTTAAGCTGAAAAACAAGAATGACGACCATTAATTAGAAGGGTAAAAAAGGTCAAGGTTATAAGATGAGGACTAAGGGTTATCATTAATGGCAGATTGGATGGGGAGTAAGGTTGTGTGAATGTATCGCTTCCTGAACGCTTGTTTGCCTTCACATGGCTTACCGATGAAAAGTGCTTCGCCGGGCAAGTAATGACAGAGCACAAAACACACGGAAAATTGTCCTTTACTTCTACCACAACCGCAACTATGAGACGCCTTGTTGGAATTGCAGCCAGTGAAAGCCTGACTAAGCCAAATGTTCAGCTGCTCTGGTAGCAATGAAAGAAGCCGCATCACAGAAATTCTGTTGAATATTTTCCATGATTCCACTTCAAAGGCAAGTGCGCTTTTAGATGCTTCAAGATGAAATGCGATGCTCTGAACGAGTGAGGCAAATTTGTCTCAAGCACCTCATTTCGACAACTGAAATGCAAACATGCCATTGTTGAAAGCAGTCTACTGCACTGCACGCATCGTCTTGGCAGCGAGCAGTTTTCCTACTAATGAAGGCAAGTTTGCAGTGTTTTCTTCTATAAAATTTAGGCTAAGTATCTGAGCAAATGTTACATTAAATGATAAAGACCACAAAACGTGATATTTCTGTGAAATTCGAGCAAGAGCAAAGCAGAAAAAAGTGCAAAGCTTTTTGGTGAATATATGCACATGCATGTGCAGTACAGCACCATTTAACCCTTTCACTACGAACCCATAGGCCATCGGACACGGAGTTCCGATGATTTCAAATCTCCCGCAAAAATTGAAAACTCGCGTTTCACGGACATGTAGCGCCATCTAGCCTGAGCCTGGGCAACTCACTTTTCATTTTCACCTTTCTTGGTTTACATTTCGCCCGCTGAGCCGTGCCCTCGTGTGCAGTTTGAATAGAATCCAGTTCCGTTTTACGTGAGAATGGCCGCCACTCCCTGTCGCCCGCTGCGACAGCCGATTGCTGTTGCAAGCACTTGAGCCGCTCCTACCGACGATTTTTTCGATCCGAGTAGTGCAGACGACTCGAGTGACGATTTTGAAGTTTCAGAGTCGAGTTCCGACGATGACACTCCAGACCAGACGCCTCAGACTTCCACAAGTACTACCAAGTAAGTATAGTTTTTTGACTTCGCACTGCTTATGAAGGAAAAACGCACTTGATATTTGACTATAATGGTATTCTTTCCTTGCTTAGGGTCTCAACAACGTACGGCAATGATGTTTTGCCAAATCCAGCACGCCGTGTGAAGTTTTCACCCGTAAGACAGCCTGGTGCCCATCTTCCAGCAGCGCTACGGAGTGACGTGCGTCGCTTCTCAAGGGCGCTTGATTTTTTCCTTTTGTTTTTCACAACGGAAGTGCTCCAGATGTTATGTGACAACACTAACAAGTACGCCTGGATGCGTATTTTGGACCGGCAAACCTACGCTCGCCGGGACGGCTCCTGGGAAGAGGTAATGCCACTGGAGATGCTGAGGTTTATCGGACTTATCATCTACATGGGGGTTGTTGATGTACCACGGCTCCACATGTACTGGCGGACGACGGGGATATTTTCAAGACTTCTCCCACCAAATATTATGAGACGGGACCGATTCTTGCACATTTAGCTTTCCTGAGTGTAGGGGACCCGGAAGATCTTGCCGCTGCAGCATCTGATGGGAAAACTTGGAGGGTGTCATGGCTCCTGCGACACATAAATCTGCAGTCACAAAATTTGTTTCAACCACAGCGCAACCTTGCCGTGGATGAACGCATGGTAAAATCAAAAGCGAGGTCAGGAATCAGGCAGTACATTCGGGACAAAGTGACGAAATTTGTATATAAGCTGTGGGTGCTGGCGGATTCGAATACCGGCTATACAATAAATTTTTTGTGTACACTGGAAAACGCGAGGTACCTGGACCCCATGGATTAGCGTTTGACGTTGTGACTCGGCTTTGCACAGAGTATCTTCATCAGGGATATAAAATTTTTATGGATAACTTTTATACGTCGGCAAAATTATTCGAACACCTCCTTGAGCACAAGACGCTTGCCTGTGGGACCACTCGCAAAGATCGTCGGGGCTTCCCAAAAGAATTGAAGGATGCTACGTGGGAAAGAAGGGCGCAGCGTGGGGACGTTCGCTGGTTTCGGGAAGGCAACATCCTTTTCATAGAATGGAAGGATCGACGTTCTGTGTGTCTGATGAGCACGATGCACACAGCAAATAAACATGTTGCTGCTAAAAGGAGAGAGAAAAGGGGGGGGCCAGTGGGTTGTGAATACCATAAAGAAGCCCCTCCTTGTTCATAAGTATAACACCGGAATGCTCGGCGTGGACAAGTCTGACCAAATAATTGCCGCGTACAACGTACTCAGAAAGTGTGTACGTTGGTGGAAAACATTGTTTTTTCATGCTGTGGACATTGCGTGCGTAAATAGTTTTATTTTATTTCAGGAGCACCAAAAAGAGAATCCAAATGTCGAAGAACTATTCAGAAACAGGAACTTTGACCAATTGGCGTTCAGAGAAGAAATAATTCAACAGATATTTCAATACGATGAAGTTTCTCAAGGACACGCCCCTTTCTCACCCCCCTTCTCCCCTCTAGATCCTGTACGGCACCAGTCGAAAAGAATGGAAAAGAGGAGAAACTGCAAGCTTTGCTACGAAAAAACGAAAACACAAAACAGAACAAACGTATTCTGCTCGACCTGTAATATTTACCTTTGCTTCCTGCCTTCACAAGACTGTTTTGCCGAGTGGCACAGTCGTCGGGGCCAGTAGATTGATGGGCCGAAAAAAATTGTTGATATGCTGCACTGAATTTGTGTTTATCTAGAATGATAGCTAAGAGAACTAGTAATAATTTGTATATTTCAGATTTTTCAAAATAATTTTTTTGCTCTCTACATTCACTAACTTGTGAAGTGCTTGTATAACTTTTTGTATGTTTTTTGTTATTTAACAATTGATTTTCCAATTCTATAAGTTTCATACCAAAGTGTTTTATATGTATAAAAGGCCGAATCAATAAGCTACCATCTCATATATTACAATGCTACATGTTCCTTTTTTGTCAAGAGTAATAAATTTTTTTGTGAAAGCACAAAATAAGTGCCGTTTTTCTGCCGTAGCGAAAGAGTTAAGAGGAACTAATGGTTGGTAATAAAGGCAATGTCATATGAAGACTTTAAAAAATGAATAACAGATCACATTAGTCTTGTTAATTAGGCTAGTTTGTATGATAATAAATATGAATGACTCTTGATCGTGTACTGCATTGTATGCACCTTCCGATGAAAACTAATGAAATATATATAATTAAAACAAGACATCCTGTTCTGATGCCACTTCTGCACAAATGTACTGCACCTGCTTCTTGGAAATGCTGAGATGGAAAGGCTCGACGTCAACATGAATGCAGAGACCCAGCTGAGGCAGCCTTGGCTGCGGTTCGGGGTTGTGGCTGGAGGAGGTCAGTGCCACCGTGCACGACAGGGAGGACGGCTTAAGCATGTGGCGCACGTGCTGGCTGCAAGCTTCAAAGGCCGCCCACGAACTCAGTTTCACACACCACGGAAACCTCTCCCCTAAAGATAGAAACAAAAAGCAGGAAAGCTTGAGTATGCAAACAATAGCACCATCATGAAATCCTGCTAAGTTTCATAGGATTCTTGGCGAATGCCCAGAAAACGTTATACAGCAGCGTCTTGTAAAGTATACTGTATACACTCGCCTAAAGGCTGCTCCCCCAACTTGGCAGTCCAAGTTTAGAAAAAAATAAACATAAAAAATCTTGCAAGAAAACAGCAGTGTCGTTGCGACTAAGCAGGGCTGGTCTGCTCTTGAATCTTAAATGCGTAGCATGCGGTGTGCATGGACATTATTGTAAAGAGTTTTAAGATCACTGGGATTTCGAATGCCATGGAAAGCACTGAGGACGATTAGATACATAAGCGTGTGGATGATCCAAGCAACGGTGATGAGCCGAGCTTGAGCAGCAATATTTAGCAAGGATATCCACAGCTAGACGCCAGATATCCCATTGTACATATAATACATATGGCACAATCAAATAGGTATTTCTATACATGGATCAAAAACTGAACAAAATTTCACTTCCATGAATGGGCCAAGCCGCATCAAAAATGCGAAAAAAAAAGTGCAGCTCTTACACGAGTGTATATGAAGATAAATTTCACAAGATAAACCCTGTAATTCTTGCAAACATGATTCAGACCATAAAGTTTCCTACAGACATTGCTAAAAGATCCATTGGTGCAAGTGACTTACGAAATGACGTCTTCAACAAATAGCTCATGAAAGGAAAATTTTGTTATTTATTCAAATATAGCATGAAGCTACAAAGTCAACACAATTTTTCACAAAAAAGCGTCCCTGTAAACAAACGATTTGAAAATTTTCTATTTTAACCCCAAACACTGCACCGAATTCCATCCCAAAACACAATGTCGAATCCCAGACAAGGCTTTTGCCAAAATAATTCGGCATTAAAAACAGTTAGGGACTGGAAATAGTTTCTTCTGTGAGTTTCTTCAGTGAAGTTTTTTTTTTATTATACAGTTGTTTTGATGTTATGTTTTGGTGTAGTAGACATTGACGAAGTGGCCCAGAAAGCGAACTCCTCTATTTTTTCTAACAGAACTGTTTGTTACTAAACATCTGAAGAATTAGGAGAAATGTAAGTCTTAAAATTTTTATTATTTGGGAGTGGACACGGCAGCACCGCCGTGACGATGTCGCCTTACGTGCCTCTACTTGTGCAGGTTTTGGCGAGGTTCTTCGCGGACGCAGCAGCGGCCCATGTTATCGCTGGACAACACTACCAATGGACCCCGATGAAGAATGCGCACCAGCCCTCGAAGGAACTCAACCACTGCGCAACCAGATCATCGCCAGTGGCGTCAGCGATGCTGTGCCACGTGGACTGTGTCGACTGCGCACACCCGTGGAGCACAATGACGTCCTCCGCCTCCCCGATAGCAAGCTGCCCGGAGCATATAAAAGCAAGGGCCATGGTCTCGACCTTCTGTGGACACGGCAGCCCCGCCGTGACGATGTCGCCTTACGTGCCTCTACTTGTGCAGGTTGGTGATCGAAAGTATGGTTTTCGTAGTAACTGTACCTGTCTGATTGTGCTGCCGTGTCCACACACTGTTCTTGGTTGCTTAAATGACTGTGTTTCAGTTGTAAGCCTGTTACTGAAGTTGTCCGGTGACGTAGAGGAAAATCCTGGGCCCGAGGTTGAAAAAATGCTGGAGGAAATATTAAGTAACCAGAGTAAACTACTAGCAAAAGTTAATAAAATTCAGGCCAAGCAGACATCTACAGATGCCAGCATTTCCGACATGCATGTTAGGCTCCAGACTATTGAAAAACAACTTGAAGGGTTGGGTGAAACACAGAACCGGCTTACAATGATAGAATCAAGTGTTGGTCGCCATGACAGTGAATTGACGGCTCTTGCCAGGCAGCTCGATGGCTTAGATAATCGTTCTAGACGCAACAACCTTGTTGTACGCGGAGTGGAAGAAGAAGAATCTGAGGATGAGGCAGTACTCTTAAGTAAGGTGAATGACGATATCTTTGACAAATTACTTGGCTCAAAGTGTAGCTCCATTGAGAGAATTCACCGTCTAGGAAAGAAAATACCTGAAAGAAGCCGTCCGGTCATCTTGAAAGTAGGAGACTTCAGGGACAAAACCAAAATACTGAAAAACTGCCGCAACCTCAAGGGGACCCAATTCAGTATCAGCGAAGATTACTCTAAACGAGTAGTTGAAATCAGAAAACAACTATGGATTTCATCAGCGGATGAAAGAGCAAAGGGAGCAAAGGTTAAACTAATCATCGATAAACTGAAAGTAAACAACGTTCTCTATGGCTGGAATGAGGCTACCAACGAGCGATTCAGGTATGCTAGCCCAGGTCTCACCAGCTCTGACTGACGCAAATCGAGACCAACAGCATCTGTTAAGGTTATTAATGTAAACGCCAGAAGTTTGCTGAATAAAGCTGATGCAGTTGAAGCCGCAATCCTGGAGCATGAACCAGATATAATGGTCGTAACAGAGACTTGGTTACATAAGGATGTAGCAGATTTCGAAGTAACACCTACAGGTTACATAATTGTTAGAAAAGACCGGCAAGGAAGAGGTGGTGGTGTTGCGTTTCTTATTAAAGACAACATTAGGTTTTCAGTGTTGGATGATAACTGTGACATAGAAATGTCGTGGATTAGGTGTGGGTTCAGCGAGCGAACTGTGTATATTGGAGGGATTTATAGAGTGCCGAATTCCTCTCTGGATATAATCGCAAAGCTAAGAAATTTTATGGATTCTAATTTTAGCCTCCAAGATAACGTATTATTATTAGGGGACTTCAATCTTCCGGATATTAATTGGCTATCCCAGTCTCCTGGATCGGAACAGGTTGCAAGTGCTGAGCAACTACTGGAGCTGGCATTCTGCTACGGGCTAACGCAAAGTGTCACTGAATTTACTCGGATAGGGACTACAAGGTCATTTATCCTTGATTTGGTTTTTGTGTCCCCAAAGCTATTGCCGTTACTCAGCCGTTGTGAAGTTGTAGAAGGCCTGTCCGACCACAGAATGGTAGTTACGCACCTAGCATTGTCCCCAGACACCTTGGGTAAACCCACACTTAGCACTGTATTGAATTTTATGGCGGCTGATGATGTGTCTATTTTGGACTATCTTGAAAAGTCCTTTGATGAATTTCAGGTCCTTTACAGCACTAACTGCAGCACTGATAGGCTATGGCATTTCTTTTCAATTGTTGTAGGGAAGTGCATAGACAGCTATGTACCCAGGATTAGAAAACGCATTGGTAAAACCAATCCCTGGATTACCAGAGAAATCATTCACACAAAAAGAAAACTAAAATGGAAACAAAAATCTTGTGCAAAAAATTGTACCCCTGAAGGAACAGCTTGCATTTCTTCAATGAGACAAGAACTGAAACGTCTGATCAAGCAATGCAGGGATCGGTTTTTCAATGTGACATTGACGAAATACTTGAAGGAAGCCCCCTCAAGGTTTTGGCGCTTTATAACTACCCCAGCAAGCTCCCCGAGGCCACCTGAAATTACTCAACAACGTGTTGATGATTTCAATTCTTTTTTTGCTTCTGTGTTTACTCATGATAATGGCATTTTGCCCGAGTTTTCTACGTCATCATTGCAGCGGCCGATCGATGATGTGGTAATTAGCGAAGAGGGTGTCCTAAATCTTTTACTTAATATAAATACAAGAAAAATCCCCGGCCCTGATGGTATACCAAACGAATTTCTGTACATATACGCTGAATGGGCGGCTCGCTTCCTTACAAAAATATTTCAGTCGTCCCTGCGCAGTGGCTCTTTCCCACTAGCGTGGAAGCGGGCTAAAATTACCCCTGTTCACAAAAGTGGCTCCTCACGGGACGAGCGCAACTACCGTCCTATTTCGCTTATTAGTACATGTTCAAAGATACTCGAGCACATTATTAACAAACACCTGATGTCCTATCTTGATACGCACAATCTATTGTTTTCGAAGCAGCATGGCTTCCGCCGAGGCATATCTACAACTACACAGTTAATCGAATTTGTTCATGATCTTTCAAAAACAATCAATTTGCGTGGTCAAACTGATGTGGTATATTTGAATTTCGCAAAGGCATTTGATAAAGTGTCGCACTCAAAGCTCCTGTTTAAAATTGACAAAACGTTTCAAAATAATCACTTGACAAAATGGTTTTCATCCTATCTCAGCTGCCGTCAGCAGTTTGTTCAAATAAAAAATAAACAGTCTAGAGCAGTTGCAGTTAATTCCGGAGTTCCCCAGGGGAGCGTGCTGGGTACCCTTTTATTCTTGTTATATATAAATGACCTACCAAACCGGGTTACGGTCCCGATAAGGTTGTTTGCCGACGACTGTGTTGTTTATAGCAGAATCGAGACTGAACATGACCAAGTTAATCTAAACAACAATCTTCAAAGAATAAAGGATTGGTGCGAAGAATGGCAAATGAGTTTGAACACAGAAAAAACAGTCTTTATGACTATAACTAGAAAGAAAGCACCTCTAGATTACAACTACCAGATTGGCAATGCTTTCCTCAAGCGTGTACAAAACTATAAATATCTTGGGTTATGGTTCACGCCCGACCTCCGGTGGAACACTCATATTGATAATGTATGCTCTAGGCTACCAAGGCACTGTATAGCCTTAGACGTAACCTTTATACCGCCCCATCTGATATAAAGTGTCTTGCTTACAAAACCCTTGTCAGACCTATTATCGAATATTCTAAAATTGTCTGGGACCCTTACACAAAGACAAACTGCAATAAAATAGCAAAAATACAGCGACTTGGTGCGAGATTTATTTTTAATAAATATCGCCGACATCATTCACCTACTGAACTTTGTAAAAAAGCTGGACTGGATAGTCTTGAACTTAGGACGAGGATTGAGCGTCTGAAATACCTCTTCCAGTTAATTCATAATCATTTTAAACTAAACTATTCAGATTGCTTTCAGGTCAACACACAAGAACACTCCAGACATCGCCATAATATGTACATACCACCCCTAGTCCCACGTAACGATTGCTTTGAGTTCAGTTACTTTCCACGTGCTATTGAAGATTGGAATATGCTGCCAGAGTCTATAATTGGTTGTTCCTCGCTTACATCATTTGAACAGAATCTAAAACGTTTATTTCCCGAATAACAGTGACGTGCGTGTGTACTTTTTGTTGGTTGCATGAGACTGCAGTAGTTGTCTTTCAAATCTTCAGCGCGGTGCAAAAGTGCCACCTCAAATGTGTCATGTGCTGTTCTGCGCGTATGTTTTGCATCGCATGTGTGTTCCATTTCTTGTTATGTATAACTTCGAGTTGCTGCTCACAATAAAACCGAGAAATTATCTCGAGACCTGTACGGTACTTTTTTTGCGCAAATAATTGTTTGTACTTCCACCCTGTAATGGCCCACTTCTGGGCTAACAGTATAAATAAATGAAATGAAATGAATGCTGAATGAAACTTGATACATATTTCATCAGTTTTTTCTGCATTTCAGATCTTCCAAGTAGATTTTTAATAACTGCATTAAACAAAAAATATGCAGTTTCTAAAATATGTGTTTAGCCTATTTTTTCTGGGTTCTTAAGGGAGCTTCAATTTTTCAAACAAAAAAGCAAATTTTGTGGCAAGATTGCCAGAAAAATGGCCTAGCCAGTGATGATAATTTGATTGTTGACAACGAACTCTAAATGCAAAACATGCAGATGCAAATATGAGTAAAAGAAGTTTTGCTGCAGTAACCATAATTATTTGAAAACTATAGTTGATGAATATAAAAAATAAAAAGTATCCCCGCCTAGATTAGCTTTCTAGCAATCTTTCCACATTCTTTGTTTTTGTGTTCAACAAAGCTAAGTTGCTGAAAAGCCCCGTAAGGCATATGCTAAATTGTTTATAAATCACACATCTTTTGTTCTAATGCAGTTACCACAAATCTACTTAGGCATTTGGAATCTGCAGAAAAAATTGAATCAGTGATTAGAGTCAAACCTTATTAAAACAGTTGCACCTAACAAGAAAATAAGTTTGTTATATCTGAAAATTAGTTATAAAGGTTATTCTTAACACTGTATCTATTGCAAGACTATTTTTCATTCCACTTCATTATAACTGATATTTCATTATATCCATGTTAATTATATTGAGATTTGAGTGTATTACAATATTTAATTTAGTTCAGCCAACTACTGAAAAAAAAACACATTTCAAGAACCCCGTATGGGGTTGAGCAAACTCACCAGATGGACCGTCGTGTTGCTCAGCTGCCGGGCCAGCGGCCGACTGCTTGGGCCGGGAGTCGGCGGAGACCACGTTCACGGCCGGCAACAGAGTGCAAACTACAGTGCCTTCAGAGCCTCCTTTCAGCACTCGGCGCCACTGCAACAGCACGCTGGGTACGGGCTCCACCGAGCCCGGCTGTCGATGCTGTCTTGGAAAGGCAAGCAGCATGGGCACCCGAGGAAACAGCACGCAGATGTTGGCAATGTCTGCCTAAAATGAGCGCAGAGACGAGACAGGAAGGTCGACCTTTGAGAGATTAAACCCAAGCGCCGTCCAACTGCAGCACGCACCACAAGATGGCAACGAGGAGCTAGGGACAGAGGAGTGCCGTGATGAATGGAGACTTCAAAGCCCTCCTCTTTCAGTGTGTTCACTGTGCGTTCATTTACATCACTGTTAAGTAACTTGCTCTAATCAGCAATGTTGTTTTCTTGCATTTCCATGGCACAGAGCCTTTGCGATGGTATATATGCGGGCATGTCAATGGTGATATCTGGATGACGTCCACTATACCATCGCGAAGGCTTGCCACTGTTCGGGTTTAATTTGACGCTCATAGTGCATTTGAAACACGTATGCTAAACGAACCTTGCTCTTCTGCATTTCAGGAAACGCAAAGGTGTTGCAAGGGGCAATGTATTAGTGATTCAGTATCTGTTCTGGTAAGCCAAAAGAGAAAGCACTACGCAGGGGTGCAACAGCCGAAATAAAACTCGGAGTGATTTTTGGAGCAGTGAAATGCTACTTTGGACCACTAAAATCTAAATTTGGAACAGGTTACGGGAAAAAAACATTCATTTTTTATCACGAAAGACAAAACCTGAAGAAGTATGATAAAGAAAGCTTGCATTTAAAAAAATATGTACAAACCATTAAATATTCCCTAAACCATGTATAGTGAATGTGAGCACTACTATTACAACAAGAATAGTATTTTGAACCGTCCCCCTCAGCAAACAATGATAAAGTCTAGATTAGCATTGGCCACACCTGTCAAATCCCTTGACGACCTCTGTTGACTCAAATGTGGATCTGCCAAGCTAGAAATCTTGAGATTCTGGAGAATCATAAGACTGAGAAGTAGGAGTGGCAAAAAAAAGAAAGTAAAAAAACCAGTGCTCAGTTTTGTGTGATTTTTGGGGGGGGGGGGGCGGGGGGGGCTGCAGATATGCCATACTGTGCTCTAAATATTTGCCAGTAATTTATTTACACGTCAGTGATCATATTAGTACTTACAATTAGGCAGCATGCACACGCATGGGTAACTGAAAGAACTGTGCCGTGTTCTGTGAATAATGCTAACAGCCTCTTTCGATTATTATGACACTTTTCCGCAGACCGTTACTGTACTGCAGCGAAGGTGGCTTAAGCAGTGTTCTGTAGTGGTTCAGGAGAAGAAATTTTCGAACAGCTACACCCCCTCCCCCCCCCCCCTTTTTTTTCACGGTCGGTTAAGCATTAGGCACGACTTCTCGGCTCACTTGCAAGACGAGTTTGACTAAAGTAACAACGGTACGCGCCCATTAGCCCGACGACGGCAAAGGATTTCTATCGCATGTTCCATTGCTATGGCAACTAGCGTGGTCGCCGGCAATGCCGTCGTTCACAGCACGTCGAGTTTGTTCGCACCCAGCAGTAGCGCCATATGCTTCAACCTTTAGCGCATTTGCCGGCTAGCAAATTCATATTTCCTGCGAATTGCTGCTGGCTACGACAACGCATAGAGATTTGCTACGGTCAGCGGACTAACGGGCACATGGCATAGCTACTCAATCTGGTCAATCACATTTCGCCGGTATGGTTTACGCACCTAGATTCCTGGATTGATTCACGACTCAAACTACACGTGGCCAACGTGGCCTACATTTCTTACTGAAACTTGTGCAACTGAGAAAATTTTGAGGCTGGTCGGGCATTGTGGTGCAGCGTGGTGCCATTTTGGCGAATTTCATGGTTTTTGTGCAGCTTGGCGCACAAATGGGAAATCGTATCAAATTGGGGCAATCGGCGCAGCTGTCGCACCCCCGACTATGCCGAACCAGCTGGCCAATAACACACATGCAAGACTGTGACACACATCCATTCACTGCAGCACATACACTCAGACCTCGATATAACGAACCCGGATATAACAAATACAAGCTTTAATAAACTAAATGAAGAATAGTATTACGATAGATATAGTGTTAGAAATATACCTTTATAACAAATTTTCTAATATAACGAACATATTTCTGAGTAAAATGTAACTTTGTTACAATGAGGTTTGAGTGCAGTCCGTGATTGCGGATAGTGCACCAGTGTGCTAGCGGCTGTTTACGCTACCTGAACAGAGAAGTTCTTCAGGTGCAGGTAGGTGCTGTACAGCCAGCTGTGAAACCCCTTGGGCTGCTCCAGTGTCTTGCCAGAGTTTAGCACCTCGCTCTTTGTCCGAAGCAGCCTTCGTGGGCCGGCCAGATCCGGAGGGGACACCAGACTGGTGGTGGTACTCTTCTGACTGCCACTGGCTGATCCTCTGCCCTCTGCGCCATGAAAAAGCAATCCCTTTCTTTCATTCATTCATTCATTCATTCATTCATTCATTCATTCATTCATTCATTCATTCAATTACACCAAGGTCCCACAAGCGGGCATTACGTTACGGAGGAATAATCACAGAGAATGTGTTAAAGGAGCACTGACATGAAATTCGGAAGGCAAGACAACTTGTGAAGCCGATTCGCGGGGACACACTCGAGCAATCTACAAGATATGAACGGCTGATGTAGCCTAGAACAGCTCTTGTCAAACAGAACACCCTGCGAGATCAACGTCAACGTGACTTGAATGTAAACAACCACTTACATATAGAGTTTGAGTCATTTGCCATTGTATTTCAATGCTCTCGCTCGCACGATTCTTACTCACTGATGCGCGTGTGCATAAGTGAACCAAAGCTGCCAATGGGAACAGTAAAAACATCTACAAATACCGTATTTACACGATTGTAAGACGACTCGAATGTAAGACGACCCCCCCCAAAATCGCATCTCTAAAAAAAAAAAAGAACGCGCGCATTTTACACAAGGGAAATTTATTCACGTGGTTGCGGAGGATTATTCATCGTCGCTGGAGTCGTCCTCGCTGGTGCTGCTGCCGTCATTGCTGCTGCAGTCCCACAGCACGTCGTCGTCAAGTGTGAGTCCACACTTCGCGAACGACCGCACCACGGCATCGCGTGGGACGGCCGCCCATGCGGAGAGGACCCACCCGCACACAGTAGCCAGGGAGGCTCTCCTCACACGCCCGCTTGGCGTAAGTTCGCAGCTTCCTGACGAAATCCACTCGTTGTATTCGCGGCGCAGGAGGTCTTTAAAAGGCTTGTTGACCCCCACGTCGAGAGGCTGAAGCTGCCCCGACAAAGAGGAGCTCTTCCGTCAACTACCAATACCCCCCTACGGCGGCTCTTCCATCGATTACCGGTGCTCCCTCAAGAGTTGTGCGCTCGTCATAAAGGCACTCGTTATGCGCGCAGTAGATGCTAAAAAAAGAAAAGCTTTTGTATAAGCACGCGGAAAACTATGCGCTTTGGGTTGAGCGGGAAACTATTCGAGATGACAATACATGGTTCGATTTCGATGCTAAGGTACATGGTTCGATTTCGATTCTCAGACGACCCCCCAACATTGGATTGTCAAATTTGAAAAAAAGGGTCGTCTTACAATCGTGTAAATACGGTAATTACCCATCGCTTGCTTGAGCAAACAAGGTTTCCAGCGATGATAAGTCTATTTTAAAACTTGTTGCCACAGAAGAAACAAGGTGTAATATTATTGTGCCAGCACTTTAAAACCACAAGAATCTCGCAAAAATGTAGATAATAAGCATAAAATACAGCATTAATATGCCTGCAAACAAACCCTCGTAACTCTGCTAGTAAACTAGTGAAATGTTTCATCTGATATTGTGCTTCAATATAAATCACTGTGTCAAATAAAGGGCCTATAAACCACTGCTAACATTGGGTACATATTTTCATATGACATAAGTACATATTCTCATATGAAATGTCATGTCATATTTTCTAAGTATGGCAGCTCCAAGTGCCTCATTAAAGTCCACAAATTTTTCAAAACATTCCTAGCTTCCTAAGCCTTTTTTTTTTTAAACACATGAGTCCAACAAAACCACGCGTGTGACGTCATCAGGGTAAAAGTGGTCAGATGATTTATCTACATAAGTCATCAGGCCTGTTCGTCTGGTAGCATGCGGTTGCCAAGCAAGTGCTACCCATCCGTTCTCATTAGACTGTTTACCTATTATGCCCCATCACCTGATTTCGTCTCGTGCAATGTGTTTGGTGTTGCACTTTCAGTGGCAACAGAGTTTCAAAATGTTAATAATGAAGGACAACTTGATGTTCGCTACTGCCACAGCATGCACATACACAGCACAAAAGTGCAATGCAAACAGGCAAAAGAGACTATAAAGGAGAAAGTGTAGCAGCTGCATGGTCGTTAATAACGGGATGGTAGCACTGACCCTGCGGCACGTCTCGTGATTTCTCGTCCGAAAATGTTGGCATGCCATCATCGCTGGCCGTTGGCGAAAACGGCATGGCCCCGGGACCTGCCACGTGGATGTCGCCACCCATCGGGAAAATCAAAGGCAATGGGGCCAGCCAGGTCACCAGGGCGGGATCCATGACGACAGCAACACCCTTGACTTTGAGCACCACGTAGCCAGTGGCTTCAGCTGCCCCAGAGTAAGCAATACGTGTACAGAATGAGAAACAGCACAAATTAATCAGAACAAGTTAATTTGAAATTTGTAAAGTCAGTAAAGGGTCTTTTGGTCCTTCGATATTTCAAATTGTAATGCGGGGGGAGGGGGGACACCCGAACGCTAATATGGCATTGTTTTTGCTACCAACCCACACCTACGGATGTGAAAAACGCATGAGGGCAGTCTGAGGGTAGCCCGGACACGGAGCCTCCCGAGTCGCCCCACGGGGGGCTTTACGCCCAAGCGGCATAGGCCAGGTAGTTGGTCACGTGAAGCTATGACAGGCTACCGATATGCGAAGATGTCGCTAACAAATGTAGTGACTACGGAGTCCGTTGTTCTGTGCATGGGCGTGACATGCAGCCTTGTCAAAATTAAGCTAGAGACATGAATAGGGTGCCTAGTTGTTTTAAACATGATAACGTTAGAGCAGATGCTAAATAGTCATACAGTACGCGCTTTTTTTACGAGATGGTAGCCGATTTGTCGCATACTACCCGTAGGCACGTGATGCCAGCAGGCAGAAAAAAAGGGGCATTTCACACTCGCCATCATGACTATAGTGGTGCTGACTAACACTCCCTGGTTTATAAATGCACAGATATATCTGATAAAATTTATGAGAGGATGACTGCCACAGTAGCTCAGCTGGTAGAGCATCAGATGTGTTTTTCAAAGGTTGTAGGCTTGGTCCCCGCTGACGGCAAGTTATCTTTTTGTTCACTTTAACTTCTTCACACCAAGATCGCAATCAATACACATAACATCCTCCACACTTTCCTTGGCTTTCCTTTCCTCCACACTTTCCTTGGCTCTGTTAGTTCACATTAATTAACATTGTGTCTAACAAAGAAGGATGAGCCCTTAAATGCCCCTTCTTTCTCTCAACCAAGCAAGTCTTATACAAATCCTATAAAATTTGCTAGATTAGTTACATAGTTGTGAAGAAAAAGGCAACAGAAAAGAAAATTAGGTTTGTTGGTTGATCGAATGATCAAGTGAGTGACTAGATTTAACATACCAAAGCGACATAGGTACTATGTGAGAGCCTTCCAGATCAATTTTGCACCCTTGCAATTTTTTGAAATGTGCCCAAGGTGTGGTACATAAATCTTGCATTGAATTCTCACCAGACTGCAAGTGTAGTGATAGGGAGTCAAACCTTCGTCCTTTGAGCAACACAGTGCCATAGCTATACTAAGCCACTGTAACTAGACAAAAATAAATTTAACGGTATCAGCACGCCCTACCCGCATTTAAACTCCAGTTCAGTGGCACTCTGGCCGTAGCACGAATCCAGGACTCTTCGACCCGACTCGGCTCTCGCTCCACGTCCCCTTCGTGCCTCGTGAACTGAGGCACCTGTGTCGTGTTTTCTGGTGCACGAACTATACCGATGCTCTTGTCTGAAACGAGGCACAATAAAGCAATAATTTAAAGAAAAGAAAGCCATTTGATAAATAAAAGGCTAAGTCATTCAATACTGCTCATCCTATCAATAACAAAAACTGTATGCCTCTGAATGCATGATCCGCTGAGCTGAACACCTTGACACTGCCTTGTTATTGCAAAGATTACTTAAACAAGAAAGCCTAATATAAATAGCTTTTGTCGACTAATCAAAGGGTTGAAACGGTCGGTCGGTCGCCATGAGTCACCACCACGAATTACAACAACGGATACAAATTGTAATTTCCCCAGCAGAAAGCACCTAAGATTGCCAATTAAACACTTTCTATTCTGCCTCCTCCATGAAAAAGATTTACACCTTTTCAAACCATCACCATTGATAAACATTAACAGCAGAGCCAATTCCACAGAGCAAAGAAAGATA
This sequence comes from Rhipicephalus microplus, assembly GCF_043290135.1. Classification (NCBI taxonomy): domain Eukaryota; kingdom Metazoa; phylum Arthropoda; class Arachnida; order Ixodida; family Ixodidae; genus Rhipicephalus; species Rhipicephalus microplus. The sequence goes on along the minus strand of NC_134705.1, from coordinate 198,354,310 downwards.
CAAGAAAGGAGTGTTAGCTCATGCAGCCAGACTTCACAAGCCAACTCTTAGTGAATCTCTTACCATCACTATTTAAGCCTTAGGCATAGAAAAGGCTTTGGGGCAGTGCTCTGAAGTCTAGATGATGCTCATTTGACCCTGCCAAGTAAAGTCTACGCCCAGTAGGTTCCCAGTAAGTTGAATTTTAATCTATGCCTCTCATACAAGAGCTATGCCAATCGCTGCACACAATTTTCTCAAATCCCCTTGTGCGACTTCAATGCTTTTTTTATAATGCATGCAATGTACCAGGACTCTTCCATGCAATGCTTCTTACAGCGCAACGAGCGAGTGAAGCGGAAACACAATGCTACCACACCTACAATTTTCATGTTCGACAGCACCTCGAGCATGATGGAGAGAAATGTCAGAATGTACCCAAATGAGAATGTCTCGCTTAAAGTCAGTACGGTTTCCTCCACAGCCAATGACAGCTTAGTGTTGGAGATGTGCTCTTACTCTTGCTCTGGGCTACATGGCCACCTACTGCCATGTCCACTATCACTAACTCACAGAATGCAAAGCACAAAGTGAAAGAATACAATGCCTTTGCGACATCTACCTTTGTCATTCAGAACAAGGGAGAGTGACACCATGCTGGCTGAATGTGTGCACGCTTGGGTGTCTTCTGAAAAGCTCCAGGAGAGGCCGCCAATGTCTAACTCGAGCGTTGAACTTCCTGCAAGGAGACAGAAACACACGACGTCTCAGCCACGCAACACGACATCGAGTGAATAAGAAGGAAGCAGATACACATGCAGATGCTACAGTCAGTTGCTTAATTCTAGGGATTTGTCAGTTACACACACAAAAAATGGGTGTTTGCAAGTTTCAAGGGCCGCCATAGTCGCACACGATTTCTTACAGCTGTTAGTAAAAACAAGAGCACAAGTGCTTTTGCTTGCTTTCCTAAACTCTCAGAGCACCAATTTTTAAAAAATTTTCGACACAGTAATGTGTCATAAACATGCACACACTTCGATGCACATCACTTTGATGTCAAAGGCTTGCAGTATAAACATGCTGCTAGATAACTAATTCTCTCTTGTTGTATTACTCAGGATTTCTTGTAGCACTCATGAAATCGACCTGACACAGTTACTAGGAACAATGCATAATTAAATACAACTATCATTCACCATGGCACTAGCAGTCTACAAATGAGAAGGATGCAATGCAATAGGGACACTGTAAATGTGCGCACTTCTTGAGAAGTGTGCACATTTACAGTGTCACCATTGCAATGCACCCTTTTTGTAAAGTACTTAAGGCCTTCATTTCTTTTTTTTTTTTAATGTCCAATAGGACCAAACAGAACGTGAAGCTTTGGCAGAATGTGATGCCTCGGAAGCATTTACGATTCCAGTCTACTGCGTACATACTGAGAAGTGGTTAACGTGTGTTGGCGGAGTAGTTGGTTGACACTAATACTTTTGAACAGCGCGATTGAAAGTGGACAGAGCACACACACATATACCGTGTGTTTGTGCACGTTCTTCTATCCAAATTCAGTCACGCTCTTCAAAATTATCATGACACACTGATAAAAAAATAATCAACAGAGTACAAAATAAGGTGCCCCTATTTGATTAAATTACTTCTGTTCACAGCTTTTTCATGTCACAGAGTACCTAATTCCACCAAAAGAACTGCACACAAAATATGTATATTTGCATTATAATTTTTTTTTCAGTTGATCGGACAACAAACGGATGTGATCAGCGATGATTATTGGAATTTTACACCCTGAGACCACGATACAGTTATGAAAGATGACATAGCGCAGGGCTCCAGAAATTTAAGTTTCTAGTATTCCACGTCGATTTAAGTGTGGCCACCATGGTCGGGATTTAATCTTGCGACTTTCAGCTCAGCAGTTGGATGTCATCAGCCAAGAAAGATAAAAAGAAAAGTAGCCTTGCGACCAGGTCCTAACCGTGCAGAACTCACTAATGACAGTGTGCCTCGTGCTTGATATAACATAAAGAATGAACAAAAGATCAAATACATCAAATAAACTTTCCTTTCCAGACGTTGTTCAACAATACAAAAAGACACGATTTATGTTCGCCCCCCCCCCCCCCCCACACCCCCAACCATGCTCCCTTGCTCCTCGACTCTGTCTCAACTGTATGTTTCAGCTCACCTTCATGAACAAGGTTGCCAAGGAGTGAAGAGGCTCCCAGCGTAGTGGTGACCGCAGGTCCCGAATGCCAGGACAGCAGCACCCCCAAGGCAGCCATGGCTCGCTGCTTACTTGCCAAAACATGCAACGGGCCCACTTCCACCGTGCTCCATGAGCGTGCCAGGCTGCTCGGTCCGTGAGCCAGGACTACGGGACATACGACAGAGTGCATGGTCATCGTAGCCCAGGCTGGATCCAAAAGCACTGCCCGAGCCGGTGGACGAGCCGATGCTTTGTTTGACGCGGCTGCTAGATCCACTGTCAGGCCCCAAAGCTGAAGAAGAAAATAAAATGACTTTTTTTTTTTCAGGAGCTTCTATCAAGAACTATCGTAGTGTGCAAAGTAAATAATGTAGTAATTAATGTAGCTCTCAATGTTAAAGGTATAGTACTCATGCATCATCTTATTACACTATCACAAGAGCACATGGACAAAATTAGTCGGTGCTGGTTTGCAAGGTAAACACAATAGGCTTCACACAAGCTGCATTTTTCTTTATTAATTATTGACCCACTGTATATTTTATAATGATTACAGTTACATATGACAGTTTTCATACTCAGCATTACAGCACTACAGATGTTTTCATAGTTGTGGCTCATATTTTTTAAAGACCTTCAATGAAAAAAATTTTGGATTGTCTGTCTATCTGTACATTTGTCTGTTTGTCCGCCCTAACGATACCTCAAACGGCACCAAACGGCCAACCCCATCCGCAGCGCCCACCAATATTGCTCAAGGTTTAGCGTTCATAGTTGTGCGATTGTCAATTAAAAAGCAATTACAGCACATATCTGAGGCGCCACAACAATGCTTCGATGTTTTCTATGTCTGCCCATCTCTCGCGGACCTCCCCGGAACTGGCGGCTCACCTACCCGGCTGACGAAACCTCGAGCATTCAGGTGAGGTGTCCTTTCATGACATAACGAATCATTATAAACTAGAGCGGAGGTTTTATCCGCCCCCGCACAAGCGGTTGACTAAGGCGCAGGAATGCGTCTGGAGAAAACTGCAGACGCGATCTTTTCCCAACCCTTACGTGTTGAACAAAATGTACCCGGAGGAGATTAAGCCGCAATGCAAATGGTGTCAGGCTGTGGCAACATATGATCACATACTTTGGGAATGTAGCATAGTGCCGCCGCCGGTGGATATTATGCGTGATCCCTCTCTTGAGCACTGGGAGGCCGTGTTGACCAGCTCGGACCCAGTCGTCCAGTTAAGGGTCGTGGAGTGGGCCACACAGGTCGCCGCCAACCATGGGTTGATGGCCATCTAACACGGAATCATCCTCAGTTGCTTTCTGACGAAATAAAGTTTTTCCATCCATCCATCTATGTCTGCCTTTATACTAGAAGAGGCACACACAAGTAACTCTAAGGAATGTAGCGTTTAATCGCACTGCGCTGACAGTGCAACGCGATGCTCAAAAAGGCGTTTCCAACCCTTTGCTACGACGGCCTGGTGGTGGCACCTGCCTGTCGCTTTGCGTTCTACACCTTATTACCTCCCAGACTGGCGCGCATCTTTCTCCGCGGGCTGCACGCCTTTGTTTTCGAAGATAACTGCCAGATGGCACTTGTGTCTAACGTGCCTAGATGCGCTCGTTCGCCTACGCCACACACAGCGCCTGCAGAATACCATTCACCGATTTTCTTGCGCAGAACATCAAATAAACGTTTTGTTCACTCTCTCTAGGCGCAATACTATCGTCTTTCGACGACATTTACAATGTAATGTAGATTTGGGCCAATTTTTTTTTCTTTTGCGGTTTATCAAATCCCAGTTTAGTTTCAATAGAACGCTTCACATCGAAAATGCGTCTTGTGTTCCTCTGGACTGTAATGATGACCCCTGGTAGTCACTCATGCCGTTTGCCAGCAAAAATGAGAACCAGCTTAATCATGTGATTAGGGCAGTTCAGTTACTAAGCTATGACGCACTGGAAAACTCTCATGAGCGATCCTCAGAACAACCTGTACCAATTCACCTGATAGGGTTCAGTCACTGTTATTTTCGAGAGTAACACTGGCTTATGTGCTTGTGCTGCAACTACCACTACTGCTAATGTACTACTACAACAACACTACCACTATTACTACTGCTACAACTAACTACTACTGATTAGAAGCATTTGTGACGCCATAATCATCATCATCTCCAGGTGACATTCATTTTATTTTATTGTTCTGTCAGCCTCATTTGTGCTATAACAGGGAATGGAAAAATAAACAATGTACATACACAAGAATAAGCATTCTCTATACAAATATCTATAGTTAACATATAACAATGATTGACAAAGGATAGCCATGGCACTTTACTCTGGGGCACAGAAAATAAGTATAAAATAAACTATACAGCTTAAAACATTGTCATTTTGGTTTTTTACGAAAAACCCGCCAACGCTGAGACCTCAAAGTTCGGGATATTAATTAAGGACCAACTGATCGCTAGTAAGTTCGCAAACATATGTAATAATATCTGCACTTGAGATTATCCGGCATGTGTGCTAGCGTGCACAAACAAGGGACAATGTCTACTGTGAGCTGCGTCGGTTATAAACCCCGGCCAATCTTAATGCGCTTTTCCACATGACATCAGCGTACTGCAGTGGCTAAACACCCTGCAAGCAATTAGCAAATTTTAGAACCGATGTCTTTATTATTGCTTTCTTCTCGCGTTGGAACTAATGCTGTTTATCTGGGGATTTATGACAGTGCCCATGTAAGTGAGAGGACGGCTCAAAGTTTCGCGAGTCGAGCAAATCGGGAGAGTTGGCAGGTGTCAAGCCAGACAACTCCACCCTCTGGGGAATAAAAAAGCTGGATTCACGTTTTCTTGCATCACTTCTTGTGAAATCCGGGTTACCTTTGCCTGGGTGTGAGCGAAGCACTGCTGCCGAACAGTGTCTGGAAGTGCACCTTCGTCCACTGCCAGCAGGGCAGTCATCTTCCGAGGGTACATGGGCTTTGACAGTGAAATGTCGAGGCACTCGAGCTGTAGTTCCAGCAGGGGCAGGCAGGAGCTGATCAGCGCAGTTGGCGGGCCAGGATCGTCTCGCGAGTACTTCTGCTCATGAAAAAAAAAATCAAAGAAGAACAAGAGAATGTAACATTGAAACGTCGCAAGAGCTGACACGGTAAATCCTAGTGCACACCCCTAAAGAAAACAGTACACTGGCGTAAGATCTGCAGTTGGGAAACATTAATCAATCCAAAAAATGCTCAAAAATATCTATTTGAAAGTGACATTACACATATGCCATCTGCCCAGCAGATTTGCACACTGCAAGTCCTTCAGCTTGCACAACAAAAGGATCTTATATTAGTCACAGGCAAGCACACAGCAGAGAGAGTTGATTGTGAGGGCAGTGTTTGAAAACTGGCAGTACTTCCACAGCACCACGCAAAACAATACACAGATAGCCAGGGTTACGGATGCTATGAGTAGCTCGGTTAAAAGTACAATGGGAAAACCCCTTACCCGACGAAGCACGGACTTCTGCCGTGGGCTGTCTCCCGTTGAGTGTGTGGCAGGGCAGAGTCTAATCCGGGGCTTCAGTACAGCCAAACGATATGTGCGGCTTGGAACAAACTGGCATAGCCTTTCCAGCTGCTCTTCGTTTGGCATGGCCAATGGGAACAGTAAGGGCGCTGAAAAACCAGGCTGTACAAGTCAGCTACCCATCTCGTGAGAGTTCTGAATTTGACACATGATACTAATTCTAACTTCGATGGTTCAGTATTTCAGTTCACTAAAATATGTCTCAACAATCCAATCACCTTCATATATTTCTGGCGAATGTTGATGTTGCTTCAACCATGAAACTCTTTAGCTTCCCACAAAAGAATGGCAAAAAACAATTGGTGCCAAAAACAGCTGGTCAGCAAGATGGTGGATGATTAGAAAGTGTCTTCTGTAAGTTTTTTATTAGGTACTTAAAACTAGGCAGAATTTCGCATTATAATCTAGCTCAGTTCATACTGAGCACCACTGCTGTGAACCAATTCCACAACCACCTCCTGTGCAGCAGAAGACAACAGCTGCTGACACAAAACGAGATTTTTGTTCAAAAGACCTAATATTATTCCGTGTTCTTAACAAATTCCCCCGACGAAGCATCTTTTTAGCTCTCAATTAGAATTTCTGACTAGCCACATCTGCAAAAAGTAAAAAAGAAAAGGGAGGCTTCACCTGCCCGCATTGTAAGCAGATACCAATACTACCAACCCTCTTGGTTCTACAAACATTCTTAAGAGAAGCACAGTAAGAACTACCCGCTCTGTTTCATCGAATTAAGAAATGACCAACACATTGTTGCACAAAAACACAGGCATACCGATCTCCTCTTGTCCATAGGTTGGCCTCGGAGGGCCATTCGTGATACAGTCCAACATCCATTCAAGGCGATGTACTGTTCCACTCGTGATGTCAATGACGAGAGGACCAATCACAGAGCGACAGAGGGACCGCTCTACCCAATTAGAGCTCTCCAGAAATGCCACTGTACAGGGCTCCTCAGCTTCATTTGAATCTGAAGAAATGGAGAGAATAGACAATATTAAGACAACTATGCCCGTTCACAAGATCATGTCTTGGCTTGACAAACGATAAGGAACTCTTGCCCGCTTTACTGCACTTAAGATATTGACACGGTCGCTGAAACGCCTCTCCGAGTTTCTACCTCGACTTGGTTAGGCCGTGTCATTTCTTCATACTCGTGTTTACTAACCAGATTAATTTTAATTGCATTCTTGACCAAATACAGACATCAATTTAAGCACACACAAGGTAGCGAACAGCATTTTCACCATTTATTAAAGAGAAACTAGGACAACTACTGCCTGCACAATGTGAGCAAACAGTAGTACAATAACATTTTTATCTACAAAAAAGTAATTGATTCAACAGGTTAAGCCCTTCCTCTCTGGAGGTATGGTCACATTACACTCACATGTGAACTATGTGATGTGAAGGCAAGGTGCTGCATACAACAGTGGATAATAACAGAAAGACACTGATGAAAGAAGGATTCTGGCCCCAGTGTGTGACACTAATACAGCAGTTAAAACCTAATTCTTGTGGTAATGTGAAACAAAAGGACTGTGAGAGGCCTTACCGTCCCAGTCCTCAGGAATTTGCAGCTCATACAGGTAGTCCATGCACAGCGCAGGGAAACGCTCGGCCATGGCCAGCTCGGTGAGCCGTTCTACGTGCACATCCAGACCAGGCTCGGGCTCCCGAACTTGGCCAGAGTTCTCGGGTGCGAGAGGGTCAAAGAGCGAGCCTGTGAGGTGGTTGTAGGTGTGGCCACCTGTGGTGACTCCCGCCCTCAGGTACATGGCCGCTCCCTGAAAGAATTGCAGAGCTAATGGGAAAGATGACAATTGCTACCCCAGTTAATGTGCAAGTATTGCGACCGATGAGAAGTATATTTGTCATTCATAGCAGCTAATCAACCTTGCTGGAGTTATTACACATGTGGCATGCTTACATCCTCTTATACCACACAATTTTTTGAAGACAAATGCTAAATGCCTCATATAAATGTGCTTGGTGCTGACTTCACTACAGATCCTGAGCTACTCGTCATCAACAGAACGACAGACACCAGTGCCTTATCTGTCCTTCTATCACTGTCCCATGTCTAGCGCTGTTTGTTCCAATCTCAACAGTGTACTAACCAGCCTAGTCAGATGCACTCTAACATCATCTCATTCACATGACGCTTAAAAGCCTATAAGGACACATCAAAAAATAAAAGGGGCTTTTGGCATGATGCCCCATTCCGCAAAGCGTGCACAACATTGGTTTGTTAGCTTACCTGAATCGACTAAATTTCTGAACAACACTCACACACGTATATCTTCTGCAGACCACATATTGCCCAAGACTGATATTGACAAAGATGCACCTTTGACCTGCCGTTGCGTCGCATCGCCTCGTCAAATCCACAGGCGCAGCGTTCGGACCCGGAGATTGCTGCCCCGGTGACACCCACTTGGAGGTGCACCCAGGTGAGCCCCTGCAGCGCCATTTCGCATGTGGCGCCATGCAACTCCAACTGCAGCAGTGGTCGACCGGTCATGTTTTGTCGCCGTGATGAAGAGATGCGACCTGCGAAACCATCTTCTTTCGTTGTCTGCAAAAATGAAATAAATAAAAGACACAGTGGGCCTTTGTCCATCATCTGAGATCACATTTCTCAGTTCTCGAGGGGGCCACGTCCACTACACTGGCAAAATTTATGTCACTTTGAGCAACTGCACTTACGCCTGCAGGATGTCACTTTGGTGGAACGCTACTACACATGGAAAATCAGTGCACTTTGGAAATGATGGTGATGGCAATGGGTAATTAAGTATTGCGACAAATGCACTCAAACCTCATAATAACAAAGTTGCATCTTACATGAAAATAAGTTGGTTATATCTGAAATTCATTATAAAGGTATGCTTCTAACCTTATATTAATTGCAAGGCCATTTTTTGTTTACTTTTTGTTATATTTCTGTGGCTTGTGCAGAAAATGCACACACATTTGTTCAAGATTCAGAGGCATTGATTTATTTCCATATCAATTGTTTTACGCTCTCACTCCCAATTTCACAGTCATCAACACTGCGGCCTCTTCTACTGTGGACACACTCCGAAAGGTGTTCATTCTGAGCAGGAACAATGGTGTTATATAGTATTACAGAAGCTTTAAAACATTTTGTGCCAGTATCAACTGATAATTAATTGTATTACTTAGAACCAAAACTTTGGATAAGCTTTTTTTTTTTTCTCTAGAAAAATTTAACCTTGAATGCAGGGAGTATGAATATTGCATGAGGGTTGGTCTCAAATGAATACACTCAGCAAGTTCAATTTCACAGCCAAGACTCACACTGAAATTGATAGAGATGCTAAACGCCTCATGAGGAGTGGGCTGTAAGAAAACTAACAGAGGGCATGACAGCTTATGCCCCTGTCACATGAACACAACCAATTTCTGTTAATCTCTGATAAAATATGTTAAACTCTGTTAAACAGCTACTGAGCTGCCACAGCAGGCCCCACATTAAGCACCTTATCATTCAAGGGAAGACACTCCCCTTAAAATATATATATTTTTCAAATTACTGATTAATTTTGATGAAGCTTGCTAATATTATGTTTATCTGTGTATTTATCTCAAATATGCAATTATTTTTCTATTTGAATGAGTAGTTTTCAAAATATCCTACATTTCATGTGCTTTTTGGAAGCTCGATTTCTTTGTAAACTAAGAAAACGGCAAAGTAAATCAGCATATTACAATTATTTGGAATGAAAGCTGCATGCAAAAAAATGAGAATAGATGATTTATGCTTATTTGAACAAAAGTTATGGCATGTCAGACATTCATGATTGAAATTCTAGCTTGAAATCAACTCACTTGTGAATGTCTAAGTTATAGCTTTTGATAAAATGTGTCTACAACATCCACTATAATCTAATGCACACAGTTATACTTCCAAATTAGTTTGATATGCTAATTTACTAAGCAACTTTCTCTGCTCAGGAGAATGTCTTGCTCCTTAAATACACATGAAATGTTTGATACCCTATAAGCTACATTGTGCACTTGAAATATAATTGCATATTTGAGATCAGCACACAAATATACACAATCTCAACAAGTTTCATCAAAATTGATAATTTATTTTTTATTTTTAAAGAACTCTATTTTTCGTCTTGAGAGGCGAATTCAGGATTTTACGTTTGACAGGACCTACCTTGAAGACACAGGTTGCTTTTGCCACGTAGCAGCCCACGTGGTACAAGGTGGGCCAGCCAGTGTCCATCAATGTTGTTGGGTCACCAACACCATCGTCCATCCCTGCGGCCTCTTCTTCCCACGTGGGCAGAATCTGCGGCACCATGGACCAAGCCCAAGCTCCCCAGCCTTGATCACTGCCAGGGTCACCTTCTGTTGGACAGAGGGAAAATAAAAAGAGCTATACCTGGAGGGTAAGATACAAAGAAGCTTGAAAAAAAAGTTACACCATCTTCCACTAAAAGGAACCATGAGTAGCATGCGAAGCAGCGTGTGGGTCAACTTCCGTTCATCACGGGCACCTTGCCCGATGCTATCGCGTCTTTGCAAGTGGAGCACACCATGGATTCACTGTAGTTTCTGTTGCTGTTACTCATCCCGAACTCTTGTTGAAGCACGCCCCACTATGCGGGAGCACATGCGCTCATTTCGCGTCTGCCGGGTCTCGTTCCTTGATGTCATTATGTGATTGCTGAGAGAATGTAAGTGAGAGAGGCCACAGCCTCTTACACAGCCGCTCACGCAAGTCCAAACGCACTTGTGCATACCAGCGCGTTCTGACTAAGATACACAGCGTTAGTTTATCGCGCATTTGCAGAATCGCATTCCCCGATGCCATCACATGATGGCTGAGAGAGTGTAAGGGGGAGAGGCCACAGCGTCTTCTTACCCAGCACCCTTACACAGACTGGAATGTGCTAACACATGAGCGCGTTCTGACAGTGCTTGGGCCAGATTTCACGCATGCGCAGTAAGGGTGGTGGTCACGCCGTACACCACAGGATCAAACTTCATCGTAAACTGCTTCGCATATAAAAGTATAACTCTAGTGGTTCTAGCACTACGCATGCACCGAGATAAGTTGTAAGCAGACAAAACACCCACAGAAAGACTTTGGGCAAGAAGAAACAAAGGAAACATTGAATACAATACAATGTTAATTACAATCGTATGAAACCACGTTAAATGCAGTATATTTGTTATTAACATATAAAAAAAGACAAAACAAAAGTGGAAAATAAAGCAGCAGCTGGCTTTTGACAGCACCCAAACCTGCATTTTAGACTTCGAAAGTCATCAAAAGTCATCAAGAGTAATCACATTGAGCATAAGCTTCATGATGCTATGCACCTTGGACACAACACCATGCCAGCAGCTACAGAGATGCTGTGCGTTGTGCCAGTACTTTGACTGTGTCGCACTGCAATGGGCAGCCACAATGCAGTCGAGTGACATTGAACAGGAGAAACAAGGGCTGCTGCACAGTGCGTTATGAACCAGTGCCCAACGTGCAGTGAGACACCTGTTAATAAAGCAATTGTAGACAGTGATATGAATGTCACGCAGGCACTTTTGATCACTATCAGGACCACCATGGATTAGGCTCAATCCAAATCAAGTGCTGCTTGTGAAAGACAACAGCAATGTGCCTGTCATAGTCTGGTCTCCATATCGTGATTTGACTGACGTATGCACCAATCTTAATCTCGATGAGTGTAGACCGAGTAGCAGCGATCACTGTTGGTCACCATCAATGAACCTTATCTGGATCCACCCTAATTGTGATCAAAAGTGACCTCTAGGCTTTGGGTGCTGTAGCACAAACTATAAGGGCACCAGAACTAACACCAAACTCACCGGCGGGAGTGGCGCCAGAGGACACCCATGACGTCGCTGACTGCGGCTGGTCGGGCGACGGCACGTCGCGAGATTCCTCGACAGGACTGCAAGCGAGGCGGCCATAGTACAACGCCAGGCATAGCTCCAGGAGGCGCACAAACAGTGGAAGCTGCTGATCGGTCAGCGACAAATCGAGCCGCTCGCACGAGACGTGGAACCGAAGTGCGCTCGGACGTCCACTCCCGTCGTAACGCATGTGCAGCCGACCCAGCACGAAGCACCGATACAGCAGGGGTTCCTGGTAAGCCTCAATCTTGCCACTGGCATCACGCTGCATTAGAAAACAAAAAGCTTGGCTTTCAATCTGGATAAGCTGCTCCAGGATCAACGAATTAAATTGCATTTATTGACATAAAACAATGTATCGATAAGCAGTTTTTGTCCCTTATATGAGGTTATAAGCAGGGCATCACAGTGTCATTTTCTGATCAATGTTTGTTTCGGTGTAGGCACAGTTGTGCCTAATACCCGATGGTCTTTTACATCAGTGGCTCTCATAAAGGAATTCTAATGTAAGTGTAGAAATACATCTGAATCTCAACCCATGACTAGTTGGGATTCATTGATATGTAATTATGAAAAAGAGTGTGCCGCATAAAAAAAGTAAACAAACTAAAATACTTTACCGTCATTATAACACCTTAAATACTATAACATATTATGTATGCACAGAGCATAGCATTTATGATAGATAAGGACAAAAAGAAAGAACAAAAATATGTAAGATAGCATGTGACAAGTGCACATCATGTATCACAAATATCAAAGGCATAATTATACATACAAAAATATTTTACTGATACCGCAACAGCTTGAAAACTAATTAATGTATGTAGAGAGTATAACAATAACATAGGACACAAAAAAAGAAAAAAATTAACTAAGATAATGTATACATAGACATAACAATGTGTGACAGCTGTATACATGGTAGTGAATTCAATGTATGCTATGTTCTGCCTGACATTGCTCGGTGACCAGCAAAATATTGACTTGTGAAATTATTTTAACTACTGATACGATTACTTAATGTAGCCATTACAAACAACAACATCATATAACACTGAAGCACATGAGTACTTTCAATTACTAGGTGTCTTCTCTATTTCCTGGTATAGTTGTTCCTTACAAGTTTATTTCCGCATTCGCTGTAACCCCCCTCACTCAATGCCTTGGGGCCTGTAAGGTATTTTTCAATAAATAAATAAATAAATAAATAAATAAATAAATATAATGCACTATCCACTGCAGGATTGCAGGAGGAGAGTGCTAGGCAAAAAAATCACTTTCATTATTGCTCTCTACGGGTTATATTTTGTTATGTTTTTGCACGCTTGTGCCTACTTCCCTTGCAGTTAACTTGCAGTACACGATAAATAAATGAGTTTGAAGTAAATCAACATTTTTAAACTTTCTTTCTAATCTGAAATAATTGTGCTTTTACTACTTTTCTTACTTGGCTCAAATTCAGCAGTACGTTTTCTTCCTTGCTCTGATCTGCTTTTTATATACCAACTGATTTAAAACTGAAATAACTGTAGTGTTTTACACATATAAAACACAATATGATTGTGAGGAATGTACAGAATGCAGCTAGCTTAGACTTAGGTGACCGTAATGGCAATAAAATTTGCAAACAGAGTGTAAGCTAGAGCCCCCATTTCAACAAGTGGACTTTTCTTTCATGCACCAAGAATATTTTGACATTTAGGATAATTACTGTGGAATATTCATAAATAGGGTTTGTGTACTGGAGCCGACAAGCAAAAGACACCCTGTGTGTCTTTTTCTGTCGTCACTTCATCCAGCTCCTGGCAGCACAAACAAGCTGTTGATTCATACCAACTGACCCCTGTAGAAGCTGCACTCTAGCACAAACACCCCTGTTTACGAATTTTTCATATATAAACACGACGTGGCTAGCAGACGACAAATGGAGCAATCCACACTTGCACACTTCAGCAAGCTGCCACCAGGCGCCGACTCTGCTTGATCTCGCAGCCAATAATGACACCGCCTCTGACACCGCCAATAATGACACCACCACACACAGACCACTCGAAGCACAACTCAAAATGACAAATGACTCGCTTCAACAATCGCCCCAAAGTCAAAATGGTGGCTTCACATGTCTATTTAAGCCATTTGTTTGCTTGGCTACTAACGACTATAATACCGTATAAGTGACGCTAGTTATGCACCACTTATCTCAATTAAAAATTGAGCATTTTTCAAAATCCTTGAATCTAACCCGACCCTGGAGTTGGATGCAAAGAAATTTGAAAAAAGCTATTGGCATAAATTTAAATAAATATGGTAATAGGGTATGGTTGGGTAAATGAGTGGTCTCGGTGTCAGCTTTACCTCCCAAACACTTTTTTGTATTTTGTAGTGATACTTTCCATGTTAAATAAGAATACTTTTGGTCTTCATTTAATCTAAATTTTTTTTCCCTGCAGCCTTTTTTGTTTTTCTGTATTACGGGGATACCTTCAATGTTGGTATGCAATTTTAGAATATTGGTATGCAGAAAGAAAAAAATAGTATGACTGTGAAATTTTTCACAATTCCACGTGGTAGTGGCTCTAGTCCCTAGCTATAAGAATGAATTCCTTCATTTATCAAACAAAAAATATATTGTTCTCACTCGTTATGTAGCCTAAAGAAGACTTTCCAATTGCTCTTTTTTTTTCTGAATTATTACTGACAATTTTTCTGAATTTAAGTTCAGACTATTTGGAAGGAATGCAAGTAGTTCTGAGAAAATTCGGCACACCTTGTCCAGACAAACAGTGACGTCTTCCATGGAGACGAGCTTTCGCAGCACGGGGTTTTCCGTGGCCAGCTGTGCAAACGCCGGTTGCCACGACGCATCGGCGGAGGCCACTTCGACGGCTTTGACATTGAGCGAAAGAACGAGGTCCTCCTCCGCATACTTGAGGATGACATTGTTGAGGACAATTGTTATGTTGTGTAGGACACGCTGCAGCAGGCCACCCAAATAACCACCAGGAGGCTGTGCGAGGGTTTGTGAAGAGCTGCTGCCGTCAGGGCTGGTGGCACGAGCAGAACTACAAGAAGATCATCACCATAATCAGTATAACCACACCCACTGCAAGGCAAAGGCCTCTCCCCATGTCCTGCCAATCAACTCGGTCTTGTCCTTAATACGTCCATTTCATTCCTGTAAACAACTTAATCGTATCTACCCACCTAACTTTAATATCTCTCCCTCGCACTAGTGCCTCATCTTGAAATCCAGTTTGTAAATCTTAACGATATGTGGTTATCTTGCCTTCAAACTACATACCTTGCCCAAACACATTTCTTGATTTCGACTAAGAACAGCTGTTCGTTCCCTCACCCACCTTGCTCTCTTCTTGTCCGTTAAGGTTATATTTATCATTTTCCTTTACACTGTTCGCTGCCATGTAAAATGTCATACTGCGAAGGCCAGTCCACCGTTCGTTATAATTTGATATCACAGGTATCGTAAAATTTTAAGGACCTTCAGGAGACATGCACACAAAGAGAATCTTTGGAGAAATAAAATTGGTACATTATTGGTAACCAAAAAATAGGGATGATATAGCCGCAGGTTGTGTGAGGGAACAAGCATAAAAGAAATTACACAGCAAGCTTCTTGAAAGTATATCATTAGGTTTAGCACGCACAAAGAAAAAGAAGAGGACACAAAAGAAGACACAAGGATGCAGCGCTACTAACAAATGAAGCTTTATTGTGCATGGCCACAGCATATATACAATGTACAGTAAGGGTGTCGAAAACACCATATACTGCATGAAAGCATTAACGGCGCCATTACCGTGACAAAAGAATCATCTCTTTTTTCAGAGATCAAAACAGATGGGCAGCTCACTAAACCTTTGCTTCTGTCCATTTTGAACACCTAACAATTTCTTTAGTCACGGATCTAGAGGAGTTGATCTAAAATCACCTGATCTAGAACTGCTATAGCTCACATTTCCGGCTTTTAGGTGCAATGTACCCTAGGGTCTGGGCTTGTCAGTGTCTAAAGTAGTCACAGTCCATCACAAATGGGCATGCACCACGAAATATACTGAATTCCATTACACGCCATTGGTCCACTAAAAATGAATTAGGGAACTTAAACTGGGCATGTAGGAAAGAAGAAGAGGGAACTTGGAAGAAGGCAACAATTAGCCTCACAAATAGCCATCGACATTAGCAGAGCTCAAACAGCCTTCCCTACATGCATTAGGGAACTGATACCGGGCAAGTAGGGAACTCTGAATAAGCTGCATTCCGACAACGTTAGTGGAGCAGAAACAGCTTTCCCTACATGCTTCACCCCTCTCCAATTTATTTTAAGTTACGGAGTCCCTTTGCCACTTGAAGAGTAGCTTTGGAAGTTAGAACTTACCTTACTCGCCTAAACCGAGTCACTGAAGGTGTTGATGACACAGAGGATGAAGAGGAGCTGGCTGAAGATTCACCAAGCCGTAGCACACACTCGATGGTGTTGACAGTGATGACAACTGGCTCGGAGGTAAGCTTGGTCCACGGCACATGAATGCGCAGCTCGTGAATGTGGCCATTGACAAGGCGGAACGGAAGTCGCAGCTCTTGCTCGAGTGCTTCAAGCCGTAGGTCCAAGTTGCTAAAGACAGCATCGCCGCCCCACAGTGATAGCTATGGAGCAAGTGAATCAAAGAATAATGGCAGACACAGAGGCCTCTCGGACTATCACTCCAAGCTTTTTGACAAAGCATGTCAACAGTCTATATATGTAATCGCAAGCTGTAACGTCCCATTCCATTTCTTATACAGCCAAAGTAACCAGATGAATTGATCTAACAAGACCTTAGAAATTTCTGAAAGGGGAAGCTGGCATCAATTTTAATTGGTAGCTGCCAAATTTTTCTTAATTGAGGCTTTCTTCATCTCACATAGCTCATTTCATTTATTCCATGGTTTCACGCAGACCCTTTTAGACGAAAATGGTTATTAAATCTAAACTGTATTTTTGGCATCTTGAATATAATTGCACAAATAGAAAATGCAATATCATGTCACATATGACACCAATAATTGAATACCTTTAAATAGTGCAGTACATAGACCTGATGTTTGGTCACAGAACATGCACTAGGACTCAAAGAGCCACAGCCGGACAAACTGAAGTTTGCCGCCTATGCAATTTTTGACAGAAGCTTGTGACCTCTACAATTCTAAAGGCCAATTAGGTTAACAGCTACATATAGATAAGAAAGTCGACAGCTGTTTGAAAAAATTCAAGTTTTAAGTTTGGAAGAATGGCAAACACAGCTATTTAATAAAGAAGTTTTTTTTTTTTTTTCGACAGGCTTGCTTATGTTAGACACTACCAAATGAACTGAACCAATAGTTAAGAAAAGATCTGATCCCACAATCTTCCAACCTGTTGTGCATTCAAATCACATCGAAGGAATGATGATTTTCCATCCACTTCAATTCATTTCAACTTACTTCACAGTGCAGTTAATGGCAACAATTAATGTTATCTTTACCATTCCTAGCCTAATTGTTTCTATTATTCAGGCAGCTATCTAATGCACTTTTCGCAAATATGCCAGCAGCAACCATGTGCTACCTCTGAAGAGAGAACTGTCACATAATTATATCTGAAAGGTTGGTGTTCTGATATGACAACTGCTTGTATTCTGATTGGCAAGACAGAATGAATCGAGAAGTACTTTGGTTTGGGGCTAGTTGGTTCATAGTGCTCACATAGAAAGGGCAGCGCAAAAACTCGGGAAAAAAGAAAGACAGTAGAGACAGAGCGCTGTGTCTCTACTGTCCTTCTTTTTTCCCGAGTTTTTGCGCTGCCCTTTCTATGTGAGCACAGAATGAATGCTGGCACAACCGCTACCGCTGCTGCCACAACACTGCGATGGGTGTACAGTTAACAATCTGTGATCAAATAATACAAGAAACACTGTTATTACTATGCGGCTGGCATTTCTACACACACTGACCTTAGAATCACCTGTTGCTATATATTTGTGAAGGTGCGTGGCTGATAACGAAACAAACTGCAGGGCAAATAGGCAAGATGGCCTCTTTATGAAAGAAATTTCAACTCTTTCTACCGCGATCGAGCACCGGTTGGGATCGATTTTCTCAATCGTGATTGGCGACACCCCACCCCTGTCCTTGCGCAAATTTATGCTAATCCCGATCACTAAACTCGATTGCCATCGGGCTCAACCGCAACACTGTTCCGTGCGACAACCACCATGCAAAGGAGGAGGAACGAATGATAATCGCGGAGTTAGAGCTACACAGACATTGAGGGGCACGCATGCATTATTACGTAAGGCGAACCAGTTTTTAACATTACGTAAAGCTAGCCTGGTCATTGTTTCTTTGGCGAAATGCATAAGCACACAAAAAACACACCACAAACTGTATAGCAATGGAGTACGATTAAACACAGGTAACCGAAACTCTTCGCGAATAACGTTAATTTAATCACTCGCTCAGTGATTATCCCGATTGAACCCGACATAATCCTAATTCATTTTCTTGCCATTTGCATGGACATAGAAAGTACAGGAAAGCGGGGTTGTTACCTGCGAGTCTTCTGGACGAATATTTTTGACGTACTTGCTCACGTAACTGAGGATCAACGGAGTCACGTACGATTCTATTTTGAACATGACTCCTCAGGAGACCACTTGGCTCTGGAAGGGAACGACATATCGCTCATAAGACACCGACCGCTCAGGGCACCGCTATCATACTTCCGCGGTTCATGTTTAGACGCCGCGCTCCGACCATCAGATACGACCGCCAGCTTGCGACGGACCCAAACAAGGCAGCGCGACTGTGGTTAATTTAACACGTAGTAGTACCACAGAACACCTACCAGTTTACCTGCTCCTAGCGTCTCGCTTGATCCTCCATGTTTACACGGCCCAGCGGCTGGCGATGGCTATTCCCGCAAGGACGCATGCGATCGTGCGACTCTGGTGCGATTCTGCTCGTGAACAAGGCAGCTGTCACAGTCGCTGAAAGGGCGGGGGAAGGTACCTGCGCGCACCAGCGCAGCTGACCGACGCTGCGGCTCCCCTCTAAAAGTTTACCGTGGGCGCCGCCATGTTACTTCAGGGTTGCCGCGATTATGCTAAAATCCCGCCGTATTTCGATCATTGGATGAAACCCTATGCTGTAACTCAACTGAAGATCTCTGCGCCTTGCCAGCTTTGTACGACACGACTGACATTGCGTGTTCTTGCGGCTAGGAAAATGAAATAGAAGGAAAATGGGGAGTATTGTGGCAGCAACGGTCTCCAGTTAGCTACCCTGAGATGTCCACACTTCATTTCATATGCTGGAGAATACAATCACTCACGAATGCAATTGAATGAGCTGTTGCAGTCCTGATGGGGCAGTCTGTAGCAGCCTCAGCCAGCTTGGAAAGCTTCTGCCGGACAGTCCGCACATTGAGAATAAAAGCTCAACAGGAGATGCTTGGATACAGAGCGACAGCCTACTTGAGCATGCTCGAATCACACAAGACCATATTCAGCAAAATAAGCATAAATTAAAAACTACAGCATAAGCTACAAAATATTTGTGTTAAAGAGTGAACATGTGCAATCGTGTGAAAGAGTGAACATATGTCTGTCTCTGCACATACTTATGTGGTAGGGCCCATAATGCAGTACATATTTTTGTATAAAAAAATCTGTTTCCACTTTTTTCAATGTATTCTTGTGTATTGTCACTTGAATGAAATTTTACTTTGCTTACTTTTGAGCTTTTCAGTATGTATAAGGGCAAGTACAATTTATGGGTTTGTATAATGCATATTATAAGTTGTGCCCCCAGCTTATAATTTATGTCTCAGTGTTTAACTACTGTTCTCATTTGTAGTTTGTTTCTGCCTGGAAAATTGGGGTCATGAACCTCATCAAGCCTTGCTGGCTTTTTGTTCATGGTCCTCAACATTGTATAAATGTTGAAGTAAAGTTTGATTCGATTTGATTTGAAGATGAAATTTTCTCAACTTTGAAAGCTAGCCTGGTGTCTGCCAGCCCTTCATGACGAATCAGACGGTACAGCATCAGAACAGCACCACATGCCGCAGGTACAGTAACAGGAAAGTGGAATTATGATTGCACGCGACAGCCGCTCTAATGTTTCAGTTCTCAAGTTTTTCAAGAAACTACCCAAAGGATCCAAAACATCTCCCACAACACATATTTCCAATAAATGTTCCATTACATGTCAAATCTTGGCATCCAGCAAAACACGCAATGGGCCTAAAATTTTATTTCTTGGGGGTAAATAAGTGACAACAAACACTTGTTGAACAGTCATGATGGTAGAATGAGAATCTTTTATTATGTAGAAATTGTGACAGTGTGATAGTAAGTAGACAGTGTGATAGTAAGTGCATGTGATGTGAAAACGACGGTATATTTAATATTGCACAACATAGCAACATAAGTATCTGACGTCGATAATGTGGACACTGCGAAGTAAAAGTAAATTACACTGTGTACAAAGTCGTCCACCCATCATGCACTAAATACACGGCTTCATCTCTATATAATATCTAACAAAAGAAACAGTGAGCACAAGTGACGACGATTAGACACAATATCACTGCAGCCGTTGGCTGCCACCACAGTTTGCAAGCACACTTGATTCAGGAGTCCAGCTCGGCTCAACTTTTCCTTCAGTCCACAACGTTACGAAAATGTCACGTAAGGTCACACAAGCACACACTTCCTTTCTTTGGGGTGGCGTTGATTGAAGGACACTCAGGACAGCATTTTGCCGAACTGCCGTAGATGGTAGATACTATTTGATAACCTAGAAAGGAAAACAAAAAGAGGTGTGTTTACAAAAATGTTCATGGCTCACTTTATCACTGCTTTTTTGCACTTATCTTACTTGCATAATATAACATGTGAATTCACAAACATATTTATGCTGTCAACTCCTGTTAATTCCATCCCCATTCACTCATCATATCTAATTGTATGAATGTGTAGTAATATACTGCCAGGAAATGCACACACTGCTATGAAAGAAAAACTTATTCAGTTGGAATACAAAAACCATGCTGCTTCAATTAATTCAACATCCCCAACCAGTGCTCTGTTATGAAATTTTGTCACAAACTAATGTTTCATTTTTATCTTTCAATGGTCACCTCTGTACAGCCAGATTTGCACCTGGCTTGTCTGTGTGGTGAATGACTCCATAATCACCAAGTGACAGTTATATAGCAAAAGAAAGTCCTCAGTATATCTTTCTTTATCTTAAAAAAAGTCACTACATTTATTACAGTTCCTAATTTTTTAATAATCTTTAGTTAACATTATCTTCATTTTGAGATGAAAGCCTCTCCAAAGATAACAAACAGACACCGTACAGTGTGAGTTGATTACACTTTGTCATTTACACATTTTCAATATTTTAACCAAATCTTGCAATCCTGCGAGTTGACCGAAATCATCAACTCAAAATTAAACAATTACTTTATTTACATTGCTGTAAAACTATTTGCATTTGTTGATCGCTAGAAAACATGCCCGAAATATTTTCTTCGTACTATAGAAAGCTTGAAAAGCATGCAGTGCCCCCTTTAAAAATGGTACGGTCTTCTGTCCACTTATAAAAGAACACAAAAAGCAACTATTAAGTAGACGTTCACTGTTGAAATAGTGGTCCAGAAACCTCTTAATGTTACTTTTGTGCCAATGAAAGGCTTATTTTGAAATACAATCACGTTTTAATGGGCCGCATTGGGTTAGGGCACTGCAAATTACCCGCCTGAAGCGCAACGCCTCGTGTCACTGCTGCCATGCACAACCTTGCCCAGCTTTACTGCACGGTTGTCGACACTAATAGGCGCAGAACGAAAAGAGCGGGAGTCACAACAGCAACAACGGCCATTAACTATTTCCTGCCTTAGCCTCCGAGATGGCAGATGTGCTTGGTTCAATTGAGCCACACTAGATGGCATGACCTGTCTAGTTTAACCAGACAAAAATTGAACTTTTGAACCACTCGCGCCATTTTCCATAGTAACATTCGGCGGTTCTTCTATCCATGAATCAAACAGGATCGAACGAGAAGCATTTTATTACGTCTCTTGATGCACGAAAGGTTCTTTATTTAGTGCAGCTAGTTCAAATACTAGTGATTATTCGTAGCTTGTACCTCTCACGTCATCGGGATCATTTTGCAAATGTCCTACGCTTAGAGCATGTGTTGTCATGCATTTTCTCGGTAAGTAGGACACTGCTGTTAATAATATTGTCATTTTAAACATTGTCATACATTGTCATACATTTCACTCTTGACGTAAATTGTTATTCGATTATAGTGTTCCTTTAATGTTCTATACAAGGTGTGGACTTGTCATAACTGCACTTTGTGTTGATTTCCACTCAAGTGCATTATACAGAATGTTAAATTAACACACTTGAATTTCAATTACTGTAAGTTCATGACGACCTCAAATTGTTACTTGGATTACGTTCGTTTAACACTTATCATAGGGGTGATGAGGCTGTTCACAGCTGGTAAGTACTACGTTTATAATGGGTAAAAAATGCCAATTAGTTCTGTGTGTTACCGCATTTCCTCGATTCTACCGAGCCCTCGATTGTAACGCACACCCGATTTCCACGACGAAAAAAAAAAAAAAAACGTAAGACATAGAGTGCAACACGCACCCATTTTTCTCGCTGGCCCGCACGATCACACCACTAGAAAAAACAACTCCTTTCGGGAGCGTCTTCCATTTAAATATGAGGTACGGGCGAAGCTTGTGCCCATCTGACGTGCAATGGAGCATTGCCGTCACTCTTGTTTTACCATGGCCCGATGTCAGCACGCGAACTTGCTTCGCCCCCTTCTCCTCGACGGTTGTGGTGCCAGGCATGTCGAAGTAAAGAGGCGTCTGATCGGCATTCCCGATTTGCCCAAGCAGGTAGCCGTTTTTATCCGCAAGTTTAGGACGAACCTCTGACACTGTGAAGCTTTTCATCGCACTCCTCCGCAAAACTTTTCGCATATGCCCGTTCCCCTTCGGAAGGAAAAGCCTTTCCTCTTCATAAAGTTAGTTAGCCAGCACCTGCTCACTTTCAGCTGGCTCCGCATTAGACCTTTTTCTAAGGCTAATTGCATAGCCCGCACTTGGAGCAGTTCTGTCGTCACGGGCCGCTGTACCGCTCGCTGCTCAAGCACATACTCGCCGAGCAGCTTTTTAATTTGCGGAAACCGACCCAGCTGTCGTCCACTGAAGCCTTTGCGTGAAGCTTTGCTGTAGACAATCTTCTGCTTCTGTTTCTGCCAGTCCAGCACGCACGTTTCAAGAACTCCAAACGACCGCGATGCGGCTCGATTTCCGTCCGTTTCTGCACATGCGATGACTTCCCTTTTAAAAGCGGCATCGTGGTGCACTCGAGTTTTTGGAATCGGCCATTCCATGCTGTCGATGCTAATGGACTACAAGATAACGAACTCCTGAGCACACGTACGAACTGCCACACATGGGAAACACATAGGCAGAAATGGCCGACGCGCCATGCCGACGCACGTAGGGGGCGGCCATTTTGGAAATGCCGATGGCAATAGAATGACCACTTTCATTCTTTTATCGTACTCGATTCTAACGCGCATGCGATTTATGAACTCGCTTAACCGGAAAAAAGGTGCGCGTTAGATTCGAGTAATTACGGTACCTCTAGCTCAACTTTTTTTCCTAATGTCCACGAGTGGCTTGGCCTAACAAAGAAATTGGACCTTCGACTTCCGATCTGCTTTTTTATTCAGTTCTGGCTTGTACCTACATGAAACATTAATTTCAGCATGCTTTAAAAAGCCAACTTTTGATGAGCAAGACCTTCATGTGAAGTTGATTATATGAAAACATTGCAAAAGAAAGGCCGACAGATCATCAGAGACGACAAATAACGTACCTGCCAAAGGCATTGAAGAGTGATACAATCTCCGACCGTGTCAAGTGGAACCTTGGGTTCTCGGGAGGAAGGCGCGACTTGTCGGTGAAAAGTATCTTCATGGCTGTCCCGAGACCCTGAACCTGAAGAAAAAGAAATGTCAGTCAATAAACAACATTTAAGGATAACGTGTTGTGTCGCAATAATCGTGCAGAATACAAAAAGTCAAAACTGAGGGAATTAACAGCCCGAAAACCTGTACAGTTGGTTATGAGATACCTGCAAATCAATTTAAACAATCAACCTTTTTTGTTTCCTTTTGTTTTTTTTTCTTCTTTTTTTTTACTTGCAGTTGGTGGGGGTGCTGTAAAGTCATTTGCACCTCATGGATTTGCACCTCCTGTAAAGTCATTTGCACCTCATGGATTTGTCGCAGTCAGGTTTAACAGCAGGCTTAACAGGTTTAACTGCCGTTTAATAGTGGTGCTGCGCTTGCACGGCACGGGTTAGAGTTAGTGCAGTGACACTAGCAGCGCGGAGGTTAAATGAGCGCAACGGAAACAATAGGGTGTCTCTTTAGGCTTTGGCAGCGGGCGTAGACGGACGTCTCCTGCGGTGGGTCCATGAGGAATGGCAGTGTGGGTTGTTATTGGTGAATACCTTGTGATAAGCTGGCGACGTTGCATTCACAGTACCTTGTGTTTGCTATGATGTTTATATTATTGTATTGACATTTGATTATAAGGTTATTTGGCGTGTCACTAGCGATGTGTTCGATTTGGCTTGTGGACCCGTCGTGTGACCTAAAGCAGGTTAATGAACGTACCCGTGTGAGTTAGCAAGAGCGCGAGACTGTCTCCGTGTGTTTCGAGAGCGGTGCTCTTTCGAGACCTCACAAGTTAAAAAAGGATGCATGTGTCTCCCATTAAAATGCAGTTGCCATGACCAGGAATAAAGCCTAACACTTTAGCACTTAATACATCATCACGATTAGATAGTGAAGAGTTAAGCAAGCAAATAACTCAAGTTTCTATGGAGTGTGCCCTAGCGCTCAGAGAAGCAAGAAAGACTACAACTGCAATGAGAAAGGTGAGCATAGTTCTCAAAGCTAAATTCTAAGCTCAAGTAAGTCTGCTGTTATCCTTTCTCACTGTACACTCATATGTCTATATAATGAACACAGATATAACAAATTATCGGTTATAACAAAGTACATAAAAAACAGTCTTGCAATAGATAGTGTGTTAGAAATGTTCCTTTATAACAAATTTCTGGATATAACAAACTTTTTTTTTGTAAGATGCAATTTTGTTATGAGGTATGAGTGTACATGTCGCAGTAAGCACTATTGCTGACATGTAGTTTTATTTATTTTTTCTAGACTTATGGCTGACAACACTCAGTGAATTCTGGGTATGGTAGTCTTGAGTTGTGTCTAATGATAATTAATGCTAATTAAAGTGTTGAAAAAATATCTCCTGTGAAAAAAAATTACGTCAGCTTCACACTAGTGGTGCTATGTCAAAAGAAAGTGCGGATTCAGAGCAGCCTTCTTCGTTTTTCTTTTCTCTCCCTACCTCCCTCTGCTTCCTTTTCTATCTTTCTTTGTTTTTAATCCATCCATCTAGTTCCTGCTTCCTGTTTCTATATTCTTCTCTTGCTCTCTATTTCTTTGATCTTCATTATTTTTTTTCATTTCTTTCTATTTCTCTTTCTATGCAATGCCTTGCTGTACCCTCTCACCTTTTCTCTCTCCTCCTCAGCCCCATGTCTCCTCCTCAGCCTGTCTCATCTCCTCACCCTAACTTCCCTTTACCATCGCCTAGTTATGCTACACCATACAAGGCTACACTCTGCTCTGCTAGCGTGCCTAGACAGCCGAGTGGTCAGGACACTCACTTTCAGATCGTGGGTCGCGGATTCAAATACCGCTCTACCAAGAAATTATTTTCACGAAGAATTTCTTTCTATCTCTTGTGCTCGTCTCACGCATTATAGTTAGTGCATGCCATGTCAGACAAACTGGAGCCTGTGTTCTGGAAGCGAACAAGATGAGAGCGCATGCCCGTTCATGATGATGATTTCTTTTCTCAGATTACAGACTGACGCTAGGCTTAAAGGGCCACTCACCAGGTTTGACAATTTTGAGCTGACAAGCGCAATGCGTAGACGAGGCATTCATGATCACGTCTGCTAAAATTTTGCAATGCTACGCGCCGCGGAAATGGGTCAAATTTCAAGATCAAAGCTGCTCCCCCTCCCCTCTGCCGGCGCACGCATAGAGAATGAGGGCATGACGTGGGCGTAGGAACGGCACTACGTACACGGCAGTATACCATGTGACATGGGAAAAATTATTTAACACAACAGGCGCAGTTTTTGTATTTGTTGCTTTAAAGGTTAATAAAACTTGAAATAAATAATGAGACGCAATATAAAATTGCGCGCGTTTTTTTTTTTTCCATTATTTCCCATGAAATGCTACGAGATGCAGCGCTGATGTGCCAGCGTTTCGCATGCGTTCATGTCCCCATGGTCAGCGCATTGAGCAGACGACTGCCGTGGAACGCTCCTACGCGTTTGCGCACCCATTGTGCTCATCTACTCTACCACGTCTAAGCCAGCTTTTCCAAAACATCCCGCAGAAACAGGCAGAAGACCACAAAATAACGCTGGTCAACAAAGCAACGATGCTCGTGTGCTCGAGGGTTGGACTTGTTTGGGCACGTTATGCGCATGTCACCTCTTGGTCGGATGCCTGAGAGGGTGGGGAAGAGCTTTGGCTTGCGAAGGCTATGCGGAGGAGCGGCAAGGGTTTCGAGCTCGCCTCCTGTCATCCTCGTTTTGCGCCGCTTCAAAAAGTCTGTTTTCTCCACTCGTGATGGACTGATTCGAAAAATTTTTGTGGCAAAATGCTCCTCATCGGACACCCAACAACTTCCACCGTCTAACTAAAATTCGGTATGGGGCCTGGTGAGTGGCCCTTTAAGGGGACACTACAGAGAAACAATGACTTGGTTTAGATTGACAAATTGCGCTCTGATAACTCTAATGCCACATGTTTCTCTATCATAGGTTCTTTATTAGAGGAGAAAATCAGGGTTGAAGTCTTATGCTTAAAATTTGCGCCAAAATGTCCGTGCGTGACGTAGAAAATTTCAAAATGTATGTTCAGTATTTTCATAACATTGGCTGGATGAAATTTTTTTGAAGCTTCATATGCTATGGCATAGTCTATGGCACCCACTGAATACAATGTACTTCATTTTAACCAACTGGAAGCTATGTAGGAGCCCGTAGACGCCTTTAAAATTTTTTACATCATGGTCTTTGGTGTGGGAATCTCAAGGTGGCATTGCCACCCGCATTTTCTTTTCGTGCGCTTTCTCGCTTACTAGTCGTTGCGTCGCGGTAAGAGTGGTGCTTGCGGGATTGTGAAATTGTAGTTTACTCGTATGCGAAAAGTGGTTTTGCTCTTTAACACCTCTTTAAGCAACTCTGCTGCTAAAACGAGAACAAAGTGTGCGCAACAACACTATAAATTTCCTAATCAACCTTTATGGCACCCTGACCTGAAGTTTGCCCCAGAGTCGGCACTTGTCGCATCCGACACAGTCCATGATCCTCGAGATGTTCCTGAAGTGCGCCTTGAACTCTTCCTGAGGTGAAAAAAATAATAGCGGCAGCTTAGTTGCAAGCTGATACCTTTCCAAAAATTTGCCGCGCTATCTAGGTTTCTTATACTGAGGTTTCATTTCAACGTGCTGTTACCTTTAGCTTGAGTGCATCCTTCTGGCCATTGAACATAGCGCTGTCATTGAAATGGTGCGGGAATTGCCTACGAAGAAGAAGAATACATTATGTGAAAAAGTTGCATAAGATGATGGCAACCCTATTAATAAATATTTAATGTCAAAAGAAATTACTGGTTAGCACTACATGATGAAAGGGTGCCTCGAATATGACATAGTGCTCGGTCAACCCGTCAAGCATGACATGTTGGCGGCTGTTAAACCAGGTTAATATGCCACCAGGTGAGGCCAACACAGGAGCATCGGTGCTACCTCTGGTCCTAGAGTGCAACTACACCAGCCTCAGCCCGACAAGTGCCGTCGAAGAGAGGAGAGACTGGCTTACACGATATAACTTCACATTTGTGATGTCAAGACTCCGTTATGGCCTCTTCCAGTTTGTTGCTTGTTTTTGCACTGCCTGTTACGGTCGCAAACAACCAAATATCTCGAATGACCACTTTTGTGAAGAACAACCTAAGAAAAAAAAAATGTTCGCTCTACCCACAGAATCACAGTAACCTTGCTCTTCATCTGTAAAAAGAAGTTATGCAAGCTGATTTTCGGTGAAACCGCAAGCACTTTTCCTCGACTAATTTAAATTTATTTATTTATTTATTTATTTTCATACCTCAAGGGTCTCCTAGAAGGAGGCATTACATGAGGGGTGGCACAAGTGACAGACTAGAACAAAAAACGAGGGTAGGGGTGAGGGGGAGGTGTGCTACCAACATAACTATATACAAGACCGTTACAACAATAAATGAGTGAAGAAGCATAAAAGAAACTACATGGCCGGACACGCTACATGTTTTACATTGGGACCAATCAGAGTTTAAACAGCTTGGATAACCGCGCTTCACAGCAGTACAATGGTGCAAACATACAAGTCAGAATGCAAACAACGGCAATGAGCTAGGTAGCTATAAATTTGGTAAAAACAGAAAACAATATGATGTCAGAAGGCAACGCTCCATTACTTCGCTTGCACTGACAACAATGAAAGTCAGAAAAACGGGAACCATAAAAACGACATGAGGATATTACACAATTCCGGGCACAGTAAGCAGCGATTTAAACTGGTCAAGGTCTTTGGTCTGTACCACGTGAGCGGGAAGATTGTTCCAGTCTTTGGCTGACCGAACAAAAAAGGATTGCGCGAAAGTGTTAGTTCGTGGGCGGGGGTATGAAACTTGATGTTCGTTTTTGGTGCGAGTGTATACATACATGCGATTTTGGCGTGATGTAGGAGTTTGGTGATAATGAGTAATGAAACCTATGGAATAATGCCAGCCTTGCTAGTTTCCGACGGTTGTTGAGGGGAGGGAGGGACGCACGCGACTTGACATTTGTGACGCTAGTGTATGAAGAAAAATCAGAGAAAGCAAATACTACGTATACCAACTGTTAAGGGCTTGTTGTTACTATCTAAAGCATTATGCTTGGACGAGCAGCAATGTTAGACGTTCAAGTTTCTGACCCAAAACTAGTGATACAAGTGTCTCTGTATGGGAAAGTTAATTATCTGCTTGACATCATGAAAATTATTAATTGCCATGGGACAAAGCACTTATGCGAATCTTCTCTGGGAAGGACAACAATGGCTATGGGAGAAGCTGTCCTTATTTTTTTTTCTTGCGTCAAACCGAGTATAGTTCGTACTCCATACTTCACTACCATTAAGAGTAAAATGCTTGGACAAAAGGACATAGACTGTGTCCTTTCATCCTTTCGCACCAACGTGCTGCGCTTAATGGTGGACAGGTTTACAAGAGAAAGGAGAACCGCATGGAGAAAACCATAGTATAAATACACTAGAGGGAACTCTGGCGCTAGTGTCTAAGGGAGCTGCAGCACACAGCACTTCAGCAAGCATGGAACTGACGAGCAGCAGATGGTTTTTGCTAATCTTCGTACTTCTGGCTCTGTTTAGCTCCATGTGGCTTGGAGCTGTTTTGTTGCAAAACAAGGATTCGCAAATGTTCAGCAGTTTCACTTCACCACTTTAACCTTTTAGGCTAATCAATTCAAATTGGGTCCCGAAGTTCAAGACTGTTTGTTCTTTCATTTGAAACAAAACCAAAACACAGCAGTAAACAAAGCCTCAAGTGCAATCTGCGGCCCGCAAGTATAAAGACTAGGCAAATCTGTGTACTACCTATCATTCCCATGATTGTTGAGCGATCGCAGCGCCAGAGTCCCCTCTAGTTAATTTTGGGAAACTTTATGGGGAAAACAACATTGGGAAACACAAGAGAGTTACAAGTCTTTACAAAGCAAAGAAAAAAAATAGACAAAACTTCACGTTGGTACTGTGTTAAGAAAGCGCACGCACCTAGCGGAATCCAGGAGCGCCCGCACCGCAGTGGGAACCGTTTCATCCTCAGCACTCGTGTAGAATGTCTGGTGCAGCAGGTAGGGCGCCGCCTTGGCCAGGGCGCCGAGCTCGATGAGGTAGACGAAGTAGAGGTTGCGCAGCCACTGGGGTCCCTCGCCATTGGTCAACGCGGGACTGAAACGGCGCTCAAACTCCTCCGCATTGGGTCCCCACACAGCCTGGCCCAGGGGGCCGTCCCGGGTCAGGTAATTGGCGCAGAGGTGCACGTTGATACTGGCGTGTAGTCCCGAGATGGCGCGATAGAAGGCCCGCTTCTCCAAGCACATTGCTGTTACACGAGGACGGGACTATCAGAACTGCGCAAACCCTTGAATGCGCCAGATTTTCCAACACGTGGCTAAGTTCATCACAGTGAATTGGGCATATTGGTAATTGATTTCGGAGAGAGCTACATGCACCCAGAAACCACTTATGTAAAAAAAAAGAATGCGCACACCCATGCACACAGACACCACTTCCAGCAAATTTATGGTTGCGATACAATCACTACGTATAGTGCTGCAATGTAATCACATGAATGCACATAAGTTTCAAGCCATTTTCAAGATGGTGCTGTCACGCCCAGACGATGTCGCAACAATATGTTGCAATTTTTTGTTGCAAGTTCTGCCTGTGTCATATATATCTGCCCCTTTTCATCATTGTTTTCTGTGCAATTTTAGCTCTTGCCAATGGCTTAGCAAACCACAGCACCCTGATGGCCTATGAAATAAGATTGCCAAGAAATCGTATGTGTGAGTCTGTTTTTAATTAAAATCTTAGATAACATCAGCTTGCAGCTTTTTTTACTGCCTGTCCTACCAAGTGTGATACGCACTTATGCCACCTATGCAGGAATTCTAATGAGTTTATAATTTGCATGCACCACTCTGATTCAAGCAGTGGAAGGCCGTATGCTGTCCTAGTTCTGCCAAATGAACATTCAGCACTAGAGGTGCATCTGCTACGACTTGTCAGTTTCGCAGTCAAGTACACTTCGTGCGTGTTGGAAAAAGCGCTTAACCTCCTGTATTAACACCACACATATGCCATCAGCAAACAGCTCAACAATGTCAGAGACAACATCTACATAACAGGGAACATGCCTTGAGCATCTACAGAACTGCTACTGCAGTAAAAAAGATGTTCCAACAATCTCACCATTGAGGTTCTTGGATGTCGTGTATGGGCCATAACCAACATTAGGTCTGCAAACAAGAAGAGCGATATATTGGCGACAGGAACTAGCAGTCAGCAAAGCACGTATATGTTTCGTAGGTTTCGTGATGGTACCTGCATTTGCGTGAATCGTGATTCAGCCAAAAGCTTACCAGCAGACTTTTGCTAGGTAAAGCAATCAGAAGGAAAAAAAGATGAGCATGAATTCGTCAGTGGAAACTGCACACGTAAATGGGAATGCTTACGGTTCTATACTTATCTCGCTGGTAAAGCAAAAGAACAGGCACAAAAAAACGTGACAAAAGAAAATTCATTGCTAAGAAAGTGCATGAATCAATGTGAAAAAAAAAATGTTCATTGAAAACCAAAAATATTAAGGTGACAACTGCATTAAAAGTATTTCTGCAATATACTTAGCATGCCATTACAGTGTTGGTGGGTCCACTTCTCATTGCAAGATAAACATGACATGAAGGTTTTCAAGAAATGTGTGGTAAAACATGGATGTACTGAATGAACAAGTCTACAGAATAGTTCTGACATGTCTCTGGGAATCCCTTGGAAAGGTATAGAACTGTACTATGCGTGTATTAAAAACATCTACCATAACTATCAATGTATTGAATGTTTCACTGTATTGAAGCCCCACCAGCACACGTGTCCAGCATTATTCAATACAATCACACTGAGAAAATGTACAATGCAGCAGATTCCAACAAACGAGCCATTGAATACAAGAAAGGAAATTGCATACTGTAGAAAAAAAAAAAGAAAAATATTGCACATTGAATTTTTTTTATTAGGCTTCACTGCAGTCAACTCTTGTAATGTGATAAAACATACATATAATAGAAAAATTCATCATTCAATGTGCAACACTAGAAAATGAAAAGACACCAAAACACAATCACTTTCACTTGCGTTGTTTCAGCATCCTTGTCCAGTGTTGCGCAATGAACGATGAATCAGAATGAACTTGCCCAAGTGTCATTTTTTTTTTTTTCAATAAAAAAATTTTTTCAAGTGAAGGATACTACTATGGTTCCAAAATCTTAGCACAGAATTGCCAATATATTGAACTAGTTTGCGATTATATTAGAATTCAATATATACGATTTTGACAATAGTGTTATCCAATGCTAGGGTTGCTCTCAAAACTGGTCTTCGAGTGCTAGACGTTAATGTCACGCCAGGACACGGGTAACGCTTGATGAAAACGGGTGTTCTGTTCCTACATGGTAGCAGCAAGAACGCAGGAACAGAACACTGCAATCATGATGACACTACCCATTGAATTAATCCGTAAAAACAGGTATTACAGTAAGTTATTTAGCCACGCCTTGATGGTGGAGTTGTGACATTAGTTACCAAAAAAAAAAAAAAGACAAGATGTGGCATGTGAAAGGTGCACTTTTTATCATGGTTAAAGCTGTCCAGGATTAGGTTAGATCCAGATCAATTGTGTCTACATAATCACTTTAAATAACAGTCTACATAATCACTTTAAATAACAATCATAATCAATTGGAATCAGGACTATCACAATCTGCCCATCGTGGCGTGGCTTTCAGATTGCGATTTGCTTGACATCTGCGCCAAATTTAATCCATATTAGTTTGGATCATAGCAGCAACCATTGTTGACTGTGATAAATAAATCCAATCCTGATCAGCCATGATCGTGGTTACACGCACCAGTGCGACTCCGGTATAATTTAAGCTACAAATTGGAGCACCACTATCATCATGCAGCACATAGTGGATACACCTATGCTTGGGCAACGAGATTTTGCCAATATCGAAAAATTCGGTTAAGGCTACTTTTAATCAGAAATATTGACTTACTTGAAGCAGTTCTCTTCGTAAATGCTCTTCCAAATTCTATGCGCCGAACTGCCAGCATAGCCTGTGTAGCGTTCCGGATTCAGGCTCAGGTCGACGTACTCCATGCCTGCTGACAACTCATCTGCAATGCAAAGTGATGGATAATTTTTGACACATTATGCTCCGTCCATGAGAACTTCAAATAAACGCCAGCTAAAAATATCTGTTTTAACACAATGTTGTGCCCACTAGTCCACCACACTCTTGGTGAAATAGTTGAGCATGCGCCCCTGCTGTGGGAGGCCTAGAATTTCCACTGCCAGGCATCTACTGGCTAAATAGATAAGTGCACTTCTGGCCCGGTGCTCGGCAGAACGAAGTTCATAGTCTCTTGGGAGGGGAGGAAATGGGTGGCATGGGAGCGCTATACCTAAAATTAAGGTCATCCTCAATCCTTTTTTTTTTCCTGCAAGTATGTCACATGCACAAGCCTTCATGAAAAGAAGCTGTACCGTCCAAAAGGCTTCTTCATATTTGGCTATCATGCACCTTGCACACACCAACAACTTGCTCAGCAGGCCACAGGCCTTTCTGTTGTAATGCTAGCAATGTGAAAAGAACAGGAATGCAGCTGGCAAGCAGATAACAGTTTTCATTTGCAACCATCTAATATACACTCTATGCAACTTCTAAACACAGGCATTGTTAAAATGCCAGAGCAAAATGCACAATTTCATCTACAATGGCAAATATCCCCAGGTACTTTTCTACAGATAGGTGCAGCATGGGGCCAATAGTCATCTGCAATTCTAATATAACCTTTCAGAAGAGACTTTACCGAGAAATCGCAGAACATGAAAGACATGCAAGGGATAAATTGTTGTCCACGACTTTGTAGTCACGAGACTAAATGCACACCTAGGAGAATTTTATTGTGTTCTAATGTAGTACTAAAATAAAATTTTTGTCAACTACAAGGCTTTCTGTCTCAAAAATCTGCACGGATTTTTTTATTGCATAACAAATGAGCGAATGAAAAGGTCTTCTTTTTATTATCCTTGCTCAACTAAATGAAAGATAAATATCTTCACTGCCATCAACTATAAATTGACCTGTATGAAAATGTATATTAACTATGAAACTGAAGGCTCCATGAACTACACATACAAATGAAAAGAGTTCATTAAAAAGAAAGAATGCCCCGCCTCTTCGACAGATTAAAAAGCATTAAAGTAGACTTTATATGGAAAAAAACTTAATGATTATTATTTAAATTTCTGTCATCTTGTTCATCCCATCAACATTTTTCATAGGCGACTGCTTAACTCCTTACCATCCATCTCACAGAAGTTGTCTTGAGAATCGTCGTGCTTTTGCCATCGTTCAAATTCCTTGTAGCTTTCGTCACTGCATGTGAAAAGAAAAGAGGACGTTACATAAAACACATCAAGTGGTCATTGCCCTAAAGTGACAATGACCTCACACTAGTGTACACAACTAAGCTCAGAGCAGCAAGTGCACCCCTATTTTGCTTGTGCTGCTTACTCATGCTACAATCAACTAGTGAACTGCATAGTAATGTAATCTGACAGCTGTGAATAACAAGCCAGAAGACTCAATACACACAGTATGATACTACAAGCAAATGTGTTGCATTCGAACCATGCCAGATCAAAATAACAACCAACATGTAAACACATTAATTGTATGTGATGGTCGCCATAAATATATTGTAAGCACAATATTCACAACGTCTGACCTTCATCTTCTTCATCTGTATATAATCATCATCACGAAAAAACGTCATCTTCGTGCGAAGGGTGGATCAGGCGATTCGGCCTAATAAACGCCGTTGAGACTCCAACGCTGCTACTGTCTTACAGAGTGGTGGGGGTGCTTTGATCCCCAAGTCCTCTCCGACGTCACAATCCCCTGGAGCTTTGTTCGGGTCGCCGCTTGCTTCCCCCGTCTGCTGTCATGGCTCAAGAACCGCTGCCCGGAACATCCAGCATCCCTGTCCAACAAACCATTCCTGCGTGGATTGTCAACGCCCGGCAGCGCGACCCACCCATCTTCTGTGGTCTTCCACGCGACGACGTCGAGGTATGGCTTAAAGAATACGACATGACCAGTGTTTATAACCAATGGGATGAGCCTCAAAAACTTCGTCACATCGCCTTCTATCTGTCCGATGTCGCGAAAACGTGGTTTTTTAACCACGAGAGCAGCTTCCCGGATTGGCCTACTTTTGCTCAACAAGTCCGTAGGATTTTTGGAAAACCGAACATCCATTTCGAAGCGTCGAAACGAAAGCTTGATGGGCGTGCCCAACTTTCCGGGGAGACGTACACTTCGTACATTGAAGACGTCCTTGCCCTTTGCCACCGCGTGAACTCCGCGATGACAGAAGCTGATCGCGTTCGCCACATCATCAAAGGGATAGGCCATGTCGCGTTTAACGCTCTGGCTGTTAAAAACCCCACCACCGTTGAGGACGTCATCACGAGATGTCAGCATCTTGATGAACTCCAAGCCATTCGATTGCATTCAAACTTCCTAGACGCCAGTGGCAGCCGGCCCTCCTCGGATGCGGATTTGCGCCCGCTGATTCGCACTCTGATTCGCGAGGAACTTCAAGCGCAAGGGTTGTCATGTGCACCCGCCCCTCGGCCTCACTCTCAATCTGCTGGTCTGCGCGACATCATCAAACAGGAGCTCTCATCCATGGCTGGCGCTCCCTCTCGAACACTACGGCGCCACCAACACCACCCATGACGTATGCGCAAGTCGCTGTCATGCCACCTGCCTTGGTTCAGCACGTGCATCCTGTTCCTGCGCAGTCTAACGTAGCAGCATTTGCACCACACTCGCCGGTCCCAGCGCCAGTACCAGCACCTGTGACAGCTCCAGCACACTACGCCTTCTAGCGCTCGCCTCGCCCAATATGTTACTATTGTGGCATTCGGGGCCATATTTCACGATTTCGCCGCAAGCGCCAACAGGACGAACGCCGTGGCTACAATGTTTACGAAAGGGATTCGGAGCCATCCCCTAACCAGTACCAGCGACGTCCTACGACACGTTCCTTCTCTCCGACTTCTCCACTTGCCGCACCTCGCCCCTGCTATCCCGGACGCCGCCGGTCCCCTTCACCTCTACGACGCTCAACATCTCCTCTGAGACCGGCTGTACCTACTTCTGACTACCACTCGGAAAACTAGCTGGTGCAGTTTTTGGAGGGAAAGCTGCATCGCTCGAACAAACACCAAGACTTCCAGAGGGCCCAGCCAACTTGTTATTAGTGTATGCGGAAGGGGTACCAGTTCAGGCATTGGTGGACAAGGGGGCTGCTATTTCTGTTATTCATGCGGATTTGTGTGTCGTCTTATGAATCGTATTACATGCGTGGAGGACTTGTTCGAGTAGTTTCAAGAGAAACGCCTTGTCGCGATCGCTCAATAAGATGCGTGGTGCACCATGTCTTAGAAAGATTGCCTCCAGAAAAAATGTGGCAATGTCCTCTGCTGATCCTGAAGGAAGTGCAGCTGTTTCGGCGTACCTTGTTAAGTGGTCAACTGCTGTGACAATCCAGCGCTTGCCGCTAGCTGATATTGTTAGCGGTCCGTAGAGGTCAATGCCAATGACATCGAAGGGAGCGTCAGGACACGGAAGAGGTTGTAGAAGACCGGCCGGGGAGAAAGTGGGTCGCTTGCGACGTTGGCATAGCAAGCATGACGGAACATATCGCGCTACGCAGTTGGAAAGGCCAGGCCAGGCAAAACGACTGCGGATGCGTTCATAGGTTTTTTGAAAACCGAGATGACTAGCCTTGGGGTCATCGTGAAACGCCTCCAAAATCTGCCCCCTTAGGGAACGAGGAGCAACAGGAACCCAGCGCTGTCCTTCGGGGTGGAAGACAAAGCAGTAAAGGATTGAGTTTTCAGTCTTGAAGTTCCGCAGCTGTCGATGGGCGCGAGCGTTGGGAGGACGAGAGGAGCCTTGAAGGCGCTGCATTATAGAGCGACAGTAAGTGTCGCTGCGTTGGTGGGATGCAAACGTGTCGTTGTTGAAGGTAGAAAGAAAATCGACAGCGGCGAGTGAATGAACTGACGGAGACACTTTATGGGTTCACTCACAGTTGGCAACAGGCCAGGAGTGCCTGATGAGGATTGTAAAGGACAGCGGCTAAGGGCATCGGCATCGTTGTGTTTCTTGCCGGATTTGTAGATAACGTCAAACTCGTATTCTTGGAGACGAAGTATCCAGCGACCGAGACATCCAGACAAATTCTTCAACGTCGACAGCCAGCACAAAGCGTGGTGATCAGTGACGACGGTAAAGTGGCGGCCGTGAAGATATGGTCGAAACTTCTGGATGGCCCAGACAACGGCGAGACACTCCTGCTCGGTGATGGTGTAGTTTTTCTCTGCTGCTGTGAGGGTGCGACTTGCGTATGTGATCACACGTTCGTCATAACGCTCTGTTCATTGCAGAAGTACAGCGCCAAGTCCGTGTCCGCTGGCATCAGTATGGAGGAGAGTGGGTGCGGCGTTATCAAAATGACAAAGCACTAGCTCAGACGTCAGGGCACGTTTCAAGGTGTCAAAAGCCATTTGGCATTCGTCCGACCATACGTATGACGCTCCCGAAGAAAGGAGTTGGTGAAGTGGCGCAGCAATGGTGGCGAAGTCTCGTATAAAGCGCCGAAAGTACGACGCAAGGCCAAGAAAGGTTTGGAGCTCTTTGACGCGTTGAGGCACCAGGAAGTGAAAAACCGCGGTAATCTTGTCGGGATCAGGCCAGATTCCATCTTTGCTGATGAGATGTCCGAGTACTTTAATACTTTTGCTAGCAAAGTGGCACTTCTTGGTGTTAAGCTGAAGGCCAGCAGCTGCGAGACACGTCAGAACTTCATCCAGGCGCTGCAAGTGCTGTTTGAATGTTGAAAAAAATATGACGATGTCGTCAAGGTAACATAAGCATGTTTTCCACTTAAGGCCCCGCAATACAGTGTCTATCAGTCGTTCAAACGTTGCTGGCGCATTGCAGAGGCCGAAAGGCATGACGTTAAATTCGTAAATCCCATCGGGTGTGGCAAAGGCAGTTTTTTCCTTGTCATCCTCATGCATTGGAATTTGCCAATAACCCGAGCGCAGGTCAAGGCTCGAAAAATATTCCGCTCCTTGTAAGGAATCTAAGGCATCATCAATGCGAGGCAAGGGATATACGTCTTTTCTGGTTACTTTGTTTAATGTGCGGTAGTCAACGCAGAATCGCACCGAACCGTCTTTTTTCTTACGAGAACGACAGGTGACGACCAAGGGCTCGAGGAGGGGTGGATAATGTTTTGCTTGAGCATATCAGAAACGTGCTTGTCGATGATCTCGCGTTCGCTGGAAGAAACACGATACGGTCGACGACGGACAATAGAAGTTCCGTCGGTGTGTATGCGATGAGCCACCGCAGAAGTCTGGCTTAGAGCAGTGGAATGTACGTCGAAAGAAAATTTATGCTTAGACAAACACGCCAGTAGTTCGTCTGCTTGCGGGGGAGTGAGATCCGTGGTGATGGTATTGACAAGGGCCGTAGTGGGTGGAGCATTTGTTGGTATTGAACGTGATTCCACCAGACTGGTATCCGAAGCCACTACAGAGATAGGTTGTGTGTCCACGCTGGAAACTACAACAGTGCCCTTGGTCAGCAGAATCGGCTCATTGGTGATATTCAGTACTGCGAGAAATGCGGTGCCGTTGGAGAAGTGGACAAGACTCAATGAAAGTGCAATTCCTCTGGATAGACAACGAGCTGATGGACTGACTAGGACGTCACCGTGGTCAATAAAGTCAGACATAACCGTGATAACGTGCTTGTGGTTAGGTGGCACAAGGAAGTCATTGGCTGTTCGTAGCCGGTCACGTGATAATTTCGGGGAAATATCATCCGTCTCTCGCATATGTATGAGTCGTTGTCAACAAGAGATGGAAGCAGCAGCATCAGAAAGAAAGTCCCATCCTAAAATAAGCATAAAAGCACAAGAATCCAGCACGGCAAACTGAATATGATGCCCGATCCCATCAATGAAAACTCTAACGGTGCACTGTGCTGATGGCCGTATCTGCGAGTCATTTGCGCTACGTAAGAATATATGCTGATTAAGTGCAGGAATCAACAAAAACGCAACAGATTCAGTCATTTGCTTTATTTCGTAATGCGTATTACCTGTACACTCACACTTCATTATAACAAAATTGCATCTCACACCAAAATAACTTTGTTATAAGCAAAACTTTGTTATAAAGTTGTATTTCTGACACTATAAGTATTGCAAGACTATTCTTAATTTACTTTATCATAACCAATAATTCGTTACATCTGGGTTCGTTCTATCGTCGTCTGTGTGTATTAATTTTATTGCAGTGACAGACAACTAGACAATGTAAACATTCAGAGATGGGAATGCTGATTTCATGACAGTAAATGCAATGTTTTTTAAGTGCTAACTTATTTAAAAGCACTAACGAGTGTTCTTACCTGACGCTCTAGTATGCAAACAATGTCAATCTGTCTTAATTACCAAAGGTTGATTTTTTCGGTTACGATGAACAAGGCACACCGACTCTCATTGCAGGAACAGGTGCTTTGAAAATCGTACACTGCTTACCTTATGGTACTGTCCACTTCACCCAGGCCGGCGTGATTCTCATCACACGAATCCTGTTCGTTGGCCTCCTTCGAATACTGCAACATAAGATGTACATATTTAAGTCTGAACACATATTTGAGATTTCACAAGAAAGCAACGTGAAACATTATCAAACATTCAAAAGGAGGAGCACTGGTTCCACTAATCACTGCAATAAATCTGACACACTCTAAAAACATTTTGTGCAATGCAAAATAATGCAAGCTGAAATTATCAGATAGAGCTCCTGATATAAACCAAGAAAGGCAAACTTGGCAGCTTCAGAACATGAAATTTACCCCAGTCAAAACAGAAAAAATAAAACTTCAATTGAATATTTTTTGTTACTCCACATTTTATATGACAGACATTTCGATTTGCAAGACACTCATGTAAAACAGACATATTTCAACTGCCATTATACATAAGCTCTTCACAATAAAACTGCACTTGTTAGCAGCTATGAAATGATTTAAGGGGCTTTCATGAAGAATAACTGAAAACATGTGGTTGATGTGACTCAAAAGAAGCTGAGCACAAATAAACAGTATCAAAAAGCATAAATTAAACAGTGTTGATTCATTTTATGGCATTCATTTTATCATTTTTTAAAGTACACATTTTTTTACAGCTGTAAATAGGAGTCATTCTTTGTAGAATCACTATTCTGTTAAAGAAAAGCACATTTAAACACATAACTTACTTTAGACACACTGTCATTTGGAATGTTTATTTTCTCATGGCCCCTGATGCTCTTAGGAAGGCTGTCCTGGAAGCGAAAGGTTTTGTTATATAAATAATTAAGTGACAAAGTAGTGATGAGTGTACTTGGAAGTACTGACATATTATCATTGTATATAATAATTATGAATGCTTTTGATTTTGCTAGAGCTCGTACTTTTTTTTTCACATATTTGAAAGTACTACATTTTCTTCGCATCAGCTTTATGTTACTTAATGTGCAAAGTAACATGAATGAGCTATCTCTTCTAAATCTGGAATTCCGAAAATAGTGTACACATATAAACTGACACTGGCCGATGTTTCCACATGTGCACTAACTTTAGCAAGATATATACTCATTTACAGCTAATATGTATCAAGCTACTGATTACACAGCCATTTTTTTATACTAGAGTTCTCCGAGCTAGAATTAGGGCGAACAAGTTGTACAAATCACTACGTTAAGACTGCAAATGATACAAGATAAAAAGAGGTGTTTAGAATGTTTTAATCAGGTTTAACAACATAAAAAGAAACAGTAAGTTACACCACACAACAGGCTTTGTAATATAGAAAGACTACACCTTTTAGGTTATTGGTCAACAGTGTCAGTGTTTTCATTCGAAGATGTTATGGCAGTCGATTTGACGATTTTTTATACCTTGTCCATCTAAGCTATACCTGATAATCATTAGATCAGAGTCCATTATATTTAGGTGTCACAATATCATCAGCTTTAACTAATGGTTGCAGCAAATGAGAAGTCTGCATATGCATGCATAAACATAGCATTGCATCAGTACATGCAATATTGTCATAAAAGCATATAAAACTATAAGTTACTTCATCAATTAGAATCATTAAAGTGACACCAGTTAGGAGCAAGAAAACAGAGCAATACCTAATTAAATGTGTGCATTTGGTGACATATGTAGTCATTATAACTTAACTATGACATTGACTTGCTTAAGAGACAAGTCGTCAAACACTCACAGTGCCTGCCTTGATTGCCAAAAGACAAAGAAGAAAAACATTTCATCAAGAACACAAATATCCACAGTTAATAGAAACTTATAAGAACAGCTTGTATAATGCATAAAGTCCCCTACAGCAGCTAGTCTCAATTGTATCTCTAGGGCTCTAGTCTGTTACAACCTAAGGGAAGAATGTAAGCTCGACATGAGAAAATAAGCTCGTAAAGAAAAAAAAAGAGCAGTCAACGTCAAAAGTATGAAGTATATGGAAATGCATGTACATTATTGCAAATTCTTAATTTACAGAGTTTCAGAGCAGCTTAAAGCCAGAAGGACAATTTTCACTCATATCCACATAGTTTAATGGCATCACTTACACTCAT
Organism: Rhipicephalus microplus; assembly: GCF_043290135.1. NCBI lineage: Eukaryota > Metazoa > Arthropoda > Arachnida > Ixodida > Ixodidae > Rhipicephalus > Rhipicephalus microplus. Next base: position 198,312,721 of record NC_134705.1, on the reverse strand, counting down.
GCCGACTGCTAGTCTAAAAGTGCTAAGGAAACTTTTGTGTATTTCGAAGGTGAATGAGCAGGGACATTAATGTTACCCCCAACATCAAAACAACTCAAATATATATATCATACAACATTAAGATTATTTTGGCAAATTAATATGAGATAGGAAGCTCACAGAATAAGCACCAATTTTCGTTTTAAAAAACAGTGTGAAGTTTTCTGCATTAAAACAGATGCTTTTTAAGAGGGCACTATGCATTCTTAATAGACTAACTTGTTGAACAAGCCCCCATCACAATAGTAACAAATGATTACATTAGGTAATATTTTTTTTGATAACTTGTGATTAAATTACAAGGTTCTAATCATCAAGCTGGTAAGTCACTAAATGATCCTTTCCCACAGCAAACAACACACAGCACTAGCTCGGTGTGATATAATGAAGCATGCAATATAGGAGAAGCAAATAATACCTCGCTACAAGTAGTGACCGAGCAGTCTCGAAGGGCGCAGCGGCTATCATCAGGCCAAAACGGGCATGGGCGCTTTAGATTAACCTAAGAATAAACCCAAGAAGACAGTAAGCAGTGTCGTGAATCTGTGTGCTTCAGCATCAACACCACACATTTTTCTTAGAGGTACAGGTGACATGTGTCATGAGGCATAATGCATAAGGTAAAATGTGCATTGCAATGTCCTTATAAGAAATGCAGAGTCCACAAACAATGCCGGTACATTCAATGATTGACAAGCAGTCCAAAAAAACTTTTTTCGTATTGTGGCAGGGAGGTCAACCAGCATTGTAGAATCCTGTTAGTTACCCAAGACTAAGGGGAGGGGGAAAGGGAAGAAAGATGAGAAGGAAAGCATAGAGAAAAGTAGACGTGCAACACGATCTTTCTTCGCACGATCTTTCTTCGCAACTATGAATGCAGCATAAATAAAATAGCATATCTAAACAAGATATTCATAATTACACCTAAGTGCTCTAAACCTTCAGCACATTCTACATGATAGGATGATATCAAAGCTATACTCATGAAAATATTTATAAAGGTATTTTTAATGAATAAGTTGGAATATCAATTTAACATTACACGACAGTCTACATGGGCAATGGAGTATTGAAAGCAAAAAAGACGTAATGTGAATGGGATTATTACAGATGCGAGAACATTAGGGCAACTTTTTTTCAATTTTCACTTGATACGTCCTCAATGACAGGCCTGTACAACCATGGACACCGGACAAATAGGTGTAATGCACACACTTTGGAGCTCAGCTATTCTCACGTCTAAAATAGAAAAAAAAAATCCAACAAAGGCATGTACCTTGAAGAAGCGGAAGTAGTCCTTCTGCAACAAGCTCTTGAGGATGGGGTAGACTTTGAAGTTGTTGAAGTGATCGATGGTGTCGATATTGCAAGCACAGTCATCCACCTTGCCTTGCAACTGCAGATCACAAGAAAAATAATTGCTTTTTACTTGCAGCAAGAGATCTAGTCTCATACACCGTTTGGTGTACAATTGCTGCCAGCGGCACAGATGCATCTGTCTAGCATCTAACTGGATAATTAGTCAGTAAGGCATGCACATATGTATTGAAAATGTTTCCATATTCAAAGTGGCTGTTACACGGGTCTATGATAAAGGTCAACGAGTGTTTGATAAATGTCAGACTGGGTTGAACGCGTGCATGTCCCACATATGCAAAGTGGCCGTCATTCGTATCTGAAATAAAGGTCACCGAGTTTGAAATAAATGTCAGCCCGGGTTGAACGTGCATGCACATGAATTGAGTTGGGCACAACTGATCCAATTAGACTAGCACGTATGCATCGCGCGCAAGTGCGTTACAGCGCATGTCCAGCGAGCAGGAACCATATGTGACGGTCTGCTTACGTGATCGAATATGTCCGGGGACGCCGTTCGATCGCACAGGCGGCGTGCGTGCTGAAGACAACACACTCGGCCGGTCAGCGTCACGAGCAGCAAGACGGCAACGACGAAGGCAGCGGCGTTAGTAGTGCGTCGGCCGCGACACAGGCACTCGCACGAATATTCGAAAAATGACGACGTCGCGCACGATATCATGGCAGACGGGCGCGCGCGAGCAGACGACGTAGCGCTGAGAGGAGCAGGAGATGGCGCATCCACTCGCGACGTACGCCTTTCAGCTTTCGGGGCACTTCTTTTTTTCTTTTCTCTCGTATTCCCCGATAAGGAGGCGGAGAGAAAGAAAGACGAGGTGCGAAGAGCACACGCTCGCGTGACCAGCACGCAGCCGGGTTTCGTCGTCGCAAGGCACAGAAACAACACGGCAGTTTCGATTGCAGCCTATAGCGCGCACGCCGAAAGCGCGTAGTCTGCTACGACGAGCGACCCGCACATGTGCGGGCTCGCCGCCGGGGTCGCTTCGATCGGCGGGAGAAAATGTGCTGCCCATTAATTAAATGACGCGACAGTCAACAGCTGGTATTGTTGCAAAGCCATCGCAGGCTTTTTGCCAACTGTACGCGGAAAAGTCAGACTAATTGAGCACTGGGGTTAATTTATTACTTGTCAACGATCAAGACAAGTCGGTATAATTTCACGCTTGCAAGTACTTCTAGTACACTGTGCGCTCAACCTACAACTGCTAAAGCTGAGCGAAGAAACCTTCATTAAAGGCGCTCTGACAAGATATTTCACGTCGAGAAGTCCTAAATCTAAAATCGGAATTCGCATTCTTTTTTGTTCGCTTTTTTTTTTCTTGAGTGGCAAACGCGTGAGGCGCATTCATTTAAGTTGGAAAAATTACCCTCTTAGCGGAGTGTCACGAAATCGAAGCCCCTATTTGTAAAGAAATGAAAAATCAGGCGAGTAGGCTAATCACAGCAGTGCGGTTATGGCGGCCATTCTAGCCATTCTAGTGCGGTCGTACATCAGCGAATGTTTGTAGGTGCGTCCTAACAGCAACAATAATTCAACGAAGACTTTCCCCAGACAACACTCGACGACCTGAGGTCGTCCTCATATGGTACAAACGTCCTCGGCAGTTTCAGGACGTCCTCATTTGGTCCTCTAGTCGACACTTGCAGGATTATCCCCAAAATGCCCCTTTGAGACCTTTTTAAGGACGAAGAATTGTCCTGATATCGTCTGCTCGAGGACGTTTTGAGGATATGCATGTTTCGTAGGTGCATGCAGCTTTCGCAATTCGTGTTTGGTTAATTTTCTGGCTGTTAACGAATAAGTCCACGGGATTTCGTATGCCTACTTTCGAGTCATAATAGTAAAGTACTTCTCGATCATTAAAATGAGATAGTTACACGAGGAAGCACTTCAAGCCAACACGAGAAAGACGTGTTCTTTTATTTATTATTTATTTATTTACTTTGTAAGTGATCGTAGGCCAAACTTTCTGCCTGCACGTTTTCGTTGGTCGTGATCTACCGCCGACGTGCATACGGAATTATATCGCACTGACTGTGGTCTGACCCGTTTCCCCAATGAACGCACGTGCGGCAGACCAAGTTTGGTGCGAGTATAAACGGTGTCGGCTCCAAAATGAATGCAGGCGTGAAAACTGTGAATAGCGAGCACGTTATTCTCGAGTGTCCAGTGTTGCAATGCCGCACGGTCCCATCGAGCAGACGACAACTGACCATGCTGACGACTGGGCTGGCCTAGGTTATCGTGAATAGAGCAGCATTGGAACTAGAACGCTGTGGGAAAACGAATGGGCGACTGAAGTTGTGGTGGTGCTAACAAAAAAAAAGCAGTACCTTAATGCGGTCACCATGCGCAGTCAAGGTGCTTTTAAATCTGGATGTCTACGACACTGTTTACCCATTTTAAAGTGACGCAACTATCATCATCATCATTATGGGCCTGCAGTAAGTCAAGTCGAGTCATTGGTCGAGTCAACATTCCAATACAACACTTCTCGCCATAGAGGAAGCTTCTCGCAGAAGCCCTCAAAGAATCGTAAGCATGCCAGGTGAGTGTCTTCTGTTAAATTTTCATATTGAAGTTGTAAGCCGCAAAGGTAAATAAATAAAAAAAGAGAGGACAGTTGATTTTCAGCCTCGCGCTGTATATCTTTACTGCTTATTCATGTATGTATGTACAAACCAACTGACTAGCCTAACAACGTGTTCTGGTGGTGGGTGTTCTTTGGTCTAGCCACCATTCTATGGTCTCTTCGTTTTGGCTGCACCGGCTGAACCAGTTCAAAGGGTGCAGCACCTTCGTCCTCGTTTTGCCGGAGCAGCGCGCGCCCTCTGTCGCACCCTCTGCACTGGCTCCCTCGTTTTGTCTAGGTGTAAGCCTAGTTCCTGACGAGTTCTGTACCGGCGTGCACGCACTCCAAAGCAGGTGCAGAGTAGTGCAGCATGGCGGGCGTCCCCCCAAGGCCAGAGCAGACGACGTTGCAAATAGTTGTTCAGGGCGTTCAAAAGGAAGTTAAGGCACTTCACAATCCCGACGGGTCATTTATGACGGACGCCAACGGTTACGTCTATGAGGCATCAGGTAAGTCAGGCTGCATGCATTGCCAAAAAACGTGGTTAGCGGCCAGGAGTCGTAGTCGGTCAGCAAACAGCCTCGTAGCATTGCTTATGCTATGTCGGTATTTTTAATCTTGGTTTTCGCCCTTGCAGACGGCAAGCGCGTTACGTTGCGGTTCATGGCAGGGAATCGTGAAAATGACCCCCCTCCGGCACAACCGCCGACGCCTTCTCCTGCCTGCGACGGCGACGTTGACAGCGATGGGGCTTTAGCCGCATTTCCAGCAGCAGCCGCGTCGGCTGAAGATGTGGAAGAGCTTTGGAGCGCCCGAAAAACAAGGTTCTTCATCGCCAAATACTCGGAAATGAAGGACTTGGTGGGAAAAACCAGGGCACTTCGGTATGTCATCCTATGTCCAAAATTATTTGCAGCTTTTTATTATTCCGTTTCACTCTAGGCAAGCACCAACAAGATAAGGGCGCATGAAGTTCACAATGGCGATGGTTATTGTTGCCTACATTTTACTGCCAGCAATTTACATTTTACTGCCCCCCCCCACTGAAAAAAAATTTTGGCTATGCGCCTGACTGTGACATATACGTTTACATATACACACAAACAGTATGTATAGTCACGCACATATATACACAACGAAGGCATTCGTAATGTTTCATTAAGTCAAGTGATCTTCAAAAACAGCGACGGTGCTTTTGTGTTGGGCATTGCACAACCGCTGTCTTGCCGAAAAGGTGCAGCACCTCCAAGCTCAAGCCATGTTGCAAGTGTAGTGCTGCCTTGAGAATTTGCACTAGAGGGAATTGCATGTTGTTATTCTGAGGCACATCTCTAGCAAGTCTCGCCCTGCAGTCCTTGTGTCTTCACTGTCTGTCCGCATTTCTCTCGCACTGCCACTTTTCAAGATGGTGCAGCTCATTGTTAAAAGAGATATGCTTCTTGACACGTGCTACCCTATCTTTGAACCTAGACTGCGCCGTCGTGTCAGCAAACAAGGTTGCGCAGCTGCATGTTTTACAATGCAAAGACAGGTTAGAATATGGCTGTCTCCTTAGTGAAGCTTTATGATCCAAAAGAGTGATTTACACAATGTTCAACTTCTCCAACATAATGCTTCCCGCACAAAAAGAACGTTCGCAGTTATCAGAAGTGTGTGAATAGTGAATTTCGGAACCTAATCAAGTAAGAGTCAAATAGTAATGGCACCAAATAGAATACAAATAGTAATTGAATACTGTTTGAATAGTAAGTAGACCATTTTCAAAACAGCCTTAGAACAGAACATTTTATTTGAAACAAATAGTCACAAACTTTCGACAAAGGCCATTACAGTCAGTTTGAATCTACTCAAAATACCACAATTACGAAAACTAAGGTAATCTCGTATGCAGCAGGAACTAGAATATTCGTAACATTTTGTAATTGTAGGTTCAACTACGGCATTGACTAGCGTTATCAACGTGAGACTTTGTCACCTCACTTTAAATAAAATTGGGACACAAAAACAAAACAATTTACAACCAAGCATTGCAGATACAACTAAATATGTAACGGAGCAGATCAACCCGTCATCACAACATGGCCTGCGCACTAAAAGCGGATAACAATGGGCGTTGAAATTTACATCTGCAAGAACAATTTACGCAAACGCAAAACTTGTATCTGTTGCTAGTCGTGAAGCTGCAAGCACTCGTAGTTCCCACCTTTGGTTATTACAAGACGAAGACAGGAGCTGATAAATGCGATACAGCTAAAGTGCAGTAAAAATTGAGCAAGAATGGAGCTTTCAGAAGCGCATTCATTCGACAATCAATATAGTGTAGGTAGTCTTGCAAAAGCTTGGGCTGCGTACAGGTCACATTAGGGATTGAAAGAATGACTTGTAGCTGTTTCGTTGTTTTGGGGTTCTCCCGCCAGTGCCGATTATTAAAAGAATATTTGTTACTTAGAATATGTGCAATTCGATTCGACTTAGGAACCGAATACAGTGCTGTTTGATTCATTATCCAAAATTTTCGAATAATCGAACATCCCTAGCAATTATCCCTGAAAGCTACACATATGAAGTACTAAGGAAAGGTTCATGTGCTACTGCAAGACTTGGGTCACGTTACGTCGCTTCCTTCTTTCCTACTAACTGTGCTTTGCTTTTTTGTTTAGCACAAGAAGGCTTCTGTGGAAGAAGTTGGCTGAGGCCATCAATACGGAGTTCTTGTGCAACGTGACTGCCACACAAGTGGAAAACAAATGGAAGTCGCTGGACAGAGCATATAAAAAGTCAAAAAAAGACAACAATTCTTCAGGTCACCACCGTGTGAACTGTGAATATGAAGAGTAAGTTACGATTGTGTCTTCATATCTTCAGTGATTCTCATAGTGTCTATTACAGAGAGCTGGCAGAAGTCTTGGAAAAAGAACATAGTGTAAATCCAAGGCTGCTCTTGGAGCCTGGAAAAACAATCCTGCCTAGTGCAAGTCCAGAGTAAGTAAAAATTACTTAATTTGTGCTGTAGCCTGGAAATGACATGGCACCTGTACAATTACTTTCAACAGCACCAGCATCACTGAAGCACCTCAAGATGCAGCAGTCCCAGTCGAGTGCAACACAGCATCCAAAGTTCGGAGCAGCACAACGCCAAAAAGGAAGCGCCAGAGTAGGTCCCAAGTCACGCCGCTCTTGGAGGCATTAGAAAAAATGCAAGCTTCGAGAGCTAAGCAAGAGGAGGCAGCAGTGAAACAACTGGAGGAAAGAAAAAAATGGGAAGAGGCAAAGGCAAAGCGGCATGATGAGCGCATGCAGCGATTCGATCGGTTGATCGACGTACTCTCAAATAAGGACGGGTTATAATATGGGCAATAAACTTTTATAACACTAGCAGTGTCTACTCCATCTAATTTGTTAAAAAAAAACATTGCTTCTAGACGCGGCACCCCACTTCGCAAAACATTTGCACACTGAATAAATCGCGAAGCAAAGATGAACTTCTAGCACTGTTCCTTTGCAATGAACTCTCGCAGAGACTGACTGTAGCCTGGCAGACTGCAATCAAAATCTCCTTCACTTTCATCATTGCCCACATCTTCTTCTTGGGGAAGCGTTGCAAGTTCCTCAAGGAAGTCCCTTTCATCGTTGCACATGTTGTGTAGCACACACGCAGCCATAACTATATAGCAGCACTGTTGCACACTTTTTGCATCAACAAGGTAGAGCCTCCTAAAACGCTGTTTAAGCAGGCCGAAGGTGTTCTCAATAAGCACTCGTTGTTGACTGTGTCGTTTATTGAAGCTCTTTTTCCACGTAGGAAAAGAACTTCCATTGTCCTTGAATGGGGTCATGAGCCATGGCATCAGTGGATATGCACTGTCACCCAGTATATAATTGTCTTCACATTCCTGAATTGCGCGTGCAAAGAAGGGGCTCTCCCTCAGGACACGGGCGTCGTGAACCGAACCTGGAAACCCAATAAACACGTTCAGCAACTTGTTCCTGTCGTCGCAGATTCCTTGCAGGATTATCGAAGGCCACTTTTTCCGGTTGAAGTAAGACTGCGTAGATTCGCTTGGAGTGAGTATCCCGATGTGTGATCCATCGATACAGCCGATGGTGTTTCTTGGGCCCTTGCCTTTACTTTTGGCGAGGAAGCCGTTCTTTATGCGGGTCACTTCCGCGCTACTAGGCCAGCAAATTATCTCATCGCTAATAGCGTGTAAGAAGTGAACGACCCGTGTCACACAAACATGAACAGACGACTCGGTAACATCGAATTTGTCGCCTATGGCGTACATAGATATTTGTGAGCCTAGGTACACAAGCGCTATGAGGCATGTTTTTTCGGCACTGATTTGTTGGCGGCCTTGCACTGCCCTTGGGTAGAAGGCTGAAGTCTTGAACTTGGCCCTGAAACTATCAAAAGTCTCCCTGGACAGCCTGAAGAGGCGCTTGAATTCATACTCATGGTACCTGCCGATAATGCTTTCGTACCCGGGTACACGGTTGGCATCGTCGCGCACCAACGCGCACGCGACCAAGATGCACGCATCGTCGTACTCATCGTCGCAGTCACTGCAAACGGCACCGCTGACGGAATCGTCGTCGCTGCTCGAGTCCAGCAATTCCATCGCAGTCACAAGAAGTGCCATCACGGCCGTGTATTGATCGGACAAGGCGGCGGAGGCGGCTATTTTAGGCTTACACTACAAGGTGTTCTCCGGCCTGCACTCACGTCAACTCACGCCTTCGTTTTGGCTGTAGCCGTCGCGCGCTAGTGTCGGCTAGTGCCGAGGCGTGGTTGAGGCTGCACCTGCACTTGCTCGACCGGCGCTGCACGCTCACTGCACCGCTTGGCACCGCTTTTTCTGCACCTGCACTTTTCTGAACTAGTGCAAGCCAAATCGAAGATTCCTCTACTGTGCTCTGTGCTGTTCAAGATGGCTGAGAGCGCGGATCGCAAATTTCGGCGTGAAATTAATCGGCGCGTCAATGCTAGTTTTCAGCTTATTGACAGTGAGGCCGATGTCATAAATGACACGCGGTACGTTGACCGAGATTCCCGCAACGCCGAAAGAGAGAGCGACTTGCCCTCCGAGGCTTGTGCGGTCGACCTCGAAGACGGCCATCGTCGCCTTTGTGTTCATGACAGAGAACGGCCTTCGGCACACTCCTCGATCGTTCCAGAAACGGATGTGCCCCAAGGACACGTTTTGATTTCTGGCGACGCGTGCTACCCCAGCGGCTGCAGTGTTTCTGTGCCTCACGATCACACAGACTTCGAACGGCGTGCCTTCCATGACAGCAGCGCTGCGGCTTCGACTTCGGCGACCTCGCAGGTGAGGCAGAGGGATTCTTTCGAATTGGCACCGACTGGGAGTAACGAAGAGCAAGTTTGTGAACGCGGCAGTGTGGACAGCTTGCTGGCCTTTCGTGAGAGACTGCAAGCGTGGGCCTTACAATCTCGCGCATCGCACACTTCAGTTACATCGCTCTTGAGAGTACTACAGTCCCACGAATGCTTCAGCGCGCTCCCTTCAACTGCAAGGGCATTGTTACAGACGCCCAAGAAGTGCCTGGAAGTGTTGCAGCTGGCCGGCGGGAAATACCATCATTTCGGCCTCAGTGCAGGCCTACAGCGAGTGCTGCAAGATTGTGCAGAACTACCAAGAATTTTGAAGCTTAGCTTCAACATTGACGGTCTGCCGGTTTCAAAAAGTTCACGGGGCCAATTTTGGTGCATACTGGGACGCATAAGTAATTTGGAGGACAAAGCACCATTTATAGTGGGTGTTTTTTTCGGAAGCAGCAAGCCCAACAACGCGAATGATTTTTTGCGACCATTTGTTTGTGACATAAATGCTGCTATCACAACAGGGATTACCATTGGAGAAACTGCAATTCCTGTTAGCTTGTATGCCCTCATATGTGATGCACCAGCAAAGGCATTTGTATTATATGTCAGAAGCCACACAGGCTATTACAGCTGCACCAAATGTGACGTAAAAGGTGTCTACTGTGAGGGCAGGGTGTGCTTCCCAAACGTCAATGCTCGCAAGCGAACAGATGACAGCTTTCGCTTAAAAGTCCAGGAGGAGCATCACACAGGCGAAAGTATTCTTGAGGAACTTCCTTTTGACCTAGTGAAAGATATACCATTAGATTACATGCACCTTGTGTGCTTGGGTGTCATGAACAAGCTCTTGACACTGTGGGTACGTGGCCCAAAAGTGACCAGACTTGGAAGCAAAGTGCGTCTTGAGATGTCGGAAAAAAATTCTCAAATTGCACGGTGTGTTCCATGTGATTTTAGCCGAAAGCCGAGGAGCATTGCTGAACTTGATCGGTGGAAAGCGACTGAGTTTCGCTTTTTTCTTTTATATGGAGGACCCGTTGTTTTGTCATCACTGATTCCTGCACACATGTACAAGAACTTCTTAGCTTTACATGTGGGGATCTCTGTTCTTTCCACACCAGCTGCACCTGCAAGTGAGATAGAGTATGCCGGAAACATGCTCAAGTTTTTTATCCGGACATTCATAAGCATTTATGGCAAAGAGCATGTTTCACACAATGTGCATGGCCTGTGTCATTTGGCAGATGATGTTACACACCTTGGCCCCTTGGACTCATGGAGTGCCTTCCCATTTGAAAACCATATGTCCTCGTTAAAGAGAATGCTGAGAAAGCCAGACCTTCCCTTGGAGCAACTTTGCAACAGGCTTGCTGAGCAGGCACACCGTCCTCTGAGGCATAAGAAAACTGAAAGCCATGTCGTATTTGCTGCAGAGCATGCTGACGGGCCACTTGTTGCTCCATGCCGAGGCCCCGAGTTTAAAAAAGTAACATTGCCTGGCAATGTCATTCTTAGAGCTGAAAAGAGAAATGGGTGCTGTAGGCTAAGTGATGGGTCAATCGTCGTTATTGACAATTTTGCTCATCTCCCGTGCGGTGAGCCATGCATAATTGGAAGGAAGTTCCTCAAGTGTGAAGATTTTTATTCTCTGCCATGCCCTTCCTCCATACTGGGAATTTACTCAGTGTCTCAGCCTTCTAGTCTGCGGTATTGGCCTCTGAAGAACATCTCACAGAAATGCCTGAAAGTGTATTTGAAAAGGAAAAGCATTGTTTTCCCTCTTTTGCATGCTACAGTGCACATGTAATAAACTTTCACAACTGTGTCAGAATGTATACAGAATTTGAATTTGGCTTCTCTTTCTTTTGCAAGGTCAATACGTTGTCGTTCTCTTCCCAGAAGAGGATGATACATCTGGGATCATCCTCAAAAGTTGGCTGAAAGGCGACGGCTGCCTGTGGCCTCGACAAACTAAATATGTACATAGTTTGTTGAAGGCGAAAGCGACTCCAGGGGCTGACTGGATAGAAGTGCCTTGCACTGTTGTCCGAGAATTTGGTAAATTATTCCTTATTTATGCTGTTTTACTGCACGTTTTTCAGCGATTTGGTCAGCAATGAAGTAAAAGGTATGTAATAAACTGCAATTTCAGCATTGTAACTCTAATTGCCACTTTAGATCAAAGTAACTTCTTAAAAGTTTAGATGGGTTCGAGAATATCAGGAAAAGATATCAGAAGATGGCTTCGAAGAATATCAGAAGATAGCTTCGAGAATATCAGGAAAAAAAGAACAATTATGCGAAATCAAGTATCTCATATTTTGTGAATACTTGCATGTCAGCTGTCATTGCAGCAAAATTTAAATGATCCATTTTAATATCATGGGTGACTCTTAGTACCTGCTTGGTAATGACTTATGCAAAGGAATTGGAGTTCTACTTGTTATGTGTGACAGATCTGAGAAATGATCATGCTTATCATTTAATTAGTAGTTGTTGCCCTTCTTTCTGCAGATACATATGCCGAAGCACGGGCAAATCTGCCAAGGGTAGAAAATGGATCCAACTTGGACGGCGAGGCAGAACTTGGGAAAGGCAGAAGAAAAAAAAATAAGAGATCCTATGAGTCTGAAGATGATGAAGGGGCACCATCACCTCCAGCTTCAATGATAAGACGTATAACACCATTTTTGAACTTTACGTAAAGTGAACTGCTTGTACTTATGTTTTTTAATAGTATTGAATCTTTTTACATCCTGCAATGCCTATTTTACAATGATAGCCCCACGGAATTGCTCACACTGTTTTCTGTTATCTACCGCCAAAAGTAACACTGGGTTATCTGGCTTTAGGGCTGTGAAATGCTGATTCTGGCTTGCTTTCTTAGGGAGAAAACACAAGCGACCAAGAAATTTAGAGAATCGGCCACTGCCCACCCAGCCACGGTCATTGGAACATGAAGGTGATATGCTTCTGGGATAAAATCCTGTTTTTTTTTCTTGCTATTTTATTTATCTCTCCTCTTTACAACCCCTTTTTCTACACCCCTATGCAGGGTGGCAAACTGGTTAATAACTCCATGTTAACCTCTATTTACTTTTCATTTTCCTTTCCAAAATGTCATGTCAAATAGCATATGACATGCTTCTGACCTGCGATAACTGAGAATGTCAGCACGCATTTAAGTACTCGCTTCCAACCAAGAGTTTTTGCCAAAGGGGATATTGTACGTAAACCATGCACATCAGTTTTAGAGCAGCTCTTGAACACCCGTTCTTGCATTGAGTGGGGTCGCCATGGCCATCAGTGGCCTGATGGACATGAAAAAGTAACTGATAGACACAAAAAATTAAAACTGAGAAGAGAAATACCCAGGGTCGTATCGAATTTGGACACTTGCCCTTTGCTTGGTGTTGAGTATTCCACGACAGAGTGATGCTAGCGCTTGAAATTCATTTTTTATATCATTCTCACTGCACAGATTTGTAACTTTGATTATGTTGTAGACGGAGCTGATTTCATGCAAGGTTTGCAGGTTTTCAGGAGCCATGAAGAAACAATGGAAAATTTGTCTAATCTTCACATGACTATTCTACTGTCCCATTACCCGCTGATTTTTTCTTGCCTCTGTTTTCTAACAGGGTATGCAGACAAGGCAGGGCGGCAACCACTGCAGCAGCATCGCACCACAGGCCAGGAAGGGGCTTTATGTAAGACTATGTTTGATGAACAGCTCAAAGTGCATGTGTAGAATTACATTTCAAAGCTTCACTTATGTTTCTGCAGTGACTAGATCCAATATCAGTGAAGTGCCTGCGTTCGACTCCAGTTCACCAGCAGGCATTAGGCCATCACAAAGAGCCCCTTCACCGAGAATGGCATCACCTGAGGGTCAAAATGTTTACAGAGGTTCATACAGCAACAACTGCAGACCTCTGGGTAAGTGATACAAAAGCTGCCTTCCATGGGTGTCACTTTACGTGTGAAGTCTACCTTCATATTTATTGTGTGTTATGTATGCAAGTTGTTATTTTACTTTAGGCACCAAGTTTTCCATATGCTAAGCAATATGTTTAGTCTAAAGCTATGGTAGAGCTAAATGGCATGGATGCTTCTTTTCAGTTTTGGAGCAACTTACTAACTGTAGTTGGTGTGTCAAGTGTAAATGTAGTTCCAGCCTTCTAAACTCTGGAACAACTAAAGCTTTGCATCACTTTGCAACTAAAGCTTTGCAGCAAGTGTTGATGGAAAGATGGTGGGAGCTTCGCGTAACTGGCCAAAATAACTGTCCCATCACTCTGATTCTTGTCCCTTTTCTTTTTTATGCAGACAATCTTGAAGGGCCACCATTTCAGCAGCATTACAGCAGTCAGCAAGGGGCTTCATGTAAGACGGTATTTTTGATAAAATGCTCAGGGGCTGTTTTTAGAATTGTGCAGCTTAAAAGGCTCATCTATGCTTCTGCAGGGACTGCACCCAATAATTGCCACGAGCCTGGCTTAGGCTTTCCCTCAACATCATCTATGCCTGCTCAGAGAGCAGGATATAATGAGGGGCAAAATGTCATCAGGAATTCTCCTACCAGTAGACACACACCTTCCAATTCCCCTAGCACTAGAAGCATACCTTTTGGTAAGTAACATTAGAGCTTCCTTAGATCGGCACCTATTGTGATGCAGACTACCTTTATATTCATTGTTTGGGGAATACAAAGTGTTTTTGCCTGTACGTTATAAAGGTTTGCAAGTGCTAAGCAACACGTTTCGTCTGATAGCTGCACCAGTGGTAAACAACATAGGGTGCTTATTTGCAATTTCGGAACAATGTACCAAATGTAGTTGCTTTATCAAGTGTAAATGCCTGTTGTCTCAGAAAAATTGAAGCTAAGGTGCCAGTAATTAAAGCTTTAATACATAAACAACTGTTATCACCTTTTTGGTGTACAGAACATGCCTCTTGATCGCAGTGGAAATGAGAAAACTGCGTGTCACTTCGATGGCAATGAGCACGCTTTTACCCCATAATCAAAAAAAAAATATTTTTTTTTCAGTAGACAGAAATGACAGTGGCATCACTTTGTAGCAAAAACAATGGCAACTGTCACTTGTAGGAACTGTCACTTACAGAGCATGCAGACAACCTTGAAAGGCAAGTGTTGCAGCAACATAACAGTAGTCAGCAAGGCCCTTCATGTAAGAATACTTTCGATGAAATGTTCAGAGCTAGTTTTTAGAAGTGCATCTTAAAACCTTCATCTATGCTTCTGTAGGGACTGCACACAATAATACCCATGGGTCTTCATTAGGCTTCCCCTCTAGCAATAGAAGCTCACCTCCTGGTAAGTAACATTAAAGCTTTCTTACCCGGGTGCCACTTCAGAGGTGAAGACAATCTTTGTATTTATTGTCTAGGGAATACAGTTTTTTTTCTCTTTAGATTAAAATCTTTGCAAGTGCTAAGCAAAACGTTTTGTCTTATAGCTGTGCCAGTCGTAAGCAGCATAATTGCTTATTTGCAATTTCGGAACAATGTACTAACTGTAGTTGCTTTATCAAGTGTAAATACCTGATGTCTCAGAAAAATTGAAGCGAAGGTGCCACAATTAATACTTTTAATTCATAAACAACTGTTGTCGCCTATTTAGTGTAGAGAACATGCCTCTTGATCACAGTGGAAATGAGGACTGTGTGTCACTTTGATGGCGATGAGCACGCTTTTACCCCATAAATGAAGAGTTATATTTTAAACATTTTTTTTTTGCTTTCGTTGGGAAAGTGATAGTGGCATCACTTTGCTGCAAAAACTATGGCAACTGTTATATGTATGGTCTGGTCACACATTGTTTCAGTGCTTAAAACATTAAAGTATCTGTTTCTGCTTATTCTATTTTTCACAAATTCACTTAATAACCTAACTTTCAACAATTTTTCTGAACTTATTCCAAGTTTTTGTTGAAAACTAGGTTGTAAATATATGGGTACACTGAATCACAGCACGCAATGAAGGTGCTTCATCTCAGTGTCAACTCTGCATGCGTATTCAGGTCCTAAAAAGGCATCACTGAGCATGCTAACAAAATAACTGAAGCCATGTAGGCACAAATTTCTAAAACCGACAATAATGTGCAGAGAAGCCATAAACAACTGTGTGCTTGTTTTGCTGTGTTTAGTAGCACTTCTCATTTTCAATGTTATCTCAGCTTTTGCCATTTTATATGTTGCAATTCAGCGCTATTACTTCATGAACACGTCTTTACAGAATACGTGCGTCAACTCATGCGAATTTCGCAAACTATCCTGATGAGGCTAGAGCAGCTGGGACGACAGGTTGATGCCATGCAGCAGCACCTTTTCAACACAACAGTGAGGCTTCAAGATGAGACAAATGATGATGTGGTTTTGACACCGGTCAAGGATATTGACCAATTTCTAAGTCTTGAGGGGAGACTTGCTGCTGATGGCAACATTAAGCTAAAGCTTGTACGTCATTCATTATATTTTTCTATAATTTTTTTTTCTAGTCACTGCATTAAGCTACTCTTCTAAAAAAAATAATGACCTCAAAACTGTACAGATACAGCAGCTTGCTGGCCTTGGTGGCTCAACTTTTGGGGCAGCAGCCAGGAGGATGCTGGAGCTTCTGCTAAGCCTTGAGGTTGCTGTGCAGTTCAGCTGGGCAGGCCAAAAAGGCAAAAGGAAGTTTGTGGATCTAGGTGTCACAGATGTCATTTGCAGTGAGTAATTTGTTTCACAACACCATGTGCTGCAAGAGCCGTGTTTGAGTACAGACATTTCTAAGTCTGTTATCCACATTATCTTTCATTTGAAGTCAATAGCAAAAGAACAATCTTTTCATGAAAGCATTAAATTTTTTAGGATGCTTGCTAATTAAAATTATGTGCTTAAACGTGGAAAATTTTTAGCATGAAATATCTGTTGTCAGTAAGAAACCCTGCAGCTTCTTCAAGCACACTAGTATACTTGCATGGCACACATACGCAAGCATTCACTACTTGCAGAAGTTATTATCAGGTAGCACTACTAGGCATTCTTAACTGTAGTGGAAATCTTATGTACAGATGAAAACTAACAGATGGAAGCTCATAGTGATCACTGAGGATCTCTAAACAGGAATAAGTACCTAAGACAAGCTGGTCAACATTTTCATACATGGACGTATTTTCGTCAAAGGCGCCTCATCATTCTTTGCATGCTAGGTTTCAAAAAAGTTACAATGATGTCTTCTTCGTGGTGTTCTTCTTGTAATGCAACACATAGTGTCAATGTCAGTACTCTTGAAATTAACATGGGGAAGGATGGCAAGGACCTTTAATGATGATGTGCCCACCTATCAAAATGTCGATCATGCTGACTAGAGGTACTTCTTCAAACAACCTATGTAGCATTATATTAATGTATTATGTTTGTGTAATTCCTGTTTTATGAACTTTGTACTTTTTCAGAGGCCGTGAGGCGAAATTTTCCGGAAACAAAAAAAAATGACATCGAGTGTGTGATTAAAGTGTGGCTTCGGCATGCTGGGGAAAAGCTCCAGAAGCAGCGCTTAAGAACTTCTCGCACTCACCATGAGGGTGAGTTTTATTATCTGTGCTGTTGAAGCTATCATAACATATGATACTTTTGCTGTTATAGTTTAAATAATTTTCTTGCCTTACTCGAATTTTGATGTGTATGCAAGCATGAACTATATAAATCATTTTCACCATTATATAATGGCTAGTTCGTACCTGCACATTATGGTAATATAATTTTCATTTTATGCTTTCAAATCTGGCATGCTGTTATTGTCTTAATATTCTTATTGATACTCTAAATTCACTTGTGCTTCAAGATATGCTGCTTTCTATTACTACAGAATGTCTTCAAAGTGTCGCGTTGTCAAGCCCATCGGATGAAGACCTCTGAAGGCACAGGGCAAGAAGTCTCATCTAGTGAAAACTGCCAAGTTTCATTCCTGAAAATAAACATGTTTTCTGTGCATTGCTGTTTTTATTGCTATACTTGAAGAAATTGTTACTGAAACCTCACAGGCAGTGCTTTAAAGAGTGTGCATGTTCAGGCACTTTTGATTGATCAGTTGTCATTTCAGCGCTCCAAAAGAAGAATTAGAGCAACTTTTCGTAAGGTCTGATGAGTGCCTAGGTCTTGTATGCTTCGTCCTCAAAAAGTACTAGACTCATCATAATGTGCTCTTTTCTGGATGCCCTGAGGACGATCTGAGGCCGGACAAACGGACTGGTTTAGGACCACTTGAGGTTCATTTGAGGGCTTCCTCAGGTCATACTTTCGTACGGTGTAGGTCATCCTCAGGACAACCTCAGGTTGTCGGAGCGTTGTCTGGGTCATTGTGATATTAGGACTAATTTCCTTTTATGAATGTTTTATTGTATTAGATTTTGTTCTTATTTAAAAATTTTCTCACCTTATATCTGTTTGTTTGTATTTTTTTGTAGATTTTTAGTAATAGGTTGGCAATCATTAGTGCAACAACAAGTTTTCTTGGCCAATCCCCTAGAGTTGGTATGTGCCAGGGTCGACAGGACACAGACAAATAATAAGCACAAAAAATAATTTTCTATTCATTTATTAAGTAGCGTTGTCCTATAGGAAGTCGTTTTCCACAGAACAGGTGGCAAAGGACGATCCATCAACCAGCATATTTATAAACGCCCTAAAAACATAACGAACTACTGGGCCGCACCTGCAAAAAGACACGTCGCTCACAGAAATCACGCACGCGATCTCGGGAACAAATATCACGAAGAGGCCATTTGCCTAGGGGCCCGTCTTTTGAAACGATTCGCCAAAAAAAAAAAAAAAGAGATACTAATAATAAAGCGCCTCCGAGCTCTTCCCCGCAGCTGGCGCACACGCGCGGCTTTTGATGAGCGGCCCGCATCGCTCAGTAATCCGACAGAAAACTTGCCAAAACGCAGCTGCACGGCGGAGTAAAAATAACGCGGGAACGACGTTCGCAATAAGGCGCAATACAAAAGAACGCGCGCGCCGCAGGCGCGAATGATGCACGACATTCAATTCCACCGATTTGCGAGTTTCGTTACAGCACATACGTGCTACGAGGCAATGCCCCCCTTCATTAGAAAAAAATAAAATATGCGGGGACGTACTACAACCGCCCTACAGAAGCGGAAGTCACACATACGATAACACGTAAACGTAGTAGCGTCACGCGTAAATCACGGTGCTATCCGTGAAAAAAAAAAATGGCAAGAGTTACGTCATAACATTTGAAGGTGACGTCATGTCGGTGACAGTTCGACGTGTCCCAGCTACGGAAGAGCGCCGCATTAAAAAAAAAAAAAAAAAAAAGGTAAGAGCGTGCTACCGATCACGTCCGCATGCAAATGCGCGCGCGCAACGACAAAAGCACACCAGCGTGATTCCTCATTTCTCATATGCGACTCGCTCGATCGGTGTATCGCGTCTGTCGCGCGCTCCTGCGCGGATTTCCGGCTTCAAGCAGTTCGAACATAATTTAATTCACGCCGACACTGATTTGAGGTGAGGCGCAAATGTACGATAGAAACAACAGGACGTTGTGCAGGGAGCAAAGATTGCTACTGGAACAAAATGATTAAAAAAAAAAGCACCGCACATGTATTGCAACACTACAATTCGATTGGGTGTGCATCCTGCGATACATGTGTTGCATGTGAAACGAAACTGCCGGATGTGCACGAACGTTTTGATTAAAAAAAAAATGATTCGGACGAAACAAGCAGTCGAAGATTGTCTGCACGACATCTGCTTTTTCTTGTCAGTAAGACGCAAGAATCCGCTTTGAAAATAAACTTGAACGAAAGCAAGATTAAACCCACAAAAGCCGAATCTATACAGGTGCAGTATGGATCGGAAACCCAAAACATACTGTTTTTGCATCTGTATTTTCACGGCGCTTTGCGAAACTAGATCAAACTTCTAAAGCCATCGGCGTCGGAGAAGCTATAGGTGTCTGCTACACTGACGTGATACGTGGCCTTAGAGATGATAAATTACGCTTGCGCTGTCTGCACGAGTCGATCGTGTGACAGCTACAGCCATGGGTACACCCGCATGGAGATGTCGCGGTTGTAACGTGCACATATGTTTACTTGAATCGTACAGAAAACGTGGTATCACTTTATAACAGAAGAGGTGAATGAATTGCGACGTGCAGCACAATCAATGTCGTTACCGCATGGGGCACTTTCGATCCCGATTGAGTCCAATCCGGATCAAACATATCTCCATCGCGATTGGCTCCTCAGTGAAACCTGTGGATTGGAGTCAATCACGATCCAGAAATTTGATTCACATTTGATTTGAATTTGATCCACAACGCAGTAGCAACTCATTTAACCCAACATGTATAAGAGCGTTACTGCGAACAGCTTCTGGTAATCATCTTTCTTGCAAGTTAACGGACAGAAGGGCGCGCAGATTGGATCGCATCAGCGCAAATGTGAAACTACGATAGAGCGGCTAAGGAAAAACGCGAAACTATAGTGCGATCGGCGGCAACCTGAAATACATGGTCAACTGACAACAGGAAAAGTGCGCCCACACGTCTAACTTGTTAAGTTGACGCGCACGATAACAGGCCGTTGCGCTGAAAAAACCTTCGAGAGATGAAATCCGACAAAAGTTGCCATTCTACGGAAGAGCCACGAATAAGCGATATTTCGCAACTTACCAAGCAGAAACAAGAATCTTCCGAAGCGCCATCCTTCTTCCGACTAGAGGAGGACCCGACGGCCACCATCAGTAAAAGAAATGCCACACTATGCCTCACCATGGTAAAAAAGTCTCGACGTCAAGTAACACTCGATGAAAGTCGCTACCCGCGAATGCCACCACACGAATGCTCCCGACCGACACGATGATCATCGCACATTACCGCAGCACTTCCTTGTGTGACAGCTTCGCCTCACCACCCTCCATCGTATCAGTGCTGGAGTGAAGCCTCGTTTATGCAAGACACACTTTCGCAAATATGCAAAGTAACAGTATCAAGCAGAGTAAAAAATATCCATTGCGTAAATGCTTATTTAAATATAATAAAAAGTTACAATGCATAATAATAAATGCATTATTTGGTTTATGTAGTTTAAAGTATGTTTGATAGAGAGGTTGCGGCTGATTCAGCCTGAGAACAAGGGCGCAGCGCCGCAACAGCTGATGAGCGTACTTTAAAGGGACTAGGACGCTGATAAAAGGAAAAACGCGAAACTATAGTGCGATCGGCGGCAACCTGAAATACATGGTCAACTGACAACAGGAAAAGTGCGCCCACACGTCTAACTTGTTAAGTTGACGCGCACGATAACAGGCCGTTGCGCTGAAAAAACCTTCGAGAGATGAAATCCGACAAAAGTTGCCATTCTACGGAAGAGCCACGAATAAGCGATATTTCGCAACTTACCAAGCAGAAACAAGAATCTTCCGAAGCGCCATCCTTCTTCCGACTAGAGGAGGACCCGACGGCCACCATCAGTAAAAGAAATGCCACACTATGCCTCACCATGGTAAAAAAGTCTCGACGTCAAGTAACACTCGATGAAAGTCGCTACCCGCGAATGCCACCACACGAATGCTCCCGACCGACACGATGATCATCGCACATTACCGCAGCACTTCCTTGTGTGACAGCTTCGCCTCACCACCCTCCATCGTATCAGTGCTGGAGTGAAGCCTCGTTTATGCAAGACACACTTTCGCAAATATGCAAAGTAACAGTATCAAGCAGAGTAAAAAATATCCATTGCGTAAATGCTTATTTAAATATAATAAAAAGTTACAATGCATAATAATAAATGCATTATTTGGTTTATGTAGTTTAAAGTATGTTTGATAGAGAGGTTGCGGCTGATTCAGCCTGAGAACAAGGGCGCAGCGCCGCAACAGCTGATGAGCGTACTTTAAAGGGACTAGGACGCTGATAAAAGTCAACATCCCTTGACCAGTTAATGATCAGCAAAAGTTAGGTTCATACAGGTGCGCGCCTTGACAGCGACAAGATGAATTCGGCAGTCGCGCGCGCGGTCCCCAAGCTCCTGCGAGCGCCGAATGCGGCGGGAGTTGTTGTCCGCAAACTTCACGGCAAGACGCCGACGACGGCCTCGGGTATGAAATTTTACGCAAAACAAATCGCGCGTCTGCTGCGACTTCCCTGTGCTACGTCTGCCCGCCAGTCGTTGCGAAAGGGTCCTTTTACATAGACGCGTGTGCAGCGTGCATGCGAGCGCGGACCGGCGCTGTCGGCGCGTAGAGGTTAACATGGCGATGGCACGTTTGTTTTTTTCTGCGGTTTCAACAGATGTAGCCAAGCAGCTGAGCAAGCGTTCCATCGTGATCGAAGCTCAGGCGAAGTCTGCCGAGACCAAGCTTCTGCAGCAGCTCAGAACTCGAATACTGGCGACGGGACCGATCACCGTCGCCGAATACATGAAGGAAGTGTTGACCAATCCCATGTCCGTACGTGATTCGGCAAGCAAGTTTCGTTTTGTGCCTTAAAACAGAGTCCTACAAAACTCACTCACTTCGTTTCTTTCCTTTTTTTGAATTCAGGGTTACTACATGCATAGGGATGTTTTTGGCAGTTCGGGAGACTTCACGACGTCACCGGAGATCTCACAAATGTTCGGAGAGGTGAGACAGTGTTTTTAGCTGATTAGCTATGGCGCCAAACTTGATTTGTTGTTTATTTTGCAGCTAGTGGCCGTGTGGTTCCTTAACGAATGGGTCAAAGCGGGAAAGCCGAAGCCTCTTTACATTGTGGAGTTGGGTCCCGGACGTGGAACTCTTTCCGACGACATGTTGCGGGTTAGTTTCTTTGAAATATGTTTGACCGTCTTTTCGGCGTTGTGCACTAGTTTATTACGCAGTCGCCGCGTCCTTCAGCAAGGTAAACTGCATACTGGAGCCAGCGTTTCAATAAGAAGGCATGGTTTTTATCAGGCCCAGATGAAAAGCCCCCCAGTTGAAATGGTGACATCAATTTATGAATCGCTGTTGATCACTCCTATAAACTGCCAGTCTTAACTGAAGCAAAGTGCAGCAAGTAAACATAGCAGGTAATTGTTCCAGCCAACATCACTGTAAAACTACCATGTGTCAATGAAGCATGCCTTGACCAGTACATTCTAGCATGTCCTTGCAAATGGGATTGTTTTTTTATTTAACTAATTCTAAATGCAACTTAACAAGCATGACCTCCTCCTGTTTTTCAGCATCTGACAAATCTATAGCATTCTACAATTTTATGCAGCATGTCTTTCCTATACATAAACTTTATCTCGCTAACATCGGGGGTGTGTTCAGTGGTTTTCTCGCGATTTTTCCCTCTTGAAAATCTGGTGCAGGTGTTCTCCAAGTACAGCGATGCCATGGAAGTGGTGTCCTTGCACCTGGTCGAAATCAGCCCGCACCTAAGCCAAGTGCAGGAGCTGAAGCTCTGCGGAACCGTCAGCGTCGTGAAGGACGTGTTTGAACACAACCCAGTCACTCTGCGTCTTCCAGTAAAGACAGACACCGAAGAGGCAAGTTTGTTTTTCGGTGTAGCTTCATCGCATTGAGATGAAAGCTTTTATGCAAGGACCACTCTTGATCACAGATTAATACCAACTAACCTCAACAGCAGCTGTTAGTCAAATGGAGACTATGGGCGTACCTCAATCATTTCGTGGTTTTGGCATGTCGGATTACAGAAAGAAATTTTGATGGAAAAAGCGTCGTATGCCTAATCAGAAAAAAATTCTGGTGTGATCAGGAAATAGCACAAAAAACATGGTGTGACCGTTCTAGCGTTGATCAAGGTGCACGAGCTGCACATTCACTTGGTTTTTGCGGCGTTTGTGTGAATAAAAAGATGAAAGTATCACTCACGTGACTGTCTACTGAAGGCTATGGAGTTATGAGGAAAAGGTGTGTGATGAAATATGCTCAGTAAAGGCATAGTGGATTTTGCAGTAGGCAGGTCTAAAAGGAATGCATTTCTAGAGAAGGCTCGACAAGAACGAAAATGCATTCTATGGGACAAAATGGCTTGTCAGATTCTGACAGGGTGTCTCGGTCTTTGATTCATTGAAACCAAGGCTTTCGCCTCCGAGTTGTGTTAGCAATAGGCCCCTGAAACATTGTAATGCGTTTTTATGACTGAAAGTTGATACAGAGACAGCAGCCCGCTCAATACTAGTGGTTATTGGTTTCATTGATGGTGCATAAGTAAGAAAGTAATCACTGGACAGTTTCCATGACCTGTAAAGCATGTGCACTGTTGTGTGCCAGGTGTAGCCATCACCTACAGAGTGTCTCAGAAGTTTCTCGCTTTGTGATGTGCAGGCAACTTACAAACACAGCATCACCAAGCACGGCGTTCCTGTTGGCTGGTACCGCCACTTACACGATGTGCCGCGTGGGTTCTCGTGCTTCATCGCCCACGAGTTCCTGGATGCCCTTCCTGTGCACAAGTTCCAGCGCACCCCTGAAGGGTGGCGGGAGGTTTTCATAGACCTGGACGACGGGCCGGGTCCACACCATCTGCGCTACGTGCTTTCCCGGGGACCCACTCCAGCGAGCTTCTTTGCCAATGTGAGTAGTTGGCAATTTCTGGCACTCCATTTACTAAAGAAGTACTACCATCTGTGACTTATTGCTTTACCATACTTTATATTGTAGTCACTGAAAGTTTCATCAGCAAGATATGTTTACTACATAGGATGCAGGAAGACCAAGTCTCTCGCTGTAGACTTGACTCGGGTTTGTTGGTACAGACTCGAAAGAATGGAGCACGATGTAGACTAACACAAAAGATGCAGACGGACAGCACTTGTGTCTGCAAACTTGTCTCTTGTATTCGACTATGTCGCACTTTGAGTTTGAGTCTACAAGTTCGGTGAACACCACTCCCTTTATTTTTTATACATATTTTTGAAGCCAACCTAAAACACCACATGTTTGTTATGCTTCTTTATAAATGTCTATTAGATTCAAACAATCTAAAAGCACCCTGGAACACGAGGTGTTGTTGAAGCCAGCAACACCCCGCATTCAAAGGATTTTAATTTCTTTGAAGTTTCATATTCCCCCGAACTCCTACATTATCAGACTCCGTGTTATTTTTTCATAGATTTTTATTAAATTATAGTGAACTTAGCTGCTGCCTAACTTTGATGGCAGTAAATTCAAAACCAGATATTAACTTAGTTGCTCCAGCCTAAATTTCATGGCAGTGCATGCATACGCATGCATACGGAGAGGCAGTGAGCAAGGTGAAGGACGTGAATTCAAAACCAGTCACTATACGTTGCCACTGCTGTCAAGCCATATATAGTGGAGTGACATTTGACCGGAAGATACCCTTGTGGTATCTTCTTGTCATAAGCATATGGGCATTTGTTGCATGTTAGCATTGGTGAGGAAGCTTTATAGTATTGGATTTGACATAGCAGTACTTGTTATATCAAGGTTCCACTTTATATAACAAGTACTGCTATATCAAGTGGATCCTATATCAAGGTTCCACTTGATATAGGTTCCACATCACTGGTTCTCACATCACTGTGCCACAGTAAGAAAGTTGGCAAAATAGAGGGACATGCAACGTTATAACATATTGCCGCCAGCACGCCTGGTCGATTTCCTGAGGGTCGCACCCAGGGAATTTTTACGGTGTGTTTACATGTAGATAAGCAAACTTTGGTTACTTGTGGTCGATATGAAGGCATGTAATTACTTTAGTATCTCCCAAAAAGTCAAAGCGTGGAAAAATTTCGGTAGGCATCGAAACTAACTCAACTCCCCCCAAGTTACAGCAAGCACTGCATCTCCTTACCCTAGGTGACTGGTGAAAAGAGGGACCACGTCGAAGTCTGTCCTGAGGCTGGCGTCATTGTCCAAGAGCTTGCACACCGCATGGATGAACATGGAGGCTGTGGGCTTGTTGTTGACTACGGGCACGATGGCGATAAGACAGACACTTTCCGGGTAAGTCTACACTTCTTGCAAGCCATCGCAGTTGCCCATTTACTAAGGCACTATCTATATTACTGCAAATGTGCTAGTCCACCGTGACTGGTACATGTGGATGGGCTACTAAAGTGAAATCTCGTTCAACACTTTTGCTTTCTAATATAAAACAAGAACAAATACAGCAGGCAAGCACCTAAATGTTCTACTATCTCGAGGTATTACTATTATGTGGACACTACATTATTGTGTTACACTTGGTTAAAATCAAGCGAGTTGTGTTCTATCAATTGCTGTTGCTTCCAGGAATGACTAATCTGCTGTCTCGTGCTTTCCGCTTGAGGGGTTCGAAGAGTTAACGGCAGTGTGTGGTGAACTGGTGAACATGGACATCAAAAGTGCACGAGTGGTGATGTATCCACTAACATAACGCCTAAATGCAACAAGAATACGGTCTCGTTGCCTAGGTTGGCATGAATGAATTTGGTTGCTTTTATCAAACAAGTTATATTAAAAGCCATAGCTATCCTTTGTGCATCTTTGCTAAACCCAAACCTGTATAGATAAAGGGGAAAAAAAATTTCCGTAGGTTAGAGTTTGACAAATTTAGGCTAACTGTATTTATTCTACAAGGCAGGAAGCTGATTGGTTACTGCACTTTCAGGCATTCAAGAACCACGCCCTTCACCCCGTATTGTCCGAGCCAGGCACAGCAGATTTGACTGTAGATGTCGACTTTTCTTATCTGAGACGGATTCTCAAGGACAGAGGTGGGAAATGTTCCGAGTGCATTACTCACATGTTTCTTGCTAACGTGGGCCCCAACATGTGTTTTACCAACTCTGTATCCGCCATTCCAGCACTGACATTTGGGCCCATACCCCAGGGAGAATTCCTCAGAAACATGGGCATCAGCATACGTCTGGAGGTAGGCTGGACGGATCAATCAATCAGCATGATCTTGAGACATTTATATTCAGAAAGTAGTCTTTGCATGCTTAAAATTGATTAGCGTGAGAGTCACTATTCTGTTTATAACTAAATTACAGAATGAAGTGCATTTCCAACACTTAATGTTGACACCAGCATGTAATAGGTATCTAACACCTGTCTTTGTTGTTGAATATCTTGCTGTCTTTGTGTTGTGTCCTGTGCCAAAATTACTGGTGTACCAGTATGCACAAACATGGCTAGAGTATATAACGAAGGTATTTTTTACGGAATGTGACCTTGCTGTGCTGTAGTTGAACTGCACCCTAAGCAATGCGAGTTCAAGTTCTGTCAGTACGTGCACAGTAAACTCTTACATCGTTAAAATAACGAACATAAAAAATCGTCACTTCCAGAAACTATTGGCCAACTGTCCCCCCGAGGCACGTCAAGACTTGCTGACCGGCTACGAGATGCTCACGCATCCGGAGAAGATGGGAGAGCGATTCAAGTTCTTCGGCATCTTTCCAAAAGACATGCAGGATACCCTAAGCACCAATCCTCCGGCCGGATTCTTTGCTCCTTCGTAAGAGCTGCAGTGGACACCTTTAGGGGCTTTACTACTTTAGCGGCATGGTACGTCTGCGCATGCTGACCCCTCTCAGGAACTGCATACTTCGTCTCCAAATGTCGACATCAGCCGCGGTTGGCGGGACGTCGCACTACATTTTGCCATTATCGAAACCTCGTGAAATGGTCCAGCGAATACCATTATTCCTTTGTTGAACAAAATGAATTGCAGTCCCCATCTTGAGAGTTCTTCCCAAGCTCAATTCTTTGACCATCTAATAACAGTCAATCAGTGCGGCACTTGCATTCCGATAGCATATTCCAAGCTTGAACAGATAGTGTGAGAGGGAGCAGTTCAAAAGCATGCCTTATATTACATACTTTTTTCACACAATGCTACATCTTTTTATAGCCGAGTCATGCATTATATATCTTCTTAGTCATTACATCTAGTGCCAATGTTGTCCGTGTGTTCATTTTCCCTAACAGTATAGGGTTGGGAAGGCTCGTATTGCCGTTGCGTATTCGCTAGTTTTGGTGGGCATTTACTCTCAACTACTACAAAGGCATGTCCAATAACAGTGTTTCACTTGGCAGCAGTTTGTGGTGAAATCGAGACAGTGTGATGTGATGGTCAGACAGTTTGTACGTGGCAAGAGGCAGTTGACTGTAAGAAAAAATAGTGATGTTTAATATTTCCAGAAGTTTCGCACTTGGTTCAATCTCCGCATGCAGAGTATGTATTCCCATTCACCAAGCTAGCAAAACAGCAGCTGGAAGTTTTATATGACTGTGCAAAATTAAAACAAAATGCCTTGCACCTTGATCCCTGTGTTTATATTGCACATCCAACACTGCTGTGTTCAAAGCGTGTGTAGACAGCAACACAAATGTATAAAACTAAGATTATGGCTCACTCCAAGTGTACGACTGCGCATCGCGATTCTCGGAAAAACCTCCGCAATCAACACATCTGTACAACAACAAACACACACATAAAAAGGCGTGCAGAGTGCGCAGTTGCGTACATTACATTAGGAACTACAGTTTGACAGGTTCGAATCACTTTACAAGTAGTACTATCTAGATAGGCTGCACTCGGTGCAAGCAAGTCCAAGCTTTGGTATGACCTAGCTATAACACTTGCATACTGCTGTCATCAGGCTGAATTCCAAGACATAAGCATGTCCACTCAAACCGCAATGCAACAAATTATCAATTATAACGATGTAAGCGACCAATAGCTTTACCATAAATACAGTAACAAACAATCATTTATAACGAATTTCCAGATATAACGAAGGATTTTCGTGACATATGTGCTTTCGTTATAATGAGGTTTGAGTGTAGCTTGTGTACCGGCCAGCACTGTGTAGCACCGACTCCTGGCAATCGATCACTTTAGCAGCCAATGCAGGTCTATTTATTCATGGTACCCTATAGGCCCCGAAGAGCATTGAGTAGGGAGGGTGGAGGGGCTAGAGAAAAATCACAATAAATAAAGCATAAAAAGAACCTACATCGAGGACAGGCTTCGGATTTAGTGAATAATGCTTCTCAGCACTAGCAGTTATGCGAGCCTAGCATTTGCATATTTGGGCTCGGCCCGATGGCAACAGTAAACAGAGCCTGTGAAACAACGGCAACAGGCTTAGCGCAATGTGCAAGTTGCCTAATGCATCACACTGCACGTTAAGACACAGTTGCCGGCTTCTGGAAACTATTCTGTGCCTGGTACGATGCAAGTGTTACAACGATTTGACAACATTGACACGAGCATTACTGCAGATGTGCCCTAAAAGTGATGGCCTGACGTGTATGCCTGCTCAACGTGTTTTTCATTGAAGTAAGGCGTTTGAAAACGTTTTCACCACCAGGCCTGTGCTGCTTGTCGAGCCAGCTGCGCCTCGCGTGGTGTGAACCGCAGACCTACGGCGATTGCGTTGAGCATGTGCTTGCGTGCTGGGGCTTCGTTGCAGAGCAAATATTGCAGCACCACGTTCTTGAGATACTGCAGGTTCACCTTGCCACTGTCGCTGGGTCCAGGCATGTGCTCTAACTGGGACAGACGTAGCCTGGAAGAGTAGGTTGACATTAAGCTTACATCTATGCTCATTCAAATCAAGTAAAAGCTCGTTAGTTTTGGTTTCCCGGGAACAAAAAAATGTTTAAGTTAACCAAACTCTAAATCATCGAGGGTGCCAATATAACCACAAACAAGTGTCTATTGCACCAATACACTTTGATTTTCTCAATGAATACATAAATCCAATGCTTATATTGCTTTGAATAACATCAATGTAAAAGCACAGTTCTCACCACTCACGACTTTGCTCACAGAGTTATCGTGACTCAAGTCCTCCTCGTCTTAGCTAAACAGAAATGTTCTAACCCGAAACATCGTTGCCATCATTAGCATATTTTTGCACGAATGACAATGGGAGTGGAGACTGCCTCACCTTGATTTGGTTGTTCGCAAACGCTGTTTCTGCTTCATTGCACCGCAGACTTGCGATCACCGTGCTCTGAGAATTGTCCAAATTAACCTGATTTTGGCTGCAACCTGGTTAATTTAAATGCAATGTCCTAATTCATGAGAGTTTTATTAATTAATTGATTGAAATAGCTTTAATGAGGCCCTGCGGGACGCGCTCTAGTGTGCAGTGGGCAACTTCCATGTCAGAATCACCAGGCCAAGCCTGTCGGCTGCCTTGCAGGCCTGCTGGACAACAAAGAGTTGGATGCCATTGAACAATAAACGTGCTCGCTGGGATCAGACAGAATGTCAGAATAATACAGCTTTCCGATTCGCAATAGACTCTCAGTAAATGGAAATCTGTTAATAAATGGCATTGCTGCTTAAATGGAACAACTGTCTCTGATATGATTTGCTTATTGGTAGAACTACTATTACTATTCCGCACCCCTGTTCATTTCTCACTACATGAAACTCCTGTTAAATCGAACACATTTTCCTGGTCTCTTCAGGTTCTGTTTAATGAGAGCCTACTATAGTTGTTGTCAAATTATTAAGCTTTTACTGTATCACTTTATTAATAAGCTTTTACTGTACCACTTTAGGAGGTTTGAAGTGGTGTCACAGTAAATTGTAATTAGAATTGAATAACTTCAAAGCGAATTTCAAAGCTGGAGCCTTAAAATACAGTCGAACTCCTTTATAAGAGGCACTGATATAAGAGACAAATGGGTATAAGAGACACCAGTGCGCCTACAGTAAAGTATGGGTTGATAAAAAAATGCATACGAGGTGCCCTGCTTATAAGAGACATTTCGTATAAAAGACAAGAATTGCTGCACGGAGCATGCCTCTTATAAAAGGATATAACTGTAGCAGTAGAGTACAACTTACAAGTGGCACTGACTAACACTCCCGGGGGTTAAGTGCACATAAATATCCGACAAAGACCTTTGTCTTGGCTCGACTGATAGACCACATTATGCACAATTCGAAAATTGTGGGTTCAGATGGA
Organism: Rhipicephalus microplus; assembly: GCF_043290135.1. Lineage (NCBI taxonomy): Eukaryota > Metazoa > Arthropoda > Arachnida > Ixodida > Ixodidae > Rhipicephalus > Rhipicephalus microplus. The sequence continues at coordinate 198,282,411 of NC_134705.1, read as the reverse complement.
AAGGACAATTTTTGTCCACTACTTGAATTCTTTTCAACTGCGATCATAAACATTACGCTATAGTTGAGTGATAAATAATGTCCTATATGTTTTCTTTTGTCTGTTGGTTTAATTTTTTGTGTTTACCAAAGAAACAAGCTCCTCGAGCAATTTTTAGTCTTTAATAACAGTACTAGTAAATGTCAGGAAGGTCATGTGACCAAGAGAAGTGAATGAAAAAATTATGATGATGATGATGCTCATTCAAATACTCGCACGCTTAAAAGCTTTGTTGTTTGACAGCTGTCACAACATAGAACTGGCTGCAATTTTTGATGAGCAATGCGTTTGAAGCTGAAGGTGAAATGTCTGCCGTCTGCAAAAAAAAAAAAAAAAACTTTGCACCGTTGCCTAGCAATAAGCAAGCCACAGCTGCGCAAAACCTGGATTTAACCTCGCCTAGCCCCATATGAGCCAAGCAGCAGCCTCGGCCAAGTCACAGCTAGAGACGGAGGCGTCCACAAAGCCGGCACACCGAGTTTGCCTGGTGTGATGGGAGCCCGCTACGAGCAACAAAAGGCCCGCACTTCAACTACTGCCAGGTGCTGTAGTTTGGACATTCTCACATGGTCTGTGACAGGCTGTGGCTCAATTCTGCTCTTTCTACGCCAAGAAAAGACCCAGTATCAGCCAAGGCCATGTTAAGCCCCTAAGATTAACCAGCTTTGCTGTTTTCTACATAGCTAGTGTAATTTTTTTTTGTAGAAGTCACATTTAACCTAGATTACCAACGTTGCCTCGGAAGAGAACAGCGCTTTGAGATACGTAGCAGTGCACGTGAAGTTATAAAAGAGTATGTCTATTTAGTAGGAGTACTAACCGTGGAGCTGAACCACGAGATTGAACTAGCTAGAAGAATAAGAATGGGATGGTGCACATTTGGCAAGCATTCTCAAATGATGACTGGTAGGTTGCCACTATCCCTCAAGAGGAAGGTATATAACAGCTGCATCTTGTTGCTAATTACCTATGCAGCAGAAGCGTGGAGGCTTACAAAGCGCGGTCAGCCTAAATTGGGTACGATGCAGCGAGCCATGCAAAGGAAAATGATAGGCGTAACCTTAAGGGACAAGAAGAGAGCACAGTGGGTCAGGGATTGAACCGGGGTTAAGGATATTATAGTTGAAATCAAGAAGAAGAAATGGACAAGGGCCGGGCACGTAGCGTGTAGGCAAGATAACCGCTGGTTATTAAGGATAACTGACTGGATTCTCAGAGAAGGCAAGTGGGTTAGGGGGAGACAGAAAGTTAGGTGGGCAAATGAGATTAGGAAGTTTGCGGGTATAAAATGGCAGCAGCAAGCACAGAACCGAGTTGAATGGCGGAACATAAGAGAGGCCTTTGTCCTGCAGTGGGCGTAGTCAGGCTGATGATGATGATAATGACCAAACTAGCCCAACTTTTTTCAGATGACCTCTCACCTCAGTGCTTCCCTCTCCTGGGCGTCCTTCTGCTCCTTGAGCAGCAAAGATCTCTGGAGGTCCCGGAGCGCCGACTCGACGTCTCTCTTCTCTCTCAGGGTACGCAGAAGCTCGGCGTCCTTGCGAGCCAGCTCTTGGGCATAGTGCAGCAGCTGACACTCGGTCTGAGGCACAGAACGAACGTATCGACACTTGGTACAATGAAGACGGTTGTCAGTTGACAACAGGAGTGACTCCCATGCCTCGAGTGAGGAAGCTGGCGGCAGGGTTTTTGGCGGTGGGTTCGCCTCAAATTCCCAGAGGATGCGATTTGGGTAGCATTCATACAGAAGTGATTAACTGGAGCGAAATGGTCATGGCAAGCTTTTGGCCACCACCCTTCAAACCACCATCAAGATGAATTCAACAACCTCACTGTACCGTCAATAAAGTTGTTTCTCTCTCTCTCTTGGTCAATGAAATGTCATTATGTTCACCGTAGCGGCATGTTGTCGGTAAAGGGTAGTGTTCCAGCATGATGTCTCCCTAACAGTTTGTGGACCTTGCGTTATGAGGTTTACCTTGTTGTATGCACATTTATTAGAGTGAATTTTGACAGGCATCCAATCACTGTCCACTGCACCTTCTTAAAATCGTAGCCACGTAATTGGACATGCACAGTTTCTCTAAGACGGCTACATGCCACTTCCTAATAAGATCTGCATTTTTTAAACACACATATGAGAGGAAAACAGAGATCTGTCGACCTATAGAATGATATTAGTAATAGAATTACTAAGTAAGTGCATAGATACTGGAAATAGTACTGACATTGTCATCTATCAGTCGCATCCAGTAATAACTCTAGTTCCTTGATTTGATGTTGATGAGAAATAATAGAATCAAATTACATAAGAGGCAAAAAATAAAGAAATTTAAATACACTTCCGTGTCATTTGGCGCACTACTCAAGCACAAAACTGGCTCCTATCGAGGCTACCATATCTTCTCACGTATAACTTGTACCCTCAACAATGATTCACGGAACTTTTTTTTTACAAATTATTATTACGCACTGCCGCAAAACTAGCTTCCTTACAGAGCTGTGGAGCACTGCTTTCAAGACAAATTTAGAAACTGAAAATAAAATTTTCAGTTTCAGAAACTGAAAATTTCAGTTTCGACATCGGCTTTGAATTTCTAATTTTCTTTTTTATGCCGGGTTTATGTGCAATATATGCAATAAAATAATTCACATGGGCCACTGATAGACAGTAATTGGGAAGCTGGCACCTACCTTGCTTTTGCCATCTTTGGAAGCAAAGCCCACATTCTTCGAGAGCAACTCGGAGAGAAGGGGATCCAAGCCCTGTGCATCAGAGCTTCCCTCCCGGTCACCGGAGATGTCCTGAAATGCCGGATGATGTGGGGCTCCAACATTCATGTCTTCCATTATGAAAACCTAAACCCTAAGCTATTTCTACCGTTTTTTATTCTGTCATGTCAATCCCACCCACTGTAGTAAGCCCTGTACTCAAAAACATATGTTCAAATAATTTAAAGCTGCGTTTTGAATGGAACGTCTGACGCTACTGTAATGCCCGTTGTTGAATGTGTCAAAAGTAAACACAATGAGCACCTTTAAATTGATTTAGGCTTGATCAAGTCAAGTCGGGACAAAAAATTTGACTTGGAGACATGACCCGACCAAGTCAGCTCGTGTGCCTCAAATTTGCCGCACATTTCCAAGTACAGTGGTAGCCATCATTCCTCACACTGTATAACACTTGTGGGAAGTTTATGCTACGACATCTGCCTGAACTACTGAAGGGAAGCTGGCTCCCTTGTCGGGTATTGACAGATCTTTCACCCAATTTCCTCAATATGCAGTGTTCGCAGTAAACCAGTATGATTTTTTTTTAATTTGATTCAGATTGATCATAGATTCAATTTAAAGCTGTGTCTGTGTCATACAACTTCATACAAGGGGTTAGCCTTTGTAAAAGTTCATGGTGGTAATATTGTATATTCTGCACTTACAACTACCGTTTATTCCTTGCCTCTTGCCGAGAGTCATTAGCGTATCATGGTGTAAATAAAAGAGAGAGTATATTTTTCGAAGACTACGTGTAATCTTGAAGTTGTGGGTTGGAATACTTTAATTTACTTCAATTTATGCAATAATTACTACACTACAGTTAAAGACTGAAATTTATTTCGCCTACGCTTTCCTCGGTCAAACTGTCCACTGGATTCATTTTGTATTTTGGTACTGGCACATAAATTACACCACTCACCACTGCCAAGCCGCCGCTGCTGCTGACGACCTCGTGCTGTGCCTGCCAGTCGTAGCGCTGGCTCTCCGATTCGAGGCTGGCGAGTGTGGCGCGCAGTGCCTGCAGCTCACGATCCTTCTCCTCGACCAGAGCCAGCGAGCGGTCCCTCTGCGCCTGCATCAGGGACTCCAGCTCCGACAGCTTGCTGCTCCAGCGCTGTTCCAGACGCTGGCACTCCTGCTCATGCCGCAGGTCCGCATCTGACAAAGCGCGCTGCATTGGAACGAAAAAGACCATAAGGGCTGTTGTGCTGCAAAGGTGTAGCAGCCGGGCCAGCGTTCTTGAGAGCGACCATTGCCCCCTGCTTGACATATCAAAAAAGGCAATGGCTGACATGCCGGGAAAAGTGCAGCATTTCTTTTGGCGGTTACTGAAATATTATTACACCTTGACTTTCGTTCCTAGTAAACAAATGGTTGTGGCAGGCAGGCTTTCCCGGGCACCTGCTTCTGAAGATGGCGCTGTCCCTCCCACAAGTGACGTCGAAGTTCATGGAGTCACAGTAGTATCAGCACTCGTGAATTGAAAAACCGTTTCAAGGCTTGCCAGTGAAACCAAACGCGACGTATACCTTCAGCATGTACTGCACAAGCATGCGAATGGGTGTGCCGTGGAAGGTCCGTTGAAGGCGGTTGCTCACGAACTTTCAATGGTCAAAGGATTCCAGTTGTGTGTACATGGCTGTAAATCTCCTGAGAAACATCTCCCACAACATTACAATAAAAAAAATTACAGCAAAAAACATAGGTTGTAGAATATTTCGGCCTTCATCTACTGTGTGTAAAGTGCTCCTTGAGTCACTTTCGCTGCAATACTTTTGTGTTATGCAAAAAAAAAATCAAGATTTTGAAGGGGCTACAAGGTGCCAAAGTCACAACACACCTGGTTCCTTAATTCAAGAGTGCAAGTATGATCGTTGACATCTCAACACTGACACTGACAATTATATTCAGATCTGTTTGTGTCATTGCAGTGGCACTGAGAAACATGAATTAAAACATACGCCAGCTTATCTTTTTTTTATTTAATTCTTCATCTTTTCTGGTGATACGAATTTCGAATGATACGAGTATTTCTGATGACCCTGCCAGATTCGTATCACCGAGGTTTCACTGTATTACCTAGAATCAAAACTCCACCAGTAATGCAACATATTTTTGTCAAGCAGCTTCCCCTGCAGTATATAGGTTCATCTAAATAAAAGCGTAGGCATCCTCCTCATGAGTAGAAATTACAGTAACAACTTGGCAAGCTTGCTATTCATTCTGATCATCTTAGTTCATTAGCCAATGCCCCTATCAGTGCCTTATCCATTTCTAGCTTGGCTCCTTTCCTAAATTCTTTGGCAGAGTTATGATGGGTAGTGGATGTCTGCTGTACATGCTAAGGTAGCTTTGGAAAATTGCTGTACAAAGTATGCATCTAAGTACTTAGTCACTGGGACACATCAAGACACTTGCACCGTCAAGAAGAGATTTCTAAGCTAAACTAGATAGAGTGGGCACCTGCCCGATGAAGTATGAGGCAAGATTTCCAACACAGATCTAAGAGAATGCACTTCTGTCCACTTACTTGCTCACTCACAATCATAGGCAACCACTACTTATACATAAATGCGTCAGCGAAAGCAACCATTGAGAACATGCCAGACCTGAAGCTTTGCGGTGGTCTCCCTGTTGCTCTGCTCTTGTGCCTCGAACTGGGCCCGCTGCGTCCTCAGCTGCCCTTGCAGGTCCTTCACTTGCTGCCTGAGTCGATCCAACTCTGCCGAGGACTCCTGACCCTGTGTCGTGCAAAGACAGAAAGAGGCTGATGCAAAAGTGCAATGTCCATCCCTTAAATGTGGCTTTATTTTATTTATAGTTACTAAAGTTTTTTCTAAACGTCAAAACTAAATACCGCCCAAGTGATTGCCTTGTGACCAATTAATTTAAGAATAATAAAACAAGTAAAGTTTAGTGCAGGTTTTTCAGACCCCCCAAGACTATGAAATCACCTGAAAAAAATAGGACGCGTGTCTTTTACTGTTCTCTAAGGCTCTTAATCTTTACACCTTTGCCAGAAATAGCTCGGATGGCATGTCGGCACATTTGTTTTGCATCTTGGTGTCCGTACTAGACAGGAGATAGCAAGTTTTTAAAAAGAACAGGTACTACGTCCTGGGACAGTGGCACCTCAGCAGTTTAAGATATACTTCACTAAGATGCATTGCTCATGTTTCACTGCACACTACCTCTGCATTGTGCCGAAGCTGACTTTGGCAAGCGCCACGCCTACAAATCGATTGCTGATCTGAGGCTGCAAAATAAACAGTGGGAGTATACTTAACCATTTAAGTGCACGATCAATGAAGAACTGCCAGTAAATGCATCAAATGTATGCATACTTCAAGCTACTCGAGATTATATTACAATAAGAACAATGCCATATGTTCATTTGCATGTTTCATAGTAATTAATCATAATTAAATATCTGTTTATCTTTTAGTTATTCATATTCTGTTTTTACATAAATAAAATCAAATCCCAGGTTGGAAATATATTGCAATTTTGTTCTTTGTTATATCCATTATGTGAAAATAAAATTTACGGCTTTGACGCGGCTCGTGGTAATTGGCACATCGAACAAGTTGTCGAACAGATAGTGCTTTCAGCAAAGCGATCATATGCAATAGCACACTGCAAAATGAAGTTCAATGAAAACAACTTCATTCATCCAAACCTGAATGAAGCTTTATTTTTTTTGTTAACTACCATTCGACACAACAAACAGAGACAAGTGGCATACGCACATGTGTAGTGATTGCTTCATAGAGCTAGTGCCATTTTGAAACTGCAACCATGGCAGAATGTCTGAAAGATCAGATGGTGAAGAGTATAAGCATTCTAAATTTCAAGCATTCTTCCACATCGCTCGTTCTACGGGATGCGTGGCAATGCCAAGATGGTACCTGAATTACTGGGCACGTCCAAAATTTTGATCATCGCTTGTATGACACAATGTCAGAAGAAACCTTGGTTATGCATTGCGACAGCTGCCAAAGGTGCAACGATGCGAGAAAGGAGCCGACCTTTGCATAACTTTCTTGGCTGCCTGCGCCCTGGAGCACAGAGTGGGCGTGAGCCTTGTACTGTTCAAACTCGTCCTTCAGCTGGCGAAGCTCCTCCTTGCATTTTGCATGCAGGCCGAGGACTTCCTCTTCTGCCAGCTCTCGGAAGTAAGCTGTGTGAAACATCAAAACACTACACTCAGTAGTTACCAAATCAAAGGTACACGTCAAGTTGCAACTGCTGTTTCCTGAGGCAAGACTATAAAACTGGGGAAAGCACAAAGGAAATGAAATGTCCTTTTAACGAATTATTTAGGCAGCATATAGAGGGCAAATTCAACGTCCAGAGGGCTGGTTGGCATTGCAGAAAAACAACTGACACAACGCAAGTTGTCATCTAAAACTGCGTGAAGCAAGGAACGAGCATTATTTTACATGATTGTGATCATGAAATGTGCAGCAAATCTGGGAAATAAAAAAAGACATTTATCTGCGTGAACTTGTACCCAGCAAATGGAAAAACAATGTAAAGTCATCAGCCACCAAGCAACCCAATCTGATGATCGACAGTTTTATGAGTGAGATCGAAGATATTAGCCTTAATTTGAGTTAGTTTAAAAATAAACTCAACTGTTTGCGATAGCACACTGAAGCCTATCAAAATTACAAAATAATATGGAAGATTCTCAGACGTTAGGAAGCGGCTTGCACAAGGCAATAGCTATGCGTCAAATGGAGCAGTTACATAAAAACTACAAAAAAAGCATGCGTGATAATTTATACAGGAGGCATGCAAGCACTGTATGTGCCTACTGTATTTGTTCATGCATTGATCACATGCTGTTTTAATTGAACAGTCAACTAGACTGAACCACCAACCTTGGCGGGATAAGTGAATAAACAGCATAGCAAGTTAATCAAAGTGCCTCGGTCACGCGATTCCTGCCATGTATTGTAAGTTGAAACAACGAAAGAACTTGGAAGTTTAGACATACCACTAAGCGAAATGTAAACTAAAGTGCACGAAAAAACAACTTGCTGCAGGTGAAAGCTGGACTTCCCGTGTTTTCTAGCTCTTGAACGAATGAACAGATTTTATTTCTGGTGAGATTCAGAAAAATGAAGCGAAGCTAAAGGCCATTCGGCGTGACGTGGCTTCGCTACGAGAAATGATAAAATTTCAGCAAACAGTGCTACATTGAATAGTAATTATAACAATACAAGGAGCAGCATAATAACAGAACACAGAAATAGCATAAAAGCAAAAATAGGTGACATATAAATACAAAAAAATAGGTTGCATAGACACACAGAATCAGACATCGAGGCTCTTTTCATTACATATCCAAAAAGACACATATTTACATACTGATATATTCATATAATACACTCATATCTTCATAACATACATCATAACCTGCACCTTAAATAACTTGCATTAAAGATATTTTTTTTAATGTGCATTGCTCACACATTTTAGCAGCGTAAACTGGTTTTACACCTTGATAGAAATCACTCCACCAACTATGGTTGAAGGTTACAAAAATTTTAGGTATTTTCTCTCAATTTCTGTCGCCAATGTTCTTGTCCTGTCCTCACCTACTACAAGTTTTGGCCATCACTATCACAACCATGTTCCTTGCCGGGTCGTGACAGCGATAGCCAAACTTGCAGTAGGTGAGGATAGTGGAGTAACATCGGTGAGAGAACGTTGCTTGCAAAATGTTCACAGTGACAGAATGTTCCTTGCAGTGACCTAAAGCCAGTTTCTATGCAATGACATGAAGCATCACAATCTTGTACACCGAAATTTTTGTATAACCCACAGGTCTGGTTCATATTTCCTGCATTTTCATACAGGTTATACAAGAGAAAACACGATAAATTTTTTCGTATTGCATGTGCTCTACCACACAAATACTGCAGTGGCTACTGGTAAGCTTGGTAGTAGAATATGACACATGCGACATGGGATGCGTGGGTTTGGCACCAACACTGTGCCATGTTGTCTTTTAAGCTTTGTTCATGCACCGTGCATTTACTCCGCACTAAAGGAAAAGCCTTCTTTCAGAATCCAGTTAGTGACCTTTAATGACCAGCGGTTATCCCGCCTATGCGTTTCATGCCCTGCCCGTGTCCATTTCTTCTTGATTTCAACTATAACGTTCTTCAGCGCCGTTTGTTCCCTAACCCACTCTGCTGTCTTCCTGTCTTGTAAGGTTACATCTATCATTTTCCTTTCCTTCACTCGCTGCGTCGTCCTCACTTTAATTTGGATGACAAGATTGCTGGATTACAAAGGCAAAATCACAAGGGGGGGACAAAAAAATTAGATGGGCAGATGAGAATAGAAATTTTGATGGTATAATATGGCAGCAGCAAGCACAGAAAGGGGATGATTGGTGGATCACAGGAGAGGTTTTCGCCCTGCTGTGGATATAGTCAGGCTGACGATGATGATGAAATGAAAAGCCTCACCAATCAGGTCAACGGGCTTCTCGGCACGCTGATTCGACTCCTTCAGCAGCAGGCGCATCTTGCCAAACCGGTCCAACAGGGTCTTCATGTCCAGGTTGCTGTCCTGGTTCATAATGTGGAGGCAAGGACACAAAACAAGGTGAAACGGTGCTTGCAAGGCAAGAATAGACTGCCACTGCTGGAAACTACAATGTAAGCAAGACACCACACCTTTAAAAAATAAATCTACAGTTTTATGTGCCAAAATTATGATATTACAACAAGACAAACAGTTGTGGGCATCTCCAGATTAATTTCAGCCACCTGAGATTCCCTGACGTACACCTGAATCTAAGTGCATGGATGATTTTTTTTTTTTCATTTTGAACTCAGGGAAATGTGCTACGATTCGAACTGTGGTGAAAGGGTTCGAGCCGAGGTGGCCAAGTAGGCAGGCTGAAGCCCAAGGGCTACAAAATAAAGATGCATGCTCCAAGTGCCCAGCAGACGTGTCCCCGTTTATTAAGAATGCCCTTTTTATCTTAGATTCTTTGTGGTTCCCAATAAGCGACTCTGCTAGAGTTACATAAGCACTTGGCACACACGTGCCCTCTAAATAACCCACACATCTGGGTTCCGCATCACAGTAACTTAAGCCACTAAGCTAGCATGATGGCTCACATTTACCATAATAAAGCAGCAAGCAATACAATACTGCCACAAAGCAGGAGTTGGTGTGGCTAGCAAGTCAGACCGGTTTGCTGTCAGCAGTCAAATATGAGCTTGCTTTTAGGTAAATACAGGGATGCGTTGGGCTATTTCATCAATTGTTACTTCAGTTATATCACAGCAGGTCCTTGGGCTATCATAGGCAGCAAAGACATGCTCAGTTGTTGATATAAAAAAGGCAAGTCACTATAAACCCTACGCTTATGGGACACTACAGAGGGAAGAAATTTTTTTTATATATTAATCAACTACTCTTTCGTGATATCAAAAACACCCCGCTTGCTGCAAAAGGGTGCTTGGTAAGCGAGGAAATACGCAAAAAGAAAACGCAGGTGGTGACACCACATTAAGGTTCCTGCACGACTCACGTTAACGTCATACACTGTGATGTCGTAGACTAGTGCATATGCATTTCCTAACCAGTTAGAAAATGACGAATGTTGCCACATGAGGGAGCCAGAGAACTGACACAGCAAGTTTTACCAATCCGAGATTTCAACAGCAAATTTAAAAGTGAAACTTTTGACGATTTCCTCTGAATCAGAATCGCAAGTTGGGCAAGTTGTCATGCGCTAACCCTAAATCGCGCACAACACCCCACCACGTCTTGCCACTCTCCCCAACCAGGCGGAACTCCCCTCTTCCCCACACACGCAACCCCCACAACTGCCAGTCCCAATGATGATGATGGTGCCATCATGTAGTGCCCTCTCTCGGCCAAGTCCCGATCACGATGATGACGCCGTCGCGTAATGCTCTCTCTCGGCCACCCTCATAAAGTCGTGCAAGCGCTGTGTCCCTTCTTTGTCCGTCTCTAAACCGTTATGCTGTAAAATATTCGATTGATTTCCTCATGTGTCAATAAATCTATAGCCATTACATTAATGACACTAAGAGTTTTCAGAGGATAATTCGTCAGTCTACACTAATTTGTGGTTTGACTTTAGTCCATTTAATGTGCACCTACCTGGGAAGGCAGTTCCGCAGCCTTGGCACCAATGCCTGCCGCATTCGCTAAAGCCGCATTTTCTTGGGCGAGCTGTGAGAGACGTTCTCGCAGACGCTGGATGGCCGCACGGTCTTGCATGCGTAGCCGGTCGTACGTGCCCACTGCCTGGGACAGCTCCTATTAATGAATGACCAGGGGTGATGCGGCAATAAACAAATCAGGCAAAGAACTGAGAAAAGATGGAAAGCTATAACTAATGAGAAATCATTAGAACAACAAATGATGATGAAGTCAATGTTTTGATAAGAAGACAGGCCCTTAATATTTCTTTGACGAAGATGAGTTTCCTTCAGCATCAAAGTCTACAAATGAAGAAGAGTTTACAAATTCACCCTTAATATTTCTTTGACGAAGATGAGTTTCCTTCAGCATCAAAGTCTACAAATGAAGAAGAGTTTACAAATTCAGTCAAAATTGCTAAGGCCACGCTGCCATATGAATACTGTATTTACTCGCGTAATGAACGCACTCGCATAATAAATGCAACCCCAACTTCAGTCATCAAAAAATTGTTTCTTTTTTTTCTCCGATGCAATAAATGCACCCCCCCCCCCCCCCTACATTCGTCCGCTGCAGTCTCGCTTACCGGCACCTGGCGCCTCCTTACTCGTTGGATCTGTTCCGTTTTTTTATTATTATGCCTACCCCTGAAGGAAAAACCTCTCTGTAGCCTTTATTAGTGCTCAGAATAGTCCCGTCCACATTTCCTACAATTGAACCGTCCAAGCCCAAACAAGCCTCTGCCCCACTACTCTTCTTCGTCTCTGTCCATCACATCACAAACAGATGTGATGCGTCATAAAAGAAATTTTGTCACAATACTTTCAGTAAATGAAATGTTCTAAATTAGAACTTTTGGCTTCAAGCATCGATGAGGGCATTTTATGAATCAGGTTCAACAGCTTACAACTTTGCTAGGAAATGGCCTAAGGCAATGATTTATGCCTTAACAACACACTACGAACATATTCACGCATTCTGCATGTTTTAAATTGTTGTGCATGTTGCAGATGATTAGCTAATTACATTTTAAACAAAGAGGTAGCAGTTTGTGATATTTTGGAAACTACGCATCACAGGGAAAAAACAATTGAGCATTTGAAATCAGCCCGCAAACATATACAGCAAGTTTCACCAAAACAAATTAACATTGAAAGAAAAAAAGTTTTAAGTCTCGCATCTCCCCAGTTTTCAATTCAATTTAAGCCACTTAATTTTATGTGCCTCATAGCACAAATTCGGTTAATTCAAACTTTTTGCTTGTTGATGCCTGCCAAAGGTGTCAGCTGCTTTTATTGCCTCAAGCTGAGCATTTATGTTTTTACAGTCACAAGTAAAGCCAATTGCCCGTTCAACTAGCCACACTGCGAGTACCAATAGTTCTATGCTGATTGAGGAAGAAAATAAATAAATAAAAAGAAAGCGAGATGGTCTGGTCTTAAGCTGTCGCGAGCCGAACGCTTCTTAAAGTCAGTTTCGTCGCAGTGCACTGGTGTCATGCGAAAAAGAGAATGAAAAGGTGCTACAAGCTATCATGGGACACAACACATTTTGTCCCTTTACACACCGTGAGCGAGTTGTGTAATTTCCAGTACCAGTATAGTTGTTGACATCTGAACACTTTTCGGGCAATCGTGAATCATGCAGAGCAGTCTTTGATGCCACTGCAGCACTGTGAAAAAAAAAAATTACAATTTGGCAAGTAGCCCCCAAGTCATACTTATGAGAACTTCTGATAAGTCAAGCTTCTAAGGTTTGAGCAATCGAGTCTACCGTGTGTGATTTGGCGATGAGACACACCTGCAGACGGCTCTCCAGGCTGGCCACACGTGCCTCGCTTCCCGTTGTCTGCTGATGCAGACGTGCCTGGGCATGCCCCGCCTGTTTCTTTTCCTGCTCCAGCGCGGCCTGGTGTTGGGCCTGTTGGAGGAGTAGCGAGATGTTCTCTCTAATAAATGAATGAATCGGCATGAATCGCAGTTCTGCATGCCATATCAGCTACTGCTTCTCATGGCTGTGGTCTCATTGTGAGCTGTGGTCTCATTGCCCCTCTCAATGAGACGGGCACACACTGACACCACAGATGCTAGCACCAATGACATGGCATGATCGACACCTTCTATATTAAGAGTGACCCATTGTGGTGTCAGAGCATTTATTATTTTTTGACCAACTTCATTTCCCCATGTAACGAACTTCTCAAATTTAGCAGCCCCAGCTAGCATTTCAACAAGCGTACCTCAGTGTTCAGAGATGCACCTAACTTGAAGCCACAACTTGACTTGGTTAGGAAAGGGAAACTGACGATCACATGTTTGTAGCACAAATCCACCAGAAAATCTAGGAAATTTCATATAGATTTCACAGGAAGAATGCTTCTTAGTTGCCAAAAGAACTTGTCCCAGTCCGGGTAATGAGCCCGGAACCAACATGTGTTTGGGCTGGTCGCTCTACCAATTGAGCATTAGGAAGCTAGCAATTGGCTGTGTAAGGGCAAACTGACCGATTGAAGCACGTGGACACGGAATATTACGAATAATTCCTGCGTAACTTTACATGGTGGCAAAAAGGGTTATAATAGGAAAATTGACAACCACTTGTTTGTTGCACGGAGCCACAAGTAAATACAAGAAGTGGATTGCCTTGGGGCTTCACGCCACGAACCAGCTTTTGTCAATATTTTTTGTAGACCCTTCAGCCACTTTGCCAGATTACGGAGAACTGATTTCCAATAACTCAACTTGGTTAAGCCCACATGAGGTAACACCAGACGTAAACATGGCCAAGACGCTCATTGCATTCCCTTGTGCGATTGCACAAAATATTTTTGGTGATATCAGCTGTTCAAGTGATGTCGTAGATTCTAGTTAAGCCGCATCTGTGAATATAGGGCTTAGAGTCTCCTAAGCAGACATTTCAGACACTCAGTGGGGCATACTGCCAATGCAGACAAGGCATGAAAAATTGCACGTGACGTGTCACTGGAGCCAATGTTTCGACACGCGTACTTGTCTTCTTCAAAGCACCAAGTTTACCTCAGCACATGAATGTTTATGCTTCGTAGCCTCTTTCCTAATCTGACAGTTGGGAGAGAGAGGGTATGAGGCATACACATAGAAACGCTAAGTTCTGACCTTGAAGAAGATGTGTACACTTGTCCAAACATTAGTTCCAGCGACACCTCGTGTGCACAAATTTTTCATTGGTTCAAGTTCCTATCTTGCAGTGAACTTCAACCTACAGCAGACAAGTTTATTTTCTGTTGTTTCTAAAACAAGCAAACAATCAGTTTACCTTGACCTCCACCAACTCCTGCTGTAGCTTGAGCAGCAGAGGGGAAGGCTGTCGCAGCTTCTCCTCGGATGCAAGCAGCCGCTTGCGCACTTCCTCCAGCTCCTGCGTCAGCTTCTCCACTTTGGCCTCGTACTCCTTTGCCAAGTCCGCCTGCAAAGTTTTACATCAATGTTTAGTCACTGAACACGGACACGGCTATGCTGTTTATTGCGGATGGCCATTTCCAGTTATGTTGACATGTCCAAAATGCTCCGGGAGTAGCGAACACACACCACAAGAGAAGACGACAGGACTGGGTACTCCGTCCCGTCATCTCCTCTTGTAGTGTGGGTGTTTTTTTTGTTAGGATCGTGCAAAGGAATAGTAAATTTTGGCTTTGAAGCGAATTAGAATGGTATATATCACATATTATAAAAAAAAAAGAGTATATTAGTCATGACTTAACTAACCTGCACAATACTTTCTTAATATTGAAACAAGGCACGATCAAATGTCATTCTTTTTGGTTCAAAGGCAATCTTAAATAGTAGCAGGACTTAACCTTCTGTAGAAGGCAAATGATAACCTGCAAAATACTCTATATTCCAAAATTTACCATACCGAGAGGGCGAAAGCGAGTATAGCAAGCTCTGAAACTTAAGAGAAGTGGGGCTTCGCGGCAGTGCGTATTTTCCCTGAATATCTTTAGCACCCCTACACTGCGTAAAAACCAGCTTTACAAAAAAAAAATTACATGCAGACTTGTATACACCCTTTCGTTCGTTTCGAATACTTCAAAATTTCCAACAATTTAAATTTGAATCAAAGCGAATTCGAATAGTGTAATAGTTGTTTAATATTTGCACAAACTTATTTTTCGTGCCTTAAACAGTTTTAACATGAACGTACACCAATTCGCCCAGCGAGAAGTCGTCTTATGCTGACATGTCGAGGCCAAACCTGTGCTGTTGTGAAGAAGCAGTGATGTGATTTTTTGGCTTTGGCATTTTGCATTGAATGAAGGTCCTCAAGCTTGAAACCATAAGATACTTACAGGCAACATAATAAAAAGTTCAACAAAAGTGACTTAACATTACAGCATCAATAAGGCAGTAGGACATCCACTCCCAATGCGGAAGATACCAAGTTCAGTTTCCAGTGCGTACTGGATAAGACAGGGGTTTATTCAAATGGGCAAAGGAGTACATTGACCTGCTGCTCAGTTTCGTACGGGCACTGATCTCTAAAGGTGGCCCCATAAAAGCCTGTGAAGGTCTCTGCGAACACCTTCTGCCCTTAAAGCCCTGACAATATAGCCAAACATCCATTGTTGATCTTGGAGACGGAGTCTGGTCTCCACCCAGAAGGACAGGTGCCTACCTGAGCCGCTTTCCTCATCGCTTCCTCCAGCTTGTCCTCCAAGTTCTCGCGAAGAGTCCGTTCTTCTGAAAGCAGGCGCTGCAGTTCCCTCAGCATGGCTGCATGGTCACTTTGCTCCTGCTCACGAGCCATCTGCTCCTCGCGCAACTTCGTTCGCAGCTGCAACAGCACAAGGGCAGCATATTGTGGGTGTTTAGATGCAACGTTATGAACAAATTGTCAATTTATTTGGTGGTCTTTTTGCTCGATCACAACACAAGTTGTGATCAAGCTAACTGCAAGTAATACGGCAATACGTAATACCATAACTGCAAATAATACAAAAAAATTGGCCCCGTATCTGCATGTTAATCTGCAGATATCTTCGAAAGACGATAGTCTTGCATGTGGAGAGAGTGAACAAAACATTTATTTGATGTACTGCACAAGAAAATGTGAATAGTATTCCGGAGGCGCTGCGTTAAAGTGCCCCGAGCGTGCAGCGGAGGCGAACGAGCGCATCAAGCACGTCACACGTGAGACATGAACGCCACCTGGCAGTTCTTTCGGAAAACGAAGCACGTGGTTCTGAGACGGGTGTGCGCACCTGTCTCAGAGGCGATAAGGTGTAGAATGCAAGACGACGTATAGGTGCCACCATCGTCTCGTCTTAGCAAAGTGTTGGAAACACTCGCCTTTTCGTGCAAGCGTTGCATGTCGCTCTCTTTTCAATTGGGAGCCTTCTGCCAGCACGAAATCTCAGAGGCCATGCCTCCTGCCTTGTGTTGCGACCGGCCGCCGCGTGAGACCACTCGCCTCCGTACCGCTCAGTCACGTGACATAACCGTAGCGCTCTGTCACTTGACATCCCGGCTGCTCGGAGGCAACTGTGAGAGCATTGCTGCGTTTGCAAGGGGCGGCCGTTGGAGACGCTCGCCTTTGTACCAAAGAAGGAGGGTAAAATCAGAAGGTAGGGCAGCGCGTTCGAGGCTCACGTTCCAGGCATTTTTTTTAGGAGGCGTTGCTCATGCAGACTCACAACTCAATCTGAGTTTAAGTGAGTCTGAGTGAGTAGATTCACGAGTCTGTCAGCCCAGAATCATCTTTGTCGACCATGATGTCAAAGCTCTTTCACACCAATATTTCATGCCATCGGTGCTCTTCTTAACGCCTTTTGTTGTAGTACCTTCGAATGCCAGTTATGTGTGGTTGCAAACCAGCAAGGTAGTTTTTCTTGAAATAGATGACAACATAAGATGTATTCAAGAACTTTCTTGTGAAGAGTAGGCGGTGGGTATCAAGGCCCTCTCCAGCGTAATTCGCGTCTCTGATCAATAAATATTGAAATGGTGTAAAAAAAAAAACTGCTTTGGAATACACGTGAGTGAAAATGATTATAAACATGAACCCATGTAAGGCTGATTGTAATGCTAAAGATTAGTAGATACGACCACAGGTCGACAACAAAGGAGTGAAACTCACTCAGGCTCACTCAAGAAGTATACCTCGCGCTTTGGATTCTATCGGACTCAGACTCGCCAAAATTTTCCTGAGCTGAACTGACTCGGATACACACTCGCGAAAAGTTTCTTCAACCGGACTCCCTTAAACTCGAGCTCACTAATATATTACTTATCCGAACTCAGACTCACGGCTTGATCTGAGTCTGAGCGAGTCGGCTCATTAGTAAATTCGCCGAACTATGAGTAAGAGCAATAGAAAGGTTAACAAGAGATGGGCAATGAAGTCGAAGAAAACAGAGAGACAGATGGAGTAACAAAATTAAGTTTGCAGAGATACAATAAAATCATCTGACATAGGAGAGACCTTTGTTCTGAAGTGAACCTAGATAAGCTAATAATGATGACAATTGAATGGGGACTTCACTTAAATCAAGCAAAAAACAAGCACTGCAGTGTTTACAAAAAGCTATTTTAACATTACACACTACCTCAATGTTTGCCTCTAGTGCACCTCTCATATTTATGAGAAAACTTTCCAATAGTCCTCCTTGTCTCACCTCGGTTGCCTTGGCTTCCAGCGAAGTGGCCTGCTCCCCGGCATTTCTCTGAACTTCCTCGACTTGACGCAGTGCGGCCTCCTTCTCCTGGATGAGTCGCTTACGGTCGGCCTGGAAGGCAGCTTCCATGCGAGCCTTCTCTTCCGTAAGGGTAGACAGTGCTTGAGAGAGTGCAGCCACGTGGTCCTCGGGGGCGCCACTCGGCGCAGGATCACCAGGGCTGTTCGCATCATTTTGACCATCATCCTGCAAGGATAACAGTGAGATGTGCTGAAATTTATCTCCCTTAGTGTTAGCCTGTCTATCACAAAACTAGCAAAGTGCCCACTAGACATTTTCAACCAGATATAAATCCAGAAATGGCAAGAAGAACTGATTTTTCAGCAACTAAGCAGAATTACACAAATGGAGAAAAGGCTTGATAAAGACAAGGAGGTTAACCATGAAGCCTAGCTTGTGTGGCTGCTCTGTCAGCACTAGTTCCCATTACTCAGTTCTTTCAGGGTATGCAGCCAGAGTGCAGCAGCAAACGTGATACGATTACTGAATGTTCACAAGAAATCCCACATTCAGTCTCATTACCTTATAATAATGAACAAATCTTAGCATATTCACGGAGTGAATGATGATGAGTGGGACGAAGCGTATGTCAGCCCGTCCATGCTTCCGTTCGTTCGTTCTTGCTCCCGTCCGTTCGTGTGACCATCCGTGCGTCCATCCGTGAGTCTGTCCATCCATATGTCCGTCTGCTAGTCTGTCTGTAGGTCCGTCCGTGGTCCATCTAGCGAACCCTCCAAGTACCGCCATCTCCCATCTCGCATCCCCTGTGGCACATACCCGCTCTAGAGCTAGAGCGGGTATGTGCCCCACCGGTGGCTACATACTACTACATACATACAAGGGATGAACAGACCCACGCCTTAAGAAGCTTTGCCTCTAAAAGAAAATTCTTTTTCACCTATCTCAAGCTTAAAGCTACAAATGAACACGTACTGTTTTTTGAAAGAAAGCTTCATGGATGAAAAAAATACATCCTAGTTCATAGATTGACAGTTAACATGGTACATAAAGAATGAACTAGAGCAGCAGTTGGCAACCCTTAGAGGTTGAGGGCCAAGTCGCATGAAGACAAGACAGCGGAGGGCTGCACGGGCGAGTTGAGGAGGGGTCTTTCCAGGCAAAGCATAAAAATTTGGCAAATTGGCAATAATTTATAAAGCTGGATTAGAAATCTTCTTTATTAATCAGCATGCATACCACAATGTTGAAATCATGCATAAGTTATAAGTGAAAATCTCGTTTTCTGTCACGACATCCCTGTCGACCTCGTGTAGCAAGTGGCAAGAAAAAGGGGGCAGGGGTTTTTAAGGTTTTTACTGTATGCTGGAGGCCGCATAAAACTGTCACGCGAGCTGCGAGTGGCTCGCAGGTTACAGATTGCCGACCCCTGGACTAGCGAATTAATTTACACATAGTTCATTTCCTACTAGCGTGACGTAATAGAAGTGCTAATAAATACTTGGATAAGAAATGTATATTGCTTACAAGAACATCAGCAATTAACTCAATGTGCTCATTTACAATAGTGCAAAAGCTGCCTTCGAGGCAACATCTATTAATACGTATTGTCACGAGAAAACCAACTAACTGCTTACGGTGATGGCTCTGATAACTCACTGTTGAAGATTGGGTTGGTTCCGATGGTTTCTCACTTTTCTTTTCAGCCAGGGACTCATTCGACGAACTTGCGCGAGCTTTTTCGCTGGCTTTTGACGATGTCAGGGCTTTCAGGCTTACTTCGAGGGCATCTTTTTCCTTCTGCAGACTTTTGTATGCACGCACAAGGTCTGAAACAAAGGTGGACCTGCATTATTAGAGCTACTTTGCACTGAAGCTTTCAACATAGTTCACAGCTGTGCAAGAACCAAAACCCCAGTGCAGAATTCACTACCTATTGAGTGGAAGAAGCGGAATGACAAGGGCACAATGAATATTTGTGATCACATTCATGATTGCTGATGCAGGTGACAAAATTTAAAAATTCTCACATGGTGCAGGTAATCAATGGCGTAAAATGAACATAGACAAACAGCACATACAAGATGAGCACAAATTTCCAAGATCTTAGCCAACTTATAAATATTAAATTTTGATGTGGGTGAGATGATGAAGAACGCAAATGCAGCCAGTAAACATGAAGCACTTCATTGGGCAAACTTGTGACCAGGACACGTAAAGTCAAAGTACAAGCAATGCACTGCCGCGAATTGTGCAAATTGTCCATGCATGCAGGTGAATTGTTGCTATGAATAAATCCAGTCTGTGTCCACCATGCACTCTTTGTTTGTTTGTCAATATTGTGCTGCTGATATTCAAACGAATCAGTGCACTAACAAGCTTCAGCCAAGGTCGTATGCTTCATAGGACTCTGAATGCCAGCAATCAAGATCCTAACCATGAATGCTGCCAGGCATCAGCTCGTCAATGCTGGCACTAAGGCAGACAATGAAGTGTTGGTCCTCCTCTCTTATTCTTCTTATTTTCTCTGAATCCCCACTGGGTGGTGTCGGCGATGCAGAGTTAATAAGCAAGGCAATTGCAGTGACCCTCAGCAAGTACCAAAGGTTTATTGTCGTCAATTCCTCCTAAGTTTGTCTTGCTTTGAGTAGAAAAACTGTTTTCTTTCTCTGTTTGAATGTACTTGGTGTCATTATGAATTTATTGAGAAGAGAACTATTCCAATTTAAATATTATAGGCGAGACATTTAGTCTTCCTTAACTGCAAATTTGTCTCGTAGCCTTCATTTGTTTACAGTGCTTACAAGAAAGCAGGAAGAAATTTAAAAGAAGCTAATAGACAACAGAACAGGAAGGGCTCCAATTATTAACTGATTTTACTCCCATAAAGGACATATCTGTGTCATGTGGAGGCAGGCAAAATAGTGTCTCAGTGCACATGTGAAGCTACATAAGCAAAACTGTGTTACCCCAGAATTTCACATACATAGTCATAATCTTTCATTGTCAACAAGGTAGAGGCCACACCAATAAATTCTTTTGTGAAGCTGTAGGCCTCAAGAATAAACTTATATATATATATTTTCTTTTTTTCTTTCCCACAACATGCGCGCAGTTAAATACGGGGCCATTGAGTGATGTCGCTTACAGCGGTCTACTAAGTGGCACAATGAAACATTGGGACACTTAAACAAGCATACATAACATCTGCTACACAATAAGAGGATGCTGTAAACAACCTTGATACTGCAAGCAATGAAAGGTTTTTTTTCAGCAGACAAATGACTTGCTTTCTGCTATTTGTGACTCAGCACATTTGAACTACTACTTCGTCTGCTGTAGACAACAGCCCTGAAATACCTCATCTTGTGACCGTACTTTTGAGGCAATGGGCCAGGTTGCACTTTTACTGCACTACCAAACGGCCATTTGTCTGCACAAGCTCTGAGGTGTTCTTACTCTGTCTTACTAGAACCGAAGCAAACGATCCGCTTGGAAAGGCAGTTCCAATCAACCATTGCTCTCACTCTTGAAAGCTTGTTGCCAGCTTACACGAACAATTAAGCGACGAACACCGGCAGGTGGCATCCTTGCCATGGTCAACCACTTAAGAATATGCCAGCAGTTCCTTGACATCAGGTGAAAAATTTTCTACAGGTTTGAAACGGTCCCAGGTGAATTTTAACTGGTTAAAAGAACAGTTGACTTTCATTTGAGAAGAGTTGACTACACTAGCTTCAAACAGTACATCCAACTTGTTTTGCAGAACCTGAGCACTGTGTGTATCTACTGCGCTCAAAAAAACGAGATTTTGAATTGCAGTGATCTACGACTCCCCGTCGGCAAACAGACATGGAGTTGACACAGTTTCAAAACCCCGCATCTTGTAAGGAAATATTTACTACACAGTAGCAATAAACACCCCGTAAGCCATTGTTAAAAGCAGCGCATGAGACATATGCCCGTAGTTTGCAGAAGAAGGGCTCTAGCCCCCCCCCCTCCCCCCCCTTAACTTCCCATGGAGAAGGGGTGTTTTACCAAGGAAAAATAATGAAAATAGGTGCTTTACAATTTCTTTAACAAGTGCTCCCCTCCCCTCCGTGAAAAAAAAAATTCCTGGATACGCGTGCCTGACATGACTTTTTAAAAGAACGTCTTGCTGGCCGAGTTGGTGAATAATGACATATCTTAGCCACGAAATACCACATACACAGAGCACATTAAGAAACACACAATGACAATACGGGCGACGTTTTCGTGCGTTTCTTCGCTCTGCGTACGTGTTACTTGGCGGATAAGATATGTCATTAAGCAAGTACCAACTAGGCCAAGAAACAGTTTTGCTAAAACAGTTTGTGCATGTGTAATTGTAGGTAATATGTGCGCGCAGATCAGACAAAACACAGGGGAAACGCCTGCCTGAATACACAGGACAAATTTCTGTCTACTTCGTTTTTCATGCGTTCGTTCGATCTTCGCGCACATATCCTACAGTTAGACATGAGAGACAGTTATACCTTTAAGCCGGCCCTCGTAACGCTGGAGTTTTTCTTTTTGCGTGCAGATGATCTCGCACAGCTCCTTGCGATTCGCCTTCTCCGGCACGGCGGCCATTTCCTGACAAAGAAGAGCAAAAGAATACGAAAGAAAGTCATGTGCAGCATCAAAACACTACTATTAATGGTTCAAGCAGAGTCATTGACAGCACTTATCTCGCCGCGATCAACGGAAGAGTATTAATATACTACGCGCGGCACAGCTGTCAAGAGCCTTATTAAGTGCGGCTTGCCTTCCGTATCCTTATCTACGAATTGTTAATCACATTAGACGAAGACATAATGAATTTCGTAGCTATTTCGACCACATCGCGCAACGAGAACACTCCTTTCGCTTCATCGACTGTTGTCGTTCAGAACAGCGACACGAAAACAGAACGGTGTCACGGACGTAATCGCTTACCTGGCGAGCCTCGGGCTGAACACCTGAACACTGTGCTCGCGCTCGAAAGCGGATTAATCAGCCATACGGTCGTCGGCTGACAGCTGTTACGCCTCACATGCTGTCACGTCGCTAGTAGATCAAGCAGAACGAAAACACGGCGAACCCGAACAATATTTGTGTGCCAAAAGCGGTCACCAAAAGCGAAAGCACAAAACCGCAATAAACACAACTTGGATTGGATTGGCTATTTTTGACGCGCAAACGTTTTTAATTCTCTGATCAAAAGGTAGCTATATCAAAGAGTTTTAGAAAATCACAAACACAAAACTAAATAAAAAACTTCCACATATAAGAAGGGGCGTCATAAATTTCTTTTCTACTTATTATTATACATATAACTTTTTAAAGTTTCAGTTTCATTTTTGTTTATGCGAATGTAGCATACGGTTTCTGGAATCTCTAAATGAATGACAACAATAATGGTTTCCTTTGTTTGGTCAAGGTTAGCGCATTATGAATAAAAACTGGGTATCGACGCGCTCGATTGCCTCGTAATGTTGAATGTACTGCAACCGGGCTCCTCGTCCACGTACATACATCACGTGCTTGTAATGGCCGCGACGCGGGTTCTGATTTTTACCAGTACCAAAGGAATATAAAGTACACTTTAAACGTGGCACACCCACGGTCGCAGTGTCAATTAAATTGCCATACAGACAATGAAACAGCAGCACCTACATAACCATCTCATGGACCCAGTGACAAAAGATGGTTTTGAAACAAGTGCATTGAATATTTACTGGCACAGAAACGCAGCACCACTGCAGAAAAACTGTTAAAAGTAATTTGAAAGAATATGAGGCTGGGCATGCTGGTACTCCATATGAACGAACAAGGGGCTACAGAATCGAAAGTTGGGCTAGTTGGATATGCATGGTATAACTGTCAGTTCAAGCGCACGAATAAACAGAAAGGAAGAGAGGACAAGGGGCTGTTAGGTGTTTTTGTCGTACTGCTGTATAGTGCCCAAATCTTTTGTGCACTAGGTGTTATAATTTTAGAAGTACATGCACATTACACACAGAAGATCCATGCGAGTCTCTGCATTCAAAATACTTACAACATGTCACCGTCCACGAGTACAAACCAAATGGCCTTTTCTTCACTAATGAACACTTGCACTCTTGAATGCTGAAATGCACGTGCCAACCTCGTTTCGTTCACCCAGTACTGATCCGAATTGAGAAAGAAACTCAGCTTTCATACGATACTTTTTATTATGCTCTTTTACTCTATATCACGTATGGCATGGAATACTGATGCAGATAATGTAATGACAGCATGTTGGGCCCAAGCTTCGGCAAGATATGCCAAAAATTTTGCATAAAGACGTCCATATAAGAAAGATTTTGATCACTACGTTGCTTCTAGTGGTTAGGCTCTGCTTGGCTTAAATGACGAGTCAAAAATGAGTCACCATAGTATAACGCCAATATAATGCTTATGACTGCAGCAAAAAATGTCACAACATTAATTTAAGGGCGTTTAAGAAGAAAGCAACCGCCTGAAAGAGGCCAGAATGTGGTGGATTTCTTAAGCTTACCTCTTCAACCCGATCACATGCATTCCTAATGAATGCATCAGGTCAAAATTCCATATAACACGTGCAACTTATAAAGATGTAGATCCTAGTGAGCTCACTTATGTACAATTGAAAGTCCTTTCTACTGCTTCGACTTGACCTCTAAGAACCACGTGATTCCGAAAAGAAGAGCAGCGGGCCGCATGATGCTCTCGTCAAACAACATTTTCTTGGCTTCGGCTTTGGTTAGCTCGACCACGTCAATCATCTCGCCTTGTTCTTCGACACCGCCACCAGAGCTGATCTTCATGTCATCGGTCACTTCGACGTAAAACAGCTCCTGCTTGGCACCAAGGATTCCCACACCAGCTCTGGACAAACAAGTAAAAGGCCACGAATAAAGCTGAAGCCCCAAAAGGCAGTCACGCACGTTTATAAACATTAGCATGTCAGCTGCTTCAGTTAACCAAGCTCTGAAAGAGGATACGATACATTTAAAATTGTTCACACAATCGAACTACTGTTGACATTCATGTCAAGTTAGAGTAAGTATGTGCATATTCCTTGATAGTATAAATTATTTCAAGTAATTATCAAACTTCAGTTATACATCCCAGACAACACTTGATGTCCTGAGGTCGTCCTCATATGGTACAATCGTCCTCACACAATTCTTCTTGACCTTAGTACATACTGAGGACGACACAAGCTGGTTTGCCCCAGAAACGTCTTTTCGAGTGCTTTCTGAGGACAACAATTGGTCCGGAAAAGGTCCTGTTAAGGATCTTTTGGTGATGACAAAAGCATTGCACTGAGCACTTAGATATAATTCCTGAAGACTTTTGCGCACCAAGTAGATGCATTTCATACGTAAAAACTTTCTCCACACGTTTGTTTCTTACAGTCATAAAGTTATTGTATATTTCCGTCTCGTTTTTTTTTTTTTTTGCAGAAAATTTCCAAATTATGCAACGTGCTTAATGAGACACATGCGTAATCAATTGACTTAGGTATCGAACCTGGTATTGCGAAATGTCCATTTGAAACAGTGTGTTCTTAAATGTCACAGCCCTAAATTTGTCATTATACGTCGCTGTAGCGCGTAGTAACAAACTAGCAGCTGGCAACCATTGACTATGCGGCACCATTCTAGATAGTCAAGTAGCCAAGCCAACGGACTGTCAAAATAGCAGTGGTGGTCTTGTCAGAGAAAGTCACGGAGTGGGGAAAGTGCAGTGAACTAGTGAAGGTTTGTGTCCTTTGTTGTTTGTGTGCATGGTTAGAAGTGAGATATGTGTGAGAGTGTAAGTCGTAGGTGATGACGGTAGATAAATTGCCGTGCTGATGGGTGCACTGGCCTGCTCAACGTTCCGACTGATCATGGATGCATTGTCACCAGCCGACCACAGCGAGGTGTGGTTCGAAGCAGCCTGGAACAACAGCCAATCGCGATCAATTGGGCTTCGAAGCAGTCTAGTCCCAACGTGAAAGGATCGACTTCTGCATCTGACACATGGCCCGACCTCGGGCAAGTCAAGTCAACGCCCGTGTTGAGTGTACTGATAGGCTGTCATGCGGAGCCTTTAGCACTAGTGAGTGCATTGGGCGCGATACACGTGGTGATGAGGACACTGTGTCAAACTTTCGAAGAAGATTGCAAACTTAGTTGATTGAGCTGTGTTGACTGCCTTGATACTGCTTTTCTTTTTTCAGAATATACGCGGACCCAAATGCCTGACAAAGCTGTCTATTGTGATTAATTACTGTTAAATAAATAAATTTCAGTCTATAAGCTTTGTTTGTTTTACTCTAAAAGTCCAGCACTGTCACCTCTCTGTTGATTGATACAGTATATATACTCGAGACCTCGCCGGTGTTTTTCTTTTGATGTATTAAAACGTCATGAAAAGAAGTAAATTCTAAGTAGTATCAGTGCCCACAGTACGGAACCGGCCACGCTATCGTTATTCTGAAAAGATACTGAAAAAGTCCTGAATTGTTGTTTTGAGGATGTGCTGAGATTGTTATGTGTACGGACAAGGGGACGGGATTAGTGCCTTTCTAGTACCATAAGAGGACATTCTGAGGGCATCGGATTGTCCTCACGGGGGCATACTGAGGATGTCCGGAGGTTGTGTTTGTGTTGTCTGCGATGTAGTCATTGATTATTTGATAATGCATTTGAAAGCACTGCGCAAGTGAGCACTGATAATTTTTCTTAGATTACAAACTTTCTTAGAAACCTAGAGAAAACCTAGAAGAAAGGAACAAAATATTTCTCGAAATACAAATGGCTCCATCCTCAGTTTCAGAAAAGGACCCAATGTTTCGAGACCGGTTCAGTCCCTTCCCCAGGAAGGATTGGTCATGAAAGCAGTGCAGCTTCCTATTTATTTTCTCACCTCAGCTCCCTCTTTTTCATCAAGCCCCAAAAAGCAGTGCCAGAAGTAGCAGAGTTGATTACAAAATGATTCAAGAAACATGCACTAACGTCCTGGCATTAACGCCTTAAGAGTATTTCTTAGATCTGAAGTGCTGCATGAACGTCACAAGGAGCCCTGCAGAATCGTTTCAAGTAATTATCAAGAGACCTCATAATCGGGGTCTATTGTTTTTTGAATCCATGAAGTATGAGCACCAGTGCTCATTCAGGGATTACAACAATGAGCTTCATCATTATCATCATCACCATCATCATCAGCCTGACTACGCTGCTGCAGGGCAAAGGCCTCTCCCACGATCTGCCAATCAACCTGGTGAGCTTGCTGGAAGCTGAACAGTTGATGGGGGGGGGGGGGGGGGGAGGCAATAACTAGACAGGTGGTGAGGATAACATAGTTCCATGATGCCTGTTACCCGGACATCAAAGCTGTGGCGCTTACTTTGTGCGTACAATTGATTACAGAGGATTTGCAGGGGCCCCTTGACACTTTTGCAAGTAATTGTCGGATGGCCTCACTACTTGGGGTTAAAATTGGTGTTACAGTTAAATCAAAATTGGGGTTAAAGTTTCATTTCTGAATTTTTTCACCAAAACCTATGTGCGTGACGTAAGAAATTTCGACAAATAGTTTTTGTATTTTCACGACATTGGCTCGGTAAAATTTTCTGAAACTTCGCATGTTAGCTTTATGGCACCCACAGATAAGAATGTACTACAATTTTATTGATTAGAAGCTACATACAACCCAGCAGACTTGTTCAAAAATTATGACGTCATGATGCGGGAATCCGGAGGTGGCGTCTCCACTCGCATTTTCTTTTCACTCGTTTTCTCACTTACCAAGCACCGTGTCGTGGTAAGAGTGGTTTTTTCGAGATTGTGAAATTGTACTTTACTAATTTTTCAGAAAATCCTTTTGCTGTTTTGCGTCCCTTTAGGATTCACACTGGTACCCGCCGATTTGGTTGAACAGTACTAGGAGTGGCAGGAGCAATGGTTACCTGAATGAGGTGACCCGTTGTACGCTGCTCAAGGGCACATCGTATCCGCACTCCTCCTTGATCTCTTCGCGCATTGTCTCGGCGGAGGACAGTTTGTCATTGTCGATTATGCCCGCACACAGTTCGAGCGTCACGCCCAACTTTCCTGGATACTTGTTCGTGTCGATGGGCTTGCCCGAAGAGAATTCGTGTGGTGGGATCTGACCGTAGTAGACAGCTGAAAGAAGTACAAGAATTACTCATTCGCGAGAGCAATTCACTGTGAAATGCATGCTATGTAACCACATGGCAGAACCCTAACCGAATGATCTGCTACAGTTTGCCATTTGCTTAACAGATTACGCATTGTTATTTTTGCTCTTTTCGTCGAAATGAACTATGAAGGTGCGTTTTGAGGCTACACGTATGTAGTTATGCACTCATGCTGTCACTTGACAATGCCAACATTACTTTTCAGTGCCTACTGGCCCCATCAAGCCTATTTCATGCTGACAACCGAACCTTTATGAATGCTGCCAAATAAATTATACTTCATAAAGTGTTACAAAAGGCACCCAGGCTACGGCTATGAACAAACAAACAAAAAACGAAGTAAAAAGTGATCGTGCTTTGTAATAATTTACTCAATTAGGCACTATCAAGAACTATAAGCAAGATAAAGCTAGCATATTTCATTTAATAAGTTTGCCCAAAATACCTGTTATGCTACAGTTTATTCCCAGTTGAAACCTATTACTTTTATACTGTTATTTTTTTATCACTTTGAGTGATATTTCCTCGCATAGACGCTGCATGTTTTAAAATATACGCACAACCGATCCCACTTGTACATTCTCGATCAGTAGCAGACGACATTACAATGGTTACCATAGTTTTCCGAGTCGCCAGAAATAATCTAAATAGCACCAGTTTTGCCTTCCCCAAGCTTTCGTCACGCAATAAACGCTAGTGCGAGCAGCTAGCACCTCAAACTTCCTACAAGGAAAATGGGCGACCGATTCCGGAAAATAAACATGTCGTAACACGCAGTTTACGATCACGACACTCACCTGGTCGGAACTGCCTGACGAATAAAAGGACATCCCTGCTTTTGTTGTATATAACGGCCGAGACACTGCGAAGCAAAACAATTACGTTCTGGTTCAGAACACGCGCGGTAGTCAAGTATAAACCACGCCACTAGACGCACACACTGAGAATCACGCTATTTAACACGTGATGGGCACCAATGAAACAGACATTGGCACAAACCTGTCGTGGGTCTTCATGAGGTCCCATATCCTTTGCTTTCCGTTCTGCGGAATCAAGGAACACCGAAGGATAACAAGTCAATCAGCAGGAAAGGATCGCGGAGGTGGTCACATGCTTCGCCAGATCAGCTGGCGATTCAAGATCGGCTCACCTGCTTGAAAAGCAGCCGCGTAGGTTTGATGTACGCGGAATTCTTGAGCTCCGCGACCCGTACGTCGTCGATCTTCTCCATAACTACGTTGGACGTGGACAGAGAGCGTCTAACCGAGGAACAAACACTGGCGGCGGGACCGCCCGAAACTATCAATTTGGTGGACCGCGGCCAAGCTACAGCGCGCCAACATCGAACTCCGCCGATCATCGCTCACAGCACCACGACTAGCTTAGTAAGGTAAAATTTTATTGGTCGCTTTTCGTAAAAAACGGTTCACGAGCGCGGCCCGAGACGTAGATAAGCGCCTTCATTTTTTCCGAGGAAGACGTATTTTACGCAACAATCTTTTATATCAGATAAGATGCGCGATGCAACTATCGAGCCGCCCCGCGTAGGGAAACGTAGAACTAAAATGTCGTCCGCTGCCACGTTTCTTTTGCGCCGTTCCGGTTCGAGTGCTTGATCTTGTGCTGTGTTTCGCTCGGCAATCAAAGTGTAAAGAAAGAGAAAGCGGCTA
Organism: Rhipicephalus microplus; assembly: GCF_043290135.1. Classification (NCBI taxonomy): domain Eukaryota; kingdom Metazoa; phylum Arthropoda; class Arachnida; order Ixodida; family Ixodidae; genus Rhipicephalus; species Rhipicephalus microplus. The sequence continues at coordinate 198,252,833 of NC_134705.1, read as the reverse complement.
CAGAGGCACCTTCTCAAAGGCCATTGGACGACGCCATGCGTAACAGTGTCGCGACCCTGTAAACACTTGCGCAGCGACAGCAGGCGCGCGCGTTTAGCGTCGTTTAAGAGCTCCTGTGCACCGTATTAAATATTCAATTAGGCGACACATTCAAACCTGAACCCAAATATTTAGCTGTGGGCTACAGATGATGCTGTTGTGCCAATCTCAAGAAAGAGCGCAGCCTGTGATCAGACCCGGAACACTGCCCGGAGAGTGTTTTAATACGATGAAACTGGTTGTAGATTCGAACTTATCAGTATACAAATACATTACAGATGATTAAAGGCTCACATTTAAGATGGTTCTTACAAAATCCGTTCACTTTTTATAGAAATGGCTCAGACACTGCGCGCTAACAAGTTGTGTTGTCACAATTATCGTGGTTTAGATTTTAATTTATCAATATGAATAGAAAGATTGATGTTGGCATTGACTGTTTTTGCAATAACCTTCGTTTTTAGGCCTTGAGTGGTTTACAGTGTGTTAATAAAACACACACTTGCATGTGCAGAGTGGAAATTAGTCAATTAAGACACCGTGCATGTTGTTACGGGGACAACATTTTATTGCATCAGAAATCAAGATGGGAACACATCACAGATATCCTGAGTTACCTTATTCCGTTTTATTTCAATTACCGCTATTGCCAACATGGTGACATCAGTCTCACTGACTGCACGATAACATTTTGAGCGTATAATTGGTTTATTTACAAAGTATAAAAACAGTAACACTTAAAGAAAATAAAATTGTGCTTTTTCCTGGGTGCTGTACAGCATGAATAATTGATACATAGGCTTCTGGCACATAAGGCCTTGCTACATTCTACAAACCTTCAACAATACTACTGGCTTCCTTCGTAAAACAGTGTCACTCATCTGTTGTATCACATTTTGCATGATTAGAAACTGTTCCAAGCGTAATGCTGGTCAAAAAGTCACATCAGTCACTTACGAAACTAAACGTGCGAGCCGCATTCGGGCTTCTGCGAGTCCTGAAGCACATCACATTGAATTTCAACTTCCAGAATGCTCTCCCAACTAAGAAAATTGAAAGAAGTGAAGTGGGATGTTATATAAAGCAGTCTTAATTTACAAGATGTCATTTTGAAGGCGACACACACCCACACACACACACATGCATATTAAAGCAGTACAAAAAATCTTTATGGTACAGTATATGGCAGACAAAACGTCCTGGGCTCCCCAATCAAACGATAGCGGAGGCTTTACAAAAGTCAAGAATGTCTTTGGCACGGCTTTCGGATATTTTGATCCGCTCTTGAAGCTCCTCCACTGAACTAAAAAAGATATAAAAAGAAAAGGAGACAGATTTGATATAAGAGACACAGCAACAATCAGTGTAAGAAGCACATTCAACGCTGCCTAGGTCTGAACATTCAGTCAACAAGTGGACAAAAAAATACTGAAACCGATTTTGTTAGTTTATGTCATTTAACCATGAACTTACATTGTTTGGTTACATTATTGCAGAAGAGCCCAACAGTGACACTAATAACTGCATTTTCTCACAGAGAACAACAAAGTGTTTCGTTTTGCTTTTTCTCATCTTTTGAGTAATTGAGTTGGTATGCATTCAAGAAGAAAATACGCTGTCATGTGAGAGGATGAAGTAAAATTAAAATACTTTTCATATAACTAGCATACTTGCTACACAAAACTTGCTCATAGGCAACAGCAAAGTGGCTAACATAAACAAGATTTGCTGCATGAGCACAAGAAGAAGGCCTTAGGTTGTTGCAGCAAATGCATTCTGAATATGAAAAACCACACAGCTGTTATTAGGCACACCTTACTAAACAGTCTCTTCTTTTATTGCAATATTTATACCAACAATAATAAACTGAACGAGGTGTAAATACACTCCTGAATGAGCATGAAATGGCATTTAATACTTCACAACTTTTTGCACCAATCTACATCTTTTTTTGAAACTGTGGGTGTCAGCCTTTGTTTAAAAGAAGATGCGAGTCAAAAAATGCAAGTTATTTCCAAAATTACATATTTTTTTATTATTAATGTCATTTGCTTTCACAAGTTTGGTTTCCCTACTTTCACAACAACAATAAAAAAAGACTGAAGATTTTAAGTAAACTCGAAGTAGATTAAAATCGCCTTTAAAGAGCACAAGGTGGTTACCAAGAACCAAAAAGAGCTCATTGTTCAGAGCCTTCCGGAAATCGTCACCTCTCATTGCTTGCCATTGAATTTCGCATGAGGAGTTCACTAAAAGCCACATGCTCAGAATAACAATAATTGTCAAGCTCTCATGATGGAATAAATCATATTAAAAAACATATCTTTGCCATATAGATGAGCTTTGACTTATACCTTTAAAATACATCTTTCTCAAGATACGTTTTCTGGCAACTTCTTGAGTTTAGACGTGTTTTTGGTACTCCTGATAGCCAGATCAAGACGAAAATTTTGCCTAGATATTCCTTATCATGTGCAGGGTGCAAGTATCTTATTTAAAATTTGATATTGCCTGCATAATTATTACGAACCTAAAGCAAGCAATTAGTATGGGCTGAAAACTCTAAGAATTCTCACATAATTTTTGTTGTCTATTAAAATGTCTCATACGCACCTTCTTGATAGTTATTTGCATTCTACAGTTAATGTGGGGCAATGTAAGCCAATAATGGCTCAAAACTATAAAGGCTTAGTGGCACAAAAAGTTTATCAAAAACAAACTATACCTTACACATTGTCATGGCTCAAAACAAAACTGCACAACTTACCATAAAACTAATTAAATAATTTAAATCGGCATAAAAGTTTATATATACAGCAAAAATATTCATTGTTCATTGCCCTAGGCTACATGTTATCAAAACTTTATTGAATCACATCTCTCCTTAAAGAGATACTCAACAAAATTATTGCTGGCAATATTTTCAGTCAAACTGAAAGATTAGGTGAGACACAACTTTCATTTCACACAAAAACTAGCAGAATATAACGAAGTTCATGAATATTTCACCAATAGCCACATCTAGCGGATGAACCGTGAACTATAAATACATAAAATAAATAGACAAGATGATGTTTGGCGACGTTTTAGATGCGGAGCATCTTATACTCGCGCCTTGTAGTGCGCCGTCCGCGCCGTCCGCACCGCTTCTCGAACATTCGACAGCTGACGCGCGCGCATGCGCCGTCGCGCCGTCGCCCACTCTTCCACCATCTGTGCATCCCTTCCTCCTCTACACACCGCGCGCGCTTCACTCCTCCACCATCTGTGCACCCTTCCTCCTCTACACACCGCGTTCGACATCTACAATTCTCCTGATTCTCCAGTGGACGCGCATGTGGCATCGCGCTTCGAGAACATTCAACAGCTGACAGTGCATGCGCCGTCGCGCTGTATTGATACTCAAGGTCGGCGCTCGCTCGCTCAGTTGCCGCTTGTCGGTTGGTTTGTACGGCGCGTCGACGTCCAAGGTCGCGGTGAAATGAATTCCAACGTATCCACAAACACAATGATCGACATCCCTTCGACCAGCGCCGCCCTTTCGCATACGTGTGTACGTGTTCACTCATTTAACACCCCCTCCTACAACCACGTTAACCAATTTAGCCATCGACCCAAGTAAGTCGCAATTTAACACCCCATTTCACAACCACGTTAACCAATTTAGCCATCGACCCAAGTAAGTCGCACTTTAACACCCCGTTAACCAATTATATGGTCCGCATCCTCCTCAGTGTTCCCCCGAGGGAAGCTGCGGGCAATTTTTGTGCATCCAAAACGAACATGCCAAAATTCCAGTTGTCGCCCACGCCTATCAACACACCCAGCCCCGCTACGGTTTCTAGAACCACTACAACAGCACCGGCAGCGAGCAATGCTCCTGGGTGCGATGAAGAATGGCACGTTTCAGTGCCTTTGTGGAAAGACCAGAGTAGAATGCAAAGGAGGGGTGGAGAAAGGAAAGAAGCCGAACAGAAATGCGTGCACCCTCCACATGACGTCAAGGCTCGTGCCGGAGCGTAACAGATGCGCGCCAGAAATCCTTCAAAAATACAACCAACGGTTTAAAAATATGTGAAACAAGCTCTGCTTATCGGAACAGCCGTGTCTTCAGTGTGGATTTAGAAGTGTGGCAGCTTGGGCTAGTTGGTATGGCATGACGATAGTTATAGCGCGAAAAAAAATGACGACACAGAGACAAGAAGGACACGAAAAACATGAGCGCTAACTTCCAACTGAGTTTATTGCGCAGAGCACGAAAATATATAGAGGAGACAGTAACCATGTGATAAAAACCATATGGCACAAAGAGCAGAACATGAGTAAGAGAAAAACAAAGACAAAAAACAAGAGCACAGAAAAACGGCAAAGAAGAATTTATAAGAAAACGAAACAGAAAAGTAAAGATAATATGACTACTTGCACGCATCGAAACCTTCAAAGTAGTTATATTATCTTTACTTTTATGTTTCGTTTTCTTATAAATTTTTCTTTGCCGTTTTTCTGTGCTCTTGTTTTTTGTCTTTGTTTTTCTCTTACTCATGTTCTGCTCATTGTTGCATGCTTTTTTTGCATGGCATTTGTAGCATGCTTTAAGTGCTTTCTCTCTCCCTCTTTTACCAGTGAACACACCGAAAGCCTGCTACCTTGGGGGGGGGGGGGATGAAGGGGGACAAGAAGACACATTTGATTGTCAGCATACGTCATAACCTTGAACAATTTTTCTTTTTTCCTTTGAACTTGTGGCTTACTTTGAGTGCGATTGCAAGCGCGTGTCCGGGTATGGGACGACATATCGCAGCGGCCACGGTAAGTATGCAGCACGCAGTGTTCAAATTAGCCAACAAACTCGCTCATCTTTCGACTTGCTCATCTCCACCTATGGTTCCCAGAACTGGTATGAACAACACTGTCAGCGAACAATGCTCCCGGTTGAGGCAAAGCACCGGCAATTTTGTGGAAGGGGGAGAGTGGGACGAAAGGAGATGTCAAGAAAGGGAAGAGGAGGACAGGAACACGTGCATCTTGCGTACGCTCAGCGACTGTGACGACACAGATTGCACTCGTGTGCAGCCACCACACGCCAACAATCCATCAAAAATATCGCCAACTGTTTCAAAATAAGGAACAAAAACTCTGTTTATTAGAACAGTGAGGTCTTCAGAGTCGAATTTCGAAGTTTCGTCGGCTGTACCGATTTCTGTTCAGTATCCCTTTGAAACAAAGACTTTCATCAAAACCAGCATCATCTTTAGTGACAAGATTCTTAGCAGCCTGGTGCAGCTATCAAGAGAAACTGCGAATATCAGTAGCCATACTAATAGTTTTGAAGCAAGACCGATAGTTGGGCTAGTTGGTAATGTGCATTTTATGCAACTTCCAGTGCTCAGACATACGAGACATAGTAAAAGAAATGCAACACAGTGCCTCTATAAATTGCATCATAAAAGTTCTGATGTCATGTCTCAATCTTTGGGCACTGCAACGATTTTGTATCGTAGCCACAGGCAGGCACAACTTGAACATGTTCGCATGAATACCAAACCGGGCAAGCTGGTGCTCACCAATAGTCAACAAAAGCATTTCTTTCTGCCGCTGTTTATTTTGCTGTTAACTATCACTTTAAAACTAAAGGTTCATTGCAGTTTCTTACCTTTTCACGAGACTCCGCACAGAGGGATATGCGGTGGTTAAGCTGATTGCTGTAGCCAAGCTGACCTTCGGAAATGCGAGGTAGAATTGCACGACCTGGAACACAATGGCGGACATGTAAAAACCTGCTCACATTGGGAAAACAAAATACCGTATTTACTCGCGAAATTAATGTATACTTTTTTTTCCCGAAAAATAGAAGCGAAGTTGGGGGTGCGTTTATTATGTGGGTAAAATTTTATGAATACTTTTTCGGGATGAGCGAGAAAATGCGGTATTGCAAAAGAAAAGTTAGGTCGCTTAGCTTTTCTCAATTGACATACGCGTACACTGTTTGGAAACAACTTCTTTACTGCACTTCACTCATCTTTGGTGGTTGACGGCGAAAAAAAATAAATCCAAATTTTGACGACTGAAGTTGGAGGTGCGTTTATTGTGTGAATGTGTTCATTACGCAAGCAAATATGGCAGGCAGTGCACGCGGTACTCACGGGATTCTTGCCCTGAAGGCATTTGGGTGATGCAAGCGCCATGCCCTTCTGGGACTCTTTCTTGGCGAGGGCGACAACTACTTTGGCCGTGTTTGCTGAAAGCCACAGAACAGAAATGACCACTATGTGAGGGTGAGCAAGGGGCAAGCCTCTGCGTTACATAACCAACTCATAAAATTTAAAAGCTAACTAATGTGATAGGGCTAATGCCTCAAATGTACGTAACACGTAACTTACATTTGGCTGCATACCACACTTACACGATTTTAGGTCGATACATTTTGTCTAAATTAAAAATCTGAAATCGGGGGGTCGACTTGCAATGGAAACCAAAACTAGAGCTCCACCCACCCCCCGGTTCTATATTCGAGTCGACTTACAATCGTGCCAATATGTTATTTCATGTTTGAACGTACATGTTATAGTTTTTCATGTCACTGCAATGTGAACCCTCAATTCTGTCGCAGCAATTGAATAAACCACAAACAGCGACTGTACAGAAACAATGGCTACACATTAATCTAAGTCAAGCTTTCAATCTGCTTTGCTGCTACATAAGTGGTAATGACAAAATACATATGAATATTCCAAGTTCCATCTTGAGCACCCACCTTGAGAATCCGAAAAGAACACCTTGGCATGCGTAGAGTTCAGGAACATCAACATGTTGTCAAAGTACTTCGTCCTCTTGCTAAAGCCACATGTAAGAGAAAAGCGAAATAAATAACGGAACCATTAAACAAGGGGCCAGGACATCAAAAACGAAGCAGTCTGAAATGGTCTAGATCTTGCATGGCAGTATTTGAAAAAAAAAAAATGAAGACAATTTGCTGTCTTTGTTGTGGCACCAAGCTTGATCAAATGAGATTTGTCAATTTGCTCCAGTTTTCAACATATACTTAGAAATATGACACATTTGAAAAATACAGGTTCTGAAGAGAAACGGGTTATCAGCTTCAGTTTCGCATAGCCGACATCAGCAAGAGAAAATGCCGTTCAGATTCACTGGTTTTGAACAGCCAAAGGTAAAGTGTCATAATTCAAATTAAAGGAAAAGTTCACAAAAAAAAGAGACGGCTCTTTGTCTGAAAATAAGAAGTTACGAAATTACACTAAAACAAGTTTATGAGAATTTAAAGTGTAGCAACGACTTCTTTTATCCTGACTAAAGCAAGACACCTCTAAACCGAAGTGCATACTATGAGACAGAGCTGAATCAGCAGTGATATTCATAAAAAAACATTGAAGTGTTCAGTCCTACGTCTGTGTTAGTTGTTCTATTTCATGCATTTTAACAACAAAGTACCAACAAGGTGAAGCAGTTGATTTTAGAAGTACTTTTTTTCATCAATCAAGCAATGCTCACAAAGTTAGGCACAAGATTTGTTAAATCTAAAACACATGTCACCACTATTAGCCCATTTTCAATGCATTCCTTTAAGTGGTCATCTTGGGTTGCCATGACAGCTCAAAGAACAAGTTTCAGCCAATGAGCATTTGCGTACACAGCACTTCAAGCTCTCCCCAGCAGTCTGGAATGACGAGACCCTATTATTCAATCATGCTGGTATCAGTGGAGTTTTTCAACCATACGAGTTGGAAAACTCACCTTAGGTACTATGTATTTAATGTCTGGACATGCCACTCGTCAAAATTGTGGGGGGTCAACTGATTGTAGAGCCACCTGAAGGTCCAAATATAAAACTAATTCTTGACTTCTTTACATTTTGCATCACAGAAGAAGGCATGCCTAATGAAGTGATCAGTGGGCTCACATTTGAGATTTACTTTTCAAAGATTATACTGTGGTCATTAATCTCTTCGTTTCTTTTTCAAGGTACTTTACTTAATGTTTCTCATGGCAACACACTGTGACGGTGAAGACTACAGAGGTGCGGTGTGGTCTATGTTGTCGCTCCCAGGTTACACAAAAGAGGAGAAAGAATCAACGGCTTGTTTTTCTTTGTTGAATACAATCTTATAGAAAACCAAAAAAGATTATGTAAAAAAAAATATAGGGGACATTATCTGTAAACTGACAGTAGTTTCGTGATTGTGATGTGAACTTAAATTAAAGAGGACAACAAAACAACTTTGCCCCCGGTAGGGACATGATCTACAACCATCGGATAATGAGTCCAGCGCTCTACCAAGTGACCTACAGCGGCGACCGTCCTTCTGTACATTTTATTGGATCTTTTTACGAGCTGGCTGCTGACCACTAAACCCTAAAATACTACCTGAAGGCCTCAAGTCTGTCGAAACGAGACTCTCGCTCGTGAGTTTGCTTTCCTCCATAAGTATTTCCTGGTTTCGGGATGCAGTATTGAAACCGATATGATTGAACAATTCTGGGTTGCAATACTAGACGTGGCAAGCTCACAATGGTCGTTCGCCAGGCTTGACCCTCTGTGGCCGCTCAAGGATGAGGCACGGTCGATCGTACAGCTCGAACAGGTGCCTCATTTCGGCCACGAGGCGGGAGTTGTTCTGGGGATTGCCAAAGTCGGCCAGGGCCTTTCGCAGTATGCAGCACCTCCTTCCCACTACAAGGCTTCCAGCCGCGAGGGAGAAGACCTCCACTTGTATGCCTTTGAAGGCACGCAACGCAGACACGAGGGCCTGTGGTAGCAAGTAGGGCGGGCGATTAGTAAACTTGAGGTTCAAAGCAAATTCAAGTGAATGGTGACTTGGTCGAACGATTTTAAACGGAATTGTTCGAATAGGGGAGATGATTTAGACTCCAAGCAAAAGTTTTGAAGAAACCCGACGTTTCGAAGCCGACTTAGATCCTTCCTCAGGAGTGACTGCGCAGACTACGTAGCAGCGGCGTCTTCAAAGCAATCGCGGGGTGGATAATGACCCCCCCCCCTCTCTCTCGTTTTGCCGTGGAGGGCAGTCCGTGTGTATACACTGGGGGAAGGGTTCCGAGAGAGCGGTTGATGTTATGGGCTGTCCTCTGTATGTCACCCCTGAGGAAGGAACCAAGTCGGTTTCGAAACGTCGGGTTTCTTGAAAACTTTTGGTTGGAGTCTAAATCATCTCCCAGTTTCATACCCAACCAGAGAGGCTTCTGTCGAATGTTTACATTCAATTGTTTGAATAGTAGTATGTATCACATATTATAAGAAAAACTGAGCATTTTCGTCACGACCCAACTTGCTTGCTCAATATTTTTGAGAATTACAACTAGGCTTGTGCGAATGTTACTTTTTTTTAATTTTCTGCTAAGTGAAAGCAGCTGAGAATAGTAGCAAGATTTGAATAGTTACAGGGTGCAAGCTGTAAAAGGTACAAGATGGTTCATTTTAAAATTTGCTATAATTAGTGTATACAAGCCAGTATAACACGCTTTCAAAATTTTTGAAAATGTTAATTAAGGTGCAAACAATATGTACGTTTAACCTTAAAATATGGCCTCACGGCAGAGCAGCTGCATGCTGCAGTGAAGCGACCCTTTCAGGAGGTTACAGCAATAAAATGTTTGAATCGCAGATCAAAATTTTATTAATTTCAAATTCATGACAAAGCAGTGCAAAATGAATCTTGATAACTTACTCTAGCAACAGGTAATCATTCAATTATGTCAATTATTATGCTACCAGCGCACATGATAATGAAACATGACAATGATGACAACAGATGAGCAGCCAGCAAATTTTTGTGACGAGTGAATACAGTGTGCGAAAAGAACACAGCATACCTAGTGCCATGACAGAGACCCTATATAAGTATGTGTTTGCCATGTGTTTGCAATGTGTTACAATGTATGTGTTTGCAAGTCTATCTAAACATTGACAGGAACAGAATCAATGCAATGCTTACCGTTCCTGATGCTATCTCTCTGGTGTCCACTATAATTGTGATAGTCTCGTCGATTTGAACCTGAGGAAGACGTCAAGCACATTTGTTTTAAAATGCAACTCTGTATATAAATGGCGAGATTTATTTGTACTAGTGCACTGTACTCGTGTGTCAAATCAAAAAGGGCCTCTCAGTTTTCATTTAAATACCATCAGATCCCAAATTCAAGTCACCCACACTATGCTTTCACAAATGTTGAAACTGGGGCAGAAAGACAAAAACTGGCAAGTGCTTAGCAGACTCTATTTAAAGGGGCCCAGAACACTCTTTTAGCATGGTCTGAAAGTGTTGCCGATCGGTAGCCCAAGATCCTGAGAACACGTAAGCCAAACATTATGGCACAGCACGCGGTCTGCAATTGAAAATAGTCGGCTAGAAGTCATTCCCTCTTTTCTCAACTAAATGATGCCATGAACCCAAAGGACCACCCATAAACCCAAAGTCCACAACCATTGGCTGATATGAGCATTGCAAGTTCACTCATACTTGATGGACTCTACACATTTTTATGGCAGTCAGGAGGCAATAAGCTTTTTTATTGATGCTAGTCAATAATTTATTCATTCGTTTAACTATTATTACTTTAAAAAGTGTTGCAGGACTTTTTTAAGTCAAATAAGCAGATTATTATGATTCAGTTTATAAGGATCTGTTTTCTACACAATTTAGGTAAACTGGAGGCCCACATTCAGATGAATTTCTGCTCTCAAGCATTGTAAAATTTTGTTTTATTTTTCGATTGCGAAACAAATGTATTTTTACTTAGATGAGTTATGTTCAACAACCGTTTTTATGCTGTTCCCAAATACTTGAAGTTGGTATTTTAAAAAATACTGCAATACAATGAAGAGAAGTGCTAGGAAAAAATGGAAACAATTTTTAAATGTCTGGCTCGAGAATATGCCTGTTATACATATCTCATAAACAATAATTTAAATACTGAAGTGCAGCACACTAGAAACAGTAAACTCAAAACCGTAGATACCGACAAGCAACAAGTTCTTCCTGAATCACATGACTTCTTTAGCAATATTGCTCTTACTGATTTCATTGTATCAAGAAACTTAACTGAATAAACTTGATTTATGCAAGATTACTCTCCGATTTCAATGGTGTCTTGAAATGCAACTAGAGAACAGCCAGTGTAGGCACTACCCCAATTTCTTCTTGCCTGCATTTGTTGGGACATTTTGCCCAACCCTATGTGTCAAGAGCTGTAAAGCTTTTTGGCAAATAGAACTTGCATTCGTGAACTTTTAAACACAAGAAAAAAAACAAAAAAAAACAGGAGGGTTGGAAGACACAGTTTACGACAACGACACATATCACTCATGTCACTCTTACGCAGTTGCCGTACAAATGTGGAAGCGTAGCATACCTGGGCTTCTATAGGCGACTGACAGACGTCTGTCGAAAGGCTTCTTTTGTTGTGAAGACTGGCCATATGCGTCCTGCGAAATTCTTCCTGCCTGATTTTTTGAAGCCGAAGCCGCTCTTCTCTCGACAACACTCGGGAGGTTTCCGATCCTGGCGTCAACGCGGACGTTAGGTTTCCTGGAAGACTGGCTAACGCGCAGCCTGAAACCTCGGTTGCGGCAGCGACGCACCTGAAAACTTCCGAAGCTGGCTTGGCAAGTTCCTCGCCTCGGTGTTTTCTGCTGACCGGACTGTCATCGACCTCGATTTTCTGGCTTTTTGAGATGTATTTAGTGCGGCATGATTCCTCTTCACTGGTAGACGATATTTGAATTCTCCTTTTGCGCTGCCTCGTCTTTGCACGGCTGCGCACAGGTGATTCTTCTTCTTCGAGCTGCACGCAAAGAAATGTGACAAAAATGAGCCATGAACATCTGTGCATAACGTACAGCTGTGCGTAACGTCACCTGATATGCACCACTACAACAAGAAAAAAATTAGCATTTTAGCTACAGTTTGATGCAAGGTATAGGCCTATGCCAACTTGGTTTTTCTATGTACTACTGGTCTCTGCAATTGTTCCGAGTTGTATGCATGAAAAAAAAAAAACATAGTAAACAATAACAAGCAAGTATTCTTATTAAAATAATGTTGTTCTTCTTGCATGGGAAGCTTTTGCATAATATAGTGCGGCCAATATACGGCAGCATGCATAAACCAAAGTATCTGCTGAACAGCCATTATATGGCTAGCACATCTCAGGCAACTGTGACTTGATGGCACACAACAACGATAACAAGAATGATAGTGACAACAGCAGCAGCAGCAGCGACAACAACAGTGGCAACACTTACGATGACGGCAACAGCAGCAACAACAACAAGAAAAACTGCTCTTCTGCAGTCATATGAAAATAATTACCATCAAAAGGATCATCTGATTAAACCAAATCAGCAATTACAACCAACAGATCTGGATCACACAATTCACAACTCATTCATTGTCGTCAGCATCATCACCACCAGCTGCATCCTGACTAAGCCTCTCCCTGACAAAGGCCTCTCCCACGTTCCACCAATCAACCCGGTCCTGTGCTTTCTGCTGCCACATTATACCACTAAACTTGGTAATCTCATCTGCCAAACTAATTTTCTGTTTACCCCTAACACACTTGCCTTCTGAAATCAAGTCAGTTACCCTTAATGACCGGCGTTTATCCTGCCTACGTGCTCGGTCCATGTCCATTCTTTTTCTTAATTTATATTTCAATTATGATGTCTTTCACATCCATTTGTGCCCTGACCCACGCTGCTATTTTCCTGTCTCTTAAGGTTACACTTATCATTTCCCTTTCCATTCATAGAACTCATTCATGGGAGACCAAAAACTCCGTTCCCCACACACAATGCGGGCCACAGTATAGCACATTGGCTGAGAAAAGAATAACCTACCAAATGTTATGGCAATGTAAAGGGAACCACGTTTTCATGGTAGGGGAACAGAGCAGAAATATGACACGAACTATGTTCACAAGCACGGATGAACGACAAGGAAGCGCAACTCAATACACTAGAACAATGTTTGCAACAATATATATACAGTGCTCACAAACCGAAATGTGAGATGAAAAATTTTATTATAAGACTGGTATATGCAATTGCTGTATCATGTCATGCTAAATGTCATGTTGGCTCCTGTTTAGGGGTCACAGTCAAAATTATGGCACCATTGCAAGAAAAATGAAGATGGTGAAAACATAAGACTGTGCATTACTTTGATGTAAATAAACGCATTTAAATTCATGAGTACCGCACAACATCGCGAATGTTCATGCCTGAGACACTCACTATTAACTGCTACTAATAAGCTGAGCTAAGCAAACAGGATAAACAGAGACCTAACGCTACCTGGTCAGATGCTGAGGAACTCAGTCGATGCAAGGCCGAGGAGTCATCACTACCCACGCAAAAGCTGTCTCGCTCGTAGTCGGCTTCATCTTGGGACACGGCTTGCGAAAACACCTCAGAGTATCGAACATGATTTGAGTGGCCTATTTTGAACTTGGCAGGATTGACTGGGCTGCGAACTGTCTGGAGGTAGAGGGTCTTGTTTGGCACTGAAATTCAAGAACCAGATATGCAGACCCACAATGGCTTGGTCAAGATATCCTGGGACATAATTCTTGAGTGTGTGTATGTGCGTTTTTGCTGTGCCACTCACATTTTTGTTCTGGTTCAACGAGATGAAATTCCAGCTGTACTGTGATCTGCTTTAAGGGGAAAAGTGTTCCACTCAACTAACTAACACATAGGCGAAACAAGCTACGTCTGCTTCTGAATGGATCTCGTATCAGGTCAAAACTCAATACTACAAACCATGAATCCAATGAAATAGATCTAGAAAATTTCGCACTGACATCAGCATGAAAAAAGTAACATGCTTATTAAGAATACTGAATAAAATTAAGGTACTTTTGCATCGATGGTGACTTCACTACCGCAAAGAGAAGTTACAACAGATTACGGCAGTGAACACACTGGACAACTTCCTGTTTCAAAGCCAAATTCATGTGGCATTATCAAAGTGGCTCACACATCTGGAACTCAACCCATTATGGGAGAAAAGTCGCAATTCACTTAGAACACTGAACTACTCTGTTACCCTTGATCTAATTAATCTTAGCACACTTGTTCCTAGAAAGCAGTTGTTCCTGTGAGATGAGCAATGGCTTACCTTAATTTCTGTAGTAACCCAGAAGCTGACTGGGTACCCAGCTTTAGGCCTTTCAATATTACTCTGGAATCGATTATGTAAAATAATCACCCTCGAGGTTTTGTTTGATGCATGTGGATACAAATGCAAGCTACTTAAACTTGTCATTTTCGTCAGCAATCACGAAAATTGCCATTCGTTTGGTCTACGCTATTGTGTCATCACAGATAATTAAAAGGGCCCGCAAGAGGGTCTTTGGAGTACAACAAATTGAAACAAAAGTATAAAATGCAGATTAAACTTGTGTGTGTATAAAGTGATTTTACAGCTTGAACTCCTTGTATGGGCCAATCGAAATGATTTTTAGAATGAGCAATCTGAAGAGATGGCTACCATCTCCACGTACATGGAGGTCCCGTCTGTAGCATCTAAATGCAATATTTAAATAAGAAATGTTTTTCATGCTTGTAATGTGACATTTCGTAATGGCAACTGAAACGGACAGATGTTATCTCAGTAGATGGACATTGAGATTTAGAAGGCCAAAAGAGTTACGCTGCAAGATCTTGAAAAGCTCATGCTATTAACGTCATGCTGTTAATGTCAGATCTGGCGATTCGAGACCAACTTTAACATCAAATGAAAACTGATTACAAACCCTTCCATACTGATCATCATCAGCTTGACTATGTCCACTGCAGGACTAAGGCCTCTCTCATGTTTCTCCAATTAAACAGGTCCTGTGCTTGCTGCCGCTAGATGACACCTTCAAACTTCTCAATCTCATCTGCCCACCCAAATTTCTGCCTCACCCATGCACGCTCGCCTTCTCTTGGAATCCAGTCTGTCGCTCCAGATGACTAGCAATTATCTTGCTTTTGCCCTAAATTTTTTGTTCATAACCACTGGATTTCAATAATGACATCTTAGCTAGTCCTTGACCCATACTGCTCTCTTTGGTTCCACCTATCATTTTAGGTGCAAAGCATCTCAGGAGCTAGGCTTGCCGGCAACTCCTGCCATCGCACTGTGTCGGGTATTCACCGACCATCATAAAAGCTGGTTAAATCCCACAACTTGCTACTGGTCCACTAAAGACGATGAAGGCAACAGTCAGCCCAAGAAATAGCTGATGACGTTAGTGGAGAAGAAACACCTTTCCCTACATGCCGTAAGAAACTGAAACAGGGATGAAGAAGTGCCTTAGGGTAAGCTCCATTCCAACTGTTTTACAATGACATTAGTGGAGCGAAAACAACCTTCCTTACCTGCCCGGTTTCAGGCTTGGCACTACCAGTGCTTCATTAAAGTAGCCTCCCTTAAAACACCACAAGCTTCACCCCTCCTCATGTCTCACGTCAGTGGAGCTAAAACCCCCTTCCCTAGATGCCTCGCTCCGCTCCGGTTTGTTTTGCTTTATTTCTCTTTTTCATGCTTTCTCTCTCGTTCTCTCTCACATATTTTTTACCACAACACCGTGTTGCCCTTCCCAATCAACGCTGAACCTTTGTCATAAGCTTCCCTCACACATATTGCATGCTATCATCTTATGAGTGAGAGGCATGTGGGAGAGATTTTACAACATTGAGAATGGGTTCTAGATTAACCTGAGGAGGACGGCCTGTCCCTATATGCAACCGGACTTATGACAGGAAAAACGAAACGAAGCCGTACTTCAGAACAAACCTTGAGTCTGGTCATCGATGAAGCTTTCATCCAAATGATCAAGGCTGCTGTTCTCCGACTCGTCGGACGAATTGACTATGTCTGCCGAGACATCTGCTTCGTGTTCAATGAAGTTGCTCTTCTTCCTCTAAAACACAATGCAAAAACAAATAATCACGAAAAATTCGATAAATCATCATCAAAGCAAGCTGCAAAAGCAGTCCTAAACAATACTCAACAGAGCTCTGCTGCGGCTTCTTCCGTGTAGCAGCACCATTTACTGGAACTGAAACAACGTAAAGCATTAACGTCCACTATGATGCTCAGAAATATACATTTCCTGCGTCGCCTTTCTGTGCACCAATATGTTGAGATAGTACTATGAAAGGACACACTCACCCTTTTTATTGATAACTTCCTGCAGCCTCCTTTTCTGCGTTTGCGGCTGCTTCCTGCAGGTGAGTGCTTGAAAGTCGTCGTCACTGTCGTCCAAGCACCTGGCCGAAGGTCTCTGATGAGATCGGTCATAAACAAGGCGAAATAGTTTTTGTTACAGTCAAGGAATGGCAGTCAACAACAGCTCAATAAGAATTTTCAATTCATTACAACAGTGTGTTAGTAGACGAGGGACAAGAACAGGAGCGCACAAGACATGTGCTGAACTCGCAACTAAATTTTACTTGTAGAACATGGATAATACACTCAAGCCTCATTATATTAAAGTTGCATCTTACACGAAGTTTGTTATACACAAAAATTCGTTATAAAGATATATTCCTAACACCATATATATTGCAAAACTATTTTTTTATTTACTTTGTAATAAATAATATTTCATTATATCTGGGTTCCTTATATCGATGTTTGAGTGTATCAAAGTAACACGTGGTAGGTGACGCAGATTAAAGGGGCCCTTATACACTTTTATTAACCATGGTATGGATGGATTCACTAAAAGAGCTTATTGGCTCATGAATTCAATTCCGCAAAAATTTGAAGTATCCATCCAGTACGAGCTAAGTTACCAACATTTGTCGCATGCTGCAATCGCATTCTCTCTTCTCTCGTTCCGACGAAAGCAGGGAGGAATGGCACGGGCAAAGAAAATACGTCACGCGTGCCTCGTGACCTTGGACACTTTTTTTCTTTATTTATTCGAATATGCGACTTTTTCGGTGTGATGGCACATGCACGCATGGAGAACCCATGGCCTCCCGTGGCGATACCAGTAACGACCGAGTGCGCTATGTTCAAATGAGCCAATGGCTGGTAGAAGGCTTCCTACGAGGGATTTTCGAGCTTCCTCTGCAATTTGTCAAGAGAAGAGAGAGCAATATTTTTTTAGCTGACTTTGATCATTTAATGTGAATTGCAGGCAGCGTGGGACCGCATGTTCTCGGGCGCCTCTAATACCGATCAGCAGCATTTTATGCCCATGCTCAAAAAGTGTTGCAGGGCCCTATTAAAAGAGATGAGTATACATTGGCAGCACTAACCAACTAAGTGAAGCTTAGATAAGCCATTTATCGCGCAGTGTTAGGAAGGGTTGCCTAACACAATCTCTATCTCCCCTTGTGATACGAAATATTCCAGCTGCCTCACGTCTTGTCGGATTGTTGTGTGTGAATAAAACTTCGGTGTCGGCAAAGCTTTTGCAGCAACCACATTCACAGCAATGCTTTGTCAAGTACGAGTGTCCATTAGTTCCCATATTGCTCCGGTGCTCACAAAGTTGTTTCACACACCACCCAGTTTGTTTTGCAAGAATTGATTACTACACGTAAAAGAAATATGATACATAACTCCTGTGCAGAATAGGACATATTCAACAGTGTGTCTAATCTCCCATTGCGGTCCCTGATGCCTACATCCCACCTCCACCATTTTCTCTACGGCAAAGGTTATGTTGTTTGTTGCCATTTCAATAAAATGAACACTGACCAAGTCGCCCCACTTACCATTCTGATTCAGGAATTTTCAAGTATTTCCTAGATAGCATAAGCGAAAATTTTAGAAATAAGAGTAATAATACATAAGTACGGGAATGTGTAGCCAACATTCTGCAAGGATGGTTCATAAACAGTCCCCTTGGAGGACCACATAATTGCAGCTTGATTTCCAGCAAAGCTGTTCCTTCTGTGCAATTGTGTTAAAAGCTTGGATTACTTGCAATCAAGACAGATCATAAAACTGTAAATGAGCTTCATTTCTTGCAAGTTTAAAATTGCCAGCACATTGCATTCTTCCATGACAAAAAAAGAAGAAAGTTTGATGAATATTGTTTGCAAATTCTTTTTGTCATGATGATAGTTTCACTATAAGTACATAAATCAAAATCATGGTCTGTAGCAATGGTCACCTCAGAGATATTACAGTGCAAAAAACAAATTTTTACAGGCAAACATACCCGCATAGCAATTGGCGATGATTCAGACTCAGTTGACGACTGGGACAAAATTCGCTTTTGACACGGCCGTCTTCTCACTTGAACTGGGCTGTCATCACCTGAAATGCACCAACGCTCTGCAAATGTGCCAGGCTTTTCGCAATGACTACTATTTAGATATCCTGGCTCAAAAAAAAAGGCAATTTCATCTTATGGAAACCCCCTAAATTGAGCTCAATGGCACTACTAGGAACTCATAATGACATAATCGTAAACTCTAGACAAAGGACAAGTGAGGGGGCAAACTTCTAATATTTTGTCTAGTGCTCGCACTGAATATCATTGTGAATGACCTGTTCCAGCCCGCCCAACTAGCAACAATGTTGACTTCAAGGTATCTTAAAAATAAAAGGTGCTGATGGAAGTGTAAAATGAAAAATCCTCACTTGACAATGACACACCATGTGTAAACACATAAAGAAAGTCAGTTCGTAAACTTTCCTTAAAGCCAGTACTTACACTGCATAATGTCCCCTGCATAATCAGTGACCATTTTTGCCTTACAACCCAGTTCATCCTTTTATTTATTTATTTATTTATTTATTTACACACACTGCAGTGCTGATTGCGCTATGGCAGGAGTGGGTATACAAGGATACACAGAAATATAACTAAAACAATCAGAATAACGAAAACAGGTAACGTAATAGTCAGGCCTCATCACAAAGGCCTTCAGGTTTCTTTACTAAGTAAACTAGTACTACAGTAAAAATCCAAAAAACAATAGAAAGGGAAAGATAGAAGGAAAAAGTATGAAGCGTAGACACGCTAGCGCTAACAAAATCAGTTCTGTTCTAGCCTTGAGGAATAAAAGTCCGCTTGTTGAAATGTCAGCTCGACACAACTCCTGTTTACAATAGTACTTGTATTATCGTTCTCAGAATGCGTGTTATCAGTGCATCACTGCATGTACTCACCAGAGCTGATAACATTTGCAGCCTTGGTTGCTGTGTTGCACATAATGGGCTTGACCATGGCCACGGGAACATTTCGAGACTGTGTCATACCACCGGCACCAAAGGTCGACGAGAGAGACGCTCTGCCCTTCTGCAACTGCGTTGAGGTCTTGGCCGTTACCACAAGTTCGTCAGAGCCACTGCCGGAATCGAAATCGCTCCAGTCGACGGTGATCTCAAAGGAAGGACGTTTTGAAGCGGACGATTGGTTTTGATCGGGATCCTGCTGGATGGCTGACAAGCTCTTGGCGGCAGTACTCTGGTCTCGAACAGAACTCGTGTGCAATGAAGGTGGATCCTTGGCTACTTTTGCAATGCTCTTGCTTTCAACTTCCATCGATCGTGAAGAACTCTCCTTGAATGACTTCTCCGCTTTCAAGTCCCTTCTGCAAGAATTCGAGAGCTGTTTGATCGACAGGCTCTTTCCACCACTGCTCTGCTTGCTCCCAATAGTGGACCGATCGTTCAAGTTTACAGAGGAAGACGCCGTTTCCTGAGAGCCATTGCAAGAAACGACAGGCTTTATCGTTTCCACATTTTCAGTTGGAGAACCGGAAACCTTCTGCGCAAGCAGGCTGCGACGAGAAACAGGATCATCTCGTGCCTCTTCCACAACGGAGTTCTCCTCGATAAAGTTGCAGAGCTCAGTGATTCCCATGTCGTCGCACCCTTCCTCCCCACCGGAGTTGATACTTTGATCAGAAACGTGACCATCGGAAGCGTTCTCGAAGAGCTCCATGTCACTATCACTGTGAAGGTTCCAGTCACTATTCTCCGCGCACTCCGGTACTGCACGTCTAATGGGGGACGGCACACAAATGCCACCAGGACCGTTATCCAGATCCCTCGGAGACACTGCTGCGTTGACAAAGCATCTTGTTGGAACTGTTCGGGAGGGTGTGGAGTGGGTGGGTGGTGCAAGCCTTTGTGACGAAATTATGATTGGACTAGAGGCCCTGGCTCCTTTATCACCGGGCTGTAAAGCATGCCAAAGATAATTTAATTTAATGTTCAAAAAACTTTTATACAAAAGAGTCAAGGGCTAGTTCAAGTGGTCCAAGAGAGCTTGAAACTATTTGTGAAATGTGAAATCACTCATTTCAATTCAAATAAGGAGATGGCATAGTCAAGTTAATGAAGTTACAACTTAAGTCAATCAAGTTGATACACCCGTTATTTTTCCCTGGCAAAGAAAAGAGGGAGGGGAGTATGAAATCAAAAGGAAAAAGAAATTACCAAGAGCTGTAAACTTGTTACATGACCAGATCTGTGATGTTAGCATGCCGCCAATGAAAGCCCGCTTAATTGCACTCTTCATTAATTAGCAACAGATGTGCTTCCCTTTCATGTCATTAATTTAATAATGTCATAAAATTTTAATAACACTGCAATATGCATACGTTAATCTATGCCACTACAAGACAGCAAAGTGACACCACTTGCCACTTCAGCCTCCAAGATAGCAATACACGTTCATCAGAACCACATAACACATTTCTTGCTATTACTCTTGAATTAGTATACTTAGTCAAAAACTAATGACCATATTGCATTTAAACATGCAACCTGTTTGGTGAGGCATTTCAAGATGTGCACAATTTGTCAAACTTGTCAGTAATAAAGTCAGAATAATCACCTTCAATGCATCAGTGTTGTCTGCTGTCTGGTCCCACTTTGTGTCAAACAAATCTTCAGAATGTATGCCCAACTCTGAAAGCAAGGTTGGATCCCGAGTCGATATCACAGGCGGTTTAGGGACTGGCTTCTTCTTGTCATCCACCTAAGATGGAAAACAGCAGGAGACAAAAATACATACAAGATGACTTTTTACATCAAGCGTACTAGAAGGGACGGAAGTAACTTTGTACACACATTGTCCCCAAGCATATCTGCGTCGGAGTTAAACAGCTCATTGCAGAAGCTGTCCATGTTGACATCTCCAATGAGGTCCCAAGCTTCCACAGCAGCTTGGCTTGACGCTTCTGTCTGCTTCTCACCAACCTACAGTAATAATCGTGTTCTGTCATGTAAGTTGGCATAAAGTCTTTGGACTTTATGCCAAAGAACAATGCTAAGGTGTGATACTATATGGATCTTATGCACAGCAGTTATACAAGTCTTGCCAATACTGTTCTCTTTACATACATTGAATAACAATGAAACAACCTGACATGAATAATCTAACAAATTGTGACTACTGCAGGTTTAAAAGATGCCAGCATTTCACTTCACTTTACAGCGACTAAAACTCAAACATGCAAGATCTCACAAGCAAGCTGCATGACACATTTACGGTGAGCAATTATTACTCATGCCTTGCAGATAAGTTTATGAGATGAGGAAAACAAGAATCAAAATGCTTCTAAAGTGTCTAAAAAGAACTTAACACACCTTTGAGTGCACCTTGTCAACTTCTAATAATGCCTTTTCAGTAGTACTTGAAGGCTGCTCATGAATGCTGTGGTCATCGCCACTAAGGCTCTTTTCGTCTTTGAAGCATTCGTCGTCAAGAAAATCTTCAAGGTCGCTATCAACTTCCAGTTTCGAAAACTTCATTTCACAACTCCTTGTTCTGGTCCTTGACTTTTGACATTCCATGTCAGGTGCGCCGCCACCGCAACTTCTGCTATCCATGTTATCATGTGTCACATCAATAACAAGCTTATTTGCAGTTTTGTCGTCAGTCACCTGGCCGTGTCCAAACACCACTTTCGCTACATCAACAGGCGACAGTGCATGACCCGGACTGGGAAACAAGTCAACGTCCAGCCTCGGTGGCGTCCGAATTTCAACTTCAACTGGATCTGGCTCCAACTCTTCTTCTTTCGAGTTGGCTACGTCAGCATTTCCCCTATCCTCCATGTCAACGTCATGCGCTCCCGAAGAAACGAGCACTACGCACTCTTCGTCTGCTTCCACATCTTTTTGACAATCCATCTCTTCAACCCTCTCGCAGAGGTCAGTCTCGAACGAAATGCACGACGACGAATCGTGTGACTGCGACTTGTCCTGGAAGAAGTCGGTGATGACTCGTCTCTTCTTCTTCTTCTTCTTCACAACCTTGTCCGCATCTTCAAGTCCCTCTTGTTTCACCACAGATAAAGCCACGTTGTCGGGACCCTTGCAATTTTTCTCGTCCGTCTCTTCCTTGCTCTTTACGTCGTCTGCAACAACCCGTCTGTCAGCCTTCTTGGTAAGCTTCTTTCTTGGACCTTTTTTGCCCGTGCTGCTGTCTTTGCTGCCTGCACCAACTAAATCGGGATCGGGCGAAATGCTTTCGTCCGATGAAAGAACGTACTCCATCTGGAGAAAGGGCTTCAGTTCGAGGCTGTACGCGTCGAGTTCTTCGTCAGCGAAACGTGTGTTCTCGATGAAGCGCATCACCTCGACGTACAACTTCGTCTTGCAAGAGTGAGCCACATACTGAGTTCGCTGCTCTTCGCACTGCCACGGAGTCCAGCTTGACAAGGACAGTCTTGGCCTATTACAGTCGTTAACTGTCTCGGTCTTTTCCTGGAAGGTCAAGAATAAACGGGGCATAACAATTAAACAGTTAAGGCCAGAATTAAATGACTGAATACGACACTTGCCACTACTGTCATAGAGTATTTGAAGCGTTGCCATTTTTCCTGCAACACAGCTACTTTGGCCTACGGTAGATAGAATCAGTTCATGCCTAAGTACAGAAAAACAGAAGGACGAAGAAAAGATACACACAAGAAAGCACTTGTCCTGTGTGTATGTCTTCATTTCTGTATTTTTTTGCACTGCAGCATGAACACTTTTTCTGGGCTCAAGTTCACTCTAGAAATAGGTCAAATCTTTACTTCTTATTTGTCACAAGAAGATAGTGTCATATATAAAAAAACTTAAACATCAGCCTCTCCTGAATAATATGCATTCTGCCTGGAACAACACAGTTTTTTGCAATAGTGAGGAAGTGGCTGAAAATTTAGGGAGATCTTTGAGGGGTCACGTGTGATACGGTGAAGAAAAGCAATCACGGATTGAAGGTAAAGACGGCTGTGTTATTGAACCATGCGATGAAGCACCTTCGTTATATATATATATATTGCATGAAAACGTGCTCATGTGTTAATGGTGATACATGATATATGCCATATTTAATGTTGCACAACCCTCACCAATAGCATTCTAAAATGCTTCTGGTTTATTTATGAGATTACTTTGCCATGCAAGCTGGTTACAGTAGTTATTAAACAAGTTTGGTTGTTCTTGCTTCCAATCCAAGCTACAAGTCGAGCTTCTCGGCTACGAGTCAAGATTAACGTTGTGGTTTGGGCCTCAAGCAAACATTTCACGACATAATCAATCAGCCTTATGAACGTATAATACAAAATATACTATCAACGTATTCGATCATTAAGTCCAAGAGGCCTACAATCTGCAAATCAGCCTTTTTCTTTTCTACAGAAAAGCTTTACACGTCTAGCAGGTGGAAAAATGTGGCAGTCCGTGAGTGTGCAGAAACTGTAACGAAGATGCAATGCCAGCATGTGCTACCTTGAAGGGTCTCCGCGCTTCATTTTCTCTTTAGGTTGTGTTGCAGGGATGACATCCACTGCAGCACGGTGACCATACAATCCCTTGGGTGTTTTGAACATTTCTTTATCTTAAGTCCCCAACTAGAAAGTTCAAAGAATGTGCCTTGCAAATGTGGTGACCGAGAAATCAAAAACTACAACACGAGAAGCTTTGATAGATCCTAGCTTGTTATAAACATAAGTACTGCCCGTTCAAGCTTCAATGATTAAAAATCTGTGCTTGGGAGTAAATCCTTTTTTTTTTTAATAATAAAAGCTGTTCAATTGATAGGATCGTTACCTACATGTTTTGCCTGAAACTTCTGCAGGCTCAGAAAACGCGCGGGAGCCGGTGGCAGCCGTGGGACAGTCGATGGAGCCACCTCGTAGTGAGCCTCGTAGTAGAGTTCTTCTAGTTTGTTTAGTGCTGCACTTGACTTCTTTTGTTGCTTGCCTGCAAAGAAAAAGAAGCTCTAGCTGCGTAAAAGCATGTTTAAAACATAAAATGAAATGCAAATAATCAGCCGATCTTTAAATCATGCACCTGACATGTCAAAAGCAAAAGAAAGAAGGGAGGTGGGGAGATGGACATATGCACAGATACGTATCACAAAGCTCTATAAAAGTGTGTGCACACAATGATACTTATTTTGAAATGCATCACAGCACCGTGTCATACATGCTCCACAAAACTTTCTTAGCAGCTTGTTTTGACTATTAAAGAAAAAAATAAATAAGTAAGAGCCTTTATTCAATCATCCAATAAATAGAACCTCTGTGGCAAGAAATGCTTAACCATTTGCAATGCACATCATGATTGACTGTCTCTGAATGTGTGAAACTTGCATAATTTATAGTGCCAAAATTTTTAAAACCAAATTTAGGGCAAGTGGAAGCTTGAAAATAAATGGCAGTGCATGTTACAGCAATCGTAATTGCAACACAAATATTTGTCTAATTATTCTACAGTTAGTCATGCTATTAGTATTTACAAGCCAAATTCAACTGCCCATTTAAATTACATGCGACAATTATCTGCTGGCAGCGAGTATTCCCCAAAAGGTAACGAAAAAAAAATATTTTGAAGTTCCTACCAAAACGGCCCCTGTCCGACGTCTTGCTAAGACAATGCTGCCATCATCAAGGCCACTGTGCGCAGCAAAATATTTCAACCAAGCGCGACGTAAAGAAACTTCAGGCAAGAATAAATTTTCTACTAGCTCGGTGTTTACAGTCTCTTCCTCGCCAATATTGCACAGAAATACCAAAAGTAAATAACTCCTCCAAATGAGAATGCAGTGTCACAGACCGTTAAACAACCTAAGTTTCCTTTTTCTTCAAATAGCCAGAAATTTAACAAGTGCTGCCACTCTTAGGTTAATGTGAATCCCTGCGTAAGTACAGTCATCGCTCTTTTTTTTTACTTTTTGTACACAGCAAAAAAAAAGACGCAGAAAAAATAAAAAAATAAACGAACCAGTAACGAAGTTCAGAATGGAGCGCGCTCCTCTGCCAGAGGTTGCTGCATTCTTGGCACTCCTGTATTCAGGCACGGTCATGTGCATTCGATGGCAGACGGGATTGATGCCGCGCGGAACCATCCTGGGGCTGGCTTCATACAGGTTGCCCAACTGCCTTCCGCTGGTGATGGCACGGTGGATGTTCTGTTTCTTGTAGTTGCTTTCTTTGTAGGCCTGTGAGGACAGCATCATAAATTTTCTCATACTTTGGCTGAAGAGATTAGTACTTCATTATGCTCACTTAAAACCTATCAAGTAACCCAGAAGCACAGTTCACCCGTCTTTCACCTGTGAAAGAGTCTTGCTAGTTAGTTGCCACTAGAACTGTAAGTACTTTTTCTTGGCTAATGTGAACACTTAAAATATTAAAGGGGCACTAAAGACCACAACTATTTTTGCATATTAGTGAAGTACAATTCTTCAATCTCTAAAACTCCACTCGTTGTGGGTGCTTGGTAAGCGAGAAAACATGCGAAAAAAAAATGCGGGTGGAGACGTCATTTTCAGATTCCCGCATCGAACACCGTGACTTAATTAATAGACTTTGAAGTCATCTACTAGGTTCTACGTAGCTTCTAATAAAAAAAAATGAAGTAGATTGTCATCTGTGGGTGTCATAGACTTAGCATATGATGTTTCGAAAATTTCATCAAGCGAATGTCGCAAAAATACAACAAATACATTGCAATATTTTTGACGTCACACACAAAGATTACGGTGCGAATTTGAAAATGACACTAAATCCCTGATTTTATCCACTAGTAACTTAAGGTAATAAGACAAATGGCATTAGAGTTCCCAGATAGCCGTTTGTCATTCTAAACCAAGTCAATGTTGCTCTTCAGTGTCCCTTAAAGGGGCCATGACACCCAATTTTCGGTTACAATCTGTGTTATTTGAAGTAATCCTTGAGCTAGCAACAGTTTAGCGCATTTGACTGAGCAATAAATTTATAATAAAATATTTCTATCAACACGCGAGCAGCCTGAGAGTCGGGCAAAACTGGCGCAATCGCAAGCCACGACTTGACAAGCAGCTATAACTGTGCGCATGTCTACGTTCCGGCAAATCATGTCCTTCTGTGGTCCGCTGTGTGCGAAACTGAGATAATTTAGCTTTCGTCAGCTTGGCACTAAAATTGAATTGATTTGTAGCGGCTTAAACTTTGGTAGAAGACGACGGCTGCACTCCTCACAGCACGCGATGTCCGTGCCATGGCAAAATGGCGATTGCTGTCGGTAGGCGGGGTTTACAGCTGGCCACTTCTGGGGGCTTGTTTTCCAGTGCAACATTTTTTTGCAGTCCACTTTACTAATCTGTATAGGCCTAACAGACCCTCTACTTCTAGTTTTTGTTGAAAGCCACAAATTGCTGGGTGACCATGTCATGGCAATAGGGTGGAAAGGTGGGCTAGTTGGCAATTCATGATGGTTCAGCGAACTGGGAGCGCGGGGGAAACACAGACATGTGATATGCTTCGGAAATTTCCAAAGCATATCACATTTCTAGAAATAAGAATCATTGTATTAGCCATCCGTCATTATCACTACTTGACTGAGTTTAACTATATTGATAATTCGTAGACAAGTGCTTCGTAGACAAGTGCACGCTTGCTGCTCACACTATCATCTTATTTATGTTGACATGCGCACCCTTGTGTACTTATATGTCCTTCAAACGTGAGAATAAACCAGTTGTTAGTTGAGCGCTTGTGCTGTGTGCCTCTTTGCTTTGTGTCTGTGTTTACCCCCGCGCTCCCAGTTCGCTGGACCATGTCATGGCCCCTTTAAAGGTTCATTGCTTCTAGCTAAAGTGTTACATTTGGATAAGCAGCGATGTCAGAATCCCGCACAAGATTTACTGGGACATTTACCTTTTTACCTAAAGCCAGCAACACAAACATGGGTCTTAACGAGAAATCCAGCGATTTCAAGTGCTCGTGTAGCCCTGTACATCATGATAGTAAAGGGGAACTCCGGCATTTTTTTTTTTTATACTCACCTATTTCAATAAAACTTTGAACATGTGTCCGCATTGGTACTGTGGTGATATGTGCCAAATAATGCAAACATAGGTCATTCAGTTTTTCAGAAAACAAATTTTAAAATTTGTAGCCGATTTTGTAATCACACTTGTGAACGCGGGCCACCCTGTGTATATGATGTCAGGGCCTACTCTTTCTTCAAAAACCCCGCCTATCCCAGCAGACAGATGCAGCGCACGCTTTCTTCAACGAGGTGATGACAACGCGAGCACAGTTAAATTTTATCAGCTCCCTCGCCAACTTGCTTTTCGCGCATCAGAAGATCAGGGCACCTGAGCTATGTTTACACCCTAGCCAGCCGTGGCGGGGTGTAGCAGATCTCGTGACGTCATCGGTGACGGTATCTTGTGACGTCATTGGATACCCACCATGAACGACAGAGCCGCTACCTGTTTCGGTTTCTGTTCTGAGTCATCGTTTTTTGATTAATTAAAATTATTGACGAGTGCCTGGGAAAATGAACCACCTTAGCTTTTTCAGGACTGTCAATACTATTAGAAAACAGCATTATCTCAGTATGGATGAAAATGCACCGGAGTTCCCCTATAAGTAAGTGATGTCATATGGAGACTTATGCTAATTTTTTGTACGAGGTACAACGATGGCTGTAGGCAGAGCTAACATTTATTTATTTTTTAACGCCAAACATAGTGCCAGACGAAACGTTCCTTGGCACATTTGTGCAGCTGTTTTACATAGACTGATGTGCAACCTTTAAACATTTGAGGCTTTCACCATATTACTCCCACATAAAACAATCGATGCATCATAATCATCCTCATCAGCCTATTTCTGTAAACTGCAAAGCAAATTCTTCTCTCGGAAGAATTTGCTTCCGAGAGAAGCAAATTCTTCCGAGAGAAGCATCCCCTAATTCAGCACAACCCATGATTACAAACTTTAAGTAAGATATCAAATAGTATAAATAAAAAAACACAGCTCTCATAATGACACCACTAACCCTGAGCAAGAATAGATATGCCTAAGAATGGCCCGGAATATATTCTATCCATTATTTAGCAAATTACAAAAAAAAAAAAACAAATCACAATCTTCTGCTACCATATCATTTCAATTTACAATTACCAAATTACTGAGAATCAGTACCACCGTAATGCTTTTCTCAGACATCGGACTACTTAATGATGTGTAAATTACTGCACCTCAATTAATACTGTCAAACCAACCACACCATTCAACTTGACACATGGCGATAACGATAACATAAAATTGGGTGCTGATTCACGATTCGCATAAAACTGAATTTGGAACTAAGCAGTGAGAAGACATGCTAGAGGAGTGGCAGAGAACATGAATGGGCACAAAAAGTTGCGCAAGGGTTTCTGAATTCTTCAGATCAGATGCACGCTCTCCCATGGCATACTACAGACTTTTAATCATAAAAAGTGAAATACTTCGTTACATTGAAAATTCTGTTATGCTATTTTTTATACCAAAGTTCAACTCTATTTGGAATGTTTTCTATCCAGGCACACACTGCTCAATATCCTCGACATGACTGCGTTTACCACTAAGCATATTAAGGCTGACTGATACGAAAAAGTGTGGTTCACTCCAAGTGCACGATACCTGTTCTTCCTTGCCCTCGGTTAGCAACACAACGATGCGCCCTTCGCGTTTCCTTCCTGTACGACCCATGCGCTGCACCAGCCGAATGGGGCTCTTGGGCGCATCAAAGCAGACAATCAGATCGATCTCGCCGATGTCCAGACCTTCCTCCCCAACGCACGTCGACACCAGGACGTTGTAACCGCCCTCACGGAACTTTTTCACGACCTAAAGAAGTGGGATGAACATTATATTTTTACACGAATGCACCAATTTGGTCCGAGCTGTTTCAACACACTGAAGCGATGCAAAGAAAGAGAAAGGGGCAGTGTAACAAAAAATGTCATTAACTTCTGGGTGTTTAAGTGCAAAAAGCACGACACTATCATGTGGAAAACAATATTGGAGAACCCAATATCTGTGGCTTTTTAACAAATATTATGCTCATGGACTGATTCACAACAATTTTGGGCTATGCGCATACTTTCCACTGTCTTAAGCTCATGTCTTATTGTCATAATTCGGCTCAGGCACTTATATTAGAGACAATATTAGCTTTAGCAGTCAGATTCGTAGCAACACGAAACATTTCGCTCAAGCTACCGCACATACCACTTATTGTGCTAATGGCTTCGATATCGCGTTTCAATCCGTGAGTACTGTACCTAAGTCCAACTTAAAAGAAGGTAGGACATGCAAGCATGGGCACAAGAGAACAACAGAACACATTTGTTGTAATTGTGTTTGCACACCTTATCTTCTTTAGGAATCTTAACCAACTAGCTCAGCTTTTTCCTATACCAAAATCAAGCTATGCAGGTGTTACTACATTTAATCCTATTGAAATATAGCTACTGAGGCTGGAAATGAAACCAGTGCCCTCAAAGCAGCATAACACCACGATGGGTGGAGCAGCCCAGCAATGACACTATTCCACTTCCAAGATTCATTCTGGAAAGTATCACGAACCATTCATTAGGCTTGGTGAGAAGATATACACCACAAAAAGCAGACACTGCAACGAACATCTCAGCCATATTTAGCAGTCGTGTGCAAGAAGCATCTTAGAAGTAGAGTACGAAGTCGCCATTTTCTCAGGTGCCCTTTTTTAATGCAGAGGCCTGAGAGCACTCTCTTTGCACCTGCTATACTCGGGGACACTTTTTGTGGCAATGAAGGGAAAGCTACAGGGGCGGAGCTACTGCGCTTGTACTCTTCCGCGAAGTAGTCTGGAATTCGGCTTGCGTTTCGAATGCCGGTCGTGTTTGAATAATACTGATGCACAGAATTTGCTACGTCTGCTTACACAGCTATTTGTGAGTGAAATTCAACACAAGCTCTTTCGGCGAGTCGTCGGAATAACTGGAGGGCGACGAGAACTCACCTAAAGATGAAGATGCCATTTTTACTGTGAGGTGCACCTAAAACGTGCAACGTTTTCGAACGTGCAAAAACATAAAATGACACTTTGTAAAGCAAAACAAATATTAACATCTCCTTGGTTTGTGCAGCGATTCTTTATAAACAGCATCCCGTAGAAAATAAAGTAATGTTTAAGGTTAACAGGATTAAATAAATAAAGCGTGTGGCTTTTGTTTCAGACCGAGAACCACAGAAGCTTTTTTCTCGTACCAGGAGCTGCTCCTTCTGGCTGAAACCCTTGGCTGTGCCGGCTCGCTGGCCGACAAAGTTCATGGCCTTGACCAACGGCTGGTGCCGGTTCAGCTGCGCCGTGATCTCTTTCACACTGTCCCGGTACTGGGAGAAGACCATCACACGGGTGCCTCCCTCTGGCAAAGACATTGGAGCGAACGATGTTTCATAGGTGTTTCGTCCTGTTCTGAAAGGCTATTTATACGGGAATCGCACATTTCTTGTACTGTTCACATTTACGTGCCTAAGTTCCTGTTCCCTGTAATGTCAAGATGGCATGACCAGTACTTATTAAGATCAAAAACTCGGCCCGCACCACATCATTAAAACAGCTGTACATCAAAGTTGTAAGTGTGCGAGTGTACGTGAAACTAAATCAGCAGTCTCATTTCGAGCATTATTGTCAGTATCGTTTAGCAGCATCATCATGATTACAATTTTCAGCACCGTTTATTTCTATATTTCCTCTTCCTTATGGTCATGCAGACTTGACTTATAACAGCTACGCTATTAAATAGTTAACACGTGAACAAATAAAAAAGCAAAGGCAACTTGTGATATTTAAGGACAGTATAGCACGTATTAGAGATGAAAATGATTGGCATAAGTAATAAAGCTGAGCAGTAATATTGAAAACGTTCCATTGCGCAGGACACATTGAAACACACCATTGCCCGCAAAGTTCCTGAAATGCTCCAGGATGATTTCCTCGAGCTTTGCCAGCTTGGGGTGACCCACGATATGTGCTGCCCGGCTTGCAGCGTCAGAAAGGGTGTTCTGTAAGAAAGCATTAGAAATAGGCCAGAAGCCGTTAGATTGAGAGTTGGGATAAGACGGAAGGCTGGAATGTTTACAGCAAAGAAGTTCAATTTGCCACCCCTTGTTAAGGGAGGGCAAAATAGAGACACATGCACAATGTGTTTTCATTTTTATGACAGCTAATTTTTTATCAACATGTTGTAACATAGGCACTTCAGACCTTCCCACATGAACTCTTCATTGAGACAAACATAAAATTGCCACAGCAAAACTTATACTGAAAAGACTAATTAGCAAGAACTCATAAATAAACTTCTTGACTGATTTGATCGATATGTGGGGTTTACCGTTCCAAAACCACCATATAATTATGAGATGCCGTTAACGGAGGGTTTCGATAATTTCGACCACCTGGGGCCTTAACATGCACCCAAATCTGAGCAAACCTCTGGGCTCAACAAACTTTTTAATTACAAACTTTAGGGCAGGCGATTAGACGGAAAAGTTGTTGGCCATCACAATCTGTGGCATACCCTTCATCTAGAAATTGCAGGTGGGTTAGCAGGCATAGTTGTTTAGGCAAGGACAGGGATTGTGATCATATAATTGTTAAACTGTTTACAAGCTCATGACAACCACAAGGCAACAAATATCATCACCTCGTACAACGAGGATGCAGCGGCGGCGGCGGTCGGGTGGAGGGTGTCATTGGCCGAAGCCTCAGAGACCCCCAGGCGCTGTTCCAGGTGCTTGTAGAGGTCTTCGAAATCGCCGTTGTGCATCAGCTCGTAGCGGACACGCGGCTGACTCTTCTCACCATCCACGATGCCTGCATTTTATGCATGAGCACTTTTGCAATGTTATGGCGAAAACTCCATGATCTAGAACACTGCTGTAGAATAACTTCTACAGGGAGAGCTTTCCGGCCATCAATGCAATGAAACTCTAGACACTCAAAATCACACACACTGATCTATCATACCTTAACTGAACAACAACCAAAGTTGAAAACTTTTTGTCAGTCTCATTTCAACATAGACTCAATAGACTTAATCAATGATCCAGGGACAATTAGTAACAGCCAATCATTAAGTGTGTAACATTTGACAATCGCCTGCTTTATGTGAGGGTGAGCTGCTTAATGAGATCCGGCCCATAGAGCCCTGCTAACCCTCATGAACAAAAACAACTTCGCCTGCTGTGTTACTACTTAATTTTACTTACCTTTAATTTTTCACCTTACTTGTGCATTTGTGCAGAATTTATTTGCAAGCACTACATATCCAACGCTGCTGTCGGTTCACCATCACTTATAAGGATGGAGGAATAATAAATTTGAGGTTCGAAGTGGACAGCGACTCAGTCGAAAAATTTCTAATCAAATAGTTCGAATAGTATACAGCATACATTATTAAAAATATCAGCACTTTTGTCCTGGCTAAACTAGCTCACACGAAATTCTTGAGAATTGAAACTAGGCAGGTAAAACGAGACAGGTGAAGTGGAAGCAACTTTGAATAGCAATAGCTGGATCCTAATAGCAGTAGGGTGCAAGTTATCAGCTGTAAATTCATTACGTTGAAAAATTTAGTGCACATAAGCCCGTATAATAAGCTCTTGAACTTAATAAAATAGTTAATAAATGCGAAGGTGAAACGTGCATTTAATTTTAAAGTGTAATGACAGTGCAAACTTTCCTTGGATAGTTGGCTTCTCGGCAGAGCACTCTGAAGCTGCAGTGAAACCAGCTACACAGTGGTGTTACATGCTATTAAATATTTATTCGTTAATTTCGAACACTTCTAAATTGAAATAAGTTGTGTTAGTGTCGCAGCAAATTTGAATACTGTAACATTCGTTCATTGAAAGCACTCGAATATTCACCCATACCAGAATTTAGGTGAAACTGGGCCGTTTCATATCAATAGACCCCTTTCATATTTTGCAAGTGCCCTTCTCTGCACTGAATATTGGCCCACGTAATGGCGGCATGTTTCTTGCTTCAAACGGAGACACGATCCCAGTTGAATATGCTGGGGCTTGCCAATTATAAGTGTTTATATCAAAAGAGCCGCCTCCACATTTTCTACCTATTTGTGTAAGCAAACTGCACTTTAACAGGCTATTTGCAGCAAGTGGCTTGCCACCACTTCTGCATAGCAGGAAAGCTAACTTTACAATTTTGAAAAGGGTCTGTTGTAACTGTTGACGCAGAAACAGTCAAAAGCGTGCTCACCCTTGAGGAAGTAGAAGAACGGCTGCATGCCGTGAGCCAGCAGCAGCTCGTACGCGTGGTACAGGCTGATGAGCAGGGAGAAGTACCCCTGCAGCTGGCCCACCTCGCGGGAGCTCAGACGACTGGGCGGGTTCTGCTGGAAGCCCTCCTTGAGCAGCAGCATGCGGTACTTCCCCAGAGACTCGGGGTTCACCCGAGGTATGGCCCCGGCCCTGTCCAGTCGGTCGAGGTACATGCGGATCACCTGCGGTAATTGCCAGCTGTGGTAACCCTGTTTGCCACAGTACCGTCTACTGACCCTACACACTCAATACTGTCCGTCCCTATACACTATATACTGTCCAACCCTACACGCTCAATACTGTCGACTGACCCAGACACTCAATACTGTCTACTGACTATACACAATGAACGCTGTCTAACCCTACACACTCAATAATGTCTACTGACCCTACACACTCGATGCTGTCTAACCTTACATGCTCAATACTGTCGACTGACCCTACAACACACTGAATACTAACGCTACACACTATATACTGTCAACTGACCCTACACAGTGAATACTAACCCTACACACACACTACAGTCTATTGCCCATACACATCCAATACCGTCTAACCCTACACACTCAATACTGTCTACTGACATGCTCAATGGTGCCTACTGAACCTACACACTCAATACAGTCAACTAACCTGTAAGCATACCCTTTTTGCAATTTACAACAGCACTTCACAGCCGTGCATGTACACCCAACTAATACTGGCAACTGTCCCGATTCAAACTAAGACAAACTTCAATGAACTTCTAGCTGCTAATTTCGAGATACGCACATCTTTTTGAATATTTGTGTTAGGAGAGCCGCATCTACATTTTCCACATCATGGTACAAACAAACTGTGGTTGTACATGCCATTTACAGAAATATCTATGCTGCCATTAATCGCAAGAGTCAATCACAACGCTAGTGTTACGATTAAGAAAAGGACATATCGTGCCTTAGTCTATATGTAGTAGGCAACGCTGCAAAATTCACAGGAATTCCCTCAGTGCTTGTATTAGCAGCAAATATAAGTACAGTATGCCACATATAAAAAAAAGACATACTAGATACCCATCATAGAATTCGATGCAACATTAACTCTCATACTTCTATGTTAGCACACAAGCATTGAGTCTAATACACTTGCATAAATGTTAATTCAGGGGACAACAAATTGGTGCTGTGTCAGACTGTCTAGTTGGGCTTGTAAATGTGAACACAAAAGAAAGGAAACAGAAAACATGTCACCGTGTTTTCCTTTTCTAGTGCCCATGTCTGTCCACCTAACTTCTTGTACATTAAATCCCTTAATCACCAAGAAATTATTGGATCTCTCAACATCAAAAGCTCAACCTTATGATGTTGTTGCCCTTCTGTGCTATAATGTCAACGTTAACTAATGTGGTATGGAATTGCCTCGTGAATGCTAGCTGCAAGGATTCTACATTTTGTGATTGTCGTTTAAATGCTTCCCAATTTTTCTGTGCTGTGCAGATTAAACACAATACCTTCACATGTGGTAACGACTTCCTCCTAATTTCGAACGCACTAAGGTTATGCCTTGGAGATGCGACGTAACAAAATCAACCAGCATTAATTACACCAGCAAGCCGTTGCAGGCAACCGTACTCACACCAGGGCTCACCAATAGATGAGTGACCAGACGATAAAGTGGCAGCTCTCACTCACCCCGAGGAACTTGTTCTTCAGTTCGCCGATTTCTTCCCCAAGAGGCACCACTACTTTCTCGATTGTCCTCTTCTGCGTAAATGCCTGGATGTCGAGGGAGTCCTCCGTCCTCAGCTCTACGTGGGAGATCATAAGGTTTGCCAGGACATTGCGGACAGCCTGTGCAAGATTAAGTACATTCAGCGACTCTTAAACAAAATAATAAAAAAAAGCTTTGAAGAAAGAACGAAACAGGCTCTAAAGATCATATAAATCAATTGAATTGCCGTATTTTCTCGCTTATAAGTCACCCCTTCAATAACTTAAGTTCCAACAACAAACCATGAAAAAAAAAATTTTTAAGAAAAGAAGATTCTCGCGTGATGTTGAGAAGATTTCTTTTTTTGCATCACTGTGAAGTGCAGTGAACCTAACCAGTGCACCATAATTCGCATACAGCTTGTATCGAGCTTTTCTGTTCTTCAGTTTTCAGATTTTCTTTATATCTTGTACGGGTTACTTAGTAATTTATTCACAAAATTCTAGTAATGTCATAATAGCATTATTGCAGGGGGGGGGGGGGGGTGCACATAAAACATCAACATAGCTTAACTACATTTCTTTGACAGAATACAAGATCAGAATGCAGAATATAACCATAATAACATATCAGAATAATTGCATGGTATCACAAATTCAGCACAACATGCCAACAGATCAAACACATCACAAGCCACAGCTATGAGGAAATCACACTCATGAAATAAGTGTACTGTATCTTCAGGTATATGTGAGAAAATACGGTAATAGACAAGTAATAGACTTTTCAGGCGCAGTTCAGCGCAACTACGTGTTTGTACTGTGCCTTTATCACAATATGCTGTATAAACCATCAGTTTTATTTCCCGTTCTGGCATTGCATGATCATATATTAAAGAACGCAACTTCAAAGAGGTATAAATTCAATTAATATCACATGGTTCACATAGTACAATATCATAAGACATCATACCCCTGCAGTTAGAAGACATAATTCATTAAAACAGGAGCTTTTGACAGCTCAGTACAGTAACATAAATCCAAGTATAGCTATCTTTCATATGTTTCTGGAAAATTCATCAGTGGTTCCATTAGGTTAAAAAGGATGAACTAACATTCATGCTAAGCTTGCTTAAACATAATTCAATTTTCGTGGTCAGTTCACTTTTACAGCAGAATGGTCTAATTCACGCTTGAAAACTGTAGTCTCACAAAAAAAGAAAACCAGTGTACAAAGCAACCATTCCAAAGTGAAATCCCATTTTCAGCCTCACACTTCAATTTATTTTTCGTTCATCGCAAATTGTACCGACGTGCAGTGTATGCAAGCAAGCTACTTGTAGAGTGTGAACTCACCTTTACGTCTGTTCCTGGTGTAGCACTCAAAGCAAGAATCCTAAACTGGTTGTTGTCCTTAATAATTTCTTTCACAACCTGCAAGAACATGTAGTGCAAATGCTAGCTCTGCTGCAACAGCGCAGGCACCTCGCTTTTGATTACCTGGAAACCAACAGCTACAAGACAACAAAACAACTGCCACAGTAATGTGGTGCTTCGCAAGATGTTACGATACTGTGTGATCAAAACACAGCCGAGCAACTGTTGCATCATCCCTGAAGATTCTGCATACTTCAAAACAAACTAGGGTTGCAGAAACAAAAACGATTGTGCACCATTGTTAGCACTACTATGTTTACTTATTTGAAAGATGTACAAATCAGCTCAAGCCTGCAAATTATTCTTTTGTGCCCTTCTGATAGTATCAATAGAATCACACTTGTCTAGAGTAGCGTTATTTTTGGTATGAAATTCACTATTGATGCTTAGAAATACACCAACCAGCTGAACCGCGAGTACTACTAGGGTAGGCACTACATGAAAATTTTTACAATGACGGAGAACTGAGTTGACCTACTGCTAGTTGGTGAGGGTTACGTTAAAAATACAGCGTTTGTGGTGTCTTTACGACTTCTTTCTTGTGTCAGTTTTGGCAATCCCTGCCTCTTTAACATGCATAATTTGTTGTGTAACTAATGGCAGAGCCCATTTGTAAAGTAACTATTACTTGCAGTGTGACAGCAGAGAAAAAACTGATAGGCCTTCTGTTTCTCATCAACTTTCTTGCAAGCAATGTCGATAGGAAAAACCAAAATCCACTAAGGCCATGGCTTCATAAATGGTCAGGCGGTTCACAAATATCAAAGCTCGAAAGCAGGGTGATTATGAAGGTTTCATAACTGTGTACTCGGATTGACGTTGCAGCGACTTCACGAACTTGCAACGCCAACACAAAACTGTGAAATCTTAAATGCACCAAGAGACCTGGGGAGCTATTCTCGCGATGTCCAATTCAACCTCCCCTGATTGGCTGGAGCGCGCCGCCTGGTTCCGGTCTTTTTTCCGCAATGTCGCTTTCATACCATGCAGCTTTCACAACTCTCGTCACAAATTAGAATGACGGAATGCATTTTGCCAGAACGAATGCTGCCCTCAGAAATTCGCTTTTGGACGCACATCTCGGAGGCATTGCATGGACTCTTATTCCGTTATCCCTTGAACTAAGTTTAATGAGGCCGTCCGCCTGACGCCCCTGAAAGGTTTGTACACATTTCCTGCATCGCTCTTCAAACATCTCAACACATTCATAAGCACGGTCAGACTTGTCAGGTTTGTTTAAGAACCCTGTTACTTTACATTTCAACCACTTAGTTTACTTTTACGCTGAGAACATGCTGGCGGGTTCGAAGCACCGATGTGGTCTTGCGCGCCATGACATCACAAATCACCTTTTTTTTTGCATAACTGAAAGTGCTCTAATGAATCGAACATGTTCAAGAATTGGACACCACGAGAAAAGCTCCCCTGGGTGTCAGACATGCTGAACAATGAGGATGTACCGGGTAGTCTGTTATAAAAAGGGACGTGTAAGCACTAGCTCTGTCATGGCTGCTCAGCGAGCTATCACGAAGCAGCAATCGTGTCCGTTTTTGTTGTCATGTCTATTGGCAGCGAAAACAACCATACTGATAGAAAAGGTGTTCATGAGATCCCAGCCTAGCTGTCTCGTTATTCTACCCACCTGTAGATTGCACAAAAAGTGGATCAACTGCTTCCTTTTGCCACTGCAGAGTACAGGCCATGCAATTGTGTGTTTGTTTTCATAACAGATCACACTGCACTAAACCACTTCCAGTT
The DNA here is from genome assembly GCF_043290135.1 of Rhipicephalus microplus. Classification (NCBI taxonomy): domain Eukaryota; kingdom Metazoa; phylum Arthropoda; class Arachnida; order Ixodida; family Ixodidae; genus Rhipicephalus; species Rhipicephalus microplus. Next base: position 198,214,319 of record NC_134705.1, on the reverse strand, counting down.
CACTAAAAAAGTGTTTTGCAAAGCAACATGCTTTTGTTGCATTCTACAGATGAACCGCGTCAGGCTGTTGTTACCTGACAGTAGGAGTAGCTGCCCAGTGCTTTGTGGGCTTCGTCGATCACCAAACACCTCACGTCGTGCGGTCTTAGGGCGTTGCGCAGCAGGTCGTTCATCATCACTTGCGGGGTTAGGAAGAACACCCGCCTTTGCCGCCACCCCTCAGCTCTCTGACCAGCGGGCACCGTTCCTGAAAGGCGACGCAAGACGATATCAGCTATAATATAGACACACTGATATCGCAGCACTCACGGCACTCTCTCAGAATAAAGGACATATTATGAAGCCCACAATATTGACGCAAGGTTACGAAAGTAAACGCCCTATTGTGTACCTGCGTATCTGTGACAATATTGAATGGTTCATATTAATGTGATTGACGGATAGCGCGTGCGGGGAACAAGACAACGCACGCGTCAACATTCAAACCACGTATGATACACACCGTCTTCTTTAAACTTCGTGCCCTTAGCGAAAGCTCCAGTGGCGCTTACATGAACGAAACGCCAACTTCCAATCGGCCATACCTAGAGCGCACTAGAACCAAAGCTCATGATAGCGTCTCAAAAGAAATGTAACGAGACGCGCTCACAGCGAACGGGCAACAGTTACTTTCTTGAAGCAAATAAACTGAGAACGCAGGCGCGACAACCAACCTGTCATTTCCATGGTGTCTTCCAACGGTATGCCCATTATGTTGTAACACGCCTCGATTTGTTGAGCAACCAGCGGCCTGGTAGGCGCCATGAAAACAATCTTGCCTGTGGGGTACCAGCGGTAGAAGTTGTACATGACCACGGCCGCTATGAAAGTTTTTCCCAAACCAGTGGGGAGGATGACCATTGTGTTCTTGAATAAGGCCGACTGCACGATGTTGAACTGATAACTTCGCACGGGATAGTTGGTCGGGTAGACCCAAGTCTGGCCGGCAACGACGTCGAACCCTTCGAGCTGTTCGAGCGGCTTCTGCATCGAGCAGGAGCCGTCCCGAAAAGCGGACGTCGAGTTACCGGCGAGAGTTTCGTCCATCGCTTGCACCAAGAACTCGTCATCCTCGTCGCTCAGCTCGACCATGTCGTCCGGCGGTTTGTCCTTCGGTTTCGGAACCCCGGACGCAGCGGAACCTTTCGGATGCCAAGCTTTGAGAAGCGTCGCCTGCTTCATGTGGGTCCGTCGCGGGTTGATTAGCGCGGCTGACAAAGTTCGCGAAAGTAAAAACTTTGTCGTCGCGTCTGACGGCGAACTTGTTTCGACCTGCTGTTGATTACGCGCCACAACTTGCGCTGTAGGCTATGGCGGCGGATTGGATCCGGCCCTGGCTTGGCCGCAATTGAAAAAAAAAAGTGGTATTGCAGTGCGCAATAATATTTTCGCATCGCGCTAGCTTATAGCACAGTTAATAAAGGCACGAAGTTCTGACGAGCTTTTATGAATTTTAAATTTTGTACTGTTATGTGTTGTAACGGGTGGGTAACTGCGGCCTACATGTGACCGTGCTGTCGAATTGTTTACACACGTTTTCCACGGCGTCACGGAAAGAAAGGTGCACGGCGTCTCGCATGGCGATTGAAGTTAAATACCCGTAACGTAGGCGCAGTATTTTGTAGGTACCCAATACGAGTTAACGCGGGCATTTGCTGAATTACGTTAAGCGTCTTTAGTGGTCAAACTGCACGAACCCGCTTTAAGACTACGCTTGACTGCGGTTATTACTTCGTAGGCGACAAACCGCCATTACCGGTCCGCATCCACGGCTCGCATCGCAAGCGGGACATTTTCTCCGAGGAAAAGACACCGACGCACAGGACGCGAGCCCCGTGTGTCAAATGAAAACAAGGTTTCCAAGGTGACGATGGCCATTTTTATTCACTCATGAACACAAAAGAAATACCGGTGATAGCACTGACAGGCTTAACGAAATACCGGTGATAGCACTGACAGGCTTAACGGCTATCACTTTCCTTCCACCTTTTGTTTTGAAGTCGGCCATATTGAAAAAAAAATCCGGCACGACGCTGTGGATGACGCGAACGTGGTTAAAAACGGGAGAGTTCACACAAAAGGTACACTGCGAGACTATACACAAAAGATAATAAAGTCCAGACAGAAAATGCTGCCATCCGAGGCATGCGAGTCCTTCAGCCGCCGAAACCGTACAGGGTCCGGCCCTGTCGCTTGAGCGCGTAGACAACGTCCATGGCAGTCACCGTTTTTCTCTTGGCGTGCTCCGTGTAAGTGACCGCATCACGAATGACGTTCTCCAGGAACACCTTCAGCACACCTCTGGTTTCTTCGTAGATGAGACCGGAGATTCGCTTCACGCCGCCACGGCGGGCAAGACGGCGGATGGCTGGCTTCGTGATCCCCTGGATGTTGTCGCGAAGAACCTTACGATGACGCTTGGCACCTCCTTTTCCGAGTCCTTTTCCGCCCTTTCCTCGTCCAGACATGGCGACAGCACAGAGAATTCAAAACGCACTCGGGTAGAAATCAATAAAGTGCTCGCTCGCAGCTAAACACCGAACGTGGCTTCGTTCTTGGCGTCAAAATGCGTCTGCTTACAAAAACAACTAGCTTCCCTTTATATAATAGTGACGCGGACTCGTGGGAAGCGCGCCCTGTGATTGGTTGAATAATAAAAGATTAAGGAGGGGGGGGGGATTAAGCAGCGTTTTGGGAAGGGGGGGAAGAAGGCTGCAGAAAGCAGCGACTGTTCAAGTGATGCGATAAAGTCAGCAAAGTTTCGTTTGATTTACAATACACGTGACTGTTGTAATCGCCATCAGATAATGGGCTGTGCTTTCAGTTTTCATGTAGGGAAGGTAAACGTTATTTGACTGAACACCCGGACACGAAACGCAGGACGCTGTCGTTCGCGCTTTCAATCGATTACTGCGTTGCATCGCATGCTGTTTTATTAATGAACTATCACTGACAAGCCACTGTCGTTACTGACACAGCCGAAAAACTAAAACAGTTGACACGGTTGCAAAGAATGAATGACTAAAGATAAACGAAAGAAACGCCACTTTGTTTCGGAAGCGTCTGGTATTGGTTTCGTTTACGATCGAGCGTCCTGGTCGCCGCTGTAGTAACGACAGTTGCAAAACATTTATTAAAACTGGATGCACTTGGAACATTAGTATCCCTCTCACATGGTCACTCGAAAGTCTTTAGAATACCGACATGTCGAGATTAGTTTCGCTTTAGCTTATAACCGAAACACAGTCACTTTTGTTTTCTCTCTTCCTTCCTTACCTATAATCGTTTAATTCCACAACCAATCCCCGTGCCGACCTGTTCAGGTGTCCTCGTAAGGATAGACAGTCACGGGCGGCACTTTTCTCTTCCTTTCACTTAATTAACAATCACTAAGAGAGATAACCGAAACGTCGGCATCCTTGCCGTTCGGCCATCACCGACTTCACGTTTCTTCCCATTTCGTTAATTTTATAGGACGCCTAAGCAGCGAGTGCCTGGGAAAACCGAAATGCATATTCATCTCCGACGTAGCATGGAACATCTAGAATGGTTAGCAGAGCATTGGTTTCGCTTTATTACTCGGCCGTACATTCTACGAACGGCTAAATAAGCGAAAAAAAATCAATAACCGTGATTAATTTGCTTGCAGGTGTTCTCTACATTTGTGTTGAAAATATGAGTAGCCTCTTCCTGCTTTAAGGAAGCTACGGTTGGGAACAGCTGGTTTCACTTCACGGGTTTGTAGCTTTTTGAAAAGCATCGAAAGCTTACCGAGTTCCCCGAGGTATGAACTCGCCATTCCTGCTCTAAACATTCTAGATCTTGCACTGCGGTTTTCATGTTGCATTTTTCGGCAACAGCCTGAAACTAAGTTTGCACTGCTCCGCATAAACGACGGCGCAGTGCACGTCAGAAAAAACATACGAAGTAGGTAAACAAGATGGGAACTTTATTCACATGAAATACTGCCACCAGCTGATCATACAGCTCAGCACGAAGATGTTTACACACACAGATTTATACACAAAGACGACAACACACAAATTACACTTTCAGCTATGTACAGGGCAGAAAAAAAAATGACAGCAGAATTTTGAACAGCGTCGCGAATGAGGATGAGAACACTTGTCAGAATTCATTCCAGCCGAGATACAATCTGCAGGCATGGAACCCTACAAGCCAGTGTGCTTAGGACTTCTTCTCGGTCTTCTTGGGGAGCAGGACGGCTTGGATGTTTGGCAGCACACCACCTTGAGCAATGGTGACGCCAGAGAGAAGCTTGTTCAGCTCCTCGTCGTTTCTGATGGCGAGTTGCAGGTGCCGGGGAATGATGCGAGTCTTCTTGTTGTCACGGGCCGCGTTTCCAGCCAACTCGAGCACTTCGGCGGCCAAGTACTCCAGGACGGCAGCCAAGTAGACCGGAGCGCCGGCACCGACGCGCTCGGCGTAGTTTCCCTTCCGCAGCAGGCGATGAATACGACCCACAGGGAACTGCAACCCGGCACGGCTGGAGCGGGTCTTGCTCTTTCCCTTGACTTTGCCACCCTTGCCGCGACCAGACATGGCGAACTTCAGAAATAAAGTGCTTGTCAGAAAACGAAACGCTGCTTAGCTCTCGCAGGCGAATGAGCTGTGGCTCCGACCAGAGACGCGTAACAATGCAGGTTGCGTCAACGCGTCCGCCGCTGCTGACTATAAACAAGATGGCGGCAAAAGGCGTGGCTCAACAAACAACTGAAATGAGAATTCTAAATACCCATTGGCTCCTAATCAATCCAATAGTACACAGTCAACTTTCTTGCAGAAATTCGATTCGTTGGCAACGCTCCAATTAAAACCATGAATTCTGACAACAAAGCATGCGTGTACAATGGTAGCAGCGTAATATTTTTGCCAGCGCCTCTAGCGGTTGATAGAAAAAGCTTCAAACATTTCGCACAAAGATTGTTTAAATAAAAATATAGATAATTTAAATAATTAAAATATCATTTTTTCTTTTTAAATTGATTACAATAAAGGGTGAAATAAAGTAATTTATTGTTTTATAAAACAAATTGTTCTTTTTTTGCACTTTGCTAATAGAGGGCAGCACCAATTTGCCCAGAGCTTTTCAACTGCGCTACCGTTGAATAATACGCAGCCCGTGGATGCCGCCGATTCCTTTATAAGGCGGACATTGCATTTTCGTCGGCACAGAAGCGCCTTTTCGAACCGTCTTGTGTGCCCGTGAAAGTCGAGATGCCACCCCAGCCAAGCGGTAAAGCGATCAAGAAGGCCGGCAAAGCTCAGAAGGCCGTGCGCGCTACCGACAAGAAGAAAAAGAAGCGCAGGAGGAAGGAGAGCTTCAGCATCTACATCTACAAGGTTCTCAAGCAGGTGCACCCGGACACCGGCGTTTCGAGCAAGGCTATGTCGATCATGAACAGCTTTGTCAACGACATCTTCGAACGCATCGCCGCCGAGGCGTCCCGGCTGGCCCACTACAACAAGCGGTCCACCATCACCAGCCGCGAGGTGCAGACCGCCGTTCGCCTGTTGCTACCTGGGGAGCTCGCCAAGCACGCGGTCTCCGAAGGCACGAAGGCAGTCACCAAGTACACTTCCTCCAAGTGAAAGATGTGGACTATTTATTTTCTTCTTCCTCATCTTTACCCTGAGTGTCGGACAACTCGGTTCATCACCAAAGCCCGCGGAGTGCTGTGTTTAATGTTCCACACATTGTGAACTTTTTTTTTTTTTCGTGCATTCCGCCTGCGCCGCAAGCCTCCGGGTGTTCCGAACATTCTGTCATCCCATCATTTTTTTAGCCTTCTGAGTGTTGTGCTTCGTGAATAAACAAAATTTACTGGCCGGTCCATGCTTTCTCGTATGTGCCGCATTCTGTGGCCTACAGTCTTTCGTGGCTGCTGGCTCTTAACCTGCAATTTTTCTTCCAGTGTCGGGTCTGCCGCCACTTCGTACGTCATTGCTGTGGTCCCTCAAAATCCCAGGGCGCGGGTTTGTTTGCATAGTGCGTTCGAACCTAATGCACCGTAGATATTGCATTTATAGTTGACTTCCCCTGTTGGTAGTGAGCATCTAGGTTCGCGGTCGTCACTTTAATGTTTCAAACAGCGGGAAAACCGCGTATTATAAACCAGGAAGCCTCTTCGTCGCCCGAGAGAAACTGGCTAACCCCTGTAAGGGGTTTGGTCGGACTATCGTACAGTAAAGCTGTAGCAGCCGACAAATGAGGCCTGTACGCATCATCCGTTCTATCCCGATAATTTTAATTACTTAAATCCAAGGCCCATTAACAATCGAATAAGCAGTCGCGCATAGAACGTGTTCCTTTATTAAGTGGACGTCAAGTTAATCGCGATTACCGACTACGGAAATGTCAACATTTAATGCGTCCGAGAATCGCCAAGGAAGCTGAACTGCGCACTTGACACATTTCAGAACTTTATAAGGAACGATAGTAATAGCGCGAGAACAGAACGAGGACATGGCGTTCGTGTCCTGGTCTCTGTGTCGTCGTTCGGTTTTGTGCTATAACCACAGAACACCTACCAGCTTCATGTCATACCAAGCTGCCACACTTTTAGAGGAACCATAACGTTAAGACCCGAATGCGCAAACAATAAATACGTTAACTTCGCGGGTGACGTTCCGCCAATATAATAGCTTCCGTGTAATCATGTACGCTCTCATGTGGCCTCGTGAACCAGAAAGCAATGCCAGAACAGGTGGTGCGACGCAATTACATGGTTTGCACGCCACGTACATTATTCATTGTTTTGGTTGTGTTTACTTTTCTGCACGCACGTTTTCTTTCTTTCACCCTCTGTCTGGAGATCGACGACCTCGCGAAAATTGCGGTGAACGAAGTAAAACTACAGTTCTTAATGTAGTTTCTTCTTTTTACTGTTCTTACGCACGTTGCGTTTACTGTTCGTTTCTTAATTTTATTTTTGAATAATAATAAAAAAATACACTCGTTAGGCAAAATTTTGATTAGTACATACTGCGCTCGCCAGGTGAACGCTTGGCCAACATGGCGGCACCCAGGTACCATGTGTTTGTTGGAGCTGAAACTGGACTTTTAAAAGGTAAAGTGAGCCGATACGGCGACGTTTTCGTCCCTTCTGGTGCTAGAATATTTAAAATCGAGGCTCAGTATTCGAGATAACGCGAGGATAATAAAAACGGTGGTGCCTAAATGTCTGCTAAATGTTCGCTCGTCGTGACGTCTTCCAGGCGTCAACACCGAGAAGCGCACCTTTGCGAACCTGAACAGCCTGCAAGAGGTCAGCAAAAGCAACGAAATCAGTTGTCTTCGCTGGAAAGACGACTCCGAATCTGAGGCAAGTTCATCTGGTTGCTGTCTGTCAGGGTCGATCGTTGCTTGTAAAGCCCGTTACGCCGTATCCACCACTGCGGCTTCGTCGTCAGCTGCGCGAATGTCCAACGCGTTTAAGTCGCAGACATTTAATCAGCCAGCTGATTAATTTAACTGCAATACTTATCTACTCTGTGCTGCAACAATGTGCTTGATGCCGACACAGTTTCACGTTGAATTGTCGCATAACTACTGCGCTGCTGGTACTGGTGCGTACTATGAGCTTACACTAGCTCTGTTCTCGGCGCACCTCTTTTAAAACGTTTATCTAGGCCATCACACTGTATTTAAACAATGCGGGAATCTCATTTGCAGTTCGTTGTTTCAGATTTACGCCGGCATAAGATCTCAAACTGTGAAAACGTTTTGCCCAAACAGCGGCATTTGCAAGGACGTATTCGAAGTCAAAGGGGGCGAAGGCCCCATCAAAGGACTCGGGGTGGTCAACTCGTAAGTGACCGTTATTTTCACAAAGGCCCGTTCCGTTGCATTGGCTCACTTCAGAATGCGTTGCTGTTTTTCATTCTCACCTACCGCAGCTCTAGAAACCTTGTCACCTGCGTGAGTTCGGGACTTCTGAGGGTGTGGGCGAAGGATGGAAGTACTGAGGTATGTTTCAACAGCTGGCGAGGCTTGATCGTTTGTGTTAGTCTCACGTCATCTATTAAGTTGCGTACTGCTAATACTTGCATGAAATCTGCAAGTTTCTGATTTCTGCAAAGCTTTCGACTGCATCACCCATGATAAACTTATGGTTAAATTACAGCTTATTGGACTTCCAAATTTTCTATTAGCCTGGATTTGTAACTACCTGTCTGATCGCTCCCAGTTTGTGTGCATTAATAATCAGAACTCAATTCTTCTGCCGGTTACTTCAGGTGTCCCACAGGGCAGTGTACTCGGTCCCCTACTATTTTTGATATACTGTAACGATGTAGTAGATTGTGTAAACCCACCTGTTAACGTTCGACTTTTTGCAGATGATTGAATTCTGTTTAACTCGATAACTAGTTCTAATGACCAAGCAGCTCTCCAGTCCACTCTAAACAATATATGTCTATGGTGCAATCAATGGGGGATGAAACTAAACTTGGATAAATCAGTTCTGCTCCGTGTCACTAACAAGAAAAAGCCAGTACTAACTGACTACACGCTCTCTAACCAACCTCTCAAAGAAGTTAAAAAATACAAGTATCTTGGTGTCACTCTAACGAATAATTTAAGTTGGAATTCCCACATTAAACAAGTTTCTTCCGCAGCTTTCCGCAAATTATGCATGCTAAGGCACAAACTTAAGGATGCTCCTACGAAAGTGAAATTTTTAGCTTACCAATCCTTGATTCTCCCTAAATTAGAATATGCATGCGTTGCCTGGGATCCTTATACTAAAACTAACATTGATGCATTAGAAAAAATTCAGCGGAGGGCAGTTCGTTTCATTTATTCTCTTTACAAGCCTGGTAGTTCTGTAACTAGTGTAATGCTTTCAAATGGTATCACATCTTTGCAGTCGAGACGCAGATTCTTATGTCTCAAATTTTTGTACCAACTTTCTAACCACAAATTTGCTCTGAACCCTGACCCCTACCTCACACCACTAAGAACACGCCAGACTCGGCATTCACACGCACTTTCTTTAACACCATATTTTGCTCGTACTAACTTGTTCAAATTTTCCTTCTTTCCTCGTACCATTGAAGAGTGGAACGATTTGCCTGCAAGCAGTTTACACTCTCCCGATCTTATTTACGCTGAAATTTGAAGTTGTTTTTCTAACTATTACAACTATTTCCTCTTTTCCTTCCCCACTCTTTCCTTTTGTTGCTTTTGTATAAATGTCACCCTTTCCACTTTTTACTCTCTTTATTGTTGATGTTGTTTCGAAATGTGTATGACAACTGTATTATCTTGCCCTTCCTGCTTTGGCCTCTTGCCAGCAGTATTTGTAAATAAATAAAAAAAAAATCTGGCACTGTTGTATGTGGCGTGCGTTCGCATTAGTATTGCATACGCTGTTTGGTAGGGGAGTCTGTACACCAGCTCTGTATGCAAAGCAGGTTTGGGCCACTCAAATACCCAGAAGAGTGATTTGCCTATAGATATTCGTCGGAGAATTCTCTGGGCACCTTGTGCCGCCGCAGTTCACGGCGGTGTACCAGGGTTCCCACCGAGCGCTTCCCACTTGGCTTACAGGCGGAGACGGAAGTTGGTGCCGACGTATTTCGCATGCGTCAGCACCCACGGAAAGAGGGAATTGTTGCCACTGGAGGCAAGGAAAACGAGCTCAAGTTGTGGGACCTGGAAAACTTGCAGAAGCCCGTCTTCATGGCGAAAAATGTGAGTACTCTCGGCTCGGCTCGAGATGACCAAGACGTAGCGTAACATTTTGGATTCGGTTAGCTACGTTAATCTTCAGTCATCTCTGTTTTTTTTTAATCTTCACTTTTTTTTCCCAATAGGTCAGGAATGATTTCCTTGATCTTAGAGTGCCAGTCTGGGTTACAGACATGGACTTTTTGAAGGATTCCGAGAAGATTATTGCCATTACGGGGCACCATCAGGTATGCCCTCTACGGAGCCTTCGTAACATTATTCCGTAGTACTTGAGTGAAAATAATGTATGTGTTCCGAGTTGTATTCCGCAAGACTTGTTGCATTGCCACTACCGCTGCAGCTCTTTCTGTCTAAATAAGTTGTGCGGCTCTTCTTGGCTGTAGCTGCACAAATTATTCTATGGCAGTGATCTTAAGTTATATTTACTTGTGTCGGATAACATCTGGCTAACTCTGCCTGAATACTGGCCACCTAAGTTTCTTAAAATGTGCACCAAGATCCAAATACTACACCAGTAGGTTTTGATATTGCCTCCGTTGAAATAGAGCCGCCAAGACCGCAAAATTAACCCTAAAGCTAAGAAGTGAAGTAACTCAGCTGCCATAGTAGTTTACGGCCATGTTAAACTTATGCATACACTGAGCACGCTTATGATCCTTTTTTCTCAGGCTAATTTTATTTATTACCGTTCTGTCTCTTCAAGGTTCGTGTTTATGATCCAAACTCTCGGCAGCGGCGGCCTGTCGTTGACTTTGAGTTTGACGAGTATCCCTTGACGTGCTTGTCACTGACGCCACGGCCAGAGTGAGTGGCTTTTTCCATTATAATATCAAACAGTGTCTGCTTCGAATACTCGTCGTTGCCGTAATAGCAATTCTGTACAAACGCATTCGCTTCGCAGCTGAACTGCTTGGTCTCGCTCCCGAGAAGCTAGAAGCAGTGTATCTCGTTGCGGGTTTTTGAGACACAAGTCTCAAAAGTGGTGCTAGTTTCGTGATCTCAGTTAATCAAACGTAATTGCACTACTGCTGGGCTCGATCCGGCTCTCGCAGCGAGTGCTCGAAGGTGAATGGCTAAGCAGAAGTTCTCACGTAGGGAAGAAGCAGTGTTGCCATCTGTTCGTTCCCTACTTATACAATCTAAAAGCTTTCTTTGTCACTCTTAAATATTTAAATACCCATGTTTACCGTTTCCCACATTGAATGTGGGAGAGAGTAAGCAAGATACACATAAAAACACTGCTGTGGGAAAAACTAATTGACTTGCCAAAAACAAGTCCACCTGACATTGACATGGCCTAACAATATCATGCCTCATCTAAATGCTTACAAAAAAGGATTGAGTGGTCCTACCAGGATAATTGAGATAAGAGAGGCTTTGCATCCGTGTGCATGACACACGACTTTTCATTCTTTCTGTAATATTGCACAGTGCCCCCTCCTAACTGTCTCCTTCCTCCACGCCGAGAATTGGACCTTCATTTACATGCTTCACAGCACAACACTTCCATTTGCTACAGGCAGCAATGAGAGCCGTGTGTTCATATCTGGGCAGCACAACATGAAATGATGAGCGACCTCAGTGAAGGATCAGATCACTCTATGCAAGACGACTGATCGCCAACAAGCTCATTACTTAAAGAGCACCAATTATTGGAAAACGGTGCACCTTCGTGGCTGTGCGCTAGCAGTTTTTATCATGCAACACTGCTGCCATCGCCTAAATCAGCAGTGCGACAGTGTGCATCGCTCTTGTTTTCACCGTGCAGGCAAGTGGTGGTCGGAAACAGTCACGGCCGCGTCGGTCTGCTGGACATCCGCCGCAAGGGCATGGTGCACGTGTACAAGGGTGTGGCGGGCAGCATCCGCGCCGTCTGCTGCCACCCGACTCTGCCCATCGTGGCGAGCTGCGGTCTCGACCGCTTCGTCCGAGTTCACGACCTCCACTCCCGCCTGCTCATCACCAAGGTGGGCGCGCCCTGCGGCACATCCCACTGTGCGGGTTACAACCCAAGGAAAAAAACAAAGCCAGCTGTGCTCTCAATTGTCGCCCACGCACAGAAATTGCATAAGTAGTCCATTCGATAGCGCCGACTCTGCGGATCACCAGCAGAACCAGGTTGCGAAAAGATCGCAGAAATGTTAAAAGTATTTTGCGCCAGCACGTGACCAGAAAGAAGCTTGTACAGTGTTTTGACGTTGACGTGCTGTACGAACCGTAACTAGCTTCTACAAACATGCTGGAATTAATTTTTCAGGATGTGCTCGCACTTAGCGCTACATTTTCTAAGCTCTTGGGCGCTTGGTTCTTTCATTAGATGCAAAAAGAAAAAAATTTCCGTGTATGTCTTCAAGAAAACCGCATCGACTTGCCAAACAATAAGTTTTTTCGAGGCACGAGAGCAGCTAGCACGCTTTGGTTGCACCATTTTTTAAACTCTTCATTACATCATAGAATAGAATGAGTGCTAGAAATGTCTCCCATCTAAACCTCGTTCAATCAAAGTCACTTTTTTCTCGACCTCTGCACGTGTCAGTGTGCCTGTCATGCATGTTGGCAATGCTTAATGAAAACTTACCGAGTAACAGATAATTTCTAAAACCTTTGTGCCTGATATTTGTCCTAGTGAGTGAGAACTTCTGGAGTATTGTGCATTTTCTTCAATTTGGTTAGAGATAGCGTGTGAAACGTTACACCTGATATTTCTTCTAGTAAGAAATAACTTCTGAAGCATTGCAAGTGTATTTGTCATACTAAGAGGTAACTTCTGAAATGTTGTCTTTGCTATTTTTACTTATTTAGCTCTACCTCAAGTCGAGGCTCAACTGTCTGCTGATGCGAACAGATTTCACCATCGAAGACGAGGAAGAGAACAAAGACAGAAAAGAGGCCACAGTCGATGACGAACTCTGGGAAGAGATGGAGGAAGTGGACGAAGCAACCGACGTTTCGGTGAAAAAGGCCTCCACAAAAAGAAGCTGCAGAGCTACTATGGCAAAAAGCAAAAAGAGGAGAAAATCCATTAAACAGGATGGCTAGTATGCAAGACAAACATGCTAATGTGTCATCAATTTCTTGCAGGTTTTGAGTTTGAAGTATGCAGTGCACACTACTAACTACATTTTCGGATAAAGCAAGTAAACTAAAAGATCGTATATATTGACAAAAAAATAAAAATAAATGTTTGTTTCCACACAAAGGTTGAAAATTAAAAGATTAACTGCTACCTTAAGTTCAACTTTTAGAATGTTGTGGTGAAACCTTATTCTATGAAGTTCAGCAACGCTGAAAGTTGGACAAGTTGGGGATAGTTCATGTTCACCTATGAACTCTGCACGCTACTTCATAAGTAAACATGACTTATGCTATGACCTTTGTGTAACATGAATTTCGTCAATTTCTTTTAGGGGGGGGGGGGGGGGCACTGTATTGTGGTATGACTTCTTGAATCTTGCAAAGCTCTACATACAGCTCTTATAGTACACAATACAGGACATATTTACTGATGAAAATACTAGGCCCATGCAGGTGCTTACAAAATTCATGTCACTGCGAGCTATTGTGGGGCATAAAGTTGCCATGCACGATTTGTCTTCCATTTTATTTCTGGCCCATCACCCTCACATCAATTCATCATTTTTGACATTTTTAAAAGCTTGTTATACCGGCTTATATGCTTAATTTAGTAAATAATAAAATGTAACATATTTTACAGGTTATCATTTGCATTCTACCAGAAGTCAAATCTTGCTACTATTCAATGTTGAACAAAAAAAGGGGGCGTTTGCACAGGCCTTGTTTCAATTAAGAAAAAAACAAATATATGTGTAATATGAGCCATGATGAACACCAAGTCGACAAAGATGACGATTGAAAAAAAGCCTGTGTTGTTGCCGCTCTGGCATCTTGGCTGAAGGACTTTGTGTACCCCATGTACGATCTATAAATATATTTTTCAACCTTTTGTCTACTCTCACCCAGTGACAATATATATATACATATTGCGAGGGTAAGTCATGACAAATATGCCCATTTTTCTTTATAACATGGGATATATACTATTCGAATTTGATTAGAAATTATTCGACCAAGACCACTATTTAGTTCGAATTTGCCTGGAAGCTAAAATTCACAATTTGCACAAGCCTACACAAAAGAATTTCCCCGTCTTGTTCCACCACAGCTCCGGGTTTCCCTCTCCTTCGGTTTTTGGAAGCCATGCACTTATACTAAGGGCATTGTTCGTAGGGTCCGGTTCACATTAGCGGGCGTGTTTTGAATGTGCCAGAAGTCGAGCAAAAGCCTCCTTCCTAGATTCATTTCTGTTTCTAGAACAGAAGCGTCGTCAAAGTCGATCTTATGGCCGTGCTTCTCACAGTGCTCTGCAAGAGCATTGTGTTGCACTTCCGTCTTCCTGACGTTCTCACTGGTTAACTCGAATATGGTGAATCTGTGACGTCAGCATCACACGTGACAAATATTTATGTCACAAATTCGCCAAACACCTTTGAATCATTCGAGCCACTTCTCATCAGCATCCCGAGCACACATGGACTCCAACCTTCCATCGCCGTCCCATGAATGTATTCCACTTCTTGAATTCCTCATGGTCGGTAACAGCTGTGGTGCTTGTCATACAATTAAATTAGCTATAGCTATTCATATGGCTTCGTACTCCCTATCTTCCTTTGCAGACAGTCAGCCAACACCACCTAGCAGGTGGTGTTGGCTGGGGCCAATGGCTTTCTTTGTTCCCACAAAAGTTCCAAGCTTGTATATTCTTTAGGCAAATGCTTTACATGACTCATCAAAAACGAAGTTAGACCGTCGGGGCCGAGTGATGTGAAGAGTCATCAATGTGGGACGACGTTGCCATATGACATCACAGATCGCGAAAAATTTGGAACGCCATTATGATGTCATCATGACCTTGGAGGGACGTCGCATTTCGCCTCGCAGCTTGGTAAAAAGTGGTCCGGTCATGGAAGCAATGCAAAATCGGGCTAAAGGGGCTTTCGGCCCTGAATTCAGTGCAAAACTGCATTAAGTGCAAGAAGCATTCAAAGGTTGGAAGACACCCCCTTTCCCGCCCCCCCTCAAATATTTAAATTTTGCTTACGTACGCACACACATACAAACACACATGCATGAACATACATAAAGTGTAGATGAACCCCCACTCCTTCCGAAAAAGAATTGGGGTGGGGGACCCATAAGCTTCGCATTTAAAGCAGCCCTGAACCACTTTTCAAGTACTCTAACTAAGAAGTGGACTCACTAGAAAAGCTTATTGTCTCACAAATTCAACGCCACAAACATTTTAAGAATTAGCCCAGTACGAGTGGAGCTAAAAAGATTTCTTACACGCTGTAATTGGATTCTCTCGCCTAGATGAAAACCCCACGCCAGCCTCGTGACTTTGAACATTTTTTTTTATTTGGATACGTGCCTTTTCCAGCGCGATTGCGGGCGCACGTGTGGATAAGTCGCGGCCTCCTGCGGCGATCCCTGTAACGACTGAGCACGCCATGTTCAAACCAGCCATTATGATGGACGGCCTTCTACGAGTGATTTTTGAGCTCCGTCATTTGTCGAAAGAAGAGAAAGCAATTTTTTTTCTGACTGATAATTTCACTGTGAATTGCAGGCCGCATGCCGCGCTATAATATTTGGCTCGCTTGTTCTCAGAAGCCTAAACTACTGATCGCCAGCGTTTTTTGACTATGCTCAAAAAGTGTTGCAGGGCCCCTTTAAGAGTTGAACGTGATAGCCATATCCTCTCCCTAGTGCGTACTTTGACCACTCAGTGCACACTTTGTTTTGATGATGTTGCATGAGAAGTTTAAATTGTGGACTACTACAATGTAATCGATAAAGCAGCTGTTATACCACACAGCCACGCATCTGCTTGAAAATGCAGTGAAAATATCTTTCAAGCTTTACAAACACAGGCGTCCCGTGTACAAACTTCACAATACGTGTAGTACTGCAGTAACAGCCTGGGTTCGATCCTCACTCGGACCCAGAAAGTTTTGTGATTTTATTTGCATCTTTCTCAACTTTTTGGTCGCGCACTAGATAACTTTTCGCTCACAACTGTAGTGGTGGAAGCGGAGTTACGTTCAGCTCAATAAAGAATGGCTCAGTGTGACTGTTGTATGGCGTGCTCATGATGGCACGAATTGGTTACTTCTGGATTACGTGAAGATTCTTAATGTTTGTCAGCACCGTCGCACCCCAAGCTAAGCAGCAGTACTTAATGAAGTCCACGAGTGTTGAAGATTGGGCGAGTTGGTTTGTTGTACATGAACTGGTACAGCGCATTACGGAGAAGAAGAAACGGCCGAGTAGACCGACACAAGAGGACATAGCGCTCTGTCCTTTTGTGTCGGTCTGCTCGGCCGTTTCTTCTTCCCCGTAATGCGCTATACCAGTTCAAGCAGTACTTAAGCTGTTAGCTAGTAAGCTGTTATAAATAACAAGCTTAATATGTTTTGGAAAATAGTATTTGCATTTGTGGAGTCTACCGCACACCCAAAAAGTTACCAGCGATTAGTTCAGTGTGCTAATTCCAAGACATGTGTTCCTCAAAGAAAACGTCGAGACTGTTTACAGAAGGCACTGTTTCTATAGGTAAGAAGTGTACATTTTAAAAGCTTTATTTCTTTGTTAGACACAATATTAATGAGACCCAACAGACAATCATGCCAAAGAAAGTATCATCATCAGCCTGACTACATTCACTGCAGGACAAAGGCCTCTCCCATGTTCCGCCAGAAAGTATAGGGGATGTTATTAGAAGTAATCGTAGTGTAAATGTGAAGGAAGAGATGTCGACAAAAAGATAACTTGCCGTGGGCAGAGACCGAGCCTGTGACCTTCGATCAACACGTCCAATGCTCTATCAACTGAGCTACCACAGCGGCTATCCCTCAGTCACATTATGGGCATATATGCCCACAATAAACATTTTCATTGCCACATCTCCTCTTAACACTCAGCTCCATTTCTTCGGAACTAACTTGACCGCATCATTAAGGGTTGCATAACAGATGGCAGCAAAGCATTATGTCATAGAAGTTTTCAACACAAACAATTGTCTTTGATTATTATTAAGATAAGCTTTAATCTATCGTAATTTATAACAAGCTTTTTTTAAAGCTTCAAGCTGCAATAATTTGTCATCATGAGAACAAGTGGAGCTGGATGTGAAATGCCAAGTCCTGTGGGTCCTTCTAATGTACACAATACATGTAAATATGTGTTGGAATTAGAAGTTTGTTATCGGCCAGCGTATACTGTGTACTTTCACTCTTGTACAATTTTCCATCATGTGGACAGTCCTTTACCTATCTAAGCTTTAATCTCACTACGGTATTTAGCAGAATAGATTGATTTCTGGGTAAGCCCAAGCAGACAGGCAAAACTTATTGCTTACGAGTGCTTTCTGAACCTCAACTCATAAAGACACAATTGAACTCGTAAAACACGAACAACGAGAAGAACTTCGGTAAATGGGAAATTTACTTCCACATTGAAATTCAGAAGTTGCCTAATATTTACAATGCTGCAGTTTATCTATGTGCTTCTCTCGGCACTTTTTCTCTGCGAGTTCTCCAAAACACCTTCTATTTTCTCTGGTGGCGAAAACTGCTCCTTCTACTGTCTAAGCGGCCTTGCGTGGGCTTCGCTAGATGAGGTCTCCCGATTCTGCTCAGACGGTGCATCATAGTCGAAGTAGCTGATGCCAAGCACTCTGCAGCCCGGTATGGCTTCCTCCAACATCAAGCCAACAAGCTTGATGTGCTTAATGTGAGACAGGTGGGCTAGCGTTATGGTCTTCAACTTCCTGCAAGGAAGGGAAGAATGTCGCAAGAGAACCTCCAAGTTTACGCGCAGTGTTGATTAACATTAGGCGACACAGAAAAAGCCACTACCAATGGCTAACATCGGCATGCATTTCACTGAAACAAGATGACAAAGCAAACTTTAAAACGAGGTCTGTAATGCTGGCATAAGCAGGATAATTTTTCGGTCTCTTCTAACGAATTCTTTTGAAACATCAATATGGAAAACTGCTTGGACAAGTAGTCTTGATAATTTTAATGCAGGAAGAATCATTGATGTGGCAGTTTGGGCATGTTGGTAATCCATTTCAAGGAGGACTAAAGCCACATGAAAAAAACATGGACAAAAGAAGATACATTACTCACAGATTGAAATGGGACAATTTAGGGCTAAGTAATGTACACACTTTCATGTGCACCATTTTCAGTTTGGTCATATCGGCATGACTTGGACTCAAACATGTAGATCAGAGCCAACAGTATCTTTAGAGACCATATTTGTTGCGACAGGATGTGGTTATCTCGAGCAATCGCGCATACCTATCGTTACACTGAAAAACCACCAGGCCTGGATGGAACGCGCAGCACAGTCACAGCGAAAGCTGGAAGACTAGCATTTGTAATGTACCTACTACGCCATAAATCATAATTTCTCTGAAGTTGAGAAGCACTCCCTACACCATTAACAATCATTCCACGAAGAAGCGATGTACCCGCTGGACAGTTGCAAGGCATTATGTGCGCTTAGTTGATGTGGTGGCTGCTGAAGATGAACTGTGGCAGAGCCCTTTGTAATTGGCTGGAAGTGTTTGAACACTCAGTCGTTACACGATTTCCGTGTGCCTTTGGTTCTCTTCAAAGAGTAGCAAGAATCTACCAGAACGGAGATTTTAAAAATTGACCGACACTTTTCAAACAGAATGTGAGAAATAATTTCGAATCACTAGAAACTTGCAAGTTTATCGCCAGTAAGAAGATGGCAGCAAGTGCATCGAAGTTGAGAAGCCGATACCGAAGCCTATCAAAAAATACTTGACACAGCATCACATAACACTTTCACGACATCATTACATGTGGCAGCTTGCTTACATTGCAGCAAAGAGCACTGTAGCACTGGCAGGAACAAAGAAAGGCATATAATGTCATGATACATCCTGGTTACTGAAACTGGTCGCATGCATTGGAGCAACATAAGGGCAAGAACAAGAGAGAGGGTACGAAAGAAGAAGGGACAAAGGGTAGATTCATGTCTACCCTCCTCTTTGTGTACTAGTAGAGCGTCGAACGCGTAATTCAAAAGCTCTCGGTTTAGGTCCCACCAATGGGTGATTTTTCATTTAGTTTATTTCCTTTCAATTAAGGTAATATTAATATGAATGGTTTAACATCCCAAAACCACGATACAATTATGAGAGACAGTGTAGTAGAGGTCTCTCAAAATTTTGATCATCTGGTGTTCTTCAACGTGCACCGACATCGCACAACACACGGACCTCTACCATTTGGCTTCCATCGAAAATGAGACCGCCACAGCTGGGATCGCACCAGCGACCTTCGGGTCAGCAGCCGTGCCACTGATCCACCGAGGCAGACTTTTGAATTCAGGTAAAAACACTACACCTAAAAAGGAGCAAATAATGTCCTCTACGACCTCCCAGGCTGTCTTGGTTTCATTAGTTGAGTCAAACAAAGAAACAAGCACCCCAAACCATTGCCTTTCTTTTGTATATACACAGGGGTAACCTTATGAGTGTCTGGTCTGTCGCAAGCTCTGGGCAGTCCAGCAGGCCCGTGAAGTGGCCGAGATGCAAGGTCTTGATGTCTAGACAAGGGAGACCTGAGCCCGGGGGCCATTAATATGCCGGACAATTTTCAAGTTTTTTCATCCACCATTTAAAACTCACTGCGATTGCAAAACAGCTGCCTTGGGCACGAAGCACTAATAGGCCTGTATCCGAGTTGCAACTATGTGTACGTGTTTCATGATCTGCACGAAGCATAAACAAGAAGAGTCAACAGCTTTTCCATCACAGCATCTGCTTGCTTTGCAACAACACTACAGTACACACTATGAGAATTGTGAAGGCTGTGATGAAGTGCTGTAGATTTCAGAAAACCAATCACCCATCCCATATCCCAGACGTAGCGCCCAGCGACTGCTACCTCTCATCAAAGCCGAAAAGAATCTGTTGAGACGAAAAAAAAATTGCTGAAGATGAAGCAAAAAATGCAGTCCACGTTCACATTGAAGACAAAAGTTGAGAGTATTTCTTGAAGGGCATACAAATGTTCGTTCAGAGGTGTGAAAAATGCTTCGAAGGGAGACCGCAGTGAATATGGTGTAGTGGAGCATACGCACTAACGCGTATGCGCCTTCCAAAGAGAACGAAAAACCCCGTGCTCTGATTGTACGAGAACCTGGCCCGCCTTTGCCAGACCTGTCGTACGGCCATTTTTCGTTGCGACATTGTTGCACTTCTCCGGTTCAATAAACGTCATCACATTTGGTGGAGGCTGCTGAGATCCCCAAGCTAACCTGGAGCTTTGCTCTCGCAAGTTGCCCGAGAGACCACCACGAAACATAACTGACGCAGTCACCAACCAGCCCATCCCAACCCAGCCAGCACCACCGGCTGTCCCGTCTACCTGCCCCGGCGCTACTCGCCAACGGGACCCACCAATCTTCAGCGGCAGTGGTGAGCAAGACGTTGTAGACTGGCTCTCCTTGTACGAACGCGTAAGCGCCAGCAACATGTGGGACGACTCTAAGCTCGCCTACGTTATCTTTTACTTGGCAGACGTAGCTAAGCTTTGGTTTACCAACCGCGAAACCGCCATCGCCAAATGGTCCTCCTTTAAGACACTTGTGACTGAAGCATTCGGCCGACCAGAGGTCCGCAAGCTTCGCGCTGACCAGCGCCTGCGCCACCGAGCCCAGCAGCCTGGCGAGACGTTTACTAGTTACATAGAGGACGTGCTCGACCTCTGCAGGCGTGTGAATCCATCTATGCCTGAAGAAGAGAAAATTCGGCAGATTCTCAAGGGCATCGAGGATGGCGCATTCCAAAAGTTGCTAGTGAAAAGCCCTACCACGGTGGCAATCCTCGTGAGCCTCTGCCAGAGCTTTGATGAATTGCGCCGTCAGCGTTCCATCACCCGACAGAGTGTTCCACCGCCGGATTCGATCTCGGCCGTCGCACTCACAAATGCCAACATTCGCCAAGAAAGTCTGTACAACCAGATCAAAGACTTCATCAGGGAGGAAGTCGCTCGACAGCTCTCCCTACTGCCGCATAGTGATGCGCCCACCGCAAGCCTGCTTTCGACACTGCAGCAGGCCATACGCACTGAAATTTGCGATGTCCTTCCTACAGTGCAGGCCCCTTACCCATGCACTTCAGTAGCACCCAATCTCTCAGCTGTCGGCTACGCACCACCTGCACCACCTTCACCTCTCAGCTACGCAGCTATGGTCGCGCGGCCCCCACCACATCCAGTCGCCTTATCGGCTCCACC
Source organism: Rhipicephalus microplus (assembly GCF_043290135.1). Taxonomy (NCBI): domain Eukaryota; kingdom Metazoa; phylum Arthropoda; class Arachnida; order Ixodida; family Ixodidae; genus Rhipicephalus; species Rhipicephalus microplus. The sequence goes on along the minus strand of NC_134705.1, from coordinate 198,193,202 downwards.
TCCTCCGGCCTCGCCTCCAGTTTACAGGCCCCCACCTCGCTTTTTCCGTCGATCTAATGAGTGGCGCACCCAAAACAATCGTCCTATCTGCTTCGCCTGTGGCATCGCTGGCCACATTGCACGCTTCTGCCGCCGTCGCCCCACGCCTGCAAACGCATACTTCAAAACTCCTACCTACACGCCGCAGCAGGCCACCGCGTCTGCATATGAACAGAGGCACTCAGACTCGGATCGCCGCCCATCGACTGCTCGTTTCCCATCCCCTCGTCGCCGATCGCCATCGCCTATGCGTCGTCGACCACCTTCTGAGGAGGGAAACTAATCAGTGCAGTTCCGGAGGCAAGAACTGCAACTTGTGCGCAATTTCCAAGGCCTCCGTTTTCGCCGCAAAATGTTGTTGATGTCGATGTTGAGGGAGTCGCCACATTAGCGTTAATTGATACCGGAGCCGCCGTTTCTGTGATAAACGCCAAATTTTGTTGGAAACTGAAGAAAGTGACCACATCTCTCTGTGGCATGGTGCTGTCCACGGCTAGCGCACAACGCATTCATCCCTCGGCTGTGTGTACGGCGCGCGTCGTCGTTTTGTACGTCTTACAGTTTTTTGTTCTGCCATCTTGCTCTCATGACCTTATCTTCGATTGGGATTTCTTATCACGTCATGAAGCTATCATCGGTTGTTCCCGTGCCGAAGTGTCCCTTGTGCCAACATGTGAATTTCCACCACCCGACCGGTCTCCTCGGCTCTGCAAACTCATCGCTGACGACGACATCACCTTGCCTCCGGAAGCTTCGGTCCCTGTAAGCCTTTCATGTGTGGCGCAACCTGACGGCACGGTGGTGTTTACGCCATCTTCGTTTTTTACTGAACGCAAGGGCATCGTTCTCCCATTTGCCGTTCTTACAATTGCGTCTGGTTTAACCGTAATGCTGGTTACCAACCACTGCAACTACCCCATTGGCTTACTTCGTGGTGAAACGTTGGGATATGTGCAACCTGTCGACCATATCGATGATATTATTCTTCCCGACGAAACGCCATGTCACATTGCCGCAATCACTCATGCGCCTGAGCCATCAAGTTTGTCAGCCTTCGACAATGCTATTGACGCAGACCTTCCCCTCTCGCATCGCCGCCAACTTGTTGCTCTCCTTAACAAGTTTCACTCTTCTTTCGACCTTCAAGAACCTGCTCTGGGCCGCACGACGACTGTCGCTCATACTATTGACACCGGCTCACATTCGCCTCTGCGACAGCGTCCTTACCGCGTTTCCGTCGAAGAGCACCGCGTCATTACGGAGCAAGTAGATGACATGCTTAAACGTGGAGTCATACAGCCTTCTCAAAGCGCTTGGTCATCACCTGTAGTTCCGGTAAAGAAAAAAGGTGGCACCGTTCGATTTTGCGTGAACTATCGCCGCTTAAACAAGATTACGAAAAAAGATGTCTACCCGCTACCACGAATAGAAGATGCTCTTGACTGTTTACAAGGCGCCGAGTACTTTACATCCTTGGATCTGCGTTCTGGGTATTGGCAGGTGCCAATGGCTGAATGTGATCGCCCTAAAACAGCTTTTGTAACGCCACATGGCCTATATGAGTTCAAAGTCATGCTATTTGGGCTTTGCAACGCACCTGTCACATTTGAGTGCATGATCGATACCATCTTGCGTGCCCATAAGTGGAAAACTTGCTTGTGTTACCTGGACGACATCGTAGTCTTTTCATCTGATTTCCCGACACATCTTGTTCGCCTCCACGAGATTTTGATGTGTCTAACTTCTGCAGGCCTACAACTTAACTCCGAGAAGCGCCATTTCGCAGCACGAAAACTAACCATCTTGGGACATGTCATCACAAGAGACGGTGTTCTTCTGGATCCCGTTAAGCTTCGAGCTGTCGCTGACTTCCCATTGCCCACATCACTGAAAGCCCTGAGAAGTTTCGTCGGTCTCTGCTCTTACTTTCGTCGCTTCGTGTGCAACTTCGCGTCCATCATCGCACCTCTCACGAGTCTGCTTTCCAACAGCAAAGGTATATCGGCATGGTCACCTGCATGTGACGACGCATTTCGCCAGCTGCGCCGCCTGCTGACCTCACCACCTATTCTTCGTCACTACGACCCCGCTGCTGCCACAGAAATTCACACCAATGCAAGTGGCATCGGTCTTGGTGCAGTTTTCGCACAACGGAAAGGCACCTAAGCCGAATACATAGTCGCCTATGCAAGTCGCGCTCTCAAGAAGGCTGAATTGAATTACTCCGTGACAAAGAAGGAGTGTTTGGCCATAATCTGGGCCTTGACGAAGTTTCGCCCGTACCTTTACGGCCGTCCTTTCGACGTGGTCACAGACCACCACGCTCTATGTTGGCTGTCCACATTGAAAGACCCGTCCGGACGCCTGGGACGTTGGGCACTTCGATTGCAAGAATATGACATCCGTGTAGTATATCGTTCCCGTCGCAAGCATGCGGATGCCGATGCACTTTCGCGATCGCCATTAACACCAGATGTGGCTTCTCTGTCACCCCTTTTTACCACCTTGTCAGCAATAGACACCACTGACATGCTTTCGGAGCAGCGTAAAGATCCATACCTTGCATTGTTACTCGACTACCCTACTGATCCGTCTGCTGTTCCTTCCACGAGAGCGCTACGCCGACAAGCAGCCCACTTTTCCGTGCGAGACAGCATTCTGTACCGCCGCAACTACATGCCTGGTGGTCGGAAGTGGCTCCTTGCTGTCCCAACTCATATGCGCTCTGACATCTGCATGAATTTCCATGCAGACCCCAAAAGTGCTCACGCAGGTGTCCTGAAAACCTACGAAAGGCTGCGCCAACGATATTACTGGCCAGGAATGTATCGCTTTGTGCAGAAATACGTTCAGTCTTGCACCACTTGCCAACAGAACAAGACACCTCCGCGGCACCTTACTGGCATGTTACAGCCGCTCCCATGCCCGGCTCGCCCATTCGACCGCGTGGGTATTGATCTATATGGCCCCCTCCCATATAGTCGCTCTGGAAACCGATGGATTATTGTCGGCGTCGATCATCTGACACGCTACGCTGAGACTGCAGCTCTACCAGCAGCGACCGCCCACGAAGTTGCACTTTTCATTCTGCGCAGCTTCATTCTCTGCCACGGGGCTCCACGGGAATCACTCAGTGATAGGGGTCGAGTGTTCCTGTCGGAGGTCATCCAAGCTATTCTCGCTGAATGCAACATCATTCACCGGAAATCAACCGCATACCATCCACAGACGAATGGTCTCACGGAACGGTTCAACCGCACACTTGGCGACATGCTGAGGATGTACACCTCCTCCGACCACACTAACAGGGACGCTGTATTACCTTTTGTTACCTTCGCTTACAACACTGCGACACAAGCGACTACCGGTTTTTCCCCGTTCTTTCTGTTGTACGGCCGCGAACCATCCCACCCACTCGACACCATACTCCCGTACCGCCCTGATGCTTCGGAGTGCTCCCCGCTTTCGGAAGTCGCCAGATGCGCTGAAGACTGCCGTCAGTTGGCTCGGTCTATGACAAGTGAGGCTCAAGGTCCACAAAAAACTGGACATGACGACGCTCATCACATAGCGCCTGCGTTTCGTACTGGCTCCCTCGTGTGGCTTTGGGTGCCCCCGCACGTTCCTGGCCTGTCTTCTAAACTTCTGGCCCGGTACCATGGTCCATACCGTGTCATTGACGCAACCTCGCCGGTGAATTACATGATCGAGCCCCTAACACAATCGCCAGATTTGCGCCGTCGAGGACCCGAGACCGTACACGTCGACCCTCTCAAGCCCTACTACGACACCATCATTGTGCCTGCTCTCTGAGTCGCCAGGATGGCTACTCTTCAACCCGGGGGTATTGTAGTGGAGCATACGCACTAACGCGTATGCGCCTTTCAAACAGAACGAAAAACCCCGTGCTCTGATTGTACGAGAATCTGGGCCGCCTTTGCCAGACTTTTCGTACGGCCATTTTTTGTTGCGACATCGTTGCGACTTCTCCGGTTCAATAAACGTCATCACAATGGTCACAGAATTGATGAAATCACCCTCATATGAACGAACTAGGTCTTCAACAGTCCTTTATTAGCAGGTCTTTTGTGCTACTCTAATGATTATTGGTATGTGATTCAGGTTTTAAAGGGCTCACAAAACAACAAATAGAAACAATAAGTTAAAAATTTTGAACTAGAACTCTTTAAAGCACAACTTAATGACATGACAAATTTTACAGCTCAACATTCATTCATAGTGCCATTTTACGAAGTCAACTTCAACGAAAAGTGACAGGGCGGCGGCACCTCACCTCAGCCTGTAGAGGGCAGCCAAGCCATGCTCTGTGATTTGAGGACATCCAGAGACGTCCAGGTGCTCCAAGGTTTCCCTAAACTGGCTTAGCCTGTCCATGAACCAGTCGTCCACGTTTGGATTACCAGCCAGCCGTAGAGCCTTAAGGCCGTCGAGACATGCTGGAGACGCCCCCCAGAAAAAAGAAAAAAAAAAGACCACTTTCAAAACAAGTCTAATGTGCACCCCCCTATTTATTATTCATATTATGATCTCCCTGATGTCATCTGCTCTGCACATTGTGTTTTCAGGGTTCATAGCACCTAAGTGAAACAAAACTCAAGGGTTTTTAAGGACCTAACAAATACTTTTCAAGGACTTAAAGTAACATTTGAAACTGCAGAAAATGACACCATTATTTACAGCATAAAACTTTGTACTTTATTTTATTTGTATGGTTAGCACCATGATTGCACCCCAGCTACCATGGACAGTGGTCACTTTTGTGTTCTCAATGTATTTCGTATTCTTTATGTGACTTTCAAGAGCAGACTCCCCCATTGACGACACATCAAAGCTCTTCCTACATGGGAAGACTTTGCCTGATGCGAGTTCTGGTGCAATCCACTCCCTATAAGCAGCAATGCATGACCACGACTGCTGGAATTTGCACTTGCCCGGCATATTTTTACTATAAGCGATAAGACCGCCGATATCCACACACAGTTGCACAGTCTCCACAAAAAAGCCAGGCTTAGCTCCGTTGCTGTTGTAACCATGCAAGCACTACCACAACTACAGTGTACTAGAAGAGTACACTGTACTACAACACTGCACTATGGCTACAGAGACGGGTTGGATTGGATGGTTTGAGAGCACATAGTAGCCAGGCACACAAAAAAAAAATCCACTAAATTATGGCTTAAGAAACTTCGATTGATGAAATTCAAGGGCTTTGAAGGACCTCAAATAAATTTAAGTGTTTTCAAGACCTTGAAAATTCTTTCGAAATTCAAGGGTTTTCAAGGGTTTCAAGGACCGCTACGAACCTTGGTTTTGTATGCTGATGACACCACAGTATCATGTAAGGCCAAAAACAGCTCCATTTTTAATATCAAAACTGAACTCTGCACTCAGCGATGTAGTTTTATGGTGTAACAACAACATAACTTTAATTAAACCCCTCTAAAACTCAGTTCATGGTTTTCAGGGCTTTTCGAACACATCTGCTAACTTCTGCTGTTATAACTATGGGTCCTAATACTATCTATGCTTGTGATACTGTTTCACATTATGACATTTAGACAATTCATTTTTGTGAATTCAACATGCCCAAGATAACAGCAACACCCCATTAATATGGACACCGTTGTTCCCGAGGAAAACATTCCGTAAAGTTAGTCATTCACAATGGTAAGCGATAAAAAGTTACAATAAAAAAATGGTGGAGAGAAAATATCTTTCTGCACAGTGTGCTGTTGTCTGCATTGACTATTTTCGTCACTCTCATGTGCTGAAGCATCACGGCCTATCACGAAAAATAGCCGATCTGTTTCGCTCCAATACAAAAACAGCGCAGTTTCTCCGTTGATTTAAATGATAAAATAACAGTTTTGTTTTTTGGCATTGCCACTTGCACAGCGATATCGGTGCATTCCACAGTTCGAGTAGAAGGTATCCGAAGTGCCCGCTTAATTGTGTCACAGGGCTTAAAGGACGTCTGACGTTTCCTTCGTGCCCCTGCTGGAACCAGACTCTTTTCGATCACTTGGAAGATCTTATGGCAGATTGCACGACCAAGCTCATTTGCACGTAACCTCAGCCCATGCAACAGTTCACAGTGTACCAGGTGGAAATAATGTAGGAATGATGGGTGAAAATGGCAATCTAATACACACACACGTGTAGATTATTTGCTGGGTTTGAATGCCAGAAACGTATCCAGGAAAACAAGTAAGAAGCATATGAACAGGGTTCACTGCTACATTACGAAATAACGAAAAAAAAAAATGGAGAGATATTCAGATGCTCCTTCTTACCAGGAAAATGGGGGCAACCGAAGCTTAGTGGGTGTAAGCCTGACCTTGCATGTATCTTTATTGCTTTGCGCAACGCTCCCTCCAAACCGTTTTTTCCCATCGTGCCAGGAAGTGAACCTCCATTCATGTAATTAGCAGCGCAACCCTTCATTTGGCGCAGCAAGAACAACGGTCATCCCTTCGCACCCACACGAGAAATTATGTACACGAAATGACAAGTCACCTAGGTAAGAGATCAGATTGCCATACAATGAATGTTGTCAACAAGCCTACAATTGAGAGAGCAACAATGCTTGGAAAATAGTGCATACTAACACGGATGTGACTAGCCGGAAAACCTTCGAGGGCCGCCTTTCTGTATTCCTGCAAGCTTGGGGATTTTCGTGTACGCCACTGAAATCTGAGAATTATAAATGCTTCACACAAAAAGCTATCGTAGTGAAGTTTTAGGTGCCCTATAGTTGATGTGGCTGAAGGGAAATTTGACAACAAAAATACAAGGTTAAATGTGCTGTTCTCTGTTTCACAAAAACATTTCACTAGAAGAGTGTGGAAAGCTGGGTTTGTTGGTTATATATGATTAAAAGAACAGCATGAAAGAACCTCAACACACACAGAAAGAGAACGCACAAAGTGTTGTGTTGCGTTGCCTTTCCGTGTGTCCCGTGGTTTTTCATGCTGTTCCTTGAAACGTCTTTACACTCACTGAGATTGTCCAAACCCTCATAGTAGAGCTCGGCATTGGAAGCGTCGATGGCTTCGACGACCCATCCTGGTTCCTGCCTCAGTGGAAGGCCAGTCTCATCGTCTTCAGTCTTCTTGTACCACTCGTCCTTGTCGTGGAACTTGACGAGCGCCCCTCGAAAGATGAGGAACGATGCAGCAGCCAGATCGGGACCCAGGATACCGTGGCGTTCTGGAAAGAATCTAGATAGGCCGTAAAAGATTATGTACAAGAACAACTACTCAACAAACATGGGGCAGGGTTCTCTCCATCATAGAGTTTCCTAAGATTAACTAGAGGGGACTCTGGAGCCACAATCTTTTAGTGACCATGGGAGTGATGGGTAGTACATGGATTTGCCTAGTCTTCATGCTTGCGGGCTTCGAAGGCATCATTTATTGCTGTGTTTCAATTTTGTTTTAAATAAAAAAAACTGTGTTGAACTTTGCGACCCGATTTGAATTGGTGAGCATAAAAGGTTAACGTGGTGAAGCGCAAGTGCTAAACATTTGCTAATTTTAGTTTCGTGACAAAGCAGGTTCAGGCCATGCGAAGCCAACCGGTGCCAAAAGTACGAAGATTAGGCAAATCCATGTACTACCGATCATTCCCATGCACGCTGAAGCCTCGTGAAAGCACCTCCCATAAACACTAGCGCCAGAGTTCCCATGGCAGGTGACAGCAGAAATTACACACCCTGCAACACTTCACGGCCAAATGCTTCGGTTCAGCTCCCACCACCTTCGATGGACTACCTGCGGCTCTGATTGACTACTCTGCAATAACATGGAAAGGCGAGCAATGGTTTGTTCGGCTGCATAGAGGAAAATCCGCAACCTGACCACCGGGCAGTGGATTCTAAAAGAAATGTAGTTTACAAGATTCTGTCCAAGTGTGGCCACTGCAATGTAGATCAAACCGGCTGATGCATAAATGTAATGTTAAAAAACACATGGCCAATCTGAAGGGAAAGTCTGACACTTATACGGCTTTACGTTGAGCACATGAAGATTCAAATTGTTTGGACTATGGTGTAAAACTATTAATCTACCACTCGCTAGTTGCAACACACATCAATTACGCTCACCTCGTATGGGGTACTACTACTGAATCAAACCTTAGAAAAATACACGTACTACAGAAAAATAATATGTATAATAGCAAACGTAACATACAAACATCACACTGAGGACCTCTTTAGGCAGTACAACTTCTTTACTATCTTTTCCTTCTACAACAGTTTCCTACTTTGTGTATAGTACTACAATATAAATTCAGAAAATAGCGTATGTAACAAAATAGACTGTCTACAGAAAAACACAGCTGCCCATACCACCCGTCACAGTGAAGTATGGTCTATAATCCACTCCTGCACAAATTATGGCAAGCAAATATTAAAAAAATAATTACCCAGATTTCTTAATTCACTTGAAAAGGCTGGTTTTATTACATCTGTGAGGAGATTTATTCGCCGTTAAAGGCAGCGACGAGGCAGCGACGAGACAGCGTGAAGAAGCGTCCAGCGATCGGCACAGCAACGGACCGAAGCACGAGCCGAGAGAGCCGGGCGTTGGCGATGCTGCTCGCTGCAGGCACATCTTCTTCTTCACAATCGCCCCCGCTGAAAAAGGAGCCATCATGGCGACTTAAGAAGTTTCAGGCAAAGGCTCATGGTATGGTTTCAGTCGGGAAACATGGACGATGTCACGTGCACGCCGGCGCATGTCGTCCGATCGCGAAACTGGTTCAATGAGGAAATTAACCGGAGAGGTTTTCTTCAAAACGGTGTAAGGCCCCTCGAACCGGGGGACAAGTTTCGAGGAGAGTCCCGGTGTTTGGTATGGGATGGCAAGCCACACAAGAGACCCTGGGGCATAGCTGGGATCCGGAAGAGAGGTGCTACGGGTTTCTTTCTGGCGTTGTTGCTCTTCCGAGGTGAACGCACGGGCAAGCTGGTGGCACTCTTCGGCTTGTCTAGCAGCATCGGAGATGGGTGGACACTCGGAAGCATCAGGACGGTAAGGAAGTAGGGTATCAATTGTATGGGAAGGCTCACGTCCGTAAAGAAGGAAGAAAGGTGAGAATCCCGTGGTGGTTTGTATTGCGGTGTTATATGCGAACGTGACATATGGGAGAACACGGTCCCAGTTGCTATGATCAGATGCCACGTACATTGAGAGCATATCACCTAGCGTGCGGTTGAACCGTTCCGTTAGTCCGTTAGTCTGCGGGTGGTATGCTGTCGTTTTCCGATGAATAACGTGGCATTCCGAAAGCAGAGTTTCGACGACCTCAGAAAGAAAAGCGCGGCCTCTGTCACTAAGTAGCTCTCGAGGTGCACCATGTCGAAGGATAAAGCGTTGCAAAATGAAAGAGGCAACATCCTGAGCAGTAGCGCTCGGCAAAGCGGCTGTTTCGGCGTAGCGTGTCAGGTGGTCAACCGCCACTATAATCCACCGATTACCATCTGGTGTCAATGGAAGGGGACCGTAGAGGTCAACGCCGACGCGATCAAATGGCTTGGCAGGGCATGGAAGTGGCTGCAATGCGCCAGTTGCACGTGGCAGTGTTGATTTACGTCGCTGGCAGTCAGGACAGCACTGCACGAATTTACGTACAAAATTGTACATGACGCGCCAGTAATAGCGATGGCGAAGGCGTTCATATGTTTTGAACACTCCGGCGTGGCCACATTGCGGATCGTCGTGAAGGGAAGCGCATACTTGCGATCGTAAAGTGCGTGGAATAACCAGCAACCACCGGCGGCCATCGGGAGCGTAGTTGCGTCGATAAAGAAGTTGATCGCGGATGGCGAAATGGAAAGCTTGACGTCGGAGGGATCGAGATACTGGAAGGTGGGGCGTGCCAGATAAATATTCGATAAGAGAGGCGATCCACGTGTCACGACGTTGTTCGGTGGCGATTGAGTCAAGATTTAGCGATGACAAGGTCTGGAGGCAAGTGTTTCCGCACGTCCGATCTGGTGGTAAAGGTGAGCGGGACAGGGCATCAGCGTCAGAGTGTTTGCGTCCGCAGCGGTATACGACGCGAATGTCGTACTCCTGGATGCGGAGTGCCCATCGCGCAAGGCGGCCAGAAGGGTCTTTTAACGTGGAGAGCCAGCAAAGCGCGTGGTGATCAGTTACTAGATCGAACGGGCGGCCGTATAAGTACGGCCGGAACTTTCCAAGCGCCCACACCAGAGCCAAACACTCTTTTTCTGTTACGCTGTAATTAGTTTCGGCTTTCGTCAGAGTGCGGCTAGCGTAGGCTACAACGTATTCTGAATAGCCGGGCTTTCGTTGAGCGAGGACCGCGCCTAGCCCGACGCCGCTGGCGTCGGTGTGCACTTCGGTAGGAGCCGTCGGGTCGAAGTGGCGAAGAATAGGTGGGGAAGTGAGCAGACGGCGCAGAGTAGTGAAGGCAACGTCACACGCAGGGGACCAGGAGGTGAGGTTCACGTCACCGCGAAGAAGCTGGGTTAACGGTGACATGATAGATGCAAAATTGCGAACAAAGCGCCGGAAATAGGAGCATAGGCCTACAAAACTGCGAAGTTCTTTCATGGTCGTCGGCTTGGGAAATTCTGCGACTGCTCGAAGTTTTGCTGGGTCTGGTAATACGCCGTGCTTGGACACGATGTGGCCTAAAATGACGAGCTCGCGTGCAGCGAAGCGGCATTTTTTCAGGTTAAGCTGCAGACCAGCGTTGGTCAGACAACTCAAAACGTGCCTGAGGCGAAGGAGGTGCGTAGGAAAGTCATGGGAGAAAACCACGACATCGTCGAGGTAACAGAGGCACATATTCCATTTGAGGCCACGTAGCGTATTATCCATAAGACGTTCAAACGTGGCAGGCGCGTTACAAAGCCCAAAGGGCATGACGTTAAATTCATATAGTCCGTCTGGTGTAATAAATGCCGTTTTTTGGCGATCGGCTTCTGCCATTGGGACCTGCCAGTAGCCAGACCGCAAATCTAGCGACGAGAAAAATTCCGCTCCGTGAAGGGTGTCAATGGCGTCATCAATGCGCGGCAAAGGATAGACGTCCTTGCGGGTTATCTTATTCAAACGACGATAGTCCACGCAAAATCGGATAGATCCGTCTTTCTTACGTACCAGGACGACGGGAGACGCCCAGGGACTGTGAGATGGTCGAATGACGTCTCTACGAAGCATATCTTCAACTTGATCGTTGATGACGCGGCGCTCTTTCGCGGAGACACGGTATGGTCTTTGACGCAGTGGCTGGTGTAGTCCGGTGTCAACATGATGTTTGACTTGTGATGTGCGGCCCAGTTGAGGTTGCGACACATCGAACGAACTTCTGAACTCATGCAGAAGATCCAGCAGGTCGGCATGTTCGGTGGGAGTGAGAGTGTCGGCGATGGCGCTGGAAAACGTATCATTGGACGACTCCCCGAGTGCCGACAGTGCTTTTGGGTGGTCGCAGTAGTCGTCCGGAACATCAAACAAAAACGAAGGGTCGAGATCCTGCACGCGGCCGAGACATTCCCCCGCAAGCAATGTGACAGGTGTGGAAAGCGGATTGCTTACGAACATGTTGCTTCTTCCGGCGGCAAGGTCAATTGTTGCGAAAGGCAGCGGCAAAGCTCGACGACATTTGAAGATATCGGAAGGCATAAAAAGAACTGTAGCGTCAGTGTAGGCGTTGCATGAAACCGGAACAAGGGCGAAATTTCCAGGCGGAATATCGGTATCTTCATGAATGAGCAACTTCGGCGGCTGATGAGGAGCGTCCAGTAATGGGACATCACACAAGGGTGAAAACTCAACTTCGGCGCGTGCGCAGTCTATGACGGCATTATGGCGGGATAGGAAGTCCCACCCGAGGATGACGTCATGCGAACAGACAGGAAGAACAATAAACTCCACGATGTAAAGAATGCCTTCAATGGAGACTCTTGCAGTGCAGGCTGCGAGAGGCGTTACTTGCTGTGCGCTTGCGGTGTGAAGCGACAGTCCCGAAAGCGGCGTCGTTACTTTGCGTAATAAACGGCAGAGATTAGCGGCAATAACAGAAACAGCGGCGCCAGTGTCCACAAGGGCGAAAGTACAATAACCTTCAACAGTTACTGCGACCACGTTAGCAGGAGAGGAGCGAGGGCTTAGACAGTTCGAAAACGGCGCAGTTCTTGCCTCTTGAACTGCGTTGCTTAGTTTTCCTGGTCGGAGGGTCCGGGCCGGCGACGCATGGGGGAGGGTGATCGCCGACGAGGAGAGGGTGCGCGTTGCGGCTGGAAGTCAAGGTGGTCAGTAGGCGCATAGCGAGGTGGCGAGACCGGCCCGTATTGGACGAAGGGTTGGCTGCCGGGATGCGCCGACCGGGCATAGTTGCCGAAAGTCTGAGGTCGACGGCGGCAGTAGCGAGCAACGTGTCCGGGGGTGAAGCAAGCGTAGCAAATAGGTCGGTTATCGGGCGTCCTCCAGGGATTGGCGACTGGTGCTGCCGCCCAAAGTGCAGTATAAGCAGCCGGGTGTCCGGGCTGTGAGCGCGTGGTGTAGGGTGCTTGCGGGAGTTTACGTACAGCGTCTGCATATGTGAGCGGCGCGGCTACGGGCTGCATCTCTTGCGAAAAGGCGACAGGAGGAGCCACAGGCTGCGTTGCATAGGTTAGGGGCGCGGCCACAGACTGAACGGCTGGCGGATAGGTGACAGGAGCGCCTACCGGCTGTGCGACACCCGGGCAGTGACCACAGCTAGATAGAGGTGGCTTGTAGTGCGCGAGAGGAACAGCTTGTGCAACCTCTTCCGATATAGCAGTGCGAAGCGGGGCAGGTAGACGGGTGGTGGTCTCGTGAGTAAAGGGCACTAGGGAAAGTTGGCGGGCGACTTCCTCACGGACGAAGGCTCGGACTTGCTGAAGCAATGGTGAATTGTCGGGCATGGAGTCGAAACTGGACAGCGACTCAACACCAGGCTGAGGCTGCCTAGTCAGAGTGCGTTGCTTTTTCAACTCGTCGTAGCTCTGACACAAGCTGACGACTTCAGAAACTGTGCTTGGATTCCTTGCCAAGAGCATTTGAAATGCGCCGTCGTCGATGCCCTTCAGGATGTTTTTGACCTTGTCAGATTCGGGCATGGTGTCATTCACACGTCGACAAAGGTCGACGACGTCTTCAATATAGCTGGTAAAGGTCTCACCAGTCTGCTGAGAGCGGACGCGCAAGCGCTGTTCTGCCCTCTGCTTGCGGACAGCCGGCCGACCGAACACTTCAGCACACGACGTCTTGAAGACGCTCCATGTGGGGATGTTGTGTTTGTGGTTATTAAACCACAATTCGGCGACGCCAGTGAGATAAAATATCACGTGGCCCAGCTTGTCGGCTTCATCCCACTTATTGTTGGCGCTCACCAGTTCGTAGTGCTCGAGCCAGTCTTCGACGTCGGTCCCATGCGCACCGCTGAAGACCTTCGGCTCCCGTAGCGTAGGATGGCCAGGGCAGTTGAACTGGAGCGAAGGTGTCGATGTAGTGGCGTTGGCAGTCATGACAGGTGGTAGCGTGCGGCTTCGAAGCTCCAGGGTGTAGCAACGGGGATTAACAGCACCTTCCACCAAATGTGAGGAGGTTTATTCGCCGTTAAAGGCAGCGACGAGACAGCGTGAAGAAGCGTCCAGCGATCGGCACAGCAACGGACCGAAGCACGAGCCGAGAGAGCCGGGCGTTGGCGATGCTGCTCGCTGCAGGCACATCTTCTTCTTCACACATCAAACATAACGCGGTTTCAACTAGCTTCACTTATTCAGTCACTCTCTTAGTGTTTTTTTTCCTTCTTTTTTTATAAAACATCACTGCCTCTGCGAAGAATGTGCTTGAGCATGTATATAGTTGCGTTGTACAAAAGATACTGTTTCCTAACGCACACCTATATTTATGTTCTGCACATTACATTATATTTGTAGTTTTTTATTCATTTTTGCTTGTTTCGTCTAATTGTTAATCATTGTTGATGCCATTCTGAATGTTGTTGGCATTCATAATGTGACCCCGTCTTTTGCCACCTCTGCCAACTGCTGCCACCATAGAGAAAGGGGGCAAAGAGCTCCTCAAGCTGCCCAGAGCCGCTTTTTCCTTGGCCTCTGCCATTGTATAAGAATTTCTACAATAGAAATAAATGAATGAATGAATGATAAAATAGCTGCTTTGTATGTTCACCATAATCTAACAAGAGAGATTGTAGAAGCTTGGTATATCCCCAGACATCAAGGCATGTGAGTAAGTCATCTGCCCATCGTATAGAATGAAAACTAAATACACTATTTCAACAGTATGATTTTGTATCCCTTCTGTTATTGGGGTTATCATTTTTCTGTAAATGGAAACGCACTGCCATTCCACCCATGCGCAGTGACTACGAGGACGCAGGGGACCAAAAAAATTGCGATTTGAATCTACAATGCGCTCAACACTTTGACACATTCCTGTAAAGCGTTATATTTCTTTGATTCCATTGCATCGCGTGAGCTAGCTTTCTGAAGTGCCACACGTGATGCAGCACAACCTGTTGGCCTTGGTGACGGACAGAAGTACAGCAAATGTCGAACTCGGTCCTTTGTACTAGATATCTTGGCACTGAATTCAACAACTTTGACCTCAATGTCATGCACCAATTTGAGGTAGAGTGAGGTCATAATTGCTCGAGTTTGACCTGTCAGGACCGTCACATTATTGTGAGAAACGCCATGATGGGAGGGCTGTCGACAATCTTAAACCCCGTAGGATTCCTTAACATGTGCCTGGATTTCAGTATATAGGTGTCTTTGCATTGTGTGCCCATCGAAATTCAGTCAATGTGGCGGGAGATTCAGCCCGTATTCCCAAGATAGCAGTGTGACACTTCATGTGCCAGATGACCAAGGCCGGGGTTTGAGCAAGCTTGAATACTTGGTGAAGTCTAGTTTTGAAATCTCCACAACTGCTTAACTGGATATTTGCTCTCATCGAACAAATGATCTGGCAGCATTATGTGGATATCTTTCCTTTAAAATTATTCGTGTACTTGTAAGAAAAAATGATAAAGATTTTGAAAAAAAAAAAATATAGGCAATCAGCTGCACGACAACTCCGAGGTTCCTGTATTTAAAGCATCGGAACGTCTTTTCATAAGGAACACAAGTAAGGTGGGTTCAATATTGAATACCCAACTTCAAGATCACCAAATGAAGTTGTGCTTTGGGATGTGACCTCAAGAGGTCAAGCCATACATTTGTCACACTTTGTTGCACATTAACAGGTTTCATCAAGTTAAATATGCTAAGTCAGTAAAGTATACACTGAGATCACTTACACTAGAAGCTTCGCTCCTAACAAGCCCAGAGGAAAAGGTCGGTGAACTCACTCAGACTGAGCCGAGAGTCTGAGTGCGTCCGAGTAAGGAATATTTTGGCGAGTCTTAGTCCTAGTGAGCCCGGTTCAAGAAGATTATTGTGAGTGCAAGTCCGAGCGAGTTCGGCCAAGAAAAATTTTGGCGAGTCTGAGTGAGTACAAATCAAAAGATAGATTTTTTGAGCGAGTCTAAGTGAGTTCCACTATTAGCGATCCATGGTGCTAGCTACACACTCTTCAGCATTACCATCAGCCTTACCTGGTCTCACATCTACTCGCACGTATTCCAAAGTAGTGTCGTTCATACACAATTTAAATATTTATTGATCAGAGGCGCAAATTAGGTGGGCAGCCTTGAATTCCCCTTCGACAACTTTTCCAGGAAAGTTCTTGATAACTATATCTCATATTGTCATTCCTTCCAAGAAAAATTACCTTACAGGTTTGCGAGCAAACATAACTCCGAATTGGAAGGTCCAATGCCATTCGGTGCCAAGAAGAGCACCAATTGTGTGAGATATTGGTGCTGAAGAGCATTGACACCGTGTTTGAAAAGGCTAATTCAAGGCTAATGGATTCATGAGTCGGCTCAGTCGGTTTCGCTCCGACTCAGATCGAGACACGAGTATGGGTCTAAGCGAGTCTGGTAAGTATTGTTTTGGCGAATCTCAGGGAGTCTAGTTGCAAAAAAATTTTGGTGAGTCTGAGTTTTACCGACCTATTCCCAGAGGCAGTGACCATGCGTGCCTAAAGCCATTAGAAATATTCCCACGTCATGAGAGGTGGCATTCGTTAATGTGGTTGGACGAGGTTTGTATATTTATTGCACTTGATTCCGCTATTCATGCTTATCTCCAGGACTTTGAAGAAAACTCCTCTAAAAACCTCTTTAAAGAAGCGGGAAGACTAAACTTTGGCTAAAAGTTGATCTAGCCGGTAGGGCTTCATTGCAGAAAGAGTAGGCGTACAGATGGAC
Organism: Rhipicephalus microplus; assembly: GCF_043290135.1. Taxonomy (NCBI): domain Eukaryota; kingdom Metazoa; phylum Arthropoda; class Arachnida; order Ixodida; family Ixodidae; genus Rhipicephalus; species Rhipicephalus microplus. The sequence goes on along the minus strand of NC_134705.1, from coordinate 198,176,801 downwards.
TAGTTTGTTTGCGACTTCTGAAGAAAAAATTGTAGCGCAAAGCGACCCAAGGCGAGGCAGGTAATAGCGCTAGCCCCGCGTACCATATTGTCCTTGTGTCGCCTCTCGCGCTACGGTTTTTTTCTTCAAAAGCACAGACAGACTAGAAGGGCTGCACCTCTACAAACGTATCTGCACGTCTATCCCTTCGGTGCCAAGTTACGTACTTTTGACTCGACAAACGTCGCATCTTTTCACGACGCAGCTTCCGCTCGAAGACGGCTCTCTCTGTGAAGTAGGCCGGTATGTTATGCAGGGTGGCCGCGAAGTCAACCCCGATTCCCTTGAACATCGAGCCCACCGACTCGAGTGGGCCGGGCTTCGAGTCGGTGCCCACGTAGTCGTCGCTCGTGTTGACGGGTATCTGCCTCTTCTTGCGCTTCCAGTCGGCGTCATGGCTGAAGCAGCGGCGACAGCTTCCCAGTAGCGACGTGTTCGCGCGGTTGGCCTCGGCAGCGGACGCAACCAGAACGCGGGGAAGGCGTTGCAGCAGCATCGTCAGACCCGCCGACCAGCAAGATGTGACCCACCGAGTTCCTAAACGGCTACACTGCCCCCCAAGGTAACGTGGCGGTCCAGTTTCTCTAAACAAACCGGTCGAACGGTTGCAGCGCAGAACGACGTTAGGTAGAACGGTTAGCCCCGGCGCAGGACTTTCACCAGTGACAGCACTCGAGCGAATGACACAGCTGACTCTTTTCTACAACAAAGCGAGGCCTTAAAACATTCCACGGGGGCAAAATATTATTACCGGTGAAGAGACCGCACAAACACACTCATGCCATACCACCACCACATGGCTATACGCTGTGTAGAAATGAAAAACCGAGCGGACGTCGAAATAGAGGTATTTACCATACCAGCCTAATCAGCCGTCAAGTCAAGCCGGTCATGTATTAAAAATAAATTTATATATTTTGGGTCATAAATGTGGCAAGACAGCCCACTTATAGCGCAAATTTTTACAAAGTTATAAAGAATGAGTAATACAATTCATATTACAGCTTCCGAAGCCATCCAGCTAGTGGGCTGCTAGTAGTTTTCATCTGCGTTCTTGAACTACAGTCATTACAGTCTTCTAGAACGTTTTCTAATTCCCTCCTCCCTCGATAAATGATGTCGTAAGCGAACTGATTTGAGCATCGTGAGCTGCATTACTTCTGTGGCTGCCGCAGGGCGCCGTAACGTGATGACGCTACTGCGTTTGAAGAAAAGAGAAAGGGCTCAAGGTCATAAAGCGCCGACGCTAGCATTTGTCGCCGTGGCACGCTTTGAAAAATTTGTCATGTCAGATCAGTTTGAAAAATCTCGCTTGGAAACATCGGATTTTTCCTATCTTAAGTACCCTTGGAAAAATCGATCGTGCTCCTCTAGAACGGCGGAGATATCAATTACGAGCACGTGATTACGAGACTGAGGTGCCGAGTCCCCCCCCACCTTCCCCTGAACTTTTATCTACACAGGTCTGGTCTGGCACAGTCTCCCATATGCCTCTAATGCAACGAGAGTGAATCCCTTCACCCCATTTCCTCTTAACATGCAGGTTATACACAAACCAAAGGAAGGGACTGTTAGAAGAACCTCTCCGTAGGTTGGCTCTAAATTTATCCCTTCCGGTGATCCTCTCCTTTGGAGCAACTGAAAAGAGATTTAGCCACAGGAATGTTTGCGAGGCCGTATGCGATTTTCTAAAGGCAACAAAACGATTAGAATGTTAAGCTGAGGCATAAATTCACTTTATTTCAAATCACATTAGCCTGTCCGTTCTATGTATTACCTCTATTTTATTTTTAATCTATCGTTTACCAATTGGCTCTTTGTTTAAACACCGTTATCTAAATAATCCGGCTGATTAAACAACTCCACCTCACAAATGAGGCACCGTCCGTTTCATGGCCCATCCCCTTGGTGGGTTGCGCCAGGACTCTGAGGAGCAACCAACCAACCAATCATGGAGCGCGTTAACGCGTTTATTTGGGGGCTTTATCTTGCACATTACCTCCTGCTCTTTCAGAAAGCTCGATGGTACTAAAGGAGGGAGTGTGCAACAAATCCCCGTGACATGACAGATTTTTATGGAGTCGTTTGATCATTACATAAAGAAAGTGTTACTGGGCCACCCTTACAGTATGCATACTTTGATTCCCCCTGTACAAAAACGTAGGAGAATTTAATTACACTGAATAGAATAAACAAATCAATTGTTGAAACATATATCTGGTTGAAGGAAATTGGAATTGGGGTGCTCGTGCTCTAGGAAACATGCTCGAAGGAATAACTGGCAAGGTACGAGCTGGCACCAATACACCTACTGAAATAGGCGTGCGTACAGAGGGGCATGGTGAAAAGGGGGAGGGGGCAACCTGATAACATAAGAGGGGGGGGGGGGGGTGCTAAGTTAGCTCCATACATTTACATAATGGGGAGGGGAAGGCACTACAAGGAACCTGTGCTCCTCCCCCCCTTCCCCTGAAGGAGAACCCCGCTCATGCCTATGCCTACCGACACTTACATCTACATCACAAAATATTTCTCGAAAAACAGGTGACGGCTAGGTGTCCCCGGCTAGACTCCATCCTGACATGCTCAAACACACACAACATACCAGCGCACGCAGACACTCTCTCACTGTTCCTAAATTGGTCGTGGGCGGCATGACTCACAACTAGACCTGGGTAGCCTAGGGAACCCTGAACCAGGCCCTGCAAGCAGCAAAAACCAGTTGGCCCATGGACGAGCAAGTCTCACCCATTGTAACCTTGTGCTTATTGTAATTTTCTCTCTCTCTCTTCATTTAAAGTTGCGCAGGTCGAGTTGTTACGATTTGGGTCAGTCTGATACTTGAAGGCCTGCTCTCATAACTGTCCACTCATGCTTGTGTTTCGAAGTCTTCTCGCAAGGCTTGTTACCTTTCCCATTCCGTACAGTGTTGAGCTAACTGTTGCTTTCTTTTTAGCCTGATAGATTGCACAAATTACTTGGAGCTTCCTGAACCAGTTTCACTGTTAAAAAAGCCTCCACACAGTCACAATGCTGCAAGTTGTGGCATCTTTTTTTTTTTTTTGTGGCCTCCTTGCCTAAGCAATGACCCAATCCAAATACTTATTACCGATGCCGACAGTGGCACCTGCGTATGCGCCAGCTTTCGGGGGTGCAACTGTGAAATAGAAGAGCGAGCGGGACTTATCCTGCTAATTGATGGCGTGTGTCGAGGCTGCACTTGGTACAGTAAGGATATGAAAAATTATTTATTTCAGCCCTTCTTTAGTCAATTCTTCAAAGGAAAAATTGCGCTACTAAAGAAAAAGACACCCTAAAGAAGAAACACTTAAACAGGTCGAGCAATCTGTTTAAGTGTTCCTGTTTTGTGGTGTCTTTTTCTTTAGTTGCGCAATTTTTCCTTTGAAGTAATAAGCTAACTAGCCCCTCAAGACGTCCTGATCTTTAGTCAATCATTTGCTCTTAAGCTCTACATAGAGTTTAAGCAACTCTTGTACCTCAAAAAGTTTAAAAAAAAATGAAGTATGGCATTTCCATGTCAAATATAAAATGCACTTTGTAAATGCCAATTTTGTTAAGTTTGGATTCAATGTAACAAAGTGTATTCAGTTGCTCAACCCCTATATTAGCTATCCATCCTCCGCTTAAGTGAACCATGCGAGCTACCAAGTAAGTTCCACATTTAGCGTAAAAACTACAGGAATGCAAAAAAAAAATATGACTGGGCATAATATACTCATACACTTTCAATATCTCGCACTAAAGGGGCCAGCAGACTACCTTAAATACGCAGAGCAGCTACTTTTTTTTTTCAATGGTTTATTTGACCCAGGTCAAAGAACTACACCAAAGCTTCCAGGGACCACACTTAGGGTCCTGGAGGATCGCACATCTAGGAGGCCTGGGAAGAAGTCGCACCGGACTCCAAAGAAGTCGCAACCAACTGGGAACAGGCTGCTCCAGACAGGGATGCCCCATTGGCTGGCGAAGTTGCCCCTGAGGTGTTCTCTGAAGATGGGGGGGCCCGAATACCGGTGGCGGAAGACCCATCCAGAACAGGCTTCAGTCGTGCAAGGATTTTCTGTCCAATGGCCAGCATGCAGTCAACGACCAGGAGGTCCACGAAATGCCTTTTGGTTCGCTCGTCTTGGAAGTATTGCAGGGTCATGGTCGCTAAGAAAAAGAAATGACAAAACTGAATTCACAATGGTGATGACCAGGGGCGGATCCAGCCATTTGATGGGGGGGGGGGGGGGGTGCCTGACATAACACAAGGGAGGAGGGTGCGGTCATGACCTTTCGTTTTTACGAGCAGAAAAACCCTTTCACCTCAGAAACACTATTAACGTGTGCTCAAGGTGGTTTCACTCATTTGTCCTAATTGGTGATAGGAGGAGGCCAATAAGCACTGAAGTGAGGGAGGGGGAGGGCAATTGCCCCTATCTCCCCCTTTTTTGGATCCACCACTGGTTATGACTAGGAGAACCAAAGATATAAGAACAAAAATAGTTTTCTATGTCACTTTATCATGAGCAGCAATCAATGGCTCTCAACGGATCAACACATGTGGTCTCCAACATTGTAAATGACTGCCGTGGGGAATCTGCACCTATTCTTCAGTTTTTTGCTGTTTGCTCGTTAATTAAAATTTGACTTCCTGCTTCTCTTCAGAGTCCCTTTAAAGGGTCAAGCTACATTTCTGTAGCAGATGCAATTAGTTTATCACAGTGAAACATCTTACCGGCATCTGCCTGGGTCTTGTCCGTGTTTAGGATCAGCGTCTGAAGTGGCGTAGTACCCTCAAGATGCTGTGAGAGCCTTGCCGTGTCAGCCCCTGACATGCTGTATACCTTACTGCTGACTGTGGTGCCGGTGGCCTGCAGAGAAGGCTTTTCCTTTAGTATTTGTTCCTTCATCACAATGTTGCATACACTAATGCACATGTAGATGATGTACATATTGAAGAGGCTCCGTGATGCCTCTGAAGCTTTTCTTTCAATGGGCAACGTAGAAAATCAATGCAAAACTAACTCCTCTATTTTATAATTTATTAGTGACACATTATTTATATCATTGTTAAATCTGCATGTAAAAAAGTCTGTTGGAGCATGCAAGATACCAAATGCCTTCTTAAAACAACATGCAGGGTGGTGTACAGGATATTTGTGTGTATAATGGACTAGGTCACTGAAGGAAGATATGTTGCCCAAGGATTGAAAGATTGCTCAAATTGAACTCCTTTACAAACCAGGTGAAAAAATCCAAATAAAAACCAAGTCTGTTAACCTCAATGCATGCAATATCTTAGAGCACATAATTCATAAACACATTGCTACGATTTTTGAGGAACACGAAAGTACTAACATGACCAGATGCCATTTTTATCGTTAAAAAAACTTCGATAAAGTTTCATAAAAAAATAAAGCTTTCTAAGTTGAAATAGAATCTAAAACCGATATATATATATATGTGAGCATACCTTCATAACAGACAATTCATTTCACTCACTGACACCTACTCTGGTAAACTTGCTGTTTATTCTGGAGTTTCTCTTTCATGAATGACATTGTCACCGACCTCTCTGTAAAACTTTATACATGACAGTATCATTAGTTAAAAGCAAAAGTATCACTGAGAGCAAAGAATAAGACTAAAAAATTCTTTGCTTTCTGTGCTGCACTAATAACGTGTTTTTTATTATGTGATTCTTAAAGAGAAAAGAAGAGAAAAGTGAGCCTCGTAATTGTCTGCATCAGCGTGCGACACCTCAACAGTAGCTCATGAGGGATGGCGGTGAGGAGCGATTAAAAGGATAGAATTAAAAGGGAAATTGATAGGGAGAGGAAGGAGTGAGCGAGGAGCAGGAACAGCAAACGACAGAAAATGACGGAAGTAAAAAGGAGATAGGAAAGATGGACACGGTTGCAGGAGTCTGAGGACGGAGCACCACTCGACGAGAGCTTTTGTCGGCGTCAGGAGACTACGTAGGGGGAGCCCAGTCGGCCAGAGCTGCGCAGTTGTCGGAGATCGCGGGGGCACAACCGGTCGGCATGAAATTCAGCAAGCGAGTGATAATGTCGCTGCCACAAAAGTTGCAGAATACACACAACTTGGATTATAGATAACTGATCATCTAACCCAGAATAAAAACAATGACATAATAAATGGGCAACTTTCTTCGTAAACTTTATTCTAAATAATTCTTAAACTATTCTACACAGTCTGTACGTATGCCTGCATATAAAAAAATTAATCATCCAGTGTTAGAACATGCTGTGATAATGTGGGATGCACTCATGAAATGCACTGCTAATCAACTAAAAAAACCCACTTCTTTGTTTCAATTAATACATGGCCATTTAAACACGTATTCTTCAGTACACTTGTGGTAACCCCACTCGCAAGCATTAGTGTAAAATGGTGTCTCTAATTTCACAGATTAATAGCAGGTAATAATTTGTCCACAAAAATATTATCGATTGGATAATCTTGCAAATGATGTCGTATTACATACCTCACCCACATAGTTCGAAAGCTGCCTCATTTAAACCCTCATTCGGTATTGTATTGTATACTTCACTTTATTGTAATTATTATGCAATTAGGTTGTAGAAGTTTAATGTAACAACCCTTTTAAATTATACTGTTGCATACCACATTGCAGTTAACATATTAATGCATTACACTTTGATTGTATTCATGCATGTATTGTTATCAACCTTTCCTCACCCATGGCGATCTTTCGAAATTGCAGTAATTATAAATAAATAAAATTCTTGGAGATTCCATTATTTAGTATTTTAATAACATGCACACACAAATTGCCACATAACATACGAGAAGTATCTGGCAGATGGTGGGTGGGAAAGTGCTTATCTGCGATTATTTAGAGTGAAAGCTGTGCAAAATGACCATAGTGCTGCAAGATCTACTTCTATAGCTGGTTACAGCCTAAAAATAAATGTAAACTCCACTGTAGCAGTCACCGACCCACCCAGACAGAATTCGCATAAATGCCTTCCTGAATTGCAGTCCTCTATTTATGTGGCGTCGGGTAGTATTCACGGATTTTGAGTGTATCACTTGGCCATACAGGCCAGTGTTTATTTTGCTAGTTTTCCATCGAAAAATTTCACTTGGAAAATTTCATAAAAAATTTCGACATCACTGCTATGCGAGACATAACGTTTTACAAAGAAACATCAAACTTTTAATTTATAATCTGCGTAGTATTCGCATTAACAGCAAAAATGTGCTTATGGTTGGAACGAAAATTGCCACTCGTTGCACAGATGACAGTTGTGCCGCAGTACTGGGGGCAGAGCGTGTATTTCATTCTTATGTAGTAACCGACTACAGAAATGCAGTAGACACTACTAACCAAGAAAATAAGTTCAGTTTAAGAGAAGTTCTATTTACCGAGAGATGAACAGGCGGGTGGAACTCAAGCACGAAATCAATCACACTAGAAGTATGCAGTTCTATTTAAGCAGCAGCTCCGTTTGACATATTTTGTTTAACTGTGAGTCTACCGTAATTTTTTTTACTCTGGTTTGGGCACTGCTGTAAGTACTGTGCAATGGCAATATATTGCTAGGGAACTAACTGGCTGAGTGATTCAGCGTGTAGCCTCTGAGCACAAAGAAATGGGGAGTTTGTGATTAACTGTTTTTTTTTGTACTACGTGCTACACATCTGCATGTATAACAAGTCAGTTTCTCAAAGTGACGCACATCTTTTCATTTTACTTGTGATGGTAATGATAATTACTATGCTACTATAATTATGGAGTTACCACTGCTCTAGAAGGAACAGGCAACCCTGTATTACCATCTCTTGTTGCTCAGGTGCGTGGAGCTCCGGCACAGAGAGTACTGTGCAACTTAATGCCCAAGTGAAATTAAGTCGCAACCTCGTGAAACTCGGTCGTGAGCAGCTTATTTTGTATTGCGATTGTTATACGCCGAGCTTCACAGATTGCGTGCCTCGACTTGATGCAGCACTTGCTGTATTTAACTGCACATTCTTAATTCTATGCAATATGCAAATAAAAAGGTAGGAGCATGCAAAGTGTAAGTGAGCCCTTTGATCAAGGTTCCACTGTTTTCATCACATCTGACATATACAGTACTTACCTTGCATCCAACAGCTGACACAATTTGGTCGGTCCACAATCCATCAAAGGATAGCTCTTTTGTGATTTCGATCCGCAAACTGTAGAGAGACTTCTGTAAGTAACGCAAACACATCAAACAGCAGCACAACCATACCCAAAATTACCCACCCCTTTAAGAGCTAATTTTTTTTTAATGCTCACACCAGCTGCCACACTTGCTCTGGCATAATCTGGCATGTTTGTGATGTAACTGAAAAATATGAGAATACATTTTCAATGGCACTGGGAACTTCTCGCATTTTATTTCTAAGCCTGATAATGAAACATAATAAATTTCTGTTTTTTATCACAATTTCAATTCTACTATTTTTTTTTTTTCAGAACCAACTACTTCCCAAGTACGCAAAGCTAGTCCAATTGTTCGACAGAGTAGGAAAAAAAAATGTTTATGTAAGCTGCTGTTCCTGCCTAGAGTTGTATCGCCGTGCTAGACGTAGCTTGGAAAAGCACTTAGCTCCAGAATTCAATTATATTTACCGGATAATCTTATTATTGCTTCTTTCAAACAGGCTCTTCAGAGTGCAGTAATTGAGCTCTGCATGCGTGTACTGAAAGGTGCAGCAGTGCAAGACAAATTGTTAATTTCCTCACCAGGTCGAAGTATAATTAATGGTCCGTACAGAAAACAATTTAATAAAGTTATGGATGAAGTTAAAGGGGATAGATTGTTACTGTGCTTGCTTGGCAACCATTACATATGCACTCAATATCAAGCAGACATAGAAGACTATTGCGAGTAACATAATATCTTAGAAGACGATATGCTTGTTTACGCCCCCGGAAAATCTATGCCCCTCTCTAGATGATGAAGTTTTGCAATATTCACAGGTCTTTTTAGCCCCATGAGACAATAGTTAAGAATTGTGTCGAAGCCGCAGAACTCTACAGCCATTGCTTATCGTTCATTAGCCCTTTCTCATGAAACATGCATGTTGGACTGGGGAATGCTTCGCGCCGTTAAAGCAACGAATCGATACTTTTTCTATGAACTGCTACAGCTAGTCTGCTTCACAGCATGACACTTTTTTTTCTTTGCATTACACTTCGCAGTGATGTTGGTTACGAAAACGAATTCCTTATTTTTGAGCTAAAGGAATACATGTTGCTTGCTTGTTCCATATTATGACCACAATGTCTATTTTTTTATAGAGGAGGTCATGATTCTGACATGCGACTGGCTTTTTTGCTCGATCATTACAAGCTCACCATCAACTAGTCAATAGACTAACTCAGCTCAATATCGCAGTTTGTATGTCTACACCTTAGAACTCTTATAAGGGAAATGCGTTCGACCTACTAGAGATTGCAATTGAAATCGGTCGACCAGATAAAGTAACAACATTGAGCACCGTTCGGTATGGTGCCGGCAGTGCACACCTGTTGGTGAAACAATGCAACTTCAATTGCCGGTTGCCAGGGCGCTGCTCTAACAACCAGTGTTACGTGGCATGGCCTTGGAGATGGCACGCGTGCGGCGTGTTTCTTTTTGTCCGTCCCAATCGCATGGAGAGAGCGTGTTTACAGAAGTTGGCGTGGCCCGCTCTTTTCTCCACACTACGGCCATTCGACAGAGAATCGAAAAGGCTGCCACGCAGTTGGACCAGCTTGCATGTGGTGAGAAAAAAGATGGTCACACATTTTATATAACCTCACGCTCATTCGGAAATTCTGGGACGTATATATTCTCAGATGGGCTTTTTTTTTTTTGCTGTAGATTTGCCCCACCATTATAAGGAAACTTATGATTGTGATTGCAAGAGATCTAAATGCGCTGGAAACTTACCATATTTCGAAGTTTGCGGGCTGTATAGTTTTTTCGTGGTTTTCGAATGTTGTTGTTAATCCTGAATCCTTGCGATTCCAGCCGATGTAGAACCACGACACAATGCTTAAGTGGTGTAAGAGAATGAGTTTGTGCGGCAGATTCTACTGAAACTGCAGCTTGATGCGTGGCATCTGAATCACCAGTACTTGGCTGTGTCGGGGTTGTTAGACGACTTGCCAAATTGTCTGTAGGAACAACTGACGTGCAAATGTCTTCGCGGCAGAAATCTTGACTGGCTTCTACCTCATGTCCTTCCTTTGGCATCATTGTTGGTGTCAAAATTTGATGAACAGAGATTGAACAGTGTCGCTCTGATTTACACCTTTTCTTAGGCTGCGGGCATATGCTAAAAACACTGGGTACAGCATCTGGTTTGAGTCGTCGCCGCTTAAGTGTGGAACATGAGAAATCAGAATCAAGAAAGTGCAGACCGCAGACTACACTGCTGTTAGAATTTTCATTCGGAACGAATTCCTTCCTTGGTATGGCCTTCAACCATGCTTGCCGGTACGTCTCATTTGCAGGAAATTCATGGAAACTGATCCCAAGCTTCTTTTTCCTATCTGACGTGCACAAGGGTACGCAGCAGTAGGACATACTTCTGAAATTAAAGAGAAGAAACAACACCTCAAGTCACTTTCTCTAACAAAAAAAACAACAACACAAAAACCTGCATTAACACAGCTTCAGTTGTACAGCCTTAACTAGTCCGCAAGTTAGTTAATTAAATCACTACTACTGGATCAAAAATTCATTTCCAATTCCTTCCACGCAGGAAATTCCCTATCCGTTTACGCAGAACGCCAGCGACACATGCAGGCAAGGTAACCAATCACACCAGCATGAGCGTGTTACAAAGAGATAAGGTGACCCCTTATCTCTTTGTAACACGCTCATCGCACGCACGCACAAGAGGAATGCTTGCGTAGCCGGCGAAACTCGGCACTCCGCATCAGCAATCGTCATGCTCTCTCCTATCGATGTCACCGGCGCCGACAAGTCTGGCGCGAAAGCTGCTCTTCGCACTCGCCCGCGAGGCTTCCCCAGCATAGTTTCCCTTTCCTCCTACCTCCCGTCGAGCCGCAGAAGCAGGAGACAGGAAGGATGGTTCAGGCGATCGCCAATAAATGTGCAGACCACGACCTCCTCTATAAACTTCATAGACGAGGTTGTGGTATAGGCATCTAGGCTGCGGTGTAAGATTGACTTGACTGAACGCCGCCTGTTATGCGACGACCACGGGTTGGTTACAGGCGCGTTTTGGTCACCTATGGTCGCCCATTCCCACTGTAAATTTTACGGTGTTCAGTGGATGCGTTGGGCAATCTAGGAACGACCGTCGAAATATTTTGCTTGGCCAAGAAGAACGCACAACGAGTTCAAGAGTTTGCTGTACCTGGTATGAAACACTGCGCGCGGCATAGCAGTGACAATTCGCGCACTTTTTCTTCAGTAGTCTACCCCGAAGAATACTTAGTTTTCTTCAGAAAGACGCCGTTCTGCTGAATGTGCGACCCTTTGACTTGAATGTAGTCGAGGGTACAGTAAATTAACACTATACTGTCATTGTAATTGTGCTACTAAAACATTATAAAAATATGACGAAAAAGGATACGATGACAACTCGGGCACCTGCGAAAGACGCGGAACTAAGTGTAGGTTGGCTAGTCTAGGCCTTCTATGCTCGGCATGGTTACAATATTCCGGCAAAATTACTTATCACCTTATTTCAGTGACATTACCAGGGCACTCGGTTATCTAAAGCGTAACGGTGCTTCGGATGACCACCTCATATAAATATCCGTACGCGATAAAATAGTAAAACAATGTGCCACGATAGAAGAACAATATGATTCAGTAACTTTCACCCTTACAGGTCTCCAGAAAGGAGGAATGCTAAAACGCCTCTATATATCTCAAATCGAAGTATCTAGCACTGAAACAGAACGAACCATAATGGGGGAAAAAAAAGTAATGCCACAGACGAACAGACACATCCAGTTGCCATGCTTTCCTTCGTAAATGAGACCAAAACATATGCAGTAGCATATAAAAAAAAAACTTGCCTTCAGTGCAGACAGAGGGTTCTGGCAATGGTTCTTGCTCGTACGCGGTGGGAAAAAAAAAAAAAAAAAAAAGCGCGCACGTTCGAGTCCCGCGCGCTCCGCCGTTGCGACAGAGGCGGACGTCGAAATAGCAGTTACGATAGCCAGAGTAAGCAAACGTCTAGTCAAGTCAAGCCGTTTTTTTTTTTTCATTCCTATAAAAATAAACATTTTTGATCTCAAATGTGGCAAGACAGTTTGCTAAACGCGCAGAAAATTTAACACGTCATCCAATGCGGATTATGCGATTAAGACGATACATTTTTGCTGAACACGTGTAGCTAGCGGTTTCAGTCGGCGATAGCACGATAGCCAGCTCCGGGCAAAATTATAAAAGCCTATTTCTTGCCGATAAGGTGAAACTTCTTACCGAAAAAATTAAAAAAGAGGCCAAATAGGACCTTAACGCGTTCACCGCACGCTTTATTTCCTGGGCGTCAGCGTCAACAGGCCGCGATTCGCCAGCCAACATCTCATGCGTCGTTGCGCGATAAGCTGAAAGGAAATTGCCTAAATTCCGATCGATTACGCGTACTCGTCTCAGCGTAAAAAGTGCGTTGCTGACAGCGCAGAGACCCGTTAAAAAAAAGGACGTCCAATCCCCAAGAGACACGAGTTTTAACATCCAGCCGTCGCCTCGGAGCCTCATTTTTCCCGGCCATCTAGCGTAGCCAAGCGAAAGCTGCCAGCAGACGTAAAAATCATGTAATTTTGGAGGTCTCCCGCAAGCATCTCATCCCCGAACGGTCAAAATGCGGTCATTCCTATTAACTCTGGGTAGTGTAGTTCTAACTACCGCAGTCATCGGCAATGCGTACTACCAGAAGAAACAGTTCTACCCTTCCGTGGTCTATTTAACCAAGTCAAACCCCAGCATGGCGGTGAGTGTTGAACCCACGTAAGCCTTTGCACGATTTTGTTTTCGCTTCTGTGGTCTGCCAAAAAGTCAACAGGTTGGCACGCGACCTAGGAAAAAGAAAAAAAAAAATCTCGCGTCTGTCTTGCTTGTTGGGTCACTCGGAAGTAGAGCCCTGAGGACTGCGCGCGAGCGCATCCAGTGTTATTTACGCCAGCTGTTTCTGTGCACGGTCGACGACTTGTTTATAGATGTGTCTCCGACGCCGCATACGTCCTCACTGGACGTGGGACCGCTTAGAAAAGTCCAGAAAACGTCTCAGATGCTTGACTACGCGATGTAACGTTCAACGACTTTTCCCGATCGTTTCTTAAGGGTCCAGCGGCCGTCAAGTAGGAGACAAATAGGTCAGCTGTTGACCGGTGCGGCGTGGTCCGCGTCGGTTGCTTCTTAGTTTTGCTGGTGTCTAATAAAGAAAAAGTTCTGCACGGAAAAACCTGTTGCTGCTACGGCAAATGAACCAGCCCGGGCGAGCAGTTTCGTCCCGTGGCACAACTAATCTTTACCGCAATCGGTTGTTTAGATTCGTGCACTAGTGGACATTTTCGGTTTCGAGATATGCGTTCGGACCCTGTTGTTTTGAAGAGAGAGCGTCGTACGAACAGCAAAGCGGGCCCCGATTCTTTTGAGCGCAGCTCCCACAAAACTTTCAATAGGAACTTTCGGGCACGCCTATCCATTTGTGTGAAATATGTCGTTTCAAGGTTAATAGTCAGTCCCACAGCAGCACTGTATTTCCATACAAGTACGTTAATTGCCAATGCAGTACTTTAATTTAAGACTTTTTTTCTTTTGGATGCTGTAAGATGCATGTGACATACAGAGTAGTTGTGATGCAGTGACAATCTTCAAGCGTGACGTCAGATCAAAGCTGTCACATCGTCCATTCTAAAGCTAGGCATTGCCATTTTATTTATGCGCAGGCTTTAAATTTCTCTTCGAAGGCACTGTTATATTGGCGTTTTGCTTACATTGTGGTTTTATGTGCGACAACCCACACACTTCTTTACAACCTTGGCAGTATTAGCAGCCGTGTACTAGACATCAAGAGTAACTTTACATATCTCAGCTATACTACAAAGGCTTGGTGTTGCAGTTACTATAGTTAACCAGTTCAAATGCAACACACCTTAAACAGTGTTCGGGTAATCTGGAACTACGGTCACTGGCTGTCTGTCATTCCTTGGACAGATGGCTGTGACACCGTGTGTGTCTGGGTGCTTTGGTGTTTTTACGTAGAGGGCTGGCCTCGCTTGTAAAGCAGAACGGTGAACTACTGGAGAGGGAGTGCACCCTTCACGGTGGTCTGGTGATAACCGTGCCCGACCGCTGACCCTGAAGGTCACGGTATCGAATCTCAACCGCGCTTTGATGGAAGTTAAATGCTAGAGGCTTCTGCATACTAGATTTCAAAGCACGTCTTGAAGAACAACAGATGATGGAAGTTTCCAGAACCCTTCACAACAGCAGCCCACGTAATCATATTGTGGTTTTAGGACATAGAACCCCGACAATTAACACAGAACACACAAGCACACACATACCCTTTGATCAAGTTAACTATAGAGTTCGAACACCCGAAGTAAGACTCAAGCAGTGAGCAGTGCTGTAGCGTGAGGTACTGTGATTAGCTCTCACCACCTGGCGTTCTTTTCACATTGGCCTAAATTAAAGTACGTGATTGTTTCTTGCACTCCTCTCCTGCTGGATTGCAGTATCTTTGAATTGAATATGTGTCCTTCCTCTTAGCTGCAGAACTTGATACACTATTTGCTCTATGTGAACCTTCACAGCCATCAGCGTGATGGTAATCTTTTTGTTCAGGGACACGCAGCCATTTGGGCAGTAGCAGCATGCTTTTTTTTTTCTCATAACCTGGGCTGTATTAAGAAAGGCATTCCTTCCAAGATGCCTCAGTCCCAACTTCTGTAGCAGAACTGTAGTTTGAGTGAACTGGTCGAAGTGTCATGCAAAAAAGGATAATGTTGATTGTAAAAATGAACTTTAACAGATGCTCATATTTTGTTCTTCATAGTTTCTGTGACATCCACATGTTTTTACTTCATTAATTTTATTCTATGCTACTTACTCAATCTGTGAAACTAATAAAGTTTTCGTTTCAGTGTTTTATACCAGAGCGAAAACTATTTAAAGTACCTCTAATCCCACTGGCATTGTATGTTTATACAAAAAATAGTGTTGCATGTCAGCATAAGTAATTAAATCAGTCAACTTGCTTTTGCAACAATTTGTAGGTCAATGTAAATGTCATGTACAGTATGCAGTTTCCTTGCTTGACTTGACAAGCTATCCAGCACACAAAACTGCTCGCCGCTTTCTTTGAAAGCCATACCAAATTACATGGGTTCACATTTTTTTGGGTGGGGGGGGCATTATAATTCAATTTTTTAAGATTGTTTACCTAGAAAACTGTTTTTTTTTCTTCAAAAATTAGACTTCATCATTTTATTCAATATTCAATGATAATCTTAACATTACATGATTCATTCTTGTACATGATTAGTGACGGTTATTGGCTCTCGTTCAGGCGTGTCATCGCTAATATCTGCAATATTGTTTTAGACATGCAAAGACATTTCGAAGTAAAAGTAGTTTATGAATGTATACCATGAAATCCTGAGCCAGCCCCTTCTTCCTGCACACACACACTGTGAAGGATAATCCGACAAGATTTGGAGAGGGGTGGGGGCTGGCTCGGTTACAAATCAAAATTCAAAATGGCAGCAGAAGAGCCGCTAAAAGTAAAGAATGCACACCCGTTCTTCTAATTCAATGCTTTGTTAAATAGATTGATTTGTGGGGTTTAACGTCCCAAAACGACGCTATGATTATGAGAGACACCGTAGTGGAGGGCTCCGGAAATTTCGACCACCTGGGGTTCTTTAACGTGCACCCAAATCTGAGCACACGGGCCTACGACATTTCCGCCTCCATCGGAAATGCAGCCGCCGCAGCCGGGATTTGAACCCGCGACCTGCAGGTCAGCAGCCGAGTACCTTAGCCACTAGACCACCGCGGCGGGGCGCTTTGTTAAATACTCGTGTATTTGTTGTTTTCATTCACCCTCGTCAAGCAAATAAAAACGGCGAATGAAACAGTGAAAATGGTGGGACTAGAGAAGGGGGTGGTAGTCCGAAGCATTAGTCCGAAGGTAGTCATAAGATACAACATAGCAAGGCATAAGAGACCCTCCCAAGATGGCTGAATTCTTGCAGCATATTGCCTCCATTACCAAACGACTTAGTCCCACTTTTTACTTGGCGATGTTCTTTGACAGTGGGGTCATTATGCGTGCATCTGATGATGATAGTCTAGATGTGCCCTCATTGATACAGGCTTGCATGCATCCTGCCTTTGAGATGAAAATGCTGTTGCCTTAAAAAATTGTGCCCAACTAAAGGTTGTTGCTTCTTCATAGTGCTGATCCCGTCTTGCTTTCTTTGCAGATAATTTACCTCCAAGCATTCGTGTTCGTAATTCTCATGGGAAAGTTAATGCGAAAAGTATTCTTCGGGCAGCTGCGAGCGGCCGAAATGGAGGTGAGTGCTTTGACCCCTTTTTCCAGAGTTTTCGCACGAGCAAAGCTCTTTGGTGAGAATGTCACCTGAATTACCATGTGTCCCATTGCAGCACCTCATTGAAAGGTCGTGGTACGCCGTCACGGAGACGTGCCTGGCGTTCACCGTCTTTAGAGATGACTTTAGCCCCAAATTTGTGGCACTATTCACGCTCTTGCTCTTCCTAAAGTGTTTCCATTGGCTGGCTGAGGACAGAGTCGACTACGTAAGTCAGCCTTTTAATGTTCCTAAAACTCTCGTTGTTGACTACTTTCATTAAGAGGTATCTGCATCTAAGCCCGACTGGTGCTCCCTCCTTCCAGATGGAGAGAAGTCCTGTCATATCCTATCTCTTCCATGTAAGAGTTATTGGTAAGTAGGAGGCCAAACGATGTTTTCGTTGAAGCTTCTAGCTCTTGATCAGTTTGTGGTTATTCTTAATTAAGCATTGTTCAAGTAGGTGCGCTGCTGTCTTCAAAGACAAAGGTTGTGCTAGCATGTGCCGTCAGCATTCTGCATCTTTCTTCCGCAACAGCCTTGCTCTTACTCCTGGGTTTCCTGGACTATGCATTTGTCGCCCACGCATACCACACCACTCTCACCAAAGGGGCATCTGTGCAGGTCGTCTTTGGCTTCGAGGTAAGCTGCTGAGTTACGTGTGAGAAGCTTTTGCCAGCACTGTTTGACATTTGAGCAACCTTTGAGGAGCATTGTTGTCGGCTGATGGCCAATGCAGCTGTTATAGATTGCTGTACATAGTAATGCAATAAGTAGTAGAATCAAAATTTGCTTTCGTGGGTTTGCTGGTAAAATGCAGAAAAGTGAAAGCAATGGATGTGATAAAAGTTTAATGTATCTATAGGTTTTTTACATACTTGATGTGTCCATCTATATGGACACATAATGATGGACACTTGATGTGTCCATCTGCGTGCATTGCTAAAACAATATTATCTTGTTGCCACAGCAAAACAAAGTCTCACTAAAACTAAAGTAGTACTTGGCCCTAAAGGAGATAACCAATGCTTTGATTGTTGTGGCTATTTGACACTGTGTTAGTATTAAGTTCATTGGAACTTTCTGTTGTCATATTTGCTACCAAGCCAAACAGCTTTGATTTGCGCAGAAGTGCTGTTACTTGTTGCAAAGAACACAGAGTGCCTTAATGTAACGTTGTAGTGATTCGACACACTTACAGACAGTTCTTCGTATGTGGCATTTGAAATGGTTAACCTGTCTGAAATTTCGTTTCAGTACGCCATCCTCCTGAGCATAGTGGCCAATATCTACGTCAAGTACTTCCTGCACACGATGGACCTGCACAGCGAGAACCCTTGGGAGAACAAGGCTGTTTACTTGCTGTACACGGAGCTCATCATCAGTAAGTGCTTGCACGGGCAAACTGCCTTCTTACAGCTATGAACCAACTCGCCTAAATCAGTCTCTCTTTGTTATTAGGTTTGACCGTTTTTCCATACACTCAAACGAAAATAACTTTGTTATAACCAAAAATTTATTAGAAAAGTTTATTTCTAGCACTACATTTATTGTAGGACTATTCCTAATTTTCTTTGTTGTAACCGATATTTCATTATATATAAGTTTTTTTATATTGTTTCGAGTGTATAGCTGAACAGCATACTATTTATTAAGTTTGACCATTCTTTAGTGTAGTTAGACAACATAAGTAATTTGTGCTTGATGAGATGCGCACTTGGATTTCAAGAATTTTAGAGTCAATGTTGGAGAGTTTAGCCGTTTCTCCTGGAAGGAAAGCTAGCGATATGGTACCAAGCACTTGTTTCGAGTAAAAGCTGATCGGGTACCTTTCATTTGCACCAAATTTTCTGTTGCAACTAAAGACGGATGATTGTTATTCTCAAAGTGTGAATTACATTCGTTACACTGACCTGCGTAGTAGTTTTTTAATTAAAGTATGTGGTTAACGTAGGTGTCTTGATGTACTGCTTTTTGTTCAGCCATTTACTGGCAGCAGTACTGGATGAAAATACCCAAATGATTGCATGCGAATTACCGGTGGTGGTTGTGACCTTCGGATCCATGTTGTTCACTGCTACAACATGTTTCATAGGTTTAACGATAATGTCGCTAGCGGCATGCGCTGGGGATTTACAGTGCCCAGAGTAGAAGTGTTGGAACGTGGCAAAGATTGAGCTTGTGTTTCATGTTCTCGCAGGCTTCATCAAGGTGGTGCTCTACTTGACCTTCATGGCAATCATGATTAAGATTCACACATTCCCGCTCTTTGCGATCCGTCCCATGTACCTGAGCATGAGGTAAGATGCTCGTGTGACTATTATACTGAAGCTGTAAAACGCCAAGTAGTTTAAAAATAGCTGTCAACTATTGCAGCTTATGCTGGGTTCGCATTATGATTGCAGTACCTGCATCATCCTATAAAGTTTTATTGCAAGTATAGAACTGCTTTGGCAATAGCTTTTTAAATTTATTTTTCTGAATGCACTGTCATAAAGAGTTAAGTATCCCCATTATTTTTCTAAATGCTTAGCCATCAATCTTCTATATCAGTGTGTTCCTCTTAATTCCATACTTAGACAATCATGTTCTTAGGTTACTTGTTGACTAGCATAATAATTGAGCAAGATTCCATGTCATAATGCCAGTATGCTCATATTACTGCTTCCTGTACAACATGCTGTAGATATCGTAATAAGGAATGAAAGCATTGAATTTGCATTACTAAGCAATTCTGTGTGTGTTTGTACACCTAGGGCTTTCAAGAAGGCCTTCAATGACGTCATTATGTCACGACGAGCAATCCGAAACATGAACACTCTGTAAGTAGTCTCGCACTCCTACGCTTCTTTTTGGACATTCGCAGAATTCTTCCTGTGCGTGCAGTGGTAATTGTAATTATGTAAGTTTATTTCACGGTTCTTTTGCTAATTAAAATGACTTAATAGTTAACAAAGATAACTAACTGAACATTATTCTGTAAGGGTTATTGTCTAGATTGAATTTGTACCTTGTAGTTAAAAAGATGATAGAAGCCATGGCTGCAACGATTGTGCTTTGTCTCCCTTCCGCTTTCCTTGCAGCAAATTTACACTTGCTATTTCGTTACGAGCTTTACATGTGGCCTGGTTGTACAAATTCCAACTAAACCGTTAGACAAACATTGTCATCTTAATAGGCGTCAATATTCTCCCCCCCCCCCCCCGCCCCCCGCCCAGCAATTTCACTAGAGTGGGATAAGCAGTGAGATGAAGTAGTCAATGTTAATACAACAGAATCGTTTGTTGAGCTTTTGATTAAGCTTTCTTTAATATGTAATATTATAGTATGCTATAACATAGTCAGTTACTTCTTGCGTGCATTTTTGAGTTACATATTATATTATGTAATGTGCCCCAGGTATTGCACAAGTTTTATTGCTGTTATGGCTTTTTTGTGATCTTAATTGCAAAGTAAACATATTTGCCTATTGATCATAATGCATTTTACCATATATATGTTAACAATTGTGGCTGGTATTGTCTAACAATTGTGGCTGGTATAAGGTTGGAGCAAGCACCCCCCATTGAACAACACAAAATTACCGGCAAAGAGGAGGGAGGAGGGTCCGTTATTTTTCTGGGACAGCTCCAAAATTCAATGTGGTGGTGCCAACATATTCCCGCTAGAATAAAAATAGAAACCAAGAAAATTAAACGAACAACAGCTACCAGAAATCCCATAGACTTTCTTGGAAGACTCGTTACGATGATAAAAAAAATGTCGGAAATGCAAAGGCAACATGACGAGCCATCCATAACCACGCCATCAAAGCACCTTAGATGATGAGCCCACATTTATGCAACAGCTGTGGGTGTAGATCTCGGAGGCCTTATCTTTTATAACTAATGTGGCTCGGACACCGCCATTGAATCGCAAATAGAGGTCTTGAATGCCTTGTTTTTGCTCACGAGAACCAGAAAATCGTAGAGGGTGTTGTGTGCCCTGTTCTAGGTGCAAATATCGTGTGGGATACAAAAAAAAAAAAAAAACAACGGCAAACGAATTTTAATGATGAATTTCAGGCGCACGTGCTTCAAAAATGAGCCATGATGCAGTGTGTGATCATGGTGCTGCAAATGGGAGTGGGAAAATGGCAAAGGGGTCACTTTTCTTTAATTAATTTTATTAATTTTAAAAATTTTAAAAATTTTTAATTAATTTTAAAAAATTTAAAATTAGCAGTGAAATTAGAAGAGGTGTTTCTTTGGGTGGATGTGCTTGCTTAGAAATTCATGATGTGTATAGTGGTGTTCGGACTCCGATAGTGCCTGCAGTATTTGTAATTAAGTAAATAAAATCGGAAATTGTTTGTCGTCCTGGCATGCAGTTATCCAGATGCAACGCCTGAGGAGCTGGCCTCGGCCGACAACGTGTGCATCATCTGTCGCGAGGAGATGGTGGGTGGCGGCAACAAGCGGCTACCCTGCAGCCACATCTTCCACACGGCCTGCCTGCGCTCCTGGTTCCAGCGCCAGCAGACATGCCCCACGTGCCGCATGGACGTGCTCAGGCAGCCGACCGCCGCGGCCGCGGCAGCAGCTGCTAACAACGCGGCGGCCCCACCCCCAGCTGCCGGCCAGGCAGCGCCCCAGGCCCCACCAAATGTGCCTGGGCAGGCCTTTCCACAGTGTGAGTTATGTTTGCTGCCACGGTTTAAAAAGCCCCTAAACCAACTTGGATATTTTTTTTCCTCATTTCGCGTAAGTGCGTGTCGAGTTTGGAATGCTGCCGCAACAAACAATTGCCAAACATGCCCCTCTTCGGGCATTTCGTTTTCCCCATTGTCGCTCGCGATATTGGTACCCGCATCTAATCATATCGGCGTCTGCCAGAACTTGTTTGCAGCAGTATTAGTGTCTTAAATTGGGCTAGTTGGTGCATACTGAAATTCGAACAATGAAACAGAGTGACAACTAGATAATAACAAGACTTCACAAACACAGCACCGTGTTTATGTCCGCTTATCTTCTTGTTATGTCTGCTTATCGTCTTGTTTCGTTGTTCAAATTCCAGTTTGCACCAGATAAGTGCGAGCTGCTTGCTCTTCCTCCTTGCACATTGAGGAGGTGCACTCTGCGAGGAGGAGAGACCAGCAGATGAATGAAGCATAACAAAGGAAAGAGTGAAACAAGAAGGCCGTGTTTAGGTCTTTTACCACATGTAACTTGTCAGATCACTCTCCTGTTCTCCTAGTGAAAGTGCCTCTTAAAGGTGAATTGAGTTGTAACGAAAGATGCTAAGCTGCATTCACACATTCTAAAGATCGTAGCTTGCAGTGTCTCAACAGCATGCTGTGGTGGCTTGGAGGCTGTGATGTGGGACTGCTAAGCACAAGGGTGCCAGTTGAATCCTTTGCCTCATTAGCCACATTTTCATGCGAGTGAAATGTGAGCAGTGTTGCAAAAGGTCCACGTATATATTGTATACCTGTATATGCGGATTTAGGTGCACATTAAGAAACCCCAGTTGGTCATAATCAATATGGAGTCTCCTGCTCCGGCACTCTTTGTAATTGTTTTGCGATTCTGGCATGTAAAACCCCATACTTCTTTTTTTTTTCTCATGCATCCCAATTTGAAATGATGGCTTGCACTTCTATCTGGTGCCTTCAGTTAAATTGCTTAAAAACAAATACACTAAAAGCTAATTGATTTGAACTTGAAGGGGACTATAAAATTGTGCGAATTTAGTGAGTATAGTTCTAATTGCCGCATTGGTGGCCGCTAAAAGGAACGGTCATAGCACCGCACTGCTCGGACATACCCGAAGGAAGCCATCTCTGGGCTCATTATCGCAACCTTGGTCCTACTACACGTTTGTGGCATGTGATTTCGCAAGTTAGGATCGTAGAGCTCTAACAGCAAACAGAATTAATTTATCAGTCAGTGAGACCCCCAAAAACTAGCACCAACATGCATTCATGTGAGTAGAGAGTGTGTGAATTATGTGCTGCCGTTTATGCTCCAAAACACGTTTATTTACATGCCGAAGTTAATGCAATCGAAAATAAAAGTAAACGGTGACTTGCTTTTCCTGGTGTTTCTTTTGTCGTGACTCCGTGAGGATCGTTTGCAGCTTGCCTCGGAGTTGTGTGCAATATCCGAACTGTCATCTGCTGGGAAATGCTGCTGTTTCCTTGTTTTGCATCTCTAGTAAATTTGATTTGATTTATTTGGTTCCGAAACGAATTGTGATCACTTTTGGTTGACTTCTGCAAGTAACAATGAAAACAAGGGGCTCCCAGTTCGATCGAACCGCTGTGGATACCGATGCATTTGAAGTATTGGTTGTTTGCCCCCAGTTAAATACATATAGCTGTGCTGGAACCAGCACAGGAGTTACTATCAGCCTTTCAAATCGGAAAGTTGGGTGATCAGTGTATAAGTGGCATGCCCATACAACTGCCATCTTCTGAGATAAGGTTGTTTCAGAGGTGGGCAGGTTAGGTAGTGCCCATGTATGGGTCTCTTGCATCTATCGCTCGGTTTCATGCATGTAATGAATCGGTTGGAAGCGCCGCCCATGTCGTCGTGTTCGTGTCTCTCTTGTTCGTGTGGTTCTTACTAGCAGCAGAATGTCCTCTAGCAAACAATACCAACTGTGCCAGGAACAAATTCTTCTCAGGACGAGGGCTTTAGTTTTAATTAACTGTAACTTCAAATTAACCTAGTTCAAATTGACAGGATTTTGCATTCTAGTGTGCATTTAAAAGGTAATAACCACTTTTGGTACATAATCTGCAATTCCTATGGCATTCTTCCAGCTTTCAGAAATCCAGTTTTCCACCTAGTAGTACGGTGCGTAGATACCATTGTTGTAATGGAGGAGGCAGGACCATTCATCTCTTAATCGTGGTGTTGCATGGCTGCCCCCCCCCCCCCCCTTTCATGCAGGGCCTCCTGGTATGGCGGGTTTCCCACTTTTCCCACCAATTCAGCAGTTGCAGCAGCACTTTATACAGCATCAACAGCAGCACCATCAGCAGCTGCAACAACAACAACAGCAGCAGCAACAGAGGGGCACACAAAATGCTGGTAAGTGTTTTCTCTGTCACCTTGTACCAGGCAGTACCCAGGAATGTTTTTTGGGGAGTACTTATGTGTAGAACAGACAACTTTGGGAACTAGTAGTTGATGTGAAGGCGCGTAAATAATTCGATATCACCCAAAAAGTTGAAGCATGGGAAAATTTGGGGGCTGTCACAACCCTCCTAGCTCCCCCCTAGTGACAGCCCTGCCTTGCATTATCACACACTTCTAAAGTTCACAGCTTGGCGCAATTCACATTGAGGCAAAAATGATATGCCTGAATCGCAGTTCAACGAATCTGAATGGACCGCCAAGAACCATTCGTCTAATTGAAAAAATCTTTGTAGTAAAAAATTTGAAAATTCATGCTCAAAATCGTAAATAAAACCGAAGTTGCCCCGTGGCTATGCTGGTTACACATCAACAATCGCATCATTCTCTAATAACCGCCAAAATAATTGCACACATCTCCCCATAAACGAA
The DNA here is from genome assembly GCF_043290135.1 of Rhipicephalus microplus. Taxonomy (NCBI): domain Eukaryota; kingdom Metazoa; phylum Arthropoda; class Arachnida; order Ixodida; family Ixodidae; genus Rhipicephalus; species Rhipicephalus microplus. The sequence goes on along the minus strand of NC_134705.1, from coordinate 198,152,612 downwards.
ACCTTGAGTAGTATGCAAAGCAGCCGTGGCTTAACTTAATGTTCTGTAAAGAGGTGCTCTTCAATCATCACTGCAGACGTTCATGGTTGCAGCCGCTCTGCTACCTCTCGCCTCTACCGTACCCATGTTCACGTTTTCATTTATACTACTATGCTGCGTGTGTGAGAGAGAGGAGTACGCCTTTTTATTATACAGAGCAGCACAGCACCGCTAGCGGTCTTAACTAGTACCAGAGCACATGTTGTAGTGGAGCGAGCGCTTTACCGCAGGGCCATCTAGTGGACCTTTAGAGTATTAGAGCAGCCATAAGCTGCTTCGCACCTAAAAAAAAAGAAAACCACCAACACTTACCCACACCTTGCGTCGGATGTCACCACGTGTTGGGAGACTCCAAGCGGCCATTCCGCGCACCACACTTTAAAGGGCTCCTCACCAGGTCTGATAATTTTGATGAATAGTGAGGCAAACTGCCTGCACAGAAAACATGGTAAAAATAGGGTGTTATAATTAATTTTTTGAATGACGATAGCACCGACGTCAAGCCGTAATTCTAGAGCACAATGCACTAGAGGCATTCGCTCTATGAAGCATTAAGGCTGTAGCATAAGCCTCTTAGAAGAGCTCATGCCATGATTATTTTTTGGATAGCATGCATGTCTACATTGTTTAGATAAGATAAAACCGATTTCATATGAAAGGGACGTACATTGGACAGAAACAATACCAGATGGAAGGGATACTTGTTGTGTATACGTCAACGGTAAATGTTTTTTTTTTTTGTAGCTGCATTTTTGCGCATTGCAATAAAACATGGAGGGAAGTCAATGGCTGTCCACAATTAGTACAGGCAAGGGGGGTTCATCATTGGTCAATAGGAAAGAATTTTGGCCGCTTCCACAGCCTATCCTAAGTCGACAAATATCGCTTCAGTTCATCGTACTGCTATGGTTGGCAACTAATTCCCCAATTATGGTTTTGCTAAGTGAACCGTATTTGATACTACAGCATCCCACATTGACTGCCAATAGCTCTTAGTCTTTTGCGCCAAAACACTTTCATGGTCTGCCAAGCTTGGAGTTGACTCTAAAGGTGATCGTAGGTGTCGTGGAAAGTTGTGCCTCGTAAAATCCATTCCACATCTGTGTGCTTTCTGTGCAGCAGGTGCACCCAGACCATCAGCCAGTGCTTCTGGTCCCCAGCAGCAGCAGCAGCAGCAGTCACAACAGCAGCAGCCGAACGCAACGGAAGCTGGTGGTGCAGCGGGGGTGGCAGCCGGAGCCGCTTTCGTCCTGCCTCCCTTCTTCCCATTGCGTACGTATTCAATACTGGCTAGTGTTGGGGCTCAAGTAGGCATCGCTGTGAAATGAGCGCGCTGTACTCGCGTTCGTGCGCGCGCAATTGCCTAGGGGGGCCCTGCAACACCTTTACAACATGGTCGGACAACTCCGTTGATCTGTAGTCGAGGCTCCCGAGAACATGCAAGCCAAACATTACGTTGCATCATGTGGACTGGAATTTTACAGCCAATTCTCAAAGTCTGCTACAAATTGTTCCCTCTTCTCTGAACAAAGGATGCCGTAAACCCAAATGACCGTGCCATAATTCCGAGGTTCATGACCGCTGTCTGACTCTAACATCATGAGCTGCATAGTTGCTGTGGCCACCGCGAGATGCCGTCATGTGCCTTTGTGCGCATATTGCGATCGTGCTGAGTAAAGCCGTGCGTTTCAAGAAAAAGAAGAAAGAAAAGAAGGTGCTAAAGGTTATGATGCGCTGATCGATGCATCTTCGTAGTCCCTTTTCATGCCACTCGATGCGTAGTAGTTTTAAATGCCCACTAGTATAAGAGAGATGAAGCACTTCAAACGTGCTGCAGTCCTTACAACCCTGCTTGTACGTGACATATTCTGTTTTTGCAGCAGTTGATTCTCAAGGCGATAAGCTCTTTTAATGAAGCCATTCGACGATTGCCTGAGAAATCTGTTGCGGGGCCCATTTAAAAGATAGGGCATCACCTTTTGAAGTGATGCTTTTTCTTTTGTTTCCAATCAAATCTCCTAGTTCATTATACAGCCTTAATGTACAACTACGGTGTTGCCAAGCCATTTTCATTTTGTGTTGTGGGATCGGTGGTTATGACTGTTAGTGGGGTAGGCTTATTTAGTAATTAATTTTTTTTATGTAGCTCATAGAAAGGTTTTCTAAAACTGCCCTTTTCAAGGTAGACACTGCAGTAATATCTAAAAGCATTTCTAAAAAGGTGGGGACAATACCCCAAATGAGAGCGGAAGTACTTTGGAGTGGGTATTCATAGTTTGATCCCTGCTGAAACACAGAAGTGGTGCTTTACCGTAATTACTCGAATCTAACGCGCATCTTTTTTCCGGTTAAGCGAGTTCATAAATCGCATGCGCGTTAGAATCGAGTACGAACAAAAAAATTGCGGTCAATCTATTGCCATCGGCAAATCCAAAATGGCCGCCCCCCTACGTGCGTTGGCATGGCACGTCGGCCATTTCTGCCTATGTGTTCCCCATGTGCGGCACTTCATACGTGTGCTGAGGAGTTCGTCGTCTAGTAGTGCATTAGCATTGACGGCGTGGAAGGGCCAACTACAAAAACTCGAGTGCACCACGATGCCGCTTTTAAAAGAAAAGTCATCGCATGTGCAGAAACGGACGGAAATCGGGCCGCATCGCGATCATTCGGAGTTCCCGAAACGTGCATGCGGGACCGGCGAAAACAAAAGAAGAAGATTGTCAACAGCAAAGCTTCACGCAAAGGCTTCAGTGGACTACAGCAGGGTCGGTTTCCGCAAATTGAAGAGCTGCTCGGCGAGTATGTGCTTGAGCAGCGAGCAGCACAGCGGCCCGTGACGACAGAACTGCTCCAAGTGCGGGCTATGCTATTAGTCTTAGAAAAAGGTCTAATGTGGAGCCAGTTTAAAGCGAGCAGGTGCTGGCTAACTACCTTTATGGAGAGGAAAGGCTTTTCCCTCCGAAGGGGAACATGCATATGCGAAAAGTTTTGCGGAGGAGTACGATGAAAAGCTTCACAGTTTTCAGAGGTTCGTCTTAAACTTGCGGCGCAACAACGGCTACCTTCTAGGGCAAATCGGGAATGCCGATCAGACGCCTCTTTACTTCGACATGCCTGGCATCACAACCGTCGAGAAAAAGGGGGCGAAGCAAGTTCGCGTGCTGACATCGGTCCACGGTAAAACTACAGTGACGGCAATGCTCTGTTACACGTCAGATGGGCACAAGCTTCGCCCGTACCTCATATTTAAATGGAAGACGCTCCCGAAAGGAGCCGTTTTTTCGAGTGGTGTGATTGTGCGGGCCAGCGAGAAAATTGGGTGCGCGTTGCAATCGATGTCTTACGTTTTTTTTTTTTTTTTTCGTGGTGGAAATCGGGTGCGCGTTACAATCGAGGGCGCGGTAGAATCGAGTAAATACGGTAGTTTTCAAGAGCGAATGCGAGTAGAATTTTTGGGCAAAAAACAGCTTCTGCAACTGCACGCCTATTTAAGATGCTGAGTGAATGTGATGTATTCGGCACGGCACGTAATCTGCAACAACACCACTGTTGAAGCGTGATCTTTGAGATTTGCTGCGGCAGCGGTGCAGATGGAGCTACTTACTGAAGCCACAGTTGAAGATACGAGGCGCTTGTTCACATCGCGCTTGGCTGTTTGTCACTATGGCAGATATTGTAATTTAGCTGCAGAACTTTTTTCTGTACGTTTTTCTGTACTTACTTCTGTACTTTCTGAACGTTTTTCTGTACTTGCTTCACGCTCAGGCGCATAAATGGGGCTCTCGCAGTCCATTTGGATCAATTAAAAACGGGAAACTTTCCACCAAATTTTGCGTGATGGCACGTTGCAGCATAGCTATTTTGATGCTTTTCATAAACGGGGATCTTTGATGTTGGGGAAGAAAAACACAGCTGAGGATCGCACACCACTATTAGGTTAGTCAAGTCACAGCTCACTATAATGAAAATTTTTACAAAGTAATAAATTTTTGAATTGTTACTATGCTGCAACAAATGTAAGGTAAATGGAACATATTTTTGTGTCTGATGCAATTTTCTTCACCGATGCTTGATAGTAAGTGTAGACTCAAACCTTGATTTAATGAACCGGTATATAACGAAATAATAGTTTTAATGAAGTAAATAAAGAATAGTCTTGCAATAAATATAGTGTTGGGAATACACCTTTATAACAAATTTTCGGATGTAACAAACTTATTTTTGTGTAAGATGCAACTTTGTTATAACTTAGTTTGCTTGTAAAGAAATTTGTTCTGCACTGAACTTTCAGAGGCTGTGTGGCGATGTTTCTTGCCATGTTAATGTTTCTTCATTTACGACAATTTCTCGTGTTCTTGTCTGTTGGGTGCAGTGATGCCGCCACCACCTCCGATTCCCCCGGAAGGCCTGGAGGCCTTGTCTGCTGAGGAGCTGAGCTCCATGGAAGGGCAGGAGCGTGAGCAAATAGCGGCCCGCATCCGCGTCTTGCGCAACATCCAGACGCTGCTTGATGCGGCTGTGTTGCAGCTGCAGCAGTACAGCGCTGTTGTGGCCAGGTGAGTGAAGTGTGCGTGTGACTCCCAGCTTTGTCACTTGAGATGTTTTACTTCAATCTGTGAAATCTGTGCAGCGAAAATTTTCAGTCATATCGGCTAACCTGAAAAAAAAAAAAAAAAAACTTCAAGTACAGTAGAGAGAACTTTTAAGTATAAAAGAGACATTAAGTAGAGCCCTTTTATTCGCCCCCTGATGGCACTTTACGTCTGATGCCACCCAAACGAGCTTCGAGAAAATGTTAAGGCAAAAGCCTTTAATGTCTCATACTTGGTGAAAATGTGTTATCACTGTGGAAACCTTGACAGTGCATTTGTGAAGTCTGAAATATCCATCAAATCCAAACTTTAGAAGTTCGAAAAATCCATTGGCAATGGCATATTAAATTGTGGCTTGACTGGAATTGAACTACAATGTTTTGATTTGTGCTACGATTTCTTGTTTCTTGTCTTCACATGCTGTGGTATTAGTTGAATCTTGCTGTAACGAATACCGCTACAACGAAGTTTCTATCACAATGAATAATTTTCAATTCCCTGTCAGCCGCCCATATAAAAACAATGCCCAAAATGTCTTGTCACAACAAATACTTTTGAGCATTTCTGCTTTAACGAAGTTCTTACGAGAGCTGCCATTTGAGGAAAAAAAGCTTGCCTAGGATTGCTGCGAAGGTTCACTAACAAGCAACTCGACAATATCTTGTTGCAAGGGCCATCTGGTTGCATTGCAACACCTGTGTTATCATTGGAGATGTGCTTTCTGCCACCACACGCACTTCCAACTGAATTTTTTGCCGCCGAGATGATCGGCACTAGCTCGTCCATCCACCGTGATGCTGCCAGTGTGTATGATACACGTGCAGGTTGCAGCTGTATCGTTCGTTGAACACTCTTACCATGTTTTTGACGTAGCGCTCAAAACACAACGGTTGCTCGTCGTCACTAGCCCGGCAATCGTGAATGTCGGTAAAGATTTTATGAAGGTGCTTGTGCAGCCAGTGCACACAGTCCAAGCGTAACTATATTCTGTACAATGAGTCGTTGCGAACGCAAGAGCGGTGTGAAGGGATCATGTGCGACCATGAAAGTATGCGCACATCCAAAGTATGCGCACTGACTCAAAGCAGTGCTGTGAACAAAATCGCGGGAGATGCAATCACAGATACCAACTGCGCTGTTCTGAGAGCATGCGTGTGGCCAGCACCAAAAACGAAACTACCATTTGCCATAACCCATGGAGCAAATACTTTTTTTTCTCTGTGCAGGAAATCGCGGTTTTTATTGGTGCAACCATAAATAGTGAATTAGCTCCAAAACACGCAGTTAACACACTGGAAGATTATATGCAACAAAGTTGTAAAATAGCATGAAGTGTTTTGTCTTTCCTGTTTCTCGCTTACAACTGTAGAAGAGCAGAGCTTCGGCACCTAGTTTTCAGTTGGCCTCTAGCGAAGGTTTGGCGCCCTCATTCCTGCTATTGTGCGCTTGGCATGGTAACTGTGGGAGATTGAAAGTGTGTACTCCCGTATCGTAAAGGAAGGAATACTGTGTTCCGTATTGACGCAAAGCCTCCTTCCTTGTGTGTGAATGCGTGCCACCAAACCAACTTGCACACTGAAACTTGGGTGTAACCCACTATGAGTTTAGCTCTCTCTATATATCGTGTGTGGAATACGCGAAAACTCTTTCACTTGGTGTGTGGCCATGTACCTCCGAGTTAGGGATAGTCTAATGCAAAAGATAATGGCTTGCTGCTGGGATCCAATAGACAAGTCGTCATCATCAGATCTTCCGAACATTAATGGTTTATAAATGAAATTTTGTCACTATGAAGTTCTCCGACAACCAAATTTTTCACACGTCCCGTCAATTTCGTTGTAGCAATATCTGACTGTATATTGCTCGCTGCAGTGTTATACCGGAGCAGCAGCACTCCTTCGATGAGTCCTTGACATGTTTGGTGCGAAATGGGGCCAATGCTTCAGCTCATCTCGCTACTTTTAACCGCAGGGAAACTGCATCTGGGCAGCAGTCAACTCAGCAGCAGCGACCGTCGTCAAACACCACTGCTGGTGCATCTTCTGCGGCTTCCTTGGCACCAAGCTCTGTAGATCTGTCTGCATCAGGTATTGCTTGCTTTTGCTCTCTCTAAAAAAATGTATAAAGGGGCCTTGCAACCACTTTGCTTACTATTGGACTCTGTTGCCTCACAAATATTTAGGTATTCGTCATGCTTCAGTGAAGTTAATGCATGACTTACAGCTTGGGATAGATAAATAGTGAGCTTTTGGTCCGAAGCGAGTTTGAGGTGAATAGTAACTTGATCGAATAATATTTAACCTAATAGTTCGAATGATACATATCACATGAGCACATTTGTCATGACCTAACTTGCATAATATATATTTAAGAATTGGAACTAGGCATGTATTTTTCGCACTTTTTTGTTCCAAGTGAAGTGGAAGAAACGCATGAATGCTGGATGCAACTTGCAAGCAGTGAAATGCATTTTGTATAAACTATTTTCTGTTCTTGTAGCATATATGCCCTTGTAAGATGCTATAAACTGGGGAGGGGTGAAGCATGTAGAAAAGGGTGTTTCAGTAGTGCACCTAACATGCACACTTAACAACATTAACACGTTTCTTCGTGGATGTACGCATATCTCTTTGATGAGTCGTTTTATGGCATACCAGTCCAGTCCATACCAGTGAAGTCAGTTTTCCAGGAGGATTAGTTGCCTATTCGTACGAAATGTCGACTAATTTAAGTTCACCTCAACATCAATTCAAATACCCTACTGTTTGTTTTTCCATTGGAAGCACCCGAACTTGCCCACGCCTACTTAAAAAGGGGAATGGGGAAGCCTAATAATTGGGAAGCCTAGAGAGTTGATTTTCTTTTTTTCATGCATTACCGCAGGCTCCAAAGAGGGCACGGCATCTGCAGCAGCGATGCTTAGGCAATCCGATGACGATCCCAATGCAGAGGTGCGACGGCGCCGACTCCAGCGGTTCTCCCAGGGTGCCACGCCCAACGGAGTTTCTAGTCCAGACGCAGCGACCGAGTCGAACGGCACCGGTGACGACAGCAGGCATCCTCACTAAAGGCGTGTCGCCACCAATTAAAACACTTAGGACAGCAAGATCAGGGACACGCAGCAGCAAGCTCCTTTTTCTCACCGACACACAAGTCGTGGTCGTTTGTCATTTTAATTTTTTTCGTTTTCCCCTTTCTTTTTCCCGATCGTCTCGTCCCCATCCAGCACCAGGACAACGGGAAAGACGGCTGCACCGGTACAATGCCGCGCGTTGTCGTGGCAACGCTCCTTCGCCGTTATCTTATCGCCTCAGCACCGACTACGAGTTCCAGTTCTAAATTAGAAGACAATGTCCTGCTTTTTTTTTGTTTTGTTTTCTTTTTCGTGATGCCATTAGAGGAGGGAAGAGTGTTCATGGACGTGCCTCGCCTGTATATGTTGCCAGTTTCTTTCGGGGCAATCGTGAAAATGAAGGATTGTTCCATTCCTCGTTTTGTTACTCGTTTGCACATTTATCTTTCTTCCTGAAGTGACTCTCGTGCCAGCAGTGGTTTATTGATTTGACTGGACTACCACGGGCACCTACCTTCACCCCCACCCTTTCCCTCCCTCGTCCCAACGGCTGCGGTGCCTGGCAGGTGTGCTGGCAGTGGTGGTGTTCTTATTTATTGTACAGATTGTGTATAAAAAGCTTCACCAAGTAAAAAGGAATTCAGCCCAGGACTGTTAGACATTTCTTTTTTTAATGAAGAACCCGGCCAATAAAGGCACTCCTTTTCTGCAATGCTTTGCAGAAATGCTTGTCTTTGGGCTGATGCACTTATGGAGATAATATTAAAGGAGTTACAAACCACCACTCAAGCTTGGCGAGAAAAAAACATCCTGCGAGTAGCAAACACTTCTGCGAATATCTCTGCCATATTTTGTATTAGTGTGCATCAAGGAAAGCTTGCGAGCGGAGTGTGATGTTGCCATTTTCTCAGGTGCCCTCTTTTGCTAACAAACCCATATATTCCTGCTTGTTTTCGATGGACTAGAGAAATTTTTGTGGCAAGTAATCCAAGAGACAAAAGCTTGGAAACTGCTTGAGCTCTGCCTTCAACAGCAGAACGAGATGGCTTAATGGGACCCCATGAACATCACCTTCTCAGTGATAAGCCTAGCTTAACTTTAGGGGGGAGTCTTCAACCATGCCCCAGTAAAAATAAATGGCTGTGCGTGTAGTGTTGGTCATGTTGAACTATCCGGGAAGCCTACTGCATGCACAGGTGCAAAGTACCTATCAAGCCTTAATTCTTTTTTTTTTGCTAATTAGTGAAGGGCCCGTTACGTCCATCAGGCAACAAACCTATGCAGCTGCTCAATTTGTTGATGCTGTTGCTGATGGTGATTTTTATCAAGGGGGTGGTGAATTCAAATTTCAAAACTATAACAAGCCTGTTGTGGGTTTTCTCTGTATGCAAGGGCACTCCAGTGTCTACGCAAAGGGCCGGACATAGCACAGCAAACGTTTATATAATCTTCTTTTTATTCACTTCCAAAGTGTACCTAAATGCTTATTCTGTTGAACGAGACCCATTGCTAGCGCATCCAGCACGATAGATTGACGGCCCACCAGATCTTCAGTGATGTAAATGACCTTCGGACCACCGCAAAGGTACGTACTAGCAAGGCATCGGTTGCTATGTAGCCCGTGGCTGCTGCTGCTTAGCACGGCAACCGTCCGCAGGTTTGGTGCTAGCGTGGTGTGTGGGCATGAAGCGACACCTCTTACTCTTATCGAAGTACTCGTGCATTTTGATTACAAAACTGACATGCCGTGTAAACCAAAACGTTGGTGAACTCCCTAATGCCATGGTTGATGAAAAAAAACTCGAAATAATATTCACTCAAAAAAGTGCACATGTGTTTCTATTGAGACAGAAGTCTCGCTGATCGTGATGGTAACGGTGTCTTCATGACGTGGTAGGAGCAAGCAAGTTAGGGCAATGTACAAGTAAGAAAAATGTGTCCTTGTGTATTTACACGCGTGTGCCAAGCAGCTCAGCTTCCCGTTCAAGGAACTAACGTCTGATATATATATGTGACATATGAAGCCATGGTAGTAGAGGTGAATGAGGAAGAAGTCTGAACAGAATAAACATGGGGTATAAGCCAGGCCAGTCTCCCAGTCATCGTAGCATCGCACAAGTTGACAGGATGAAGACCTGGCAGCCACTTCATCAACCGGCCATCATCATCGAACAGCTCGGCAAGACGCAGTGACCGAACGTGGACCGCACAAGTGCGTCTCAACTCTACACCATGACCAGCATCATGACAGCACCATCAGCTGACCTTGACATCCCCAAGTACACCTGAACAGCGAACGATGGACCCGTACAGGAGTGATTCAACCTATTCGAGCTCCACGCCACCGCTGCATCTTGGTCGGAACGGAAGATGGTTACGAACTTCAGCGACTACGTCACCGGTGAGGCATTTAAATTTTACCTTGCCCACATATTCGAGAACGACGAGTCATGGCTTAAGGTCAAAGAGGAGATGATTACTCGTTTTAACTATAACAAAGACCTACTTATTGCCAACCATCTGGAGACAACCGCACACTATCATCGATTCCCTAAGCAGCCCTCAAGCATTCGAAAGCCCTATGTGAATCGAAAACTGCCACAAGATGGAGTGGAACACAAGTTCACTCGCAGAAGACCATGCGCATTTTGGGAAAAACCCAACCATCAAGCGTGCCACCCTTCTGCATGCAAGATGGCACTTCCAAAGTTGTCGCACCAACATATGACACGAGACGTTGCTCACCCTACTGATGCCCTTCATGCTTAGTCTCGCATACATGGTCCACCACCTAATTTTCTACGACACAGCTCTTCAAAGGCTCCTAACGGTCACTATTCGTGTCATAAAGACCCCTTGTTCATGGTAGACCAGCTGACACATGGGGAAAACACTGAACAACTCCATGACGACTCGAAGAATGAAAATCCTGGTTTTCCATCGCTTGGCTCTTTTGTCGCTCACAGCGTTCACCTCGCGCTTCACACGCCCACTACAGTCAGTATAGAGCTGCAGAACAAGTAGGATACTCGGCCATGCCCTGCGGCTTTTATCCAGATCCATTCGTCAGAACAGCTCAACTCGTTAGTTGCACAAAAAGACGGGCATTCAGAACTGATCTGACCAAACCACGTCTGTTGCGGTATCACCGTCCAGTGCGCAGCCACGTGAAAATCCAAACACAGAAGGCTCAGAAGCACCAACTCTCACAAGGTACCGGATGCCCGAAGCCTCCGTAATGTCACAGGTGCCAGTGATATTGCTCCACTCCAGTCAAGTCTGTTCTGGTAACTTCACTGCATGAAAACCATTGCAACAGCTACCAAGTGAGCACTATGTCAAGTTGCCAAGAAAAATATTGCCTTTTTCCGGAAGGGCTGCCACCTCAACATTTTTCGCAACGCCAGAAAGACCAGCACAAGAAAATCAACCAGGTTAAGCGACATGCTATCCGACACAGACAACCACAGTCTTTGAAAGACCACTTGCAGCTCAAGGAAAGCCATTTGCAAGAGACTCAAGTGAAGCGTGGACAAATTTAAGATGTCTCCCTCGACAGCAAGAACACATCAGATTCAAGCCATTTTCCCGAAAAGAAACATCACACAAGTTTTCTCCAGCAGAGATCAAGACGGAGCCAGATATCCAAACATCGCCCACGATTCGATCAACGGATCCAATGCCACAGAAAACTACGAAAGAGACTGGACGATATCATTTGTACAACGCACGAACATAGACATAGTTCGTTGAACTTCAGTTCTTGTACACGCAGGCTGGAAGCATTCATTCTGTCTCAGCCGCGACACAGAATACAGCGCGTACAATGGAGAATTTGGCGCCTACGACATCCGACCTTCGAATGCCACAAGGACTTCTAACCTTGTTGGTTCCTCGCAGCTGCTCAAGTCGTGTCATGGTCAGTGCAGTTTTGCAAGACGCAGTTACCTTCTCCAGAATGCCACAGCCAGCCTCACCCACCAGAACTCCCCCATTCAATGGACAGCTGCACTCTTTTCTGAAGTTTTGCGAGTTTACGGAACACCACTGGGACATGAAACCAATTGTGCATTTTGACATATGTGACTTCTCAACCTCTCTTTGTTTACTTTTTCTTATTCGTAACTCATGCTTCTTTCGGGGGGGAGGGGAATCATGTGACGTATGAAGCCATAGTAGTAGAGGTGAATGAAGAAGAATAAATCAGAATGGAATAAACATGGGGTATGAGCCAGGCTATGTCTCTCAGTCATCATAGCGTCACATATATATATTTATTTATTTAATAATTCTGCCAATCTTGTCGGAGACTATAAAAGGGAGGGTATATGAATACATATTTATTTACACAAAACCATAATCATTAAAATCGTAAAGAATGCAATTGCAAAATGACATGCAGTAAAGAGCCATAATAAAAACAAACAATTTTAGTAACAATGCAAACAAACTAGATTACAGCTAAAATTATATATATATATAGCTTCAGAAGAATGTTCTTGGCTAACTGATTTAAATATATAAAAGTAGGGTATATACAACGTAGGGTATATAAAAGTAGGGTATATACAAGTAGGGTATATACTACAGTATATACAAGTAGGGTATATATACAACGTGCGGGTTCCACTATATCGTGATCCCTATCTGTTTAATTCGATTCAGGTCTTTTGCGTGAAACCACTATGCCATTATGAGGCACGAGGTAGTGGGGCACTAAAGGCTAATTCTGACCATCTAGGGCTCTTTAGCGAGCACATACATCTGAGCACACAGATGTTCTTGCGTTTGCTCCCATCAAAATGCATCCACCGTCACCAGAAATCGAACACTCGTTTACGAGGTTAGAAGTGCCTACTTTTTTTTTAACGTGAAAGCGTTTTATGCCGGGGTTCACCAAGGCTACGCTGACGTATTTCCGTCACGGATATGACGTAGTAAAATATATACTAACAGATTAAAAAAACGAGAAGGGAAGATACTGCCGCACGGCGCAGAACCAGCAACCTCCCGATTCGCAGCGTGCGGCGCAAACCACTACGGCTTAAAAAATACGTTGTCGAGAATGCTAACGGCAAACCCAAGGAGTGGTAAGTCATTTATATACACCATTATCTCTTTGTCACTCAGGTAGATGGAAGGAGCATTGATGCCGGTCTCCTCTCGTTTACCGATGCGGGTGCCTCAACTATTTCTCTCTACGTTTTCTTCTTACAAGTATCAGTATCGACAAACTGGCCCAGCAAGGAGTACTTATACAAAGCATACCGACGTTCCAATCCTCTTATCTATAGTGGTTTTGTCATCATCATCAGCCTGACTGCGCTAACTGCAAGACAAAGGCCACTCCCATGTTCCACCAATCAGCCCGATCCCGTGGTCACGTTATCTCCTCAAACTTCTTAATCTTGTCCACCCACCCAACATTTTGCCTCTCCCTCTAGAACTTGCGATCTTTTGGAATATACTTTCTGCATGACCAACGGTCTTGTTGCCCGTACCGTGCTCATTTCTTGATGTCGCCCAAGATGCACTTAACACGCATTCATTACTTGACCTACTCTGCTGTCTTCCAGCAAGGCGAAAGGCTTAGATGCCACATCAAACAGGAAATTTGGCCACCGGCAAAGACCACCCTGGCGCTGTGTCGGGAACAAGCGACGCAAAAGATCATTGTCACGTGATGGTGTCATCACGATGCCAGAAATACTAGCACAACGTCGTGTGACATAATGCTACGTGACGCTGTTGTAGTGCCCTCTTTTGAGTGGTGAACAAAATCGGGAAGCATGTGACCTCAATAGAAGAAAATAAAGAATGTGTTCGGCAGTGGCACGTGAAGCCACGAATCATGTTCCCTGCTCCCTTATACATCGACTGATAAGTAAAATAAGACAACTTTCACGTTATAGTCATTCTATATAAGAGAAGGTGAAAAAGAAGAAGGTGAATGTGCAAGTGACCCAGTGAATTTTCCCTTGACGTCACGCCTGCCAAGTGCAATAAACTGTTCGCATCCACATGATCTGCAGTGGGCCGAAAGGTCGAGATAAACTATTTTTCAGTTACACTGCCATTATGCTGAAGCGTAAAGATAAAATAAGGCATGAACTTGTTGAGGCATTCTTTATCAGAAACGAGGGTATTGAATGTATATCTGAACCGTCTTACGAATACGTCTTAGATTACGAGGTACGCAAGCTCAGCCATTTTTTTGACATCACCTTTTTTTTTTGCGCACACATGTGTTGCTTTTCGTTGTGTTCATTTTTGTTTCATTAAACTTCAGTTGTTAGACTGCACTCGCACTGTGCTTTTCATTCTTGTGTGCCGTCCTATTTGCACTGATTTTCTACAGGATGCATCAAATGCAACTCTCCCACCTCCCTACCTTGGGTCCTTGAAAGACAGTTCACCTATGCTTCTGTCACTTCTAAATTTGAAATTTAGACGTCTACAGAAAAAAAATCGCACAGATGTCTCCCTCAGTAAAATCTTCAGTATACTAAGTACAAAGTAACTTTCTTTGTTTCGTCAATGCTGACAGAGAAAAAGAGAGAGAAAAAAAACAAGAAATTTCAACATCCAGCAATGCGCTACAAGTGTACCACAGTGCATTGTCTGAATGACAATCAATCATGCCGTGAACAATGCTGTCCACATTAGCCATTGGAAATATTCTGAGTGGTCAGCTGTGAAAGCGTATGAGCTGAGGCACATATTTTCATAGCTGACCACCCAGAATAGCCTCATAATATCGGTGTTCTTTCAAGCAGGTTGCCAGTGAATGAAAAAAATGGCTAGGAAACATGTCAACGCGGCACACGTGCTGGCCATCTTGGTCGCCATCATTGCAGCTGTGCTTGACCGTGCACGTTCCGGCGAAAGAAAGCAAATGAGTTGAGTTGTTCTTATTTTGGTGTATGGACATTAAGCATAAGTAATAACAGAGACCTTTTGTTGTGCGTCTACTTCAGCGTCCTGTCAATAACCATAGTCTGTAATTTATTTTCCTGCTTTACTTCAGAAAGGATTCTGTCTGGTCACTTTGTTGCTCATATGAAAACTTGCTAATCCCATTTTGAAGAAAAATACTTAATGTCGTAGTTTGACTATATAGAAGTGAAAGAGTATATTGTAAACCCATGTGATAATTACATGCACAGCCTGAACTGCATACTTCGTTTATGTATTGGTACCCTCGATAATCATACCGGCTCATTACGATACGAACAGCTTGAAATGTGGACCCTGTCCTCTGGGGGTGACTCCTGTTGGTTCAGGATCAAGATAAGTACTTTTTGGGGTACGTCACACAAGAAGATAATCGATTGATATTTCCCTCCTGACTGCAATACATACCCTCTTATGGCATACTGTGAAAGAGATGACAGAGTTGTACTCTATATTTTTACTGTCCTTAATAATTATACGTGACTTTGTGTGTGTTCCCCTACCCGGAGCAATCGGTGGAGAAAACTGGTGAAAAAACTTAGGCGGCGATGGAAAACACCCACACAGGACAAGCGTTGGGCTTACAAATGAGTGTTTATGTCCCTCAGTTTTCCCCCAGTTTTTCTTACAGAGGTAGAATTCGCTTTCCTATAGCTGGTCCACGTTGCGTTGAAGTTGCGTGCGTTATGGCGAGGTGCTATTTGTACCACATTGACACGTTTCACATTTTGTACTGTAAGGTGTGCAACTGTGACAGGGCTTAGAGGGCCTATTTACGCATGTGCTTCAAGTTCATGCGTGTGGGTTGTGGGATTTATTCTGTAAGCATTCAGTTGTGAGTCCAGCGCTCATCCTGTCTGGGGGTTTTCTTTCGCTGCCTTCGTGTCTTTCGACTGATTTGTTCTACATTTTACAACCTTTTTATTTATTCGTAAGTAAGTAATCAACTATCACGATTGCAGCAGCTTAACAAGCTCCAGTAGGCACAAATTTATCACTGAATATCACTTTCAACTTGGTGAATGTCGTTTGATTACAGTTCTGCAATGTATTGCTTCTTTTTTGAAGGCTACGATATAGCCGGCACGGCTGCTTATGGCTATAGCCGCATGTGGCCGCACTGGCAGCAAGGGATCGCTGGCAAGTGGTGGCGACCTTGGCCGATTCCGGATGAGATGCATGCGAAGCTCGCTTGTTCGGGCATCGAATTCGTGCCCCGCCACGTTTGGGACGCCCGTCCACCCAAGGGTTGGGAGAGGCTCAAGGTGCAACCAGTGCCGCGATTCTTTGTGCACCACACAACGGAAGCTGAGTGCTTCGACTTCTGGAGCTGTTCGCAGAGAATGCGCTACTGGCAGAACTTCCACATGGATACCAGAGGTAGACATACTGCGTCATACTCGCAAGAAACGGTGACTATCAGCAGTGGCGAAGCTGCAGGATGTTATTTCTAGGAGGGCTGGTGGTGCGACCACTATACGTGTATAGCTACGCAAGTTTGTTTGCATGCATGCAAGTACAAGGTGACCAATTTCACCTGGGGAACGTGGTTAGAGGCGCTTAACTTATAAGTAAAGCATTATTATACACATCAAGATTAGGCTTTCTTCATCGGACAGTGCGCATGTGGTACATGAAATGTCAATAAGTCTTGTTTGCACGTATGAGCAAGAAATGTGTATATGTGGCGAACTTCAGGTGCAGAGATTTTTTTCAGGTACATAAAATTCCTTCTGCCTCTGTTCCTTTTTCTTGTATTCCAAGAAATGAAATCTATTTTACTACTATATAATACTAACACAGATACTATACACATAATAAAAACTAAAGGTTCGTTGTTAATACCTATAACATTTCGTTTGGCTGAACAGCGATGTCAGAATCCCAGATGAATTTTACTAGGACGTTCAAGTTTCTGACAAAACGAATGACATAAACGTGCGCGAGTATGAAAAATTCAACCACCTGAAACACCCGTGAAGTGCCCCGCCGCGGTGATCTAGTGGCTAAGGTACTCGGCTGCTGACCCGCAGGCCGCGGGTTCGAATCCCGGCTGCGGCAGCTGCACTTCCGATGGAGGCGGAACTGTTGTAGGCCCGTGTGCTCAGACTTGGGTGCACGTTAAAGAACCCCAGGTGGTCGAAATTTCCGGAGCCCTCTGTTACGGCGTCTCTCATAATCAGATGGTGGTTTTGGGACGTTACACCCCACATATAAATCAATCATTCAATCAATCAATCGATCAATCAACACCCGTGAAGTGTTTGACGTCACAAAAATGAGTGAGTGCTATTGGATCGAGCACTTATTAAAGTTCCCTGTGGGAGGGACAGGATGAACTTGACATTTTTTCTTAATATGTAACCTATTGTATATTTACTTATCGAAAAAGAAGTCGCTTTTATGCATGATCGCGTCGCCTGCGCAGGCTAGCTTAACCAGTGAAAATTATGTCGTGCGTTCGCAGACTGGTTCGACCTCGGCTACAGCTTCCTCATCGGTGGCGACGGGAGAGTGTACGTGGCCCGCGGCTGGGACGCAGAAGGCGCTCACACGAAGGGACACAACAAAGACGCGCTTGCCGCCTCCTTCATCGGCGACTTCTCGCGACACCTGCCAACACCGAGGGCCATATGGGCGCTGCACAGGCTGCTGCAATGCGGTGTTGCCCTGGTGACGTATATATGACACTACCGTAGAGTTCCAGAATAGCACACTAGAGGGAACTCTGGCGCTAGCGTCTATGGTAGCTGCAAAGCAAGGTGCCCAAGCCAGCTTGGGAATGACCGGAAGTACATGGTTATGCCTTAGCTTTATTAGATTGGCTCCGCGTGGCTTGCAGCCACTTTGTCGCAAGACAGAGTTTAGTATAAATTAAATAACCACACATCAACCCTTGGACCCTTTTAGGCTCACCAACTCATGTTAGCTCCCAAGGTTTACAACGAGCTATTATTTTATCCGAAACAAACACCAAAATGCCACAATAAACCAAGATAGAAGCGCATTTAAAGAAGCAAGGACGAAAAACAGGCAAATCCGCGTACTACCCATTATTCCCATGGTAGCGCAATGATTGCAGTCACAGAGTGCCCTCTAGTAAAAAATGTAAGAAATTCTATGGACACTACGGAATGCGACTATAAGTGCCAGCTGTTCACCAGTTCTGTAACCTAGTTCTTATACTTGTGTACTCGAATAATAAGAATCGTGGTTGACACTAAATTTGACAAAAGCCATAATAAATAACACTGTTGTCAAAACAGAGAGAGATTGATATAAAGATGAAAAATTTAGGTGATTAAGAGCAATATAGAAAAGATTTCCACTGAGTTTGTTGAGGTTGCAGCCCGGACAAACAGTCTCGGCTGGCCATTCATCGATCGAAACCAAGGGGGTAAGCGAAGAATGTAAGAGCTGGATATTGGAAACTACTCCCCCCCCCCCCCCTGCTCGAGAATGTTCAGCTTTGCATGCGTATATACTATACCTGTACACATACAAAAGCACGCATAAACGTACATATAAAGAACGGCGACCCTCCTCCCCACTCCCCCTTCCCAAATTTCTTACTGCGCACCTAATTGAAACGTCCTCTTATAGCAGGAGTCTCAAACTCGATTCGGGCAGCGTTGTGCACCGTTGTCGCAAAACACCGTCAGCAGCTAACACAAGAGGTTATTGAGGCCAATCAAATTCAAATGCTGGGTGATCTATGTATCACCATGCCTTCGTTTGCACTCATTAAATAAAAAGAAATCAAGTATTTTGCTTTGACACAATATATTGTGAGTTTGCGCTGAGGTGTGGTGTTGCAGCCGCTTAACGAGATTTTGATTGTCTGGCTGTGACGCAATAGGTTGAGCGGTTGTGCTGTGATGTGCTGCTTTTTATAATGGGCACATATATTTCCAGCATTTTCGCTAATAAAATTTCAGTGGAAGTCGGTGCTTTTTTCTGTCTTTGTCTCTTCTTCCATCGTTACGCTGTAACTACTTGTAGTCTTGTGCTGTGCAAATATGTTGATTCAGGCAGTGGGCCACAGCCACAGAATTTATTTCCATGAGGACCGGGTCAGGAAAGAAGGTCAAAGTGGGGAGGGGGAGGTGGTTAGTTTGTACACATTGTCAGTTAACGTTACCATTGAAAAGGAAACCTTTCCCATTTCTCACATGCGACCTGTATTAAAAAAAAACGGTAGGAAGGGGCAGATGGAAGCTTGCGATAAAAAATCCGTAAACAGGGGTTGTGTTGAGCCAACATTTCGACAAGCCGACATGTCTTCCTCGAGGCTCGAACAGAAGTGATTTCTTTAGCGCCAGCGTGTCTACGCTTCGTACCCTCTCCTCCATCCTAACAATAGAAGGGAAGGGGCACCATTGGACACGCGGGTGTGAGAGAACAGGGGAGGGGGGAGCCGCGGTGACGGATTGTATGAGATATCAGTTCTGTTCTAGTCTTGAGGAAGACAAAAATGTCGGCTCGACACAACTTCTATTTATGAGTTTTTCATACGACTTGTATATGAGATAAGGGAAAGGTTTACTTTTCTGGAGAAGACTCGCGGCGCCAGGATGTCATCTAACAACATGTCAATATACCAATCTTACAAAATAAGTGATATCTGGACGCCGAATATAAAATACTGTGTTTGCTTCACTGCTATGCTTCAACATATGGTGCTCACATAGGGTGCCTGACGACGACAATACTTTAAACCAGTCATGCCTGCGTAGCTGACGCGCATACTTATGAAAATTAGAAGAAAATATGGGTCGAGCACAGCAATATGTGGGCCACGTGTTTGAGATGCCTGGCTTAAATAGCCCCTAAACAGCCTTTGAAGATATATAAAAAACGAGCGTGATATCCTCTCCCGGCATCCCCCGTCTTTTCGACACAATTCATGACGCCAGCTGTTCATTCACGTGATGTCGGGATGAAATAGGCTCTCTATTGGTCGATATACGAGAGGTATCTGTTGTATACTGTCGCCTACTCTGTTTCCTCATGCAGTCGGATGACTGTTGTATTTTGTCTCGCACCAACTGTTGGGCGAGATCAACTGATTTCACTTTGTTTTCAGCATTTGTGACTGCGTGAGCGGAAATAACAGCATGTGTTAGAAGAGTGCAAAATCTTAACCAGCACTACACTTAGTACTGACATTCCACGTGTTTTCTGAAGAAAAAATTCACAGTTTTGCCAAAAGTGCGAACAAATAAATGTGACAGCAACATATTGGAATGTTTTACGAAGCAAGGCTAGCATTTTTAGGAGCAATATTAATTGTAGTCCACTTGCTAAGTAATCAGTTTCCTGCAGCGCGGCCACAGTAGTAACTCTACAAAATGCTGGTGTAAGAAAACACAGCTGCTCCAGGTATGCCTTCGGCACCATTTTTTCATGTTGAGAACACAACCCATAGAAGCTCCCACCTGCTGTGGAGGCACAAGCCACGCACTGACCGTTACGGAAACCATACGCACCCACCCTCCCCTGTTCCCTCACAAGATTAGCGCACACGCAGATAACTCCAACCGAAAAGATGATGTTCACTCGGCAGAAAAAGGAGTCTAGAGGATTATTCCTTGTATATATGTACATACGTATACATATATGTGAATGACGGCGGCTCAAGTGGTGGCGACGCTGGTTGAGACTGTCGATATAATTGCTATTCCAATAATAAATGGCAAGGAACAAAGAGCGCTTGTAGGAAGGGTAGCAAAAGCAAGAAAGAAACTGCTCTCTTGTCTTTGAAGTCGGGGTAGTTTAGGGGCCCTTATATGACGTCCCTTGCTTTATCGATAATACCTTACAGTGACAGGAAACTCAGAAATAATGGAGAATTATAATGAGTGCCACAACTTAAGCTACTTATTATATTATTTCTTTTTTTCCCCTGATTTGTCAATTATTTGTACTTATTTCTTTACCTGGAAGGTCCCGCTTCGAAAATGATTCCACGTTTCGCCTCATTCTTCTCGGTAGAAAGCCATTCATGCAGTCATGTAGCTGTAACCATCAATCACGACACTTTTTTTTTTCCAGGGAAAGATCTCTGCCGATTACACTATTCACGGACACCGAGACGCCGGCTGCACGAGTTGCCCCGGTGATGCCCTGTACGGTTACATCAGTCGGTGGGCTAACTTTGGTGGGAGACTCCAAAAGTACGTCTGCAGCCCACCAGGAGGCAACAACCGCAGTGTGCCACATTAAAAGAGCAGTAAAAATAAACTCATCGGGTGCCTTATGATTCACCTAAGATGACTGGAAGGCGAAAATAATTTTTTAACATGCAAGTGTTTCATGCTGGGGTCGACCATGGAAACGCTGACGTATTTCCATCACGAATATGGCGTAAAGAAATGTACCAATAAATTGCAAAGAAGAAAAAAAATAAGAAGGAAAAGCTGTTATTTTGCATTAGAGGCATCAATATTGCCCCTCCACCCTCCAAGAATACTGAAATTATTTCAGCAAGGCTAACAAGAAAATTATGAGTAAACTTAAGTATACTATTTCTTTGGTGTGGTAGCAGGCACGTTTCAGTTGAGAAAAGCTTAATGTGCTCGTTGGCTGAGCATAATCAACGTTTCTTGCCCAAACTTTACAAAAAGGAAAGTGGAGACAGCGATGAAAGACGTATGGAAACACATTAGCAGAAATTAACAACAGTATTGCAGTAAAATTGATAGCTGGGAGAATTGGCATGCATTAATATTTTGACTTTAAAATATTTTTTTAGCACGTACAAAACACAGAGACAAGACAGAGACAGTACGTCTCTCAGTGTGCACTAAAAAAAAAGTAAAATATGGTAACAACTGTATATACGTCATACTCATCTATGTATTAAACAATTGCTAGTTTGTGCTGATGTGTTTTGCAGGTCTTTTGTCACTGGCTACAGTTTCTGTTTCGTAAAGTTTATGCAAGAAATGTTAATTGCGTTTCACTTCTGCAGCTTACACAATATTTCGAAGAAGAGTTGTCGCCTCGTATTCTAAATGTAAAGCAAACAAAGCTGAGAATACTCGTGTTCACCTTGTTAGTTCTGTTATGTTGAAAAATTAATTTTTATTACCACCGTTTCATTTTGTTCCAATATAAATAAAAGAATAATCCAAGTATATGGAAGCAACCAAAAAAAGTGAGTAAACCTGTCAATTGTACGTCCAGTCCGCACTCTAATGTTGGAGTGTTGATTAAACTTTCAGTTGTTAGACTGCGCTTGTGTTGTGCACTTTCTTGAGTTTTTTTTTTTTTTTTGTCCTTTCTTGTGCACTGACCATGATGAGAACATTCCAATGATTTTTCATAAGAATCTCGTATGTGAAAGTACTACAGCAAGCTTGTGTAGTTCGATAGGAAGCGTAAAAAAAAAGTTGCTAGATGCATACGACCAATATTGTAGCGACCAATATTGTAACTCGAGTTTTGTTAAAGCGTCGTCAACAAGTTCTTTGTGTAAAAAGTGAATGAAGGTGAAATTGTTAGTATATGAAACTTTCATTTTTTTTGCAAGAATTTGATAAACTATATTTAATAAAATATTACTTTAATTTGCATACACAAGTTCCTGACTTCAACAATGGGACATCCACAGTAAACATGAAGACACAAAGGACACACTGAAATTGTCGTTGGAAACAGTGAAAAAAAAATGGGAGGGGAGTCTTTTCAATGTCGTTAGTATTATAATCGTTCGGGGGTGGCATTTGTTTGCAGCGTGATCCATCATGCAATGACCATTGTTGCCTCTATTTTCACCCTCTGCGAACTTGAGAACAATAGGTATAGCGAGAGCCGAGGCACAGATTTAAATGTTCGTTTGAAGAATTCTAGAAAAAAAGTGTTATTCGAAAAGAAGCTATTTGGACAACATGGCTCATGGATTGGTCACTACCTTCGTCTTCGTAGTAGCTGTGCTAAAGGAAGCCTCCTCTGGTGACCGGAAGCAGACAAGCTGAGTGAATCTTTGGGTTATTCTGTGTGCGTATGGACATAAGCGAACTCAGGATTCTCCAAAAAGGCAAAGCAATGTTTCACGACAGCATCCCACATTCCCTCCGACCTTATTGTTCTATGGGTCGAGGGCCAAGAACAAGCTCTGGGATAGATGAAAA
Organism: Rhipicephalus microplus; assembly: GCF_043290135.1. Classification (NCBI taxonomy): domain Eukaryota; kingdom Metazoa; phylum Arthropoda; class Arachnida; order Ixodida; family Ixodidae; genus Rhipicephalus; species Rhipicephalus microplus. Next base: position 198,129,819 of record NC_134705.1, on the reverse strand, counting down.
ACTGTTATTGAGGCAACGTTGTTGCTCTAAGAGCGTCCAATAAGGTGAACTTGTTGGCTGGCTGGTTGAACATCATGTACCAGAAAATAGGGCGGCAAAAACGCCGACCAAGCATGGAACAAAGAACACACCACATGGAATGCTGACAGAGCAATGTCGTCAACCAATTCACATGGACCCAAGAACGATACTTTCACGAAGTCTTTTGAACAAGCAAAGTCTAATAAGTTGAACTTCTTGGCTCTCTAGTTGAACATATTGCGTCAGAAAACTGCGTGGTAAAAACGAAGGTGAAACATACGGAAAAGCTCTATGAAGGTATTGCCCTTGGATTTGTGTGCTTTTGACACCCAGATTGCTGTATCAGCACTTCGTGTGGTGTGTTCGTTCTATATGCTTCACCTTTGCTTTTACTGTACTGCTTAATGATACCAGATCTCAGTATGGCCTGCATCTAGGGACTGGCTTTTCCAGAGTAAAAATGAGAAGTAAACCGCTCTTGGAATGAAACATCTGTGCTGCTCTGCCGCCATTATTACCAAAATCCCGCATGGTCATAACCCTCCTCACTAAACAGTGATGGTACAGAGCCTCCTGAGCAAATGTACAAGGTGTTCCTCTTATATCGTTGGGGGGCTGTGTGCCCCCCCTCTCCCTACTCCAGCCCCCCACACGACACGCATACTCATGTGGATGGACAATGGGCTGCTAAGGTAGATGGATAGAGTAGCGTGGAGTAACGCCATTGGGGACTGCATTGAGTCCGGACATATCAAAATTCACAATGGCCACATCTTGAGCCAGAGACACCGTGCAATAGGACTATATCTCTTCTACAAACAGAATTGTTGAGAAGTTGTTTAACAAGAATATCGCTGGAGGCAAAGTTCCAATAAGGGGACAACGCCGACTTTGAAGCATAATTTAATTGGTAGCTTATCTTTCAGTGAGAATCATTTTGGGAAGGGGGGGAAGAGGTGCACCTCCTTAACCTTCAGATGAAGGGTGCAAATGAAGTCGAGTGTCACTTTGTGCTTTGTTTGCAATTGCACAAACACACATGCACGCACACATATATATATAGGGAGAAGAGGGGGCACGGGCCCGACATGCCACCCCCTGGCAACGCCACTGCTTAATGTCTCCATCTTCCCCCGAACTTCTTTCATGTTTGAATCACTAAAAGAAACAGGAAATAACCATACCTCCATCGGGCCACTTCTGGTGCTCTTGCTTCCATGCCTTTCTGATTTTGTAGTTTCTGATTGATTGGACGCCCCTTTTAATTGCATGCTTTAGTTGAACGTCTACAGTTTCATTCCTTACATCTACAGCCCATTTCACGTTCTTGCGCCAGCACATGTGGATGGCAACAAAGTATTCATATATCCGCCCGTGGGTTAGTCAGAGCTGCCTAGACGTGAAAATATTATTATTTTGCAGGCTTGGTTTATACATTGAACGAGTGACGTGCTGCTCAAGCAACCTAACCTAACCCAACCCAACCTAACCTAACCTACCCCAACCTAACCTAACCTACCCCAACCTAACCTTACCTGACACAACCCAACCTAACCTAATCAAACCTTCTATGCACGCAGTATAGCTTACTTTTCTTTGTTCTCTTCTTTTGAAGGAAGCCCGAGTTTTGGCCGTCGTTTACTGAAGAGGAGTTTTATTAAATATTTTATAAATTGGTGGCCGGAAAATTTATAAAATTTCCGAGCAATTTATATATATATGGGGCATTGGCATAGCCAGGGTGAAAAGTGTTCACCCCCCCCCCCCCCCCCCACACACACAACTTTTCAATTTTTCATGTGCACAGATATATGTACAAGTACAGATACAAATGCACACGCAAACAAACACAAAGCCTAATTAAATCCGGCCACACCCCGAAAAATATTATTGGCTATGATACTGCTAAAGAGTACCAAGAAGCATTGATAGAATGTTATACAAGCATTCCTTAGCCACCCACACGACTTTTGCATTAGCTCCCACATGAGTTGCGATTTTTCCCGGCCATTTATTTTTCTAATGGCTGTAATTATGCACATGTAACGTTATATGGATCCTATTTTGGGAAAACATTCGTAATGAAAACCCAGGAGCTATATATATTGTTGGCAGCACATGTATGCTATTTTTGATAAGGGTTTCATTATTTGCTTTAGAGAAAGTACTTTGTTGGCAACGTGCAGTCAGCGGGAGTTGGAAGGATAGAGGGTGGATGTGGTTAATCGTAGCCCCTTTGGCATATCGCTAGAGCATTGTTACGCAGAAATTTTGATGATGCTAGCTGATGACTGTCGCTGTCATTTTACGTGAAGGCTCCCTCGAGGCTGGCGCAACTTCGCATGGCTATCCTGACTGGAACCGAGGAAACGAGGGCACAGCTTGGTGGCTACCCCAGCTGCTGCGGCACAAGTACCTCGTGATGCTGGCCTGCTCCGGCATCGAGTTTGTACCCCGCCAAGCCTGGGGTGCCCGGCCACCCAAAGAGTGGGAAAGGCTCAAGGTTCAGCCTGTACCCCGTGTCTTCGTGCACCACACCGCTGGAGGGGAATGCTTCGACACGTGGACTTGTTCAGAGAAGATGCGGTACATTCAACACTACCACCAAGTCACTAAAGGTATAATCTGCTTAACAATCATAATAAGATTTATAGCAACAATAATTGTTGAAGTTTGACGTCCCAATTGATTGATTGATATGTGGGGTTTAACGTCCCAAAACCACTATATGATTATGACAGACGCCGTAGTGGAGGGCTCTGGAAATTTAGACCACCTGGGGTTTTTAAACGTGCACCCAAATATGAGCACATGGGCCTACAACATTTCTGCCTCCATCGGAAATGCAGGTGCCGCAGCCGGGATTCGAACCCGCGCCCTGCGGGTCAGCAGCCGAGTACCTTAGCCACTAGACCACCGCGGCGGGGCTTGACGTCCCAAAGCCACCATAAGATTATGAGTCGCCGTAGTGGCGGGCTTCGGAAATTTGACCACCTGGTGTTCCCTAACATGCACCTAAATCGAAGCACACAGGCATCAAGCATTTCCGCTTCCATCAAAAATGCGACCGCCACAGCTGGGATTCGATGCTGCGACCTGCGGGGCGATAAGATTCAGGAATGGTAAGCTTGATGCACTGCTCCGTGTAACGGCATAGCAATACTATTGTCCAGACATTACGCTCCTCGTTTTTATTAAGGTTAAAGATGCCGCCTCACCAAACATGAGGAGTGACCCTTGGCATCAACACGAGTGCTGAAACACATCATCATCACTTGGCGACACCGCCCTGTGATGTCATCATGACGTAACATGTTGTCAAAATGTGTGAAATCATCATGGCATCAATATGACTTGGCACAATGTGACGTCACATGATGTCATCGTATGGGCGAAGGTAGGCCGACCCCGGAGGCACTAAATAAAACACGCCGGGGACAAAAAGCTCCCAATGCATTAGATTCTGGAGGCGGTACAAAACCACACTGGGTGCAGAAAAGTTTAAAGTGGGAGAGGCTAATCAATAAAACGTATTATGAAAATTGAAAAAAAAAAGGATGGCATGTGCTGTCAGTCATCTTACAACTGCATAAAGACCCTTGTGACTTTTTTAGGTGTCCTCGAACTTCCCCTATAGTACACTCGGCTGAGGTAGCCGGATCGAATATCGGCCGCGATGGCTGCGTTTGGATGGGGTGAAAAAATTCAGGTGCACATTCAAGAACACCAGATGAACCAAATTTCTCAAGTATTGCATCCCACATAATCTCCAACAATCATATTATTATGCACCCAAATGTGACCGCCGTAGCCAGAGTGGAGCCTGCGTCTTTCGTGTCAGCAGCTGAGCATCATGCATGAACCACCAAGCAGCTGTGGCGTCTGCCATGACAGGGGCAAAGCCAGAAACTTTTTTCGAGGTGTTCAACCTTCTGTTATGTTCATTTGGGCATTTCTATGTGTGTACTTATAGTATATACACATGAAAAGCTTAAAAACTCTTGGGGACATACAACTGCCTCTTCCTGATGATCATGGTGGCGATGAGGTATGAGGTCTTGCCCTTTGAAACGGGTGATCTAGAGACATTGCCTGGATCTGACCTATCTACAGGCTCCGCCAGTGTGGCATGACATACACGAAATAGCAAGTGTATTTGCAGGTTGGGAGGACATTGCCTACAGCTTCCTCATCGGAGGCGACGGGCGAGTGTACGTTGCACGGGGTTGGGACGCCGTCGGCGCCCACACCAAGGGTCACAACAAGGACGCCCTTTCCATGGCCTTCTTTGGTGACTTCTCGCGCCACCTGCCGACACCCTGGGCGATGAAGACCCTCGACAGGCTGCTTCAGTGTGGTGTAGCCCTGGTGAGACCATACTACACAGTTTTAATGATTGGATTATAGAACAATAGGAACGTCACCGAAGTGAACATTTTGAAAAGGGAAACTACATTCAACGATACTTGAAAAAAATGAAGAGACAACGGGTGAGATAAAGGGAGGTTATCCAATTCTTGTAGAACGTGCGAGCAAAAAGTCTAGGACAAGCGATAGAAGGATGCTGCACCCGTCGTTCATTTCGTGTTTGCGTTAACTACCGCAGTGATTGACTTGTCCCAACCAACCCAAATCGCCACTTTCTTGAGCTAGAATACAAAAGAGACGGATGCCTAGGGAACTTCATATTAGTTGCAGCCACACAATAAAGAGCAGTTGAAATAATTATTGGGGTTGTGCGTCCCAGAACCTCGACATGATTATGATAGAAGCCGTCATGAATGACTTCGGAAATTTCGACCACCTCGGGCTCTTTAATGCGCACCTCAATCTAGAAAAACTGGCGTCTAGCATGCTGCCTCCATCGAAATACAACCACCGTGGTCGAAATTCGATCCCGCTACTTTCGAGTCAGCAGTCGAGCACCTTAACCAGTAAACCAAGGCGGTGGGTGCAGTAACAAGTACTTAGTTTTGAAAATACCTCATTTTTAAAGGTATGTGCTTGTTTCATTTGCCGTACGGTATTTCGTACGTCATCAGGTTATGCATTAAGCTTCCATGTTCCCGCAGGGCAGCATTATTCATAGCAGTGCGCATGGAGGGGAGAGGGGGGCAGGCGGAAGCCACCCCCTCTCCCCTTGTAATTTAAAGAGTGGCGTGCAGTCAGCCTCACACATTGATATAAGGAAAGAGGTGCTGCAACGAGCCTTTGCCCTCTCCCCTGCTCTGAAAGGGATTCTCTGGGCACGCCTATGGCAATACCGTTCAGGAAAGTAATAAGGAAAACGCTCACTAACACTACCTTGCGAAAGTGTTATAAACGAGCTTATGTGCCTGGCTACGTGGACGACAGGGCTGTAGCTGTTCATTTTGTATTTACTATAATATGGCCATACCAGCATGCTTACTTATAAATACAAATTTCTATGCCATGTCTTAATTGTGTGGTTTGTGTGTTCACCAGACAGTCAATCAAACAATCAATCAATCAATTTTTCGCCAGGGCAAGATTAGTACCGACTACACCCTGCACGGCCACCGAGACGCCACCTGCACACTGAGTCCTGGAGACACCCTGTACGCCTTCATCAGCCGGTGGGGGCGCTTCCGTGGGAGACTGCAGACGTACACCTGTTGAAGAAGCGCTGTGTGCTAAAACCGTCTTGGAGCACGTGGAAATGATTAAGGTGGCGACCCTCGTTCACGCCCCCTTCACAATGCCTGCTCGTCTTTCACACAGCTTTCGTAACGTTGTTGCTGTTGGCTTAAACAACCATGACAAGGGACTGAGCTGGGTGTGCTAACCTGTCACATTCCGCACAGGACTGATTAAAGTTACGTGCTATTCAATTCAACTCACATCGTGTGCGACTTGCTGCATGGTGACAAGTCGTGTGGTTAAAAATGCAAAAGAAATATAACTTAGCTATTACATATGGAAAAAAAATTATGGCAGTATCGGGGTAGCACTGGACAGCCTGAAAAAAAAGAGTAGAGCTAATGATAATGATGATGGTGATAGCTCCAACATGGCTCGTACCCACCAACGGGGATTGCTCAAGAATTGATTATGTGAGCTTATGAGAAATTTTCAGTATTTAATATTGATGCCTAAAAGAAGTGGGGCTGATGATTATGAATCCTTAAACATGGCTCATACCCACCCAGGGAATCAGCTAAGAATTCATTATATAATTTAGTGAGACTTTTTCTGTACTCAATATCTATACAAGCTACGTTGAATTGTTCATTTTCTTCATTATCTCTTTCTTTCTTTCTTTGTTGTTTGTACTCTTCTTTTAGAAGATGTTTTTCATTCATTTCTGTCTCTATCTGTTTCTTCCTTTTTTTCTCTCAATCTCTTTCTTTCTGTTTCTTTCCCCTCTCTCTTTTTTCTCTTCACTTCTCCTTATGTCTTGCTCTCTGCCTGCCTTTTCGATGTTTGAATTCTATCTTAGGGCGCGAAATTTCAGGTCCCTATACAGCCAGGTAACAGCATCATATTTTAGATCCTGTACATGCCCCCTTAAAAGAGCCCTAAAACACTTTTTGAGTATGGTCAGAAGCTGCCGATCGGTAGCAGATGCTCCCGAGAACACAATGAGCCAAATATCATAGCACAGCACATGGCCTGAAATTCAGAATAAATGATGAAAGTTAGCTAAAAATCGCTTTCTCTTCTCTCAGAAAATGACGGAAGACACTCAAAAATCACTTGTAGAAAGGCCATCCATCAGCCATAGGCTGATTTGAACATGGCGTGCTCGGTCGTTACAGGAATCTCCCCGGGAGGCCACGACTTGTTCACGTGTGTGCATGCGATCACACTGAAAAAAAAAAAAGCCCATACTCAAAAAAAAAAAAGAAGAAAGAAAAAAAGTGACCAAGCTCACGAGGCACACATGACGTATTTTCTTTGCCTATGCTATTTCTCCCTGCTTAGCTTCCAGTGCTTTCATCAGAACAAGAGAAGAGAGAATACGATTGCATAGTGCGATAAATCTTCGCAACTCCGCTTATACTAAATGGTTTTTTAAAATTTTTGCAGGGTTGAATTTGTGAGACAATGAGCTCTTTTAGTGAATCCACTGCATGGTTACTTGAAAAAGTGTTTCAGGGCCCCTTTAAAGGGACACTAAAATCAAATATTAAGTCGATGTTAATTGCCGAAATAGTGGTCCAGAAAACTCATTGTGCTACCTTTGTGCCAAGGAAGTGCTTATTTTAAAATAAAATCACATTTTAGAGGTCCCCATAGCTCATTCAGCACACGAGCTCTCCTCTTGTGCCCACACTTCGTCCTCTTCTTTCTTTGCATAAATATTTAACACACTTTGTGGCCCAAGGTGAAGAGTACGAAGGTATACAATTTTTGAACTAGTCCTACAATTTCGAATCACAACCCCCCCCCCCCCCCCCCGCCAACATGACCCGTTAAAAATTCACTGCTTATAGCAGTTTTTTAAAACCATCCCACTAGGAAGCTTTTCGGCTCTGAACATTTGTGTTATCTTAATTATCATGCTATCATTCATGGCCTCGTCGTTTCTTAGTGATTAGTGCATGTAATCTAACGCTCTTTAAGCCCTATCTATAAGCTATGGCATTATTTGCACAAATAAAGTAAATCATTACTATATGATCTCTCTGCCCCACAATAGTCTTGTACAACCCTGCAAAATCTACATATTGATGCGAAGAAATGTTGTCTTCCTTCTCGACCCGCGCTTCCCTTGTTTTTCCTGGTAGTGACACTTTGTATCAATATGTCATTGCCAAACTTCAATAATTACGGCACGATCATCCGGACACGACTAGTGGACTTGCCGCCTTTGTTCAAAACTGAGCACACGCCAGGTAGTTCTTACTTGAACGTTTCACATACTCACCCCTTCATCTCACCATCGTCATTCATTAATCTTTACTTTCCCCTTTCTCCTCCCCCAGTGTAGAGTAGCAGGCTAAAGCCAGCTATCGCTCAGGCCGACCTCTCTGCCTTTCTGTAAATAATCCTATCTCTCTCTCTCTTTCACAGCTCGGCTGACTCTCACCACACACAACCTAGCACTAATCTCTGCTAATGTTACACCAACACCATCAATCACTGTTTGGTGAGCTCGCATAGCTGTGAGGTCAGTGACCAAACGATTGTTCAGAAGTAGCACCGAGGCTTTTTCGCAGCCCGTGGGTTCTCGGTATGCGTCCGTATCGTTTCGAGTACGCTTCTCATCGATTCATGTGCTTTCTTGCTCCAATGTCACCAGTCCCGTTAATTAGGGAGGCAATTGCCGGGCTAATTCCAAGGGCTGAAGTATTGGCCTCCGAACTGCACCACGAAAGCAAGGGCAATTTTGATTTCGTCCTATTTGGCGCACCAGCGAACGCAGGCTGTGGTCTAAAGAACCAGTCAAAGCCGAGAGTAGATAACAAAACAAAAATATATTCTTAAACATGGCAGATCAAACAACGCACAAACATACACAGTCAGCAACAATCCAATACAAAACGTCTCCAATCACAAGGCACTCTAAACAACAGGTACACAACATAGCAAGATATAGTCAGAACAGTAAGACGGTAAGTTGGGCCAGTTGGTTAGGATCCATCATGAACTTACTTACAGCGCAACACCAGAAAAAATACAGGACAGGGAAGGAGTAAAACAGAAAGAAAAGACGGCGCTGACTCACAACTGTTGTTTATTGGAAAAAAACGGGGTAAAAAGTATATATATAGGTACTGGCAGCCTACATCACAACATGCGCAGAATACGAGGTGCACTGAGGTAGCGTTATCACACTCATGGCAATAAACAAGCTTGGCCTAAATAACTTAATTCTTTTTCATGCAGTGTGACGGATGGTTCACTAACGCCGTGAGTCAAGCTAAAGAGTTTTGCAACGACGCTTCAGTTCGCCACGTTAAAAGGGCGCAAAGCTCTTCTCTGCCTCCAGAATGAAGAAATGAATGTACATGTTACGCTGAGTGCAAAGCCAAACCAACGGTGTATCCTGTACAAGGCACCGCAAACTTTTGAGCTTGTTATCGCTGTGGGGCGGCTGACTACCTTGAAAATAATCCTGCATTGAAGAGTCACCGGCGCAGATGTCGTCTCAGCAAGAAGATTGGGCACTTAGACGTTATGTGCAGGTCGTCTGGATACTCCGCTAAAGTTCGACAAGTTGATGACGATGACGACAATAGCTCTCAGTGTAGCGGCAAAACAGTTTGTGTTGTCAAGGGACACAAGCATGGTATTTACGCATCCATCGCAGTGGAAGGTCACACTATCTTGTTTCTAGTTGATACGAAATCTTCTGTCACTATTTTGGCTGAAGAACTCTATCGTCAGTTCTTTGCGAGCACTTGCCCTTTGAAGTCGACCCCAGTGCAACTTTTCGACTACTCCAAGTCAAAGATAACAGTTCGAGGATGTTTTGTGGCTTCAGCTGCATTTCAAGACAGAACTGCTTACATTCTTATGTATTTTGTATCTGAAGGCACCACTGTATTGGCCAAGACGCCACTGCGGCACTACAGATGAACATTGAAGGTAAATCACTTCAGTGCCTTGCATTGTCCTCCAGCACTCCTACATTGCCAACTGAATTACGTTCCAAGTATGAACATCTCTTTGACCAACCAGCTCGGACTTGCCAAAGGATTCTAATAGAAAGTTAAGGTTCGTGAGTCCATTCTACCCGTTGCCAACAAATTACGACAGATGCCGTTTACCCTACGTGAGGTGTCGGCTGAGCTGCAGAAACTTGAAGCTCAAGACAATCGAGCGCGTTGATGCCTCTCAGTGGGTTTCGCCTATAGTGGTTGTTCAGAAAAAGGATGGCTCAATACGAATTTGTGTTGATCTGCGAGAGCCTAATAAACCTATAATTGTTGATAGCTTCCCACTACCACAGACAGATGAGCTGTTGCACAGCTTAGCTGGCACCAAGCGATTCTCAAAGCTGGATTTGATGTCTGCTTACCATCAACTTGAACTGGATCCTGAAAGTCATGACCTGACTACTTTCATTACGCGCGGCGGGCTTTTTCGCTTCAAAAGAGTATGCTTCGGCTTGGCTTCAGCGCCATCGGCGTTTCAGAAAATGATGCATCCTATACCGAACGGGTGCAAAGGTGTACTTTTTTACATAGAGGACATTATTGTCTATGACCGTTCTCGAGAAAACTATCTTGCAAACCTTCGCAACGTTTTGCAGCGACTTTTTAAAGCAGGCCTAGAACTTAATCAAAAGTTCGTTTTCTACGTCACGAAACTCGCGTTCCTGAGACATGTTGTGAATAGCAAAGGACTCTTTCGGCTAGCGTCATCTATCCAAGTTATGAAAGAAGCTCCGGCACCTTCAAACATAAATAAACTTCGTTCCCTGCTTGGCCTGGCAGGATTTTACGCCAAGTTCGTTCCCCATTTTTTTGGATGTTGTGGAACCTCTAAGGGCATCGCTTCGAGGGTACAAACCATTTGCTTGGATGTCAGCTGCCGAAGAGAGTTTCATCCGTTTGAAATCGCTGCTGACAACTTGAAAGGTCCTACATTTTTTTTATCCGAACCTTCCCGTCATCATCACGACCGATGTCTCTGGATATGGGCTAGGCGCTGTGCTACAAGAGAGCAAAAGAATTCTACTGACGGTTGCCTTTGCCACCCGGATCTTGAGCCTACAAGAACGGAAATATTTTGCAGGTGAACATGAAGCCTTAGCATATGCTTGGGCTTGTGAACACTGGCACGTGTACCTTTGGGGTCGCCCTTTCGTTCTGGGAACTGACCATAGTGCCCTTGTTACCTTATAGTCTACTAAGGGTGTTGGACATCGGCCATTGCGCACGTTGATCAGCACGACTGCTGTGCTATAACTACACTGTGGAGTATTGTAAGGGAAGTGATAATGTGGTGGCTGATGCACTCTCTCGACTGCCTTTACACGGAGAAACCAGTCAGGTCACTGACGCTGAATTTGTTTGCCTGCTTTCTCCAATGTTAACCCTGGCAGAATTACAAGCAGCGAGTGCATCTGACAAGATAATCACAAAAGTCATGGACTTCGTTTCGTCATCTTGGCATGAAAAAAAATCTCTGGAAACAGTTCTAATGTCATATTTCCATGTGCGTGCTGAACTATCTATTGTGCACAACTTGCTTTACCATGGTGAAAGGATCGTAGTTCCTAGTAGCCTTACTCGTCTTTTGATGGAAGTCGCACATGAATCGCATCCGGGGATCAGTCGTACGAAAAGTAGACTGCGAGAGATGTATTGGTGGCCTCGGATGGATGACCATGTAGAAGAACTGATTAAAACATGTCTTGTTTGCCAGTCATGTGACAAATTTGCACGGCCTACTGCAGCCGCTATGCAGCCAGTAACTTTCCCTGACAAGCCTTGGATGAAAATTGCCATTGATATTATTGGCCCCTTTGAGCAAGCTCCTATCAATTGCCATTATGCAGTGACGCTTATTGATTATCACAGCAAATGGCCAGAGGTTTTTTTCGAGACAAGTTTCTACGGCGACGGTCAAGAACTTCTTGTTACAAGTTTTTGCTCGTTATGGCTACCCGAATGAAATAGTTTCGGATCAGGACCACAATTCAGCTCAGCTGAATTTAAGGAGTTCATTCGAGAACGCGGCATACGCCATTCCTTTTCTTATGTCTACCACCCGCAAGCAAACGGTCTTGTAGAAAGGTTCAACAGAGTCCTCAAGTCTGTTGTCCTGATGGAAATATATGAGCAGCATGATATCCGTGTCACTGTGACGGACTATTCGAGCGTCTGCAGCTGCACACCTCATGCCACAACGGGAGTGGCACCCACCGTTCTCCTGCACGGACGACTGCCACGAACTCGCTTAAGCATTGTTAGATTACCGAATTCTTCATTTCACGAAAATCCAGCAGAGTCGATGAAACGGCTGCGTAAGTGTGTCCTACAAAAACCAGCTTTTTCCAAACTTTACACTGACTGCCGTCGTGGAGCTCGACCAGAAACTTTGCCGTCGGCAACTACGTCTGTGTGAGAAAGCCATCTGTTCACTGGAAAATATCCTCGCACTTTTTGGAACCGAAGAAAGTCATTAAGCAACGAGGGCCAGCCTCATTTCTTTCGGAAGGCGGTCACGTATGGAACTCTTCCAAATTTAAAGCAGTACACCCAGAAGCCGCGGGGAAGCTGATAAGCAGTCTGCTTCTAAATTGGAATCTGCCCTCATCGGACGAACCTTTTCAAGCTAGCACACCTGTGAGTGAACAACACGACGACTGTCCACCTATGCCAGGGCAAGGGACAGCAACCGAAACCGACTTCACTGCAGTCAGAGCCATCTTCACTGCAGAACAAAATGTCCGGCCAGCCATCACGAGAGAGTCGACGAGTGAGAAAAACTCCATCGAAGCTCAGGGACTATGTGCAACGCAAGCAATAGTTTTTTTTTTTTTTTTTTATCAGCCGGGAAAATGATGTATATAGGAAAGAAGATGAGGATGAGCACGTGGGATCGGAGAATAAAGAGAATGATGTCGAGGCATCGGATGCATCGTTTCTATATGTTCTAAATACAACACTCATCTGCTTGGTCACTGTAGAACCAGCACTTCGCCTGATGGCGGCAAACACTCTTCTTCTCCTGCTCTATGCACGCTGGCCCAAAACTTTTTTTATCTTCTACTCACCACCCTCCGCTGCTCGCTTATATAAATTCGCTTTGGGTTCTGGAAGGTTCGTTAACACGCTGTACAGCCAAAGCTGAGGAAAAAGGAGACTTTTCTCGAACTATCCGAGATACGTGAAGCAACTAGGGAGCGACGGACGCTTTCCTTCTTGACGATTCTGGAGGTCGCACGGCGATGAATGCGAGGACATTGGTAAGCGTAGCGTGGTGCCTTCGAGAAGAAGGCGACACGCCCGAGGGGTCATTTGATGCTTGTTTTCTTCTTTTCGCCGGTTTCTGTCGCATCATTCTGGCGCCTAGATTTCGCGCAGCGCTTAGAATTAGGAGGCGCCCGCTTTTTTGAGCGCTCGTTTGTGACATCCAGATAAAATTTTCGAGCGTGTCCGTCAGCTTGGTACTCTCTTATCGCGTTGTTGAATCGTTCCTCCAGCACTGGCTTTGCAGGAAAGTGTCATCCTGAACAGTGAGGTTGTCGTACAGCAACAGCTCGCATCTTTGCTCCAGTGGAGCTCGGTGACTTTGAAGAAACTGTGGCTTCGAATTGTCGCTTCTTTTGCTGTATTTTCTCGTTGAGTGGCCGCACTGTCTCGTTCTCATTGCCGTCAATGATAAGCAGAACGTAGATACCCATGATATCGACATGCGAGAGTTGTTGCAGGGAGCGAGGGATGTCTGTGTCAACCCAGCTCGTGTGAAGTACACAGATTTGCATAAAAGCACTGTAGAATTCCGCTCTTTCCATGTTTTTATGTTATCGGACCTTGAATTGTCCACCCAAGATTTGTGTTAAACGCAGCTAAGCTTCGGTTCTGCTCATGCAGACGATCTTCAATGAGCATAAATTTGCACAACTAGTCCACTCCCAGAAGCAAGCTTATTCCAGTCTCTGCTTTTAATCCAGAAATTGCGGTCATGTCCGCAATGAACTTCCTTTCATGTAGCAGCTCTTACGCAAACTGGTTCTTACGTGAAAGTTCCATCTGCTGCTCACAGATAAATGGTACTTCTATAGCTTCTATTTTATGTCTAGAATGATCGAATCAACTAATTAGCATCACTTTGACAATGTTTAGTTATCTTTACAGTGCTCTGCTCACTCCTCAAGATGCTGTTACATTCATTTCGATGGTGGGCAGTGTGGGCAGGGTTCAATATCTGAGATATATCTTCTCTAATAAAGGTTCTTTGGCTGCCATTATCAAGTACACCTCGGATAAAGCATGAGTCACTTTCGGTTATCAACGATGCACGAAATGTCCGTTGTAGGACCACATTTTCTTTATATGGGGATGATGACTTATCAGTTTTCACATTTAAAATAGCGTCCCTTGCTTCATTTGAGTGCTTCTTTTGAGTGTATTCAGGGTTGTAAACAACTGTTGAGTGCCTTTCGTTGCACTTAGAAAAAGTTACAAGATAATGGCGATCTTTAGACCGATGTCCTTTGATGGTGCACTTGAAGCACCTACTAGATAGGCAGCTCTTTTCATGCAAGCTAATGTCGGTTATGCATGACTCTGTAGTGTGTGCTGTAGAAAGGCGAAAGAGGCATGTATCTTTTTCAATTCTAGCATGGCTGCTCAACGCAGCCGTAGGTTGAGCCTCATGAAGCATACCATGTCGGCGATTTTGGGCACCATGACCACAGGTGTCCACGATGGCAGTTCTCTCACGAGCCTCCACCTCCATGCGCACATAACCGAGTAGCTGCTGAAGTTGTGTCCGACGTTGCAAGTACTTCGACGTTCGTTTGGAGGATCTGTTGTTTGAGGTATTCTACCAAAGTATCTCCGGGAATCACTTCGATGAGGACCTCAATGAGCATGGCGGCATACGAGACTTCCGGGCATCCAAACGCCTTAAATCCTCAGATAATGATGTAGACGGTGTCCAATAGGCTGCACAACGAAGCCACTTTGCTGGATGACTTTATCGGCTTGAGTGTACGCAAGTTCGCCAGGTGCATGCAAATGAGTTCTGCGGAAACCCGCAAGGCGGCGGAAGGATTACAAAAGGGAAAAAAGACAACCACCCATTCGTAGCACGAAGCCACAAAAAAATCCGTACGGATTTCTCAGAAAGAAAACACACTTATTTGCCATTAAAGTTGTCCTCCACTACGGCATCTCTAGTAACCATACGGTGGTTTTGGGACGTTAAACCCCACATATCAATCAATCAACCGTCCCCGCATTGTGCGGCTGACAACATTCACACCACTTGGAGTGCTTTTGGTGCATCGTCTCTTAAAGCAGTTCCAGCGGTGCGATGCTGTGTATTGTGGTAAGGATATATGATCCATGCCAGCCCCAGCAAACATGCGCACGTAGAGGGATCCATCTCCCCGAAACAGGCAGTACAATACAGAGAATGTTGAAACGACACAACACCGCTTGTGTGCCTGACGTGGCACGGGCATTTCATGCCAATGTAATCTTGTTGATGCATCTGCGTCGTGTGACCTTAAGGCTCCAAGTTTCTTCGATACTGGACAGCGCTGGGAAGGAATTTGTCTTGCGAAATCTACACCAAGCGAGTGGCAAAGGTTTCATGCTCACCTCCTCGCATCATGTTTTTGCGATTTGTAATGAACCAATAAAGAAATTCTAGTGGCACGAAACAACTTGCTATGACTAAGTAAAATTTCTCATCTGACCTTACATCCCTTACAACATAAGAATAAAAATCAAAATACAAAAAGGGTACAAGCGCCTCCTCCAAAACTGTGGCTCAGCAGCCATCATTCATCTCTGCGAGAGAGCTGTGCTACGTGGTTTCGTTGCAACCACAAGTACACATTACAGCTAACACTAATACTACGTGCAATAGTAAATTAAGCTTCGACATCCTTACTTGAAGCATTACGTTTGACAGAAAGTGATGTCAAAATCTCTGCGAAAATTCCGCAGGAAGTCAACGCTTCTTGACCAAAAACCAGCAGCACCAACATGTGTCTTCATAATGAAACCACTGATCCAAGATGCGCCAGTAGTACTTGGCATTACACAAATGAACAAATGTGATTCGATGCAAATTTAGTAGAGGTGGGATAGGTACGGTTGTGGGTGGAGCTTTAGTTTCTGTGTTCCTTTCTGTTTGTGTGTGTGGCCTTTCTGTGTTCCTGTCTACATCTTTCACGTGCAACAGTTTATGAGTATGGCAAACCAACAAGCCCAAGTTGACACCCTTCTAGTATGTTGTAATGGCTTGCTTTACATTTCCAATGCTACTTCAGAGAATAAAAACGTCTAAACTTGGTCTTGCAAGACTTCTTTTAGATGACAAATAGCCGGACGCGAAAAAAAACGAGACCGCCTAGAAATTGTCTAAACTTTGTCTTGCCAGACTTTCTTTAGATGTCAAGTAGTGGGACATTAGCACAGTTATCATACAGTCAGACAGACGTCTACGGCTATAAAATGTCTTGACAGATGTCTATCAGTCCCTTTGGCTAGCCGTTCAAGATGTTTATTAGACGTGAAATAGCTTCTTTTGTTTTTCATGGGAACCTACTCGCGGACAAGATTTAAGAATTTGGGCAGCTGGGGACGAGATCCATACCAGTTGAAAATTTTGGCAGGCAGTGCTTAAACACTGACTCTTCCTTTTCCGGCCTGTGCCAGTACTGAGAGGAGGTAGCTGAAACCTACCTCATGGTATGGGCATGCCAGCTCTATTATTCTTTACCCCTTAACCCAAATCCAAAGCGAGTACTGGGAGGCGGTCCTGTTCAGTTTCCAGGACCTTTCGGCCCAACAAGCCATGATTCAGCGTGCCAGGACAGCGGCCACGACCAATGGGGTCCCTGACTAGGGACTCCACCTAGTACTGTTGGGAAGCTTATACACTAGAGGCTGGTTTCCCCGGCAACCTCTGTTTTGTTTCTTTTAATAAACATTTATCACCATTACCCCCAAATGCGTCGTCACCATACATGATCGTACGTGTCAATTACCACCACCGCGGTTTTGTTCTAAATTCGTTTACAATAAAATGTGATGGGTTTGCAAGAAAGCCTAAATCGGATTGGGCTGCATTTTTGTCACTGCGGCCAGATCACTCAAAGAAATTTTGATTTCCGGGATATTTTCCTGGCAACCGGACAAACGAAGGAACTGGTCGAAATACGGGAGTCTCACGAAAAATAGATTTGGCAGGTATGCTTGAAGTAACACCGGAAGAAAAAAAAAAGGGGGGGGGGGGGGGGTCCGACTTCTGTTTTTAGTAGCACAAATACACACTACTAGCATAAATATTGTTAATGTGTGCTCGCAGTTGTCCCACTCATTTGCTCTAAATAGGAGGTGGACGACAAGCACTGAGGAAAAGGGGTGGGATGCTGACACAGGCTGGGGGGGGGGGGGGGTCGATTGCTCCTACTGCCCCCCCCCCCTCTGAATCCACCACTGAAGCTAAGCAGTTAATTATCTTACCGTTGCGGTGGAGGTTCGCCACCCACAAGCACTCAAAGAAAAGTCGCTGCTGCGTGGCTACTGCAGGATGGAGGCTGACGGAGGAGTGTGTACGCACTCTGCACGGGCACAGTAGACCTCGGCGAGGCGTGCAGTTCACACGTTGTAGCAGTGCATCCCGCAAACTCGGCCGATTCCACGCCGATTCGTCCAGGTCTTCGTAATGAATTCTACGCCTTGACGACGGCTCCGTCGTCTTCGCACACTGTCCTAGTTCCACTTTCGGCACGGAATAAAAGACGACCCGCTGAAACTTCTGGTCATTGAGCTTGCTTATTGTGCGGTCGGAGCAACCGCAAACTACGTAGAACTAGAGTCTAGCAGAACGCAACCCGACGCGAAAAACGTGCAGCTCTGTGGGCACTTTTGCAAGTCCATGCATCACGCAGTAGTGGAGCAAACTTCCAACCACGCAGTATTGAAAAAGCAACGCACGAGAACACGGAGGGTCAGCCTAGGGAACACCACACGGCAAACACATTGGCCATGTTGAACTAGCCATGTGCTGCGTCGTGACAATCTCGAAAATGGCGCCCAGTGGTGATTGCGATGAGGATGACACTAATAATGGCGTTAGAATGTACTGAAAACAACCTAAAAAAATAAAAATAAACCAATAAATAAAGTAGAAAACGGGGCAGACGGGAACGTAGTACAAGACCTTACGGATCAGCGCAGAGCTCTGCTGCGGCTGTTGCTTTAGCCGCTGCGGTTGAGTTTAGGTTGTCTGTGACGTCGTGGGTTTGCTCTACATGGCGCGAAACTGAAAATTTTCCTAGTTGCTGACCTTTTACGTGCCGTTATAGGTACGCGATTTTATAGGCCCTTATGACTCGCTAATTGCGTGCGCGAGAGAAAATGAAGACCAACAGGAAAGACTGAGGAAGCAGGGTTGTTTTATTAGCCAGAGTACTCGCAACATACACAGAAGACTTTGCAGATGAATAAATTGTGACATCAGGAGCACAATAGCTCGAAAACTCACGTTGCCCAATCACGGAAAACCACTGCAGCGAGACAGCAGCCTTGAGAATATCGCTTTGGCAGCCGTAGATTACAGCGTCTCGTTGCTTAGCGTGCCGCATTCACCGTCACCAAAGGCCGTGCACCAGCGAAGGCTGTCAGTGAGAGCTAGTTCAGCTCTGAAATGTCGCGCTAGTGAACAGCACACAAGCAAATAAACTACGGAAGGTACGCACGAAACGACCACGCAAAAGTGAGCGATGCCTCGCTGACCCGGCAATGCGCCGAACTATAAACACAAGATCCGATAGCAGTTTGCCTGGATTACGCCCCCCCCCCCCCCCCACTCCCCCTCCCATTTCAGGCCCTCGCCCCAGAAAATGAGGCAATCAGCCATATATCCAAGTGTCAGATAAACCGTAAAGTAAATGTGTAGTTAACGTTGACATATATAAAATTACGAATACTTGAATAAAAAAATTTTGTCGAGCTTTTTGTTTTGGTTGTCCCTTCCTCACGTATAGTTACAACCTAGTCGCGCATCAATCGTCGGCGCCTGCCTGGTGTTTTTCGCCAGGCCTGTGCGGAAGGCGTTGCACAGTCACAACTAAAGCTAAAAGAGCGGCCTTTGAGAGCCTTTTCTAAACACTCTTTGGGTAACTGCTACAAGCACACTGCTGGGTACCCACTACACTCCGAATAATCATAATTTTTGTGCAGTAGGCCACCATTCACAATGCTATATTCTACATCACTCTTTGGAGAAGCGTAGAATCCGCTACACACTTGTTAGGAATTTTGTGCAATTTTTTTAATGCAGTGGCTGACAACAATCAATAATTATGCCTGAAGAGGGTATGCGCAACAGTTAAAAGATGATCAAGAACAAGTTTTCTAATGGGTTGGAGCATTGGACGGCCCACTCGTTATGTGATTGACATTGTGTCACTCATGGTTATTCTAAAACTCTTTATTACTCATATTAATGCAATTTTTTTCACGACATCAAGCCTGCCTAAGGTTAGTTTAGAAATGAATTTCAAAAACAGGTGTGACCGAATATTGAGCTGGCACGCGGCGGACCCATATTCGAATCCCATTGTGTCATTGGTGTTTCTTACTTACTGAGCTTTTTTTCTTTCGATAATGGGTACTGACAACGGCGGCGGACAACAGGACGCTGGGCGTGACACATGTTCCGATCTCATAACAGCTCTCGCTGTAAAGATATTTGTGAATGCACCGTGTTATTGTTCTTAGAAACAGGTAGGAATGCTAAGCTCCGGCACAATTACTTAGCTATCCATCTTTAAATTCTGATCAGCACACAACTTTTCCATAAAAAAACTACAACTAAGCTTCCATTTACTACAGAAACACAACCCATCACACTTCTTTAGTGTACATGTGCACTGAACCCTTTACAAGTATAACATGAAACTTCACATGTACGAAGACTTTGCAGGTAAACATTTTATTTCAGAAATGTTAGCAGAGTAAACAAAATGTCTCAGTGAGAGAACATTAGAAATTTACCATGACTGAGCATACTGATATATGCCCTCAAAAATAATGGTTGTGGTCTCAAGTGCACTGAAAGCACAAAGGAATGTTGTTTGATATGTGGGGTTTAACGTCCCAAAACCACTTCATGATTATGAGAGACGCCACAAAGGAATGTCACTTAGATACTAATTCTTGTAGCTGTCTTCGTGAAAAAAAATCATGTAGTATTCAAAACAGGTGCCCTCACCTACATTCAAATATGACAGCAAAATTTGTTTGACTGCACTGGAACAGTCTATGAAGCTACTCAGGTGTCGCTGTTCAAACAGAAGGGCAAAGCGTTCACGGGTACAAACGAACCCAACTACATCAAACCCACGTAAACTGAGTTGTCCTTCATATTGAATACTTTAGAACATAACAAAGCTTTATTGTCAATGCATAAAAAATATGTAGATACATAAAGAAAAAGAAATGCATTGAACACTTCGTACACTGAATATCAGAAAGCACGAAACACACCATGAAGTTGGCTTTCTCATCTGAAGAATTGGCTTCTGAGTACAAGGGGTTTTCATGCATACATCTGAAAGAATGAATACAGCTTTTATTGATACATTATTTTCTCAAGCATAACTCGCCCCAGCATGTAAGCTGCACCTCTAACAATAAATAGTGCGAAAATAAAAACTAGAAAAAAAATTCCTGCATATTCCTGCCTTCCTTTATTATGAAGCAGCGCCATGATACCAACTTACGCACTTGGAGGTCATGTGGAAGATACAGTTTTTCTTTGAAGTTTTATATAGAATGACGCATTATTTCAACTTATTTTTATTTGTTTTTTGCGAGTTTGATATATGCAGATGTGAACATACCAAAATTCGTCAAGCCGCGTACAATGTGTTAAAGGTTTACCAGTACTACATACAGCAGCAAACATTTCCTGACTAGTCAAATTAATGAGCTTGGCTGACGCTTTTAAAAGAAAAAAAATTCGGCAGATCCTATGTACCTGGGAATCGACGTATGCAAAGCATGTGGAGGAAAGATGACAGTGTTGCAATTTTTTCATTGAGTGACACGTTATGGAATGACGCTAAATATATGTACAAATATTGCACACACAGGCATAAGTTGAAGAGTTGCAGATGTTTATATAACCAGTTTGTACTTGCGCAACGATGACAACTGGACAATGCGTATTAGCAACACCAGAAGCTGATATGAAGCGCTGATGCTCGTGAGGATGCTGGCCTTGGACACTGCCACATAAACCAACTCAGTGCATGGCAACTAGCCACAATTGACGTTAACCCGACGTGACGGCTGTATCAAGGAAGTACATATGTAATGTTTATGAAATTGGGTAGGCAGCATTGCAACCACTATTGACGTTGCTTGAAGATTAGCATCTATATTTGAAAAGTAGTTCCGAGACCTGGCAGAGCTCTGTGGTAAGCTGGAATTGGGAGTGATTTTACAGTTCTCTGAAACAGATCAAATGTGCCTTCACAAAAACTCGGCCTGTACAGTAGACATTACATTGAAATAGTCACTGCCGTTTGTGCTGACCCATGTGTCGCCTCAGATTTGACTGAAACTTAAACCTCTTGAAGCATGAAGGGCATTGATAAGGTAGCTCTCCTGTGTGGCTGCTCAGGTGATTCTTCAAAGTCATCCGATTTCTAAAGCTCTGAAGGCACAGGTGGCATTTATATCGTTGCTCTCCTGTGTGAGTACATAAGTGATCGTTCAATACTCTTTTTTGTGAGAAGCTTTGGGGACACAGGTGACACTTATACGGTCGCTCTCCTGTGTGGGTGCGCAGGTGATCCTTCAAGTGGGTCTTTTCAGAGTAGCCTCGGGGACACAGGTGGCACTGAAACGGCCACTTGCCCGTATGGACCCTCATGTGCCGTATCAGGTTAGACGGCTTGGTAGTCTCGTAGTCGCACACTTTACAGTAGTGACGGCACCCCAAAACTGACCTGCCTGCATCCGTGGTGGAAGGAGGAATGAAAGACCCCACAGCTGCACAAGGGAAACGAGGCAGGTTACTCACGCAATGGTGTTCCAATGAAAAGAAGATAAAGCTTTGAGGTATTTTACACCGCAGCTCTACGACTCTGTGTAATGTCGCATGCACATGTACAAAAGAGTTGCGATATTTGAACCCTATTGCAATGCTACCACTGTAGCCATAGCTATCAAAAGTCAATGAGATGCCATCATAAGAATCATGAATGATTTGGACTGACACAAAAACTGCGATGAAAAAAATCTTTGAAGACAGTCAGAGAGAGATATATATATATTTCACACACAAGGAACGTTCTAGCACCATTTATTCTGACATTTCGGCCATTAGGCCGGCCTTTCAAGACGAAGGTGGGTGCTTCTATATATAAGCATGTCATACTCTCGTTGTTAAAAAAGTTGCAGTTTGAAAAAAAAAAAAAAGTTGTGTGAATCTGTAGCCTAGGGCAACGAAATTTTTGCTGTATATAAAAACTTTCATGCTGATTTCAAATATGCGATTAGTTTTATAGTACATTGCCCACACACACATACACATATATACATAGAAACAACATGTCATACATTTATTAACAGAGCAGCCAGAAAGCATCCTGCTAAAGAACATAAATTAGAAAACCTGGAAAAGAACAACATATCTTCACAGCTCTCGAGTTGAAAGCAGAGGGGGATGCCTACATCTTAACAAATACCAGAGCAAGTAAAACTGTAAAGAAACAATTTTAAAAACATCTAGCTGACCCTCAAATCGTTTTCAGATATTATTATTGATCAATATACACCAATAAAATCACATTTTAAGACAATACCAAATAAGTGAGCACATTTATATCACTTATCTTCCAATGCAACACTAGAGTATAATACAATAACGATCTCGTACAACTTTAGTGAGAGCACTGCAATACCACAAATGTGAAGTATTTGCAAACACAGTAGCATAGTTGGCCCTAAGAAACTTACTTACAGAAGTAATCAGGTCATCAGTTGTTAAATGGTTAATTGGAGGAAAGTGCTTCTGTGCAACAGCACATTTAAAAAAGCTATACCATAACAAGAAAGAAAATAGTAAGCTCCAAGAAAGCTCGCATGCACAGAACAAAGAGGCAACAAAAGCACGACCACAAAAAAAGAAAAATATACATCTTATCATTTGGCAAGACAAAATACAGGAGGCAACAGTCACAAATTTAGTGAAAACAAAGACTGTCAGAAAAGAAAAAAAAAAGAGGCTCCATTCCACAAATTAATGCATTAATAGTTTAAATTTATACTAGGAGAGCGAGACATAGAATAAACATTATGTGAACCTGAAGTTATATGACAGTACTACAATGTATTCATTAATAAAATGGAAAATTTTAATTATAATATCATAGGGCAGGACTAGTGGCATCTATTCTACTTACAAATTCAAATGAAAGAGCCAAAGAAGAAGAAAAAAACTTCTTTAGCATAAGAAAATCAGAGATCTTATTTGAGTATGCACACTGTTAATGTTATTGAAAACGGCAATGGGGAATTTCAAGGCGGCACCTGTCGTATGACCAAATGGAAGACAGGCACCAATGGGAAAGTTCAAGAATTACTTTCTTCCTTAAAACAAAAAATGTAATGATAAAACTTGCCATATGAAAGGAACTGCGTATTTGCTTTTGATTTAGGTATAAAGGTGATTTTTAACTGGACCACTTCATAGTGTAAATTGGGTCTCAATATGAACAAAAACGATGATTTTGCAAAACTTGTGATTTTTCTAATAAAGTTCAACAGCTTGAGAGGTCTAAAAATATTTTTTTTCGCAGAATATACCTTCTGTGAATTAAATTAAGTATCTACTACTCAGATATTCATACAAAGTGCTGTATTGCAATAGAAAAAATTCTAACTTAACACATTTTGCCTAAATTCTTGGAGGCATATGTGCCAGTAAAATTGCACTAATATTACTGAGCTTCAAATACCTTACACAAGCACCTTCAGTTAACATGTAGACCGAATTTTGTATAGAAAGAAAAAGCAGTACTTTTAAAATAAAATTTTCCAGAAACAACACCCAAATGACATTCCAGGAAGTTCAGAAGGCAGCCACGTGACCGAAAATTTATTTCTTTCCGAAATATTCCAGCTGTTCACCGTTTTCAATGAAGTAAATCACGATTTTCTTCAAATACATTTGAGATGGTCACCAAAATGGCTGGGACATGTGGCGTGGAATGACCCTATATCAATGTGGTGGGAGAAAGTAGAGATGTTTATAGCATAGTATAGCGAGGGGTTGGAAAGAGAATTGGGAAAATAATGTTTTCCCCAGTGGTACTTTAACATAGAAGATAATTAAATGGTTAGTGGAGAACACTAACCTAAAAAATTATGAAATATTTTTCCTGTGTTCTTACCGCATACCCACATAGTATTGCAAACGAGTTCTGTAGAAAGGGAAGAAAACAACCAATTATAGCTGCAAGTCACAAGGAAATCGGATGGATTTTATTGTGGCTTCGTGCTACAAACGGGCGGTTGTCTTTTTTCCCTTTCTGAGATAGACAGTATACTCTCACTAAACAGAACTGAGAGGGACCAGAAAAGTATGTTTTGTTTAAGCAGGTCTGTTTACCGAGAAACAAACAGAATTCAGGCATGAAACTGTCATGTATCAGAGGTAGCTGTTCTGCTTAAGCAGCAGTTATACTAGACATATTTCTGCCTACTACGAATCCACTGCAGATGCTACAGTGACTTAATGTTTCAAGGGGGCACTGGTGAAATTTCAAGTTTGAGATGTGTCCACCATCCTATTTCTCAGTATGCACAAGTGTTTTTCGCCAAGGTTGAACAGCATCTAGTAAGCTGGAAGTCATTTTATTTCGAAGACAAAGAGTGTGTGAAAGCGCACCAGGGCGTTGAGAAGCCTGCACCATCTACCTTTCTCGGTGTCGCCCACGGTATCCCGAGTGAAGATACGCACTTGGAACACTCTGTGTGTTGGGGTGCACAGAAATATCATTGCCAACAAATAATACACAGGTAAACTTTCTTGTGTTAGTGTCAAATCAGATTACCGCAGCTGTAAATGTGAGAAACTGGATCGGTGGGGCAATCTGGTGGCACACACAAAAAACAAGCCCGGCAACCACGAAATCGTTATTGTAGAAACATAGCATATACATAGTTGCAACGAAATGGTCACCGACGCTCATGCACACTCAGGTGTGCTTTGAGATGCGCCCCCTGCCTAAATTTCTGGGTGCACAAAGGGCATTGATATGGCCGTTCACCAGTGTGGACGAGCAGATGCTTATTGAGGGTGGACTTTCGTGAGAAGTTTTGGGGGCACAGGTGGCATTGATGTGGTCGCTCGCCCGTGTGGGTAAGCAGATGACCCACCAATGTGGCCTTTACTGAGAAGCCTTGGGGACACAGGTGGCACTGGAACGGCCGCTCGCCCGTATGAACCCTCCGGTGTCGTATCATGCGAAAACGCCTATCGGTCTCGTAGTCACAGAAGTCGCAGCGGTGACGGCATCCTTGAAGCATCACATCATCATCATCTATAGTTGCAGGAAGAGAGGAAGACCCAGAAGCTGCACAATGAAAAGCAAATAGCTTACTCAAGTAAAGCTTTTGATTTGCATTAAAAAGTGAGTTTAAATTCTCGTTTTTCACACAGCAGTCCCACTCAACAATTATGAGTGCCAATGTAGTACAGTCGAATCTCATTATAGTGAACCTCAGTATAACGATTTTTTCATATTAACCACTTTTTCAAAAATCTCTCTCTAAATATTCATTGGCTTATTGTAAAAATATTTTACTACTACAAATTTCAGAATACCGAATGGTTCAGAATAACGTATCGAATTTCATCCCCCTTACATTTTCACAAAACTTCAAAATAACAAATAACGATTTTAAACAGTTACGCGTGGCTGTAAAAATAATGCCCAGCTCCATAGTTGCTACTATCATCGTAATCAGAACGCTAGCATATTTTTATATCTTGCCTGCCCTTCTTAAATGTGCGATAGCCCTATCATCACAGGCATCGCCTGGAACTTCTCTTTCGCATCGGGCTTCGCCCCGTCACCCTGGTTTTCATCGAGCAGCTTGACCTGCAAGCTGCTTTCTAGTCTTTTTGTTGGTGGCTGAACGCTCAAGATCAGATCCGGAATCAGCACAAAAGGAATGCGACGACAGTGAAAAATGCTATGTGGGTGAGCTGAAGTTGCCGATAGTTGATACACCCGTGCATGCTGCATTAATGCTCGAACACTATGCACCACGCCTCGACGAAGCATGCACTTAGGCTTTGCTGATGACCAATAAGATCCATACCATTTATCGTGATGAGAAAATGATGACCAGAGTGAAGGGGACGGTGAAACAGTGTGCGTGAACCAAGTTGAAGGATTGGCATTGACTGCTGATGCTTTGCAGTGCATAAAAAGAATGCGCACGCTGAAGATTCGTCTTTCAGCAGCCGAGCTGCCTCTTTCTCAAATAAACATGCATTGGTTTTGTGATATTCCGTATTTGTTTTCTCGCGCTTATTCAAGCATAACACACAGGTAGGCGACTCGCATGTTTGCCTTTACGATTTTTGTGCATATTTTTAATACTTTCACTACAATGACTTTTCAAAATAACAAATTATTTTTAGCAGTCCGTTGAAATTCGTTGTATCGAGCCATAGTTATGAAATTACAGAGATATTAAATGTGTAATATTGACAAATTCTTGAACGAAAAGGCTTTAGGAAGACTTCAGAAACAGGAAATTAAGAGAAAGCACTATGCGACAAGAAAAAAAAGGCGTTTTAGCTTCGTTAATGAGAAACACTGGGACAAGAAAAGCATGCTGATTTGTGCCCTGGCATTTCTCACGGCAAAACGTTTACTCTTTACAGCTTTGCTTGCCGCCGGTCCACTAAAGCACCATAACTTGGTAAATACGTTCCAAGGAAGGGTGTTTCAAATAGATGACTTTACCAAGCGCGTTTGTGTCTCTGGTTTTAGACAAACTTCAGAACCTTGGTAGGTTTTGTCTGATTAGGACACCACTGCCAAGCCTTACGTGATGTGTTTGAGAGTAACGACGATCCTGCAACTCATAATATACATACCTAATGTGGACCAGTTGTGAGTTTACCCAATTACCCAATTGGGTGTGAGTTTACCCAATTTACCCAATTTTCGGGGTGAATACCCGTTTATGATGCATTGTGACTATGTACGCCGACAAGTCAAGATTATAACGACAACATGATACACCGACAAGCTAACGCCACAAGGTGCTGCGCCCCCAAAAGCACATTTATTCTACCCTTTAGATTTGTTTCAGACAGACGTGCGCTTTCATAACGAGGAAGTTAATGAAACACACTTGTACTACTTAAAATAACATGAAATTACTAGATCACAGATTTACAATACCAAAACCATCGCTCCTACTGCAGGAAGACACTTGGTAAGACAGAAAGCATGCAAAACAAAGGTGGAGGTGGTGACGGTTAAATTCTCGTGCACCAATTCACTGTGACAAATTAGATTTCGATGGTGTCAGTTGGGGCCCACAACTCAAACAAAAAGATTGAAATTCATGAAATCACACTGACATTCACATGCTGAAGTTATGGTAACATTAAGTTTCACTTCCTTTATTAATAATTATCCTACAATGATGAAATTAAATACCAAGGATGTATAATATTGACAAGACACAGTAATTCATTATGAAGACATATAGCAATGATTATGCTGCAAATAGTACGTGCAAAAACCTTGCATTAAGCAGAAAACAATCAAGAGGATACAAAAGTTAATAACAGTCATTAAAAAATAAAGAGCTACTAAAAGGCTCTTTTATGATCAAGAGCTCCTAAAAGGCTCTTAAAATAAAGAGCTCCTAAAAGGATCTCTTACCAAACAGTTCAATAGCACTTAGAGAATGAGACATGAAACAAACATTAGGTGAGCTTGAAGTGATAAGACAGTGTTAGTGTGTTCAGAGGATATACATTAACGACAAAATCCTGAAGTAGGATTGGTGACATTTATTTCAATTACAAAGTTAAATGAGATGACCAAGGCTGATTAAAAAAATTGAATGATATGATGACAAATTTCCCGGGGCAAATTAATAATGATCTGATACACGTATAATGAGGTTTCATTTGCAGCGTCTGAACTAATGACACACTTGTAGCTTCCAAGTCTGTGGAATATTGAAAAAGCATGAGGCACACACAAACAGATTCCTAATTAAAGTACAATCACATATTAAATGATGCCCACCTACACAGCTGATAGATCTTTTGGTAGCATAATGGTGCTGCATTTTCGGACTATTCAAGCAAGTCACTCACAAAGGATTTGAAGTTGACAACACAGTGGAATGTCTAACTCGCAAGTTAAAATACACACGTTTTTATTCAGCATCAACGCATTAAGTACTCGTCTGGTCAGCTAAGAACACTGTAACAAGTCATTAATGAACAATGAAATATTCTTGCCATCCTTCACTGCATGCAGGCAGATGGGCAAGGAAAAGTAACGAAGCTATGCTAACACTGAGAGAACGAAACCCTTATTAAAGACATTTCGCATTATTTCAAACTGGAATAAACAGCTTCGGAATAAACTGTCAAGCAAGCTTTTACACAGAAATTTTGTACAGCAGAACTTGCACTGAAATGGTCACTGGCAATGATGCTGACGCAGATGTTTTTTTAGGGTTCCGCTACGTCGATATGTCTTTGGGCATGAAGGGCATTGATATGGCCATTCGCCTTTGTGGGCGCACACATGATACATCAGTGTGGAAGAATGAGAGAAGCTCTGAGGGCACAGGTGGCACTTATGTGGCTTCTTGCCAGTGTGAGTGCAAAGATGATTCTTCAGTGTTGACATGAGAGAGAAGCTTTGAGGGCAAAAGTGGCACTTAAATGGCCGCTTGCCCGTGTGGATGTGCAGGTGTCGGACCAATGTGGCCTTTACTGAGAAGTCTTGGGGACACAGATGGCATTTGAACGGCCGCTCGCCTGTATGGGTCCTCCTGTGTTGTATCATGCGACTAGGCCGGTCGGTCTCGTAGTCACACGAGTCGCACTGGAGACGGCGTCCCTGATGTGGCTTGCCATGATCCGCAGCTGCAGGATGGGAGGTAGACTCCGGTGCTGCACATTTAAAAGAAAATAGCTTACTCAAGTAATGTTTTTCATTGGTAATAAAAGCGAGTTTAGATTCTCTCGAGTTTTACAAGGCAGTCTTACTTGACTATTTTGAATCTCGGTGTAGTGATAAAATCTCGGTGTAGTGATAAAATCTCGGTTTATTTCAAGTCACCCAGGTTTCTCTAATGTCTACATCAGGAGAAGTATACAGGTGGTCTTGAATTTTACTCCTGTTACACTGTGACTAATGCAGCCATAGGTATGGAGGTAGGAAGACGTTAAATGGGTAATGTTCACTGAGCAACTTTAGAAGCAGAAAATTAGGAGAAAGCACTTATCAATAACAACAAAAAAGGGTGTTGTGGCTTCATTGAGAAACATGAAGACATGCAGTGTCCACTGGCATTTCTCACGGAAAAATATTTACTTTTCACAGCTTTACTCACAACCGGTCTACTAATTCACCATCGCTTAGCAGATATGTTTCAAAGGAAATGTTCCAAATACATTACTTTACCGTAGAGATGCATGTTTGTGTCTCTGATTTTAAATAAAACTTGAGCCCCTTGGCAAACTTGGTCGGGAACTCCGACACCGCTGCTAAACCAAACATAAATGTTTTAGACAGTAACCACAAATTTTCAACTCACTATATGCAAAGTATGGGCCAGTGGTGCATAGAGGGATATACCAGATTCTCGCGGCGCATACCGGTTTATGATGCACCGTGGCAATGACATATCACACCGACAAGTCAAGACCACATTGACGACATGACACACCGATAAGCCAAGACCATTATGTGCTTCGGCCCCAAAAGCACACCTAGTCTACCTTCTAAATTTTTTTTTTCATACAGACACATGCAGTTTCATAAAAAGTAAGTTAGTGAAACACACTTGTACTCCTACTAAAAATATGTACTCAACTCAGTCCCCGACACCCTTATCTCGAGGTGCAATATCTTAAGTACCTCGACAACCTTTTACATGTAGAAGCGGATCTCAAAAAGACAGTGCACTAATGGGCACTGCTCAAAAGTACAAATGACTAAATCACAGATTCACAATACTAAAATCATCGCTCTTATTACAGGAAGACACTTGGTAAGACAAAAAAACGTGCAGAAGAAAAGTTGAGGTGGCCACACCACCATGAAGTTCCCATGCACCAGTTCACTATGACATTATAGACCTTGATGCTGTTTGTTGGGGACCTACAGCACAAGCAAAAATATTGAAATCTGTGAAGTTGTACTGACATTCACATGCTGAAGGTTCGGTAACTGTTATCGTCATTTTTTCTTTCAATAATTGTCCTACAATGATGAAATTAAATACTAATTATGTATAATATTCACTAGACACTGTAATTTATTTATTATGGAAACATACAGCAGTGATTATGTTGGCATCGATAGTTACAGAATGCTCGCATGCAAAAGGAAACAATGAAAAAGATTTGTTTAAAATTAATAAGTCAATATGAAATAAAAAAAAAACTCTTGAAAGGCTTACTACAACAGAATATGAAGGCAACAAAGATATCAATAAGAAAAGATAAGTCTTATTATTAACAAGAGAATGTTTCACAGATGAAGGAAAGTCATAGACCCTACAGAAACTTACGTTTTAAGAATAAATGGGTAAACTTTTACCAAACAGTGAAGAGCACTTAAAAAATGAGATATAAGATGTGTTCCTGAAAATTTGCTGCTACCAAAGCAGCTGTTCAGATGAGGAGATGAATAAATATGCTTTAGATAAAGTGCAAGCATATAACCAATTGAAATATTTACTTAGTGCATGTTCAACATAGCACTAAAAGTGAGAAACTGCTGTCGAATGCAGTAAGTGATATATAATGTTATGCCAAAATTATGCTCATGATGAGAAGTGGTCCCTGCTGTTAAAACATCCATGATAGTAATTGAAAAAAAAAAACAAAAAAAAAAAACAGAGGATTTACACGTACAACTTATGCTTCTGTAGACCTTTGAATATAGTAATATGGGGGTGCTTGGATTATTAATTATCTGCTCCCATTCACTCACTTTGCACTGCATTATTAGGAATACCAACAGACTGGACCACCATCATAAACAGCGAAAAAAAAAAAAGAAAGAAAAAACCTTTACAATTAATGAAAAATGTACACAATTAGTGCCCTTGATGCTTCATAGATAACACATGACATTGCACCATAGTAATGCTTTTACCTTGAAACAGTTTACGGCAAAATGAATGGGGCAACAGAGATTAAGATGTTGTCTATGATGAACAGTTCAAAACGATGTTTCTAATACCCTGGCACAAGCATACTGACTAAGGCACAGTTATTCGTGGATGTTTTAGAAAGCTCGATGTATCACAGAACTTCTACAACAACTACTACCAATAAAAAATTCATCAGCACAAGTGCTTCTATTACCAATAATAACAAATAAGCAAATCAAACCTATCAATTCACTTCCAGTACATCATCAGCTGTACCTAAATGCTTATGATTTTGATACGTTTGGTGTAAGCTATGAAACATCATCGGCACACAATATTTACAGAACACAGGAATTTGTTTAGTGAGAAAGTGTACTTGCAGAAGTGATCATGTTGTTAAATGTGGTGAAATGCTTAATGCAACTACTAAGTGCTTATATACAACACTACAATGGAAGAGCTAATTCATAACAATAGACAATAAAGATAGAGCTCCAAAAAACTTAAGTGTACAGAACATAGAGGCTGGTCATGATACATAAAAACTGAGTGCTAGTCATGATAATATCTTATCGCAATTGAACATGACATGATCGAGCACACCAGTTTCAAGATGCAATTTGCAGTTCCCCTTAGTTACCTTAGTGAAAATAAACCGCAGAAAAAAAAAGTATGTTGTATAAGCCAAGAGACGGTAAAAAAAATCTTTGAGCCATTTTGCTCACCGTCAACAATCATTCAATCATAGTTGATATTTAAAATGCAACTGTCCTCTCTCACTATCTAGATTGCCACAAAGCACGCATATGCACTGCTACATAATTCAGCACTACAAAATTGATGGCCTACTTGGAAGTATAATGACACTATGTTATGTCGGTTCCCGTCAGTGAATCGAATAAAGAATGTGGAGTTGATGAAACTGAGCTATACAGTAGCTCTGAAGCACAAATGCACGAGTTTTCATTGACATTATAATGCACAAATTTCACTGGTCAGTGAACAGTGCAAAGGAGCACTAAATACCAAGAGAAGAGTGTTAATAGATATTTCTGCATTCATAACGATGCTCTTGTAACAATAATGAAGCCATGCTATCACCACTAATTGCAAGGCCTTATTGTTCTAGGCAACTCAGCACTGCAACAGAGCTCTGGAACAACGCATGTAAAATATGTGTCTACCAAATATAACTCAAATGGTTCGACTTGCCGTAACTGGAGTCATGAACAGCCCCTGAGGCTTGGCGAGCAAGCACATCTTGTGGACAGCAGACACAGCTATGAGCATCTCAGCCAAACATCATCACGCACGGTAAAAAGGGTTTACAGGTGGAGCGCAAAGTTGCCAATTTCTCAGGCGCCCTCTTCTCATACAGAGGCCTAGGCTATCTTCAAGCTGCCAGTATTCCCTGCTTGACACCAGACATCAGAAAACATGCAAGTGGGTCATAGCCGGCCTAAAGAGAGGGCAGCGTTTGGGTCACATGCACTTCTTGGGTGCTGCACTTCATAGCCTGATAACATTACATTGTGGGCCACACTTGTGCACAGGATTCAGAAGAGAAAGAAATCGCATTTCATTGCATACGCTTAAGTTCATGACAAGCACTCCCGCAGCTTCGTTCCGCCATCCCATTTTTCTCTGTGCAGTTGCTCATCGTGACTAAGGGAGAGAGAAAGCGCTTAGAGCGCGTGACAAAGCTCTAGG
The DNA here is from genome assembly GCF_043290135.1 of Rhipicephalus microplus. Taxonomy (NCBI): domain Eukaryota; kingdom Metazoa; phylum Arthropoda; class Arachnida; order Ixodida; family Ixodidae; genus Rhipicephalus; species Rhipicephalus microplus. The sequence continues at coordinate 198,097,027 of NC_134705.1, read as the reverse complement.
ACTATGCTCGCTTTTCACTGATCCGAAAAATTTAATGGCAAGCAATTCAAGATGCAATTAACTACAGTACTATAGTCATTTGATGATTGCTTAGAAAAGTGATTCATTGCCCCTTTCGAATGTTCGCTGCTGTTTGTGCTGACGACGCACATGCCTTACAACATGCTGTTTCTGCCTAAACGGTAAATGGAACGAAGGACATTTAAACGGTCACTCGCATGTATGAAAGAGCAGGTGATCTTTCAATGTCGATTTTCTGGGTGTCCAGGTGGAACTTATAATGGTCTTTCACCCGAGTGGGTGCGCAGGTGAACAGCCAGTGCGTAACTTTTTTTTGAAGCTGTCGTGGCATATATGGCACTTGTATAACGTCTCATACGTGTGCGAGCGCAGGTGGGCGTCCAACGTGACCTTCTGCTTGAAGCCCTGTGTGCAACAGTGGCATTAAAACGGCTGCTCGCCTGTGTGAATTCTGACGTGTCGTGTCAAGTGAGATAATCTATTCGTCTCGCAGTCACAGTAGTCACAGCGGTGGTGCAGTCCCCGATGAGACTTCTCAGCATCCACAGTCGCTGGATGAATGAAAGGTCCCGAAGCTGCGCAAAATAAAAGTCAATTCCAATGCTAGGGTTGTAGTTCCACTAAACAATCATGAGTCCCGGCGTAGTAATAATATCTTGGTCAATTTCAAACAACCTCAGGTTTTTCTGAAGTCTAAATGAAGACACAGGTTCAACACAATCCCTTGTACCCTATTGTCTTAGTGCAATATCTAAGTCACTCTTAACATAATCCGAAGTAGAAAAGTGCATCTTAAAAGACAGCACACTAATGTGTGTTAATCAAAAGAACATGAAGTTACTAAATCAGAAATATAAATACTGAAAGCATCGCTCTTACTGCGAAAGATGCATGGTAAGACAGAAATTGTGCCAAAGAAAAATCGAGTAAGAGCCGACATTACAGAAAAACCGATTGAGATTCGTGATGTCACACATTAACACGCAAAAGTTTTAGCGCAAAATAAAAAAATAATCAATTTCCTTCATCTCCTCCTTCATTAATTATCCTGTGATGATGCATTTAAATACCAAGGATGTATAATAGTATCCACAAGACACAGCAATTTATATTGTGAAAACAGACAGCAGTGATTAAATTATTAACGGTGAGGTACAAAGCACTTGCACGCAAAAAGAACACAATGAACAAGATGCAAACATTAAAAGACAGATTTAGTATCACGTCCACAGCAGCCGTACAGACGCTGCCAGTCATTGAAAATGGCTATCCAGCTGCATCCGTACAGCTAATGCAAGCGCGCAACTAAATCTATCAATAGAACATATAAAATAAACAGCGCTTTAAAGGCTTACAAGAGTGGAACAAACAAGCAACACCATCTGAAATGGAAACAAAAATTAACTTATCATTCACTGGAATTTATTTCAAACGAAGTTCCACCATCTATCCATTCATTCACCGAGGAACACAACACACGGATGAAGATTTGGCAACATGAGCCATGAGAAAGAAGGAGGGGATCACAGAGCATTGCTGGCCAAATCAAAGGCCATACGTTAATGACAAAATCCTGAAACAGGACTGGTGGTTTCTATTTCAATTACAAAGTTAAATGGCCAAGGCTGATTGAAAAGATTCCAACATTTATGAGAACCATCAAGGAACTTTAAAAGCTCGCCCATGTATCTGTTCCTCTAAATCTAAAGTTGAAACATACTCGTACATATTGTAGTACTGCTTAATCTCTAGTTCAACAACGTCATAGAAGAATTGATTTAATTGAAGTGCAAAAAAAAAACACTTCGAAAAGAAAAGACTAAAGGCATTGACGCCTGACGAGGTCCTCCCACCTGAAACAACAGTTTCCTCACAACCAATGCTAACAGAAAAGAAACAGACTCAAAAACGCATAAAAGAAGTAGTAGTTCACATACAACTTTAAGTACATACAGAAAGGTAAAATAACATTTTACAGGTGAATATATACCTATCATTGTTGAGATCGAAAGCATTGAACACAAATAGCAAAGAAGCACCATTAAACTGCCTAGGCTGCATTCATGAAGCATATTTCTCTTGTTAGCTAAGTGTCTAAATTCAAAAAAAAAAAAAAAAAATTCTCCATCTTTAAGTCTTGACTTGAAAATTTGGTAAGAACACTAGCAGGAAATATACATTTTGTTGCCACACACTGCCTGAGAGTTCTGCCATAAATGAGAATCTGAGGTCCGCTTTCTCCGCTGCACCTGAAAGCTCAAAATCTACAGCAACAACAGAGTTGCTAGGATTTCTCTCTGCTAGCTCAAGACGATTTCCAGGTATTCAAAATTAAGAAAGGCAGGGAGGTGTCCAAAACCTATGTGCTCAGATCTGTGGTGTTGCAAAACACCCAAATGACTGCGAACTGGCAAGGAAAATTAGTATAAGCGAATTGTACACAAGAACAGTATTAGCAAGCATTTAAGTATGGCACTGACTTCATTTGTGTGGCAGAAGCTTTATATATGCGATTCGATTTCTGCAGACCTTCTAAAGTCATAGTACGATGGTGCTTAAATTTAATATCTGTTCTTTCGTCTCCCTGTACTGTATTATTATGAATACCATGGCTAAACCAGCATCATGAATGAAAAAATAAAAACGTAAAAATTTACAATTATTAAAAATATTGGAAATTAGTGGTTTTAATGCTTCAGAGACAATGCAGAACCACAACCCATTTGCACGTTTTCATCCCAATAACTACGTCTCAATGGAATTTACTCCCAGGATCAGCTACCACAATCACAGACATATCATGTTGGGAGGTTTTTTTACAAAACATGTTTGGCGCTACTTGATTTCTGCTTCCTGTTATATTTATATAGATATATGTGCCATGTCCTTTTTTGTTTTTATTTAGGATTGTTTGCTGTTCATTGCTTGGCTCTTGAACATGTACTACCTGCCTTATCGCTACTGCTATGTTGTTTTTGTTGACGTAGTTGATATATAACATATTTCTGTGCTATTCTGCCAATTTTTGAAGTTTCCTTCTAGCACATATTTATCAAGTGCTGTTGCCCATTTTTAACAAGTAACATGCCCCTCCCCTCTGTAATGTGAAAACCCTGAGGGTAAAACAAATAAATTGCACCCTAGTAATGAATTAACCTTTAAACAATTTATGGCAAAACAAATTGTGCAACGGAGATGAAACTGTCTATGATGCTAGAGTGTTCACGCACCTATGTGCTTCAAAACAGTGCCTCATGTACTGGCACAGTCACATCGACTAAAGCACAGTTTATTATGGAGGTTATGGTGACCCCGCTACTCACCGTAGCGAATGATCACCGCGGGTTCACGCTTAGGTGACGGAGCCACAGGGCCGCGGCTCCGTCACCTACTCGCGTGTAGCGCACCGCTCCGCGCGCGCTCAACTAATAAGGCGTTTAGCGCGGCGCGGAAAAACAGACAGTGTTCCAATACAAAACACACAACACTTTATTGCCTTTGGCGGCACCCCGAGCAACAGTACAACGTCCGCTCCCTGGACGCAGAGAGCAAAGGCTCCCGCACGCGGACGTGGAAACCGCGAGCACTTCGCAGCTAGCTGGCAATGGCGAGCTTTGACACGCCGGTGTCCCTCGCGGCTATGCTGCGCACTCTCACGATGACCACTGGGCCTGGTCGCGAGTGTCAAGGCAAACCTCGTACGCGTAGGCCTACGGCAAGTGCGGCTCGGTGTGGTACGACCACTTCGAGCACTAGGCACCGCTGTGGGCTTAGCGTACGGTACCGAAGCTAGCACCCAAGTAAACACGCCTGCCGAGGTGCCAAAGGACACCCCAGGCAGGCTACAGTCCGGCGATTCCCAAAGGGGACGCGGACGAAGGAAACACGTGCTTACCCGGCGCCGACCACGGCGGAGAGAGAGCTCCCTCACGCGCACATAACAAGTGCTGTTTCCGCATGTGGCGCCATCTATCGCCACGCGCCGTTACCAGAGCAGAAAAAGCAAAAGGGTGTGGCCGTGCGGCGGAATGCCCGCGAAATGGTCGCGGGCGCGCCTCAGATCCTTACAAGGTTTTCGAAATTTACATTGCTAAATGCATTTCTACAACAATTATTACTGACAAAAAAGTCACCAGGGCAAGCGCATTCAATGACTAAATGAGCAAATCAGAGTCATTCACAAGTCATCACTCGACTTCCACCACAACATAAATAATATTGAAATGCTCGTTTCATGTATATTTACAGAGAGCAGTGAAATACCGAAGAAGCATATAATACTGACCAAACAAACTTATTTAGTGTGAGAAAATGTATTTACAGAAGTGTAATCAAATGATTAATTCGCGTAACAAAAGTGTATGCAACATCGCAATAAAAAAGCTCAATCAATAATGATAGGCAACCTATAAATATAGAGCTCCAAAAGAGCTCACATTTACAGAATATATAAATGTAACAAATGTCTGAGCCCAAAATGAAAAAAAAAAAAAAAATGCCAGGCCTGCACAAGGGAAAGCTAGAAAAGTGGCCTTTCAGAGCTTTTTCTAAACACCCATTGGGTAACTGCTGTAAGCAAACTTGCTTAATACCCACAACGGCATTAATAATAATAATTTCTGGGCAGTAGACCAGCATTCGCTATGCTATTTTTTGTCATTCTTCTGAGAAGTGTTGTGTCTGCTAAACGCTTGCAAGAAATTTTGTGCCAATTGTTCATGCAGTGGCTGACGAGGAAGAGGAATTATGCCAGAAGTGGGTATGCACCACAGTTAACAGGTGATGAAAAACAAGCTTTTGTAATGGGTTGGATCATTGGACGACCCCCTTGTCACACTATTCGCATTGTGTGATGTCTCATTGTTCTTTTACTAGTCTAAAATGCTTTATTAATCATATTAACATGATTCCTTTCCCAAGATCAAGCATGCCTAAGGCAAGCTTGCGAACAAGTCCCAAGCACCAGCGTGGCTGAGTGGTAGAATACTAGGCTGTCACGCAGCGGACCCGGGTCCGAGCCACAATGCGCCCTTGGTACTAGGTTTTTTTTTGTACTCAATCATGGTTATGGACATGAAGGGGGGTGGGGGGGGGACAATTATGGCACGTGACCCTGAGTTTTGATTTCATAACAGCTTTCGCTGTAAAACATTGTTATTAACAGAAAACACAGCCAGTAAAAGCACAGGTTTGAAGCGTGAGTCTTAACAAGAATATTTATTCAAGAAGCACAGGTTTGAAGTGTGAGTCTTAACAAGAATATTTATTCAAGAAGCACAGGTTTGAAGTGCGAGTCTTAACAAGAATATTTATTCAAGAAGTGATATAACAACATTCCAATGAGTTCTTTAAGAGAAAAGGACATTTCTTAATGCCTAAATTATTGAACAGGATTAAATGTACAATGAAACATGTATTTTATCTGCGCACACTGTCAATGTTCCTAAAAAAATTGGAAAGTGTGTTTAGCTTCCACGTTATTCACAAGGCGTCCACAATGTTGCTCATTACAACCATACAACATTTCTGCAAGTAACTACTTTGAATATTTAGAACCACAAGCCATCGCACATTCCTTTTTCTTTACATGTAAACGTATCATCTCAAGGAATGTTAAATATCAACAAAACATGTTAGTTAGTTATCCAGGAATAGGTATTTAAAGTAATTTGAATGCACACAATAGTACTTAAGAGGGACAGTTAATAAGTAATCAATATTATTTGAAACACCATCACAAGGTAGTATCACATAATCATCGACTCTATGGTCTGCCACAAGCTCACTAAAAGGAACATCCTAGAGGCATTCATTTGATAGTGGTCGCTGTCTTACTATAATAGAACATCTTGTCCTGTGGTGCTGCATCATTTTTCTGAAGCCACATTAAAGTTCAACAAATAAGAACAGATGAGAAGTCACCGCTCAGCCCAAAAAGGCGAAGCACCGATGGTAGGAGCAACACATCAGAGTTACGCATAAAGTAAGGCTGGCCGTTTCATAGGCACTATGCTTGCATGAGCAAACACAAACGCTCGATGACCGCAAATACTGGCTTTCAGAATGTCGACATGACAAACAACATTAACAGAGGTGAGGAAACGTTGTCACTCACTGCTTTGAGATGAGGGACACTAAAGACAACAACAGTTTTCCTTGTATTAGTAAATTACCAAAACCCTAAAAGTAAAATACCAAAAACCCCGTGCTTGCCGTGAGAAGCATCTTGGTAAGAAAGAAAATGCATGATAATAAAATGCAGGTGGTGACACCACTTCGAAGTTTTTGCATCAGTCACCATGCTTTCATCGATTTCAATGACATCTACAAAGGCCTATGCAGTTCCTAAATGGCAAATATTAAGTGCATCATCTTCTGAGGCCAGAAACATGACAAATTTTAGAAAAATTTGTTGAGCCAATGTGGACAAATAACACAAGAGGAGAAAAAAAAGCCCTTTGAAATTTGTGTCATCACCATCAGCCACAAGAAACTTATATATAAGTTCTGACGCTAATCTTCTCATTCAATAATAAATGAATGGTGGTGAAATTAATTATAATGTTTTTAGAGCACAATTCATCACTCTAAACTAACTTATTTTTTCACTTTACGGTTCCTTTATGATACAACAGAGGTCCAGGTGAGTTGGCTGAGCGAGCACACACTACATGAGTAGCAATCTTGGCTAGCTTAGTCTTTGCAAATGACGTATTACGGTACATATGACTGGTTGTTTTTTAACACTCCAGAGCGCTTCGGCGACACACATCACGTGTGGCTGATCAATATTGAGCACTCCGACTATGTGAAGGTGGTTCTTTCAGAGCACCTTACTCCAGCTCAGAGCGATCTGAAACACTGACCTTGAAGCACGACCTAGATCTGATCACATGACTCCCGCGCCTAGCCTGTTTGCAACAGAAGAAGCCGGGACGTGTTTCCTCTTCTGGCCTCTGATTGCTCTGGAAAGTGGCCGCACGTTCGGTCTGACACGCACTGCCTGGCTCGGATCAAGAGAGAGCATCGCATTGTTGTAATACGAGTGAGAGCTTGGTGGCGCCCAGTCAAATTACCGTTTTGCCCTCTTTTAGTGAAAATTACTTAGTAAATGAAATGCAGTAAATTCATGCTTCCTCTGCAACCTTCTTCTATGTCGTGTGCCTACACTCTCCTCCTCTAAGCAGGACAGACTGTTGGGCTGATTGGCTATCCACGAACACTGAAAGCCGAAGTGCTAAAACTGACTGGCACAAAAGAAAGAGCGGACACAACACAGGCGCTACCTCTGTGTCCGCTCTTCCTTTGGTGCTTAACAGTTTTAGCCCTTCTTTCAGTAGCCTCCTCTCAGTTTGGCATAGCTGCACTCATAGCCTTGATTCATTCCGACGACGCACTTCCATATATTCCCGTTCCCTCACTCCACCTTACCCCACTCAGATGCATGATGGCAGCATGCTCTCTTGCATTGCTGCTAATTAAGATCCCACAGTGTAATGAGGGCTGTGCATGCTAACATCTTTCCCCATTGAACGATTCGAACCACCACACCAATGTCGAGATTTTTTTTTTTTTTTTTGCAGAGTGTTCATAGTTATTTTCTGGAAAAACTAAGTGCAAAACCAACACATGCATAAGCAGAGAGACACAGGAAAAGCTATGCACCATTTTGCTCAGCATCAAGCTTTATTAAACTATGGCTGGTATTTACTGCAGGCATGGACCACATGAATGCATAGTTTACTGATTTTACCAATTTAGCTCTTAATTTTCATATAATGAACAGCACCAGCTGGTGCCTTGATTGGTGGAATTATCGCACACTGTTTAAAGTCAGTTCATGTGAATGAACTCATCAAAAGATTTGGAGTCTACAATAGGGGTATGGTTGCACATAAGTACAAATGCATTTGTTTTACAGAGTTTATCACACATGAAATATTCTACAAGTCAATGAAGAACACTGTAAATAAGTACTAAAGAAAAGTAATAGAAATATGCCATTATGTATTACTGAATTCATAAGAATGCTCTTTTGACAATAACAGAGCTACGTTGTCACTACTAAACTCACCACTGCACAGTTATGTATTAAGTGTTCAAGAACTTTGTTGTCATTAATTCTATCAGCACAGGGTAATTCTTACAAGAGGAAGTTAAAGAGAAAGCATGATTTTTAATTTTGCGCCATACCTTCAGAATATGTGATTTCACGAACCTTGAAGTCTTTTAGCTTATTTTGGTCATAGTAGCCTAATGAAATCTTGATTGATTAATGTGTGGGGTTTAACGTCCCAAAACCACTATATGATTATGAGAAACGCCGTAGTGGAGGGCTCCGGAAATTTCAACCACCTGGGGTTCTTTAACGTGCACCCAAATCTGAGCACACGGGCCTACAACACTCCCGCCTCCAACGGAAATGCAGCCGCCGCAGCCGGGATATGAAGCCTAATGAAATTTTAATACAGTGTGAAAAATTCTTACCAATAAACGCTAATGCAGGCCCTAGCAGCTTTGTTCAAAATCCTTGACATCATGGTGAGCGGTTGCAACACATTCAAAGTGGTGTTGCCACTTGTATTTTCTTCCCACGTGTTTTATCACTTATCAAATGTCGTCTCACGGTGAAGCTTTCGGGTATTGTGAAACGGTAATTCACTTATACAAGAACAATTGGTTTTCTCTTCAGAGTCTCTTATATTACTCTACAAAACTCAGGGCAGTGTGGCCATGCCACACTGCCCTGAAGCAATCAGTCTAATGGACCTTCACCAAATAGCGAACACATCTGAATAGTCACTGTTCTTTATGCTGACAACGCATGTGGTTCAGGACATGCTGTTTTCGCCTGAATGCCTGCAAGCATAAAGGGCATTTATGTGGTCGCTCGCCCGTGTGGGTGAGCAGGTGATTATCCAACGTGGATTTTACCGAAAAGCCTTGGGCACACAGGTGGCATTTGTACGGTTTTTCCCCTGTGTGGGTGCGCAGGTGAACTCCCAGTGTGTAACTTTTTTTGAAGCCGTGGTGGCATATGCAGCACTTATACGGCCTCTCACCCGTGTGCGAGCGCAGGTGGGCGTCCAACGCGACTTTCTGTGTGAAGCCCTGCGGGCACAAATGGCATTTAAACGGTCGCTCGCTAGTGTGGACCCTCAGGTGCCTCGTCAGGTGAGAAATCTTATCTGTTTCGTAGCCGCAGGAGCAGCAGCGGTGGCGGCGTACTTGATGAGACTTCTCAGCTGCACAAAGAAAACACAGCGACCTAACTCAAGAATCGTTTTTCACTTTGATAAAAAATCATATTAAAGGGACATTAAAGAACAAAACACTTTTTCGCTTAATAGTAAAGCCCAATTTCACAATCCCGAAAACACCACTCTTACTGTGACACATTTGATAAGTGAGATAACGCACGAAAAGAACCTGCAGTTGGAGACAGCATCTCGAAATTCCTGCACCAAACACTGTGACGCCATCAATTTTTGAAGGCGTCTACTGGGTACTGTGTAGCTTCTAAGTGATAAAAATGAGGTACTTTGTAGTCTGTGGGTACCATAGACTTAACATACAAAGTCTCCGAAAACTTTATCGAGCCAATGTCGCTAAAGTACGAAAAGTACATTATGAAATTTTATACGCCCAACGAGGAGATTACAGTGTGAAATTTGAAAATAAAACTTAAGCCTTGATTTCCTTTGCTAATAATGAACTTATGACAGTGAAACTTGCTACATTAGAGTTCTCAGAGTGGAGTTTATAAATCTGAAACAACTCGCTGTTTTCCTTTAGTGCCCCTTTAAATTCTCCATGGCAATACCGCGTTAAGGTTATGAGTCGCACCGTAGTGGCAAGATTTGGGTTAATCTTGAACTACGTACACACTATGTTCTCAATAAACGGAACCTGAAGGGACTAGCAAAATGTTTAACAAGAGTTCCGTTTACTGAGAGATGAACAAGATGAAAATGAAAGTAATGTACAACAACAATCGGAAGAGAGCAGCACTTCTAGGTAATAGTGCACTTAGGTTATGTTTAGGATAGTAACGGCAAACCTGTAACTTTACAATGCCTAGTATTTACATTAGCTGAGAAATAGTACTCTGGGTTCTAGTGAATACCAGCTAACATGACTGTCCTTCACAAATAACGGGCAAAGGTGCCGTGGTTTTGTGGGTTAATTGCCATAACTTTACTAGGTTGTAACGAGGTATGGTGTTTTTTTAAAAATGTACATGGTCGTCCACGTATGAGGTGAGCGCTTAATTAGTATACAAGACCTCATAGAACGCAATGTTTAGTATGTAATTCCAAGAATTATTACTGTATTTATCGACACCCGGAGAAGATGTCACACACTTCATGAAGTAGAATGAACATTCCAGTTTCACCAGCTTAATTACTAATGAGGTGTTGACGTGGGCGACTCTGCAAATAAGCAAGACTGCACAGGTGGGTCTGTGTTTTACCTTTACAGGTCCAACGCAGCCCCTGTGCCTAAAGTTATAAAATGCCAAAGATATTAAGTGATACTACAGTTGACTGAACGTAATGGCAATTTCAGAAACAGGTTGTTATATTCGCTTGGTATACACATATGCGACTCAGAATCGAAAGGCAAGCTATTTGGCACTGGTTTGCACTTACCTATCAAAACCGTTATCACAACAGCGACAGCAAGGAACACAAACGAGTGCTTGGTCCTCTAGCAATCACACACATGTGGTTGCTCAAGGACGAACTTACCGAAACACACTGTTACTCAACAAATTGAAGGTACCGTATTGCCCTCCACAGCATTGCTACAATGTCTCAATATTTTTTTTAACATCCTTCAATACATATAAACATGCCTTGAGCAGCATATAATACATTAATGTACGGCACTCTGGACAACAATTTTAACAGCATTAAATGTGACCATGTCAAGAAAAGCATAAAATAGTATTTTTTTAGTTACAACAATTGGAAATAAAAGTTACGTCCGAGTAATTTTTTTCACTTATTCACTAGTATTAAATAATGCTTGCAATATATGAAACCTTCAAGAACGATCAAATTTATTTGGATGGTGAATCTAAACAACAGAGTAACTATAAAGAGGTTCCATAAAGTGAGCATTCTAAAACCTAGAGAGTACAAATACAAAAGAATACACACAAAAAGATGAAATATTCTGTATAAAGCAAAGCATGGAAGGCATCGTTTGCAAAGTGGCAAAGTCTTTTTGAAGTAAAACTGTTAACAAGAAGCAACATGAGATATTCATTGAAAAGCAGAATTTGGCTGTTCATGATATAATCTCATCCAACAATGTCTTCAGCGTCGTTCAGCATTGGTGAAATGAACCTAAAGAGAGAAGAGAAAAGATATTACCAACAACAAATAAAATCTAAATTATCCATCACGTAAATCTCTACCACACGGAAACCAGTAATATTGAGCTGGCTGTGCTACTTCAATCAACATTTAATCAGTTTATTGCATGTAAAATACATAGAATTGTTGGTTATTACTGTACAGGTAGGAACCCCAAAGCCCATTGAAGGGCAGTTGCAGGGGTCTGTTTTTAACAATAGCAGCTTGCTGAGGTACAGGGAAAATATTTAATAAATACAAGTATAAATGGAGTACAAGAAATACATACAATAGCAATTAATAAAAATACATATCAATACGACAAATCAGAATCATATTTATGAATTCAAGTATAACTGTTATAGTTTTGTAGATGATCGCGAACAGTTTATACAGATGAAATGATGTGGATGCTGTGATGGTATGAGGTAACGTGTTCCAGATTTGTGATGCAATATAACAAAATGAGTGTGGTCCGCAATTAGTCCTTATATGGGGTGTGCATAAGGGTGTAGTTAAGTTAGAGCGTAATAAATATGTGGTCGTTTGATATGTCAGTGCTACTGACGAGCACTGAACAACGTTATGCAGAAGTTGGTAGGCAAGTAATAATACACGATAGCTCACACAAACTGTGATGGGTTGTATGTTTAGTAGTCTATAAGCATATGAAGTTGAGTTTTGGTATGAAAAGAAGGGCACGTACTGCAATGTTCTGCGCTATGAGGGGTTTCAGTGTTGTTGGGTAGGTTAATCTACAAATTACGGCAGCATATGTGGTGTGAATGTATGAAAGAATGGTATAATGTCACCATTGTCTTTATTGGGAAAAGGTAGCATGCCTTGTATAATATTGGTATTTTTCTGTACATTTTAAGTGTCATCTCATGTGCATGAGTGTGCCACAAAAGCTTAATTAGTGTTTTATGGTGATTACTAGATTTACAAGTGTTTTCTCAATAAAAATCAGTAAAACATTGACCGGTGTATTACATTCACCCTAACATTGCATGTTTAACATATATTTTTCCTGTAACCAGATAATACAATTGACAATGTATTAATATCAATAATTATAGGGATTTAATGAAAGACACTGTAGTGAATAGCTCCACAAAATTTTGACCCCCTGGGGTTCTTTATCAAGCTGCTAAATTTAAGCGCATGGGCTTGAAAAGATTTTCGCCTCCATGAAAAATGCGGCGACCACCGCCGGGATTTGATGCTACGACCTGCAAGTCAGAAGCCGAGTGCCTTAGCCAACAGACCTCCATGGCAGGGTAATCGACAGTGTGAAACTACATGTTACGATGCTGGTGTGGCATTCCTCATGTACATTTGTTTAGTTGGAGTGACCTCACTTTCACGAATTTAGCTTTGTCATCGTTCATGCACAAGATCTCTTAACATTACAAAATGCATAGAGATATCATGTAAGATGAAAAAAAAAAATACATGGCTTAGTTTCATACTGCTGTCCCTGCATATGCTTTCAGAGAAAGCCGAGTACTGCCATGCACCATGCCGTACTAGAAAGCCAACATGTATGATTGCGATGCTGACTTGTTTGCTGTAGTGCTTTTAAAACAGCAGTCAGTTGTACTTTGATTATGCTGGAACCTAGAGTGACCCATGAAACGAGCTATTGCATTTTAGGCTATCCAGACTTTGACAACCTATGACTGTCTCTCCTCGTGGTACCACGCATGCGGGGCTACATGTTTTCACTGGGCACAAAGCAGTCCAATAGTCTTAGCTTTCCCACTGACAGTTTACACTGTCACAACATGTTAGTCTGTAATCATTATTTAATGGCAAAGTATGCCATTACATGATCAAGATAGCAAAATACAGCCAAGAAAACTTAATGGCTGTCTGTGTGCTGTACGATCCATCCTGCAGTTCTTGAATGCAATTGGTTAAAATGATTGCCAGTAGCAGCACTCACAGTCCGTGGGAATTGCATGCACTCATGCTTTTTCTCCCTTTTTTTTTACCCCATCAATATTATTCCTGATTGTGTGCATGGATGCTTGCCTTATTATTGATACAACATCAATTTCTAGTGTTGCTTAGTTATGGTTAACATTCACTTTGGTGCACATTCCTGCAACAGCCAAAGGTAACTTGGAAATAATGTTAAAGCTATATTTTTGCAGTGGTGCTTGGATGTCACTATAGTTCTTATAGCCTGTTTGAATGATGACATAAGTGCTTCATACCTCAGCAATTATTTGCAAAGCTAAATGAATGTTCCTACATCATCCACATTTCAAGCAAATTGTAAAATATGCCAGCATTCAGCCACATTCACATCTTGGCATTGGTGTGGTCTCCTATGTGTAAGCATGATGAGGCTAAGGGCTTTACAGTTTTTTAAAGCATTCTGGCCACTCAGCAATAGGCACTTCAACTCTGTCACATCTACAGATCACAGTGAGAGACAGCGAGACGTAGGCAATGGCAGAGGAGAAAATGAAATATTGGTTGGACTTTAACTTATTGAAATTTACACGACAAATAATGATGTTTTAAATGCTCGCAAGCCCATTAAAGCTACGACAAGGACTCAGCTTTTCCGAAATTTCCATAAAACCGGGATTACCTAAACGCTGTGCAGCGTGCAAGACAGCTTCTTCTGAGTGGATTCTCGCTACAGCATAAATTTTTATAAAAAATGCAAACAGTGCGCTCTTTATAAGCCCAACTTTTATCGCAGAGCAATAAGAAGAACCCCATCTTCATGTCTCGTACGCAATTAATCCACCTTAGTGCTTGCAATTTGCTGTTCACAAAATAACCTTGAAGAGCAGCTGCAGCTTAATTCACTATAGTTCTGATGACAGCTTCCTAATGGCATCTGAGGAAGTTAGGAGGTTTTTTTGGCATATAACAACACAACTATGAAGGAACAGCACACAAATACCATAAGAACTTTTCAAATGTACAAGGTTACAGAATCAAATCTTCACTTCTTGAAAAGAAAACATTTTGGCACAGTGTTCCAAAATAAGCACACATGCCCCGAACACAGAGAAAAAACAAAAAAACACATTCATAATTGCTTCAGAAACGAAATGTGTCAAATGTACATAACTGATTTATAAGACACCCTATATACAATTTAGGAAATAAAAATGAAGTAAAATGCTGTTCTACGCAAGGGTTAGTAACTGATCCTGATTAGACTTGACAAAGATATTTAGTTCTGCAGCCTGCAATGTTCTATTTCTATACAAAAATGCTGAACGAAAGTTGGAGGCCAGCACTGTCTCTTGGAAGAAAAGAGAAAAAGGGACCCGCCAATGGAAGTCAAATGGAATAGCAAATGGAAGTCCACCCGTTGGCAAGAACAAACACCATGTGTGTCGGGCATACACACCCGACACACAATTTCCTACTCACAAAGGCCCATCAACACATGAAAAAATTCCAAGAGGCGCTAACGCATCTCTGTGACTAGCTTCATTAACTCGAAAGCACTTGGCTATATTATATTCACTTCAAAGTTTTCTATGGGTATGATCCAAGCTACAATTGTGTTGAAAACCTCAGAAAAGCAGAAAACATAACAACAAGGTTACTAAAGAAGGGAAAGTCTTGTTCCCCTTTTTTCTGATCAACATATTAAAAAATGCACCACAACCTCATGCACAGTTTCATTGGTGACAAATTGATGTACAGTAGACTAGGTAAATGAAATTGCTTCTTAAATGGGAACAAGTGCCTCTGACAAAACTGGTTTCATTTCTGCACCTTTGTTCATGTTCAAGTAAATAAAACTTACGTTAAATAAGACATTTTCCTAGCCCCTTCAGTGTCATTTTAATGAGAGTCTACTGTATTGCCACACATGAGTACCGTCAAAATATGTCAACAATGAAAGATGCTGAAGAGTGGGGTCTCTAATTCTCACAACCTGAGCCCTAGCTTTATTGACTTGTTTTTATTGAGTTATTGCGATGAGGTAGTTGTGTTAAAAGGGTATTGACATAGAATTTTGCAGCCAAGATAGCCCATGAAACTGATTTCTGTGAATATGTGAAAATCATCTACAAAATATCAATAGCAAATATAGCTTGAAAGGTATTGCACAGCAATATTAAAGCTTGAATTTTGGAGGTATTGACACCATCAAAAGAGACACCACCTGTCAATAAAACGAGTTATGATGACGTCATAGCCTCAATTTTTTTTCTGTCACGTTTGTTCCGGCAGTAGATACTTCTCAGTATCTGCTCGCTAGAGCGGGGTGCACGCATTGCAAGTTTTGTTTGGCGACACTGCTGTCCTATTTTCTATTCAAGAGGACTTCTTGATGCAGACCATTCCAAAGGGCGGCACAGTTTTATGTGCCGACGCGGTCGAGAGCTACACACGTACGCTAGGTGGCGATAGTTGCACCCGACATCTTGACGTTTTTCCAGCTCTATCAAACCGACACTGAAATTGGTCGGTAATGAGAAGAGTGAAAGTAAACTACTACAAAAACTAGTACAAAGTTCAGTACTCCCGGCTTCAGCCCAATAATACTCTTGACATTAAGGCCTGCAGCCTACTTCACATGTCAAATCCAAGTGTGAGCGACTAGTTGGTGACGTTTTAAACACATGTTTTCAAGTAGTGAGGTAGTTTCCATACGTTTCTGCTGGGTCCCAAGCATAGGTTGACAAACTGACTTGACAGTCGACTTACTAGAACTCAAATCGCGTCACGAGTCTGAGTGAGTCGAAGTGAGCAATATTTTGGCGAGATTGAGTTCCAGCGAGTCCGGTTGAAAATTTTTGTGAGTGTGAGTCCGAACGAGTTAGTCTCAAGAATATTTCGGCGAGCCTGAGTGAGTCCAAAGTGCAAGGAATATTTCTGGAACTAGTTCTACTTTTCTTTTTTTGCCAACCTATAGCCGCAAGCCATGTTGGGCTACTTGGCAACGAAAAAGCAGATGCACGTAAAATCTATGTGTGGGCCATTAGTTGGCGACATTCTAAACCATGTTTTTAACTAGAAAGGTAGTTTCTGTCAGTTTCTTCAGAGTTCCAAGCCATGTTCGGATAGCTGGTAACTAAAATTAAGAATAATTAACCTCTTTAGCAGCACACAAAAACGCTTACACAAATGAAAATTTCCCTGAAAGACAGCCAGAGTGCAATTCGTCTAAGACTGTTTAGCAAAATGGCAAACGGAAATCCACCCGTTGGCAAGAACACCAACTCCACAATGGGCATACACACCCAACACACAACTTTCTACTCACAAATAAAGGCCCATCAACACATGAAAAAATCCCAAGAGGTGCTAACACTTATCCACAACGTTAATGTATGCCCAGATATTGCATCGAAGAGATAAAAACAGTTAAGAAAGATCATACAAACACCTTTACACGAGGCTTGTTAAATAAGCTTAAAAACTGCATCATTTCACTTTTCATAACCTAGCAAACAGGTCGTGAGTATCAGCATATCGTCGTGATATCAGCAGGCACACATTATCAAAAGGCAGATTTTTTTCGCTTCTGGGCGAAGACCTGAACTGTGCCGCAAGGAAAGCAGAAGCCAACGCTGCTTTTTTGCTCGCAAAGACGCCAGCGACACCGGAATTTCTGCGAAACGAGCTTTCGTTGCACTTGTGACGCCGTGTACCGCGAAGGCCACCGCAACGTCTAGCAAACTACTTTAGGGGTGACCACTCAACTAAGATTATGCTGTAGATTTACAAGAAGGTTTACCGCATCATTTCTAAGCCAATATGCGACACGGCCACAAACGTTTATAGATACTATAAACGTCGGTGAGAGCCCACAACATGCGCACATGTTTCAGCATCAGCGAGCAAAGGGAGAGACATGTCCATAAAGCCAATGGCACGGAGGAAGGAAAGGTAGGAACGGCCCTGACTAGAGTGTACTAAAATAAGTTTTAGTACACTCTAGCCCTGACGTCACTCGTTGTGAAGCCGCGGTAAAGCCGGAAGTCGGCCATATTTACTGGGCGAATTCTCCTCTTTTCTTTACATCCGAATGTAAAGCAGAAAGCACGACTCTCTTCGTCTCGGAAAGCACGTGAGCTGTGCAGCGCGCGTGTCGTGACGATCCCAAACTAATGGAACGGGACTCAACACTGGGCCAGCGCGACACCTTCGGCGAAATCATTTCGTCCAAGTATTAACAGCGAGTAACAGCTTACCGACAACGAAGCAAGTACAAGAGAACGCACGCTAGATGCACTGACAACGGCGAGTGTTTTCACGTCATTAATTCAGCAACTGCACAGACAACACGATCGGTCGTGCGCCTTCAACGGTTGCATTCCGCCACGCGGCCGATGCAGCGTCCGGTCACTGTGTCCGTGTTCCGCGTGAAACTCACCGGCGTCAGCATTCTGCGACCGTGGTGACTTTGAGCACGGTGCAAGTGACAGTCGAACGCGGTTGCTGTTACGTTGAGATTACATGCAATGCTGGGGGAGAGTATACGAAGCGGAAAAGAAAAGGTGTTTCAATAGGCACATGCAAGTTGTTACTGTACACACACAACACGAAACTAGTTTGTGCACCCGCCGCCATTGTGCCCAGTAAACATCATCAACGCCGCCATTGTGCCCAGTAAACATGCCACCATGATGTCATTTTCTCCACACTATTCACGAAGCGCCGGTTCCAGTACACTCTAGCGCCGGCTGGGCACGTTTTCCTCCCACGGAGGAAGGAAAGGTGCTTTCCTCCATTCTTCGTTTACCTTTCCTTCCTCCGTGGCCACACCACAGAACACATGTGACCTGCCACACCGTGTCCATGCAGCTCCTCCTAGTTTTAGGTGGCTTTAATCGGTGGTACACCACAGAACACCTACGCAACCGTTGGCCGTCGCCACGGGCCCACAGAACACCTACACGGGCCGTCGCGAACTTTGAAATGAGGATAATGATGGCAATAGGCTGCTGCTCACCTAGAGCCAGCTGGAGCAAAAACAATTATAAAAAACTGATAACGCAGCACTTGTTTGAGAAAACTATTTTCTAAAAAAACAAGTTGTTTTTTATGTGTAGCAGTACGCAAAGATGTAGTATTTGATCATTTTGAAATTGAAACTTGGCCCCGACGAGGGCCCCCCTATAAGTGCAATAGCGTGAGTGCCAAGAGAGGTTAGTAGATCCACTCTAGGTGTTTGAAGCAGAAACGCGCCGCGGTTGATTTTTTCGCTCCCTACAGGTGATTACTTGAACTTGAGAGTTTCCGGGTGCACAGTTACAGTAACCGTACACTGTAGTCTGTATCCGTGGCCAATGGAAATAAAAATCGGACGCGATAATGGCGCCGTCTGCATTCCGGTGAGAGTTGTACAAAGATTGAAAAACTACTATTATACTGACAACTGAAAAAGTTTTTATTATATTCTGCACCCAGCGAAGTAACAACTGAGACGCTGCCCTGCCGCGGTGGTCTAGTGGTTAAGGTACTCGGCTGCTGACCCGGGCCGCAGCTCGAGGGATCAGATCCCGGCTACAGTGTACTAGAAGGGGGCAGTGGAGTGAACGAGGCGGCCACGCCGCATCTTGGCTGATTCTCCGGCGGGTGACAGTAGCGGCGGCGCTGTTGTCCCATGGTACTGAAGATCTCAAACGTCTGCGTTGGGAGCGCGCGCGCCGTAGCCTGTGAAAGCGTGTAATTGCTCGTATTTAGCGCGTTTAATGCATTTGTGAGCCTTTGTAAGTGGAGTCGCCTGCTACGCGCCATGGTGCACAAGTGAATATGCAGGCGCGCTGAAATTGCGTCGATACATTCACTGTTTCAAGAACCTGCCGACGCAAAAAAAAAAAAAAAAAAAAGTCAATCGGGATTTGCACGGATCCGTCTAGCTTCTCACTCAAGCAGCGCTTTTAGCTGCGTTACACCATAAGTGGCTACTGGCAAACTACAAAGAGAGGAGAAATATCAAAACTGTGATTTAATCGTACGCTCGTTTGCTCGGCAGTCTCTACGATATGCGGAGCGCAGTGTTTCTCACATGAGCCTACATACACTCAATTCTTTCACGTGAAACCCGAGTATAAGTAACGTTGTTACAACATTTATATCGGTGATGACTCAGTTTTATCATGCCAGTTTTGCAGAAGATAATAATTATTGTTTTCTGAAAGGCCTATTACATATTGAACATACTAAAAACAACACACAGACATTAAAGTACCACTTGTATACATAGCCCGTATTTTAATCTGCGTAAATTCATTGTAACCAGTTCTGATTTTGTATCAATAGCTTCAATTGTGCTACTCTCCAAATTATATATTGTCATAACGCCATTGCAAGCCAGCAAATTTATGACGATGTTTTGTATTATAAGTGTAATTCTATTATTACGTGCCATTTCATTCACACGTCACCGCTCCGTTAACAATATCCATGCAATGCCCCTTAGCACAGCTACTATATTTAGGCGGTGCATTTCTCGTCCGACTATGTTAAACTTGAACTAGTTTCAGGACGTCATATTGTCGGAAAGGCGAAATGTACAGTGCGCATTTGTACAGAGACACGCTCTATTCAGCTTCGCCAACTGTAAACCTTCGGCGCAAAGCTAGCACCCAGAATGTGTGTGTGTGTGTGTTTTGAGGGGGCGGGGTGCAGCAGAACGACTAACTTTGTCAATTGGTGGTCGCTGTGAAGGCGTATAAATATTTTAGTAAACCCTAAAAAGTTAAATTACGAAAACACTTTGTGGTGTTGGGAGCAGATCCCTTCCTCTCTCCTCTTTACTAACGGCCTCCTGGTTCTACGTGCGCTTGAAATGCAGGTTTTTTTTTTAATCTCACAGCTTTGTGAGCACAGCTAACTTCCAATCATTCGGCTCAGTTATTCTGTATATTGTATACGCCCAACCAACGCAGAAAGAGTTAAGACAGAAGAAATCAGTATAAGACACGCCCTTTCTGAATTATTTTCGATCTCTCACAAAGGCTTTTATGAAAAGATTGTCGTGTCATACCTCAAAGGCTATGATATCATGTGCTAGACATGAATAATGGGCAGGTATGAAGAAATAGGCATCAAGAAAGCACGACGGAGGAGCCGTAGCGCATAGCAGTTCCTGCACGCGGCGTGCGGCTCTTATAGTAATATTCAACTGCAGCGCCGCCGCTACGGGCAATGCAGAAGGGATCAGGCGGCGAGGCGCGGTCACGCCACTGAACACTTCTCGTACACTCTATCCGGGCTGCGGCGGCTGCCTTTTCGATGGAGGCGAAAATGCTGTAGGCCCGTGTGCTCAGAGTTGGATGCACGTTAAATAAATTCAGTTGGTCGAAATTTCCGGAGCCCTCCACTACGGCGTCTATCATAACCATATGGTGGTTTTGGGACGTTAAAACCCACATATAATCAATCAATGACTGCAATCGTTGCACAGTCTACGTTAGCGAAAAGAGCGCGCTTTTTAGACACAGCGAAGTAACAACTGAGACGCTTATTCGCGTTCATCTGTACTTGCGAGTAGATTTCGTGCGTCATTTGTGCGTTAGAAACGCGGGGCACGTTTCGATCTGCTCGCCCTTCTGCGCGTGGATTTGCAATTTGTTGCTATCGCGTTCATTGCTCCGCCTTTGCGGCAAAGCTGTGATTTTTTTAATGCGAAGCATTTCTTGGCGAACTTCGACAACTTTAAGCCTATCTATCTATCTATCTATCTATCTATCTATCTATCTATCTATCTATCTATCTATCTATCTATCTATCTATCTATCTATCTATCTATCTATCTATCTATCTATCTATCTATCTATCTATCTATCATCTATCTATCATCTATCTATCATCTATCTATCATCTATCTATCTATCTATCTATCTATCTATCTATCTATCTATCTATCTATCATCTATCTATCATCTATCTATCAATCAATCAATCAATCAATCAATCAATCAATCAATCAATCAATCAATCAATCAATCAATCAATCAATCAATCAATCTATCTATCTATCTATCTATCTATCTATCTATCTATCTATCTATCTATCTATCTATCTATCTATCTATCTATCTATCTATCTATCTATCTATCTATCTATCTATCTATCTATCTAGCCGCCTGCTACTTTTAGCTCTCCTGGCCGTTTCAATAATGGTATCGATACCAAACTTGGTATGGCATAACATGACTGCATGAAGAACATATCTGACAAGTCATAACATTAAGATCATGACACGTACGTCATTAATGTGATGATTTACATTTCATGGTCCTGCAGCTCTTGCAGTGGCTTAGTTCACATGGCATGTTGCAAAACTGGTACGGTATGACATGATTGCATGGCCAACAAAAGCGACAAACCCTAACATGAAAATCATGACATGCGTGTCATGTAACTACATGACTACATGCCACGCTCATGATGCACTCGCAGCCGTTTCGATGGCGTCACATGTACCAAGTTCGGTTTTACGTGACGTCAATAGATGGAGGTATGTGACTGGTGCAAACATGATAATCATAAGATGAGTGTCATGTGAGAACATGACTACACGCCACAGTTCAGGCGCCAATACATTTAGACGTGACGCGGTTTGCGTGCTCGCCGGCGTTCATTTCGTCGCGTCACGCCAGCGTTGCCACGCCAGGCACCGATCCTGCCTTATATTCGCAGGTGCGTGCCGTGCTGCGATGCTTTGCCGCATGCTCGTTTCAGCACGTCTGGCGTCCCTCCGTCACGAAAAGAGGGAGAAGCAGTGTTGCCTGGGTAACGCATCGGCGCGAAATGCAGCATGTCGCATTTCGCGCCATTCGCCGTCGAGCCGCCGCGCCGACGGACGCTGGTCGCGCCTGGCGTCAGATTATAAAAGTGCTCGCGTTTTGCTAACGAAGCATCGCTGTACCCAGTGTGCGCGCGTGTCAACGCTCCATTACTCTCGCGGCCGTTTTGCTAGCTCCACACAAACCAACTTTGGTGTTACGTGGCGTCAATGAATGATGACTGGTGCAAACATGATAATCCTGACGCGCGTGTCATGCAAGAACATCACAACGTATACCACGCTCATAGCGTGCTCGCGGCCGTTTCGCCAGCTCCACATATACCAAATTTGGCATCTCGTGATGTGAATAGATGACGAAGGTAAACGACACATTCAAACATGATAGTCGTGACACGGAATTCATGTACGGCATCATTTACCTCCACGTCGTAACGTTGTGCTGATTTTAAAGCGTCACATCAACCTTTCTCATTCGTGTTTCGCATATCATCGATTCCCACTGTAGGTGGGATCCACCATTTTTTTTTTTTTTGGTGTCCTACATCAGCGTGCATAAAGAATGAATCCAGTCGCGCTACAGCAGTGCATAGTAGACGGAACACAAGCTCTACACTTGAAATAAAAATACAAGAAACGCGATACAGTGCGAAAGTGCAAACAGTCGCCAAGCGCGAACATCCCTTTTACTGGTAGATTGCGATTCCATAACAGGTAATATTAACGTTCGGCGAGCTTCGTGCATCCATAGAGTTTCATAATATACACTAGAGGGAACTCTGGCGCTAGTGTCTATGGGAGCTGCAACGCACGGCTCTTCAGAGAGCATGGGAATGATGGATAGTACACACATTTGTCTAATCTACGTACTTCTGGCCTGCTTTTGGCTCCGTGTGTGTTCGTGTGGCTCGGAGTTGTTTTCTCAAAAAAAAAAAAAAAAAAACAGCAAATGTTCAGCAGTTACGTTTCACCACCTTATTCTTTTAGATTTACCTTTCCAAATCAGGTCACGAAGTTCAAAATGGTTGACTCTTTCTTTCAAAACAAAACCGGAAGTTACAATTCGCCGCCTGCAAGTACGAAGACTAGGCAAACGTGTGTACTACTATACCCATATTCTAGTACACTATAGTACTACCCATCATTCCCATGGTCGCTGAATGATCGCAGCGACAGAGTCCCCTCTAGTTAATTTTAGGAAACTCTATGCGTGTATCCATTCAGCAATGGACGAGTAGGCAGCAGCCAACGCATCTTATTCACCGTCAGTAGGCTCACACCACTCAGGTTGCGTACGGCACTGGATGGATGGATGGATGAATATGGCTGTACCCTTTAGATTGGGCGGTAACTAGCGCCACCAAGCCGTAATACCTAATGAACCAAAAACTATATTTTTTCTCTTTAAAAAGTGAGTTTGAGGATTCGCACTTTGCAGTGAAGAGTTTAATTTTCACTCGTGCCTTGACTTTAGCCACCAATCAGATAACCTCCTTCTAGTTAAGTCTACCCGCTTAAAGTTTATTTTGCCCTCCTGGTCCCTAAACCCCAGTGCTTTGAAAAACTCTGCGCCATCATCCTGAACTATAGGGTGAAGCCCTTTACAGAACATTATTAAGTGTTCGGCAGTTTCTTCTTCCTCTCCACACGCACTGCATACATTGTCTACCCCTTCGTATTTGGCCCGATATGTCTTGGTTCGCAGTACTCCCGTCCTGGCCTCAAACAGTAGAGAACTACCCCGAGTATTATCATAGATCCTTTCCTTGGCAATTTCCTGCTTAAAGGTTCGATAGGTCTCTAGTGCGGACTTCTTAATCATGCCCATTCTCCACATGTCAGTCTCCGTTTCCTTCACTTTCTTCTTAACCGATAGTTCTTTTTCGTTTGGCCACCTGCTGTTTTCTAAGTATTTACCAGTCAACTTCCTGGTTCACTTCCTGCATTTTGTATCGACATTCTTCATGTACAAGTAGCTGAAAACCTTCCTAGCCCAACGCTCTTCCCCCATTTCTCTCAATCGTTTCTCAAATTTTATCTTGCTGCTAGTTTCCGTGCCCTCAAATGATGTCCATCCCATATCACCTTGTACTCCCTGATTTGGTGTATTCCCGTGAGCTCCTAAAGCAAGCCTACCTATTCCACGTTGCTTAATTTCTAATCTTGCTTGAACTTCTGATCTCATGCACAAGACTGCATTGGCGTACGTCAGCCCAGGAACCATGACCCCTTTCCATATTCCTCTCACAACATCATACCTATTGTAATTCCACAGTGCCCTATTTTTCATGACTGCTGCATTCCTGTTACCTTTAGTCGTCACGTATATTTCGTGTTCCCTCAGATACTCGGTCCCATTGCTTATCCATACGCCCAGATATTTGTATTTATCTGTTATCTCTAGCGTGACCTCCTGTATTCTAAACTCACTACCTTCGTTGTCATTGAAAATCATGACTGCTGATTTTTCCTTACTGAATCTAAAATCTAACCTATCTCCCTCATTACCGCAGATGTCCATCAATCTCTGCAAATCTTCCTTGTTGTTGGCCATTAGCACTATATTATCTGCGTACATTAATGCTGGTAGTGCCTGATCAATAAGTTTTCCTTGTTTGACTAAAGAGAGGTTGAAGCCCAGTTCACTTCCCTCTAATTTTGCCTCTAATCCTTGTAGGTACATCATGAATAATAAGGGTGACAAGGGGCACCCCTGCCTAAGCCCCCGTTTTACCTCTGCAGGCTTGGATACTTGTTTTTCCCACTTTATAACTACCTTGTTACCTTTATAGATACCATTTAGAAGATTAGTGACTACATGTTCCACGCCTAGTGTGTCCAGTATTCCCCACAATTCCTCTTGAACCACGCTATCGTACGCTCCCTTGATATCCAAAAATGCTAGCCACAGGGGCCTGTGTTCCTTTTCTGCTATTTCGATGCACTACGTCAGTGAGAACAGATTGTCTTCCAACCTCCTGTGTTTCCGAAACCCATTCTGCAGTTCCCCCAGCACCCCCTCATCCTCTATCCACGCCTGCAGTCTTTCCTTTATAATCTGCATCGCCAGCCTGTAGACCACTGATGTCACTGTTATAGGACGGTAGTTGTTTATGTCAGCTTTGTCCCCCTTTCCTTTATGGATCATGCTCATCCTGCTAAGTTTCCATCCATCGGGAACTTCACCATCGATTATTATTGTGCTCACTGCCTCTCTCAAAGCCTGCTTAGACTTCGGACCTAACCCACTGGCACACTAGCGCAGCGCATCGGTGGTATATAATGTAAACTAAACTATAGTGTACAAAAGTAGCACTAGATGGCTGCACTGTATCATTATGGCTATCCAGCAAGCGAGTCCAGTTGTAAAGTTAATGCACTCTGTATATTGGTTGCGACGATGGGGAAGAGTAATGACGCTTTCAACCGAAAGATTCGAAATCCTGGAGCGAGCACTTGGATTGCACCAAGCCAGATCTGTCAGTGAAACACGCGAATGCATTGCGGGAGGTCGTTCGGGAAGTTATTTACGTATGCGTCACTACACCAGTTCCAGAAATGATTCCTTTTCCCGCTCTGTACGTTTCCATGGCAACTTTGCCGCCACTGCAGAGCGCGCATTTCGACCAGGCTGTCGCGAGAGACAGGTGTACAATTTTATTGTGTTGGCACTGACATATACGGACGAGCAAATGGAAATCCCTCCGGCTGTGCGTCGTGCCACTACCCACCACGATCACTGCAGGGGTAGCGGCACAACACTTCAAATCCACTGATCAAGGTTTCCGCGGCTCTCATTGAGACCCTTAAGTCATAGAGAAATAAAGGTTAAGAGTGGACACTCCCGTAGACCCCAGCGGCCCAATCGACCCTAGCACACCTAGTGGTTGGTGAGAGCAAGTGGCGTGCGCTTCCTGTTTCGGTTTCACTGGCGCAAATTTTGAATTACTTTGCATAACCGACGTTTGGCTATGACGAAAGTTCATGATTTCAGACCACTATTCATCGCCCAAATGGATAGTTTTTGTAGGTCGTTTTGATTTAGCGATTCCCTGTTTTGTTTAGTGGTTCGTGCGAATCGGACGTGACGTAATTTTTATTTCGATTAAGTTATAATAAAAAGAGATGCAGGTAATGATAATTCACTACGGTTTTATTCATCGCGCTTGTGTTTTTCTTTTGGAACGAGTGATCAATGTATATATCAGTCAACGAGACAGAGTATCCGTAATGTTTTATTCAAAGGCGAGGTAGAGTCTGAGAATATAAAAAGCACAATATGACAAAGGTAGACAACAAATGCATCTCGCCTTACAAATAAATTGGAACAAATACAGAGAGAACACAGACAACGCACACATCGCTAGAGTTGCCAGAAGCCGAGAAGCTGGTGAAGTATGACACACCGGGCCAGTGGGTAAGTAAGGATCTATGGCAAAAACACAGCGCACAATGCTGATGAAGAAGGAAGAAGTGACATATACACAGCAATGAAGTCGCGAATCACGCCTGGGGTTAACCGAAATAATGCATATAAAAAAAGAGCACACAGAAACCACACGACACAATATAGCAGAAAGGCAAAGGCGCAGTGTGCTGGCTGTGCTTAAGAACAGCTAGTCCAAAATGAAAAAAGGAGACTTGATGCCTGCTTGTCCTCAGAAAGGTAGGGCTTTGCAGCTTGCTCACTACGTGAAAGACAAACTTTATGCTACAACACTGGCAGGTTTTGTGGCTTTTGTTATGCGTCGCCTTCATCAAAAACTTAAGATCCCAAGTGATTTGCGTGTGGGTGTTGCTGTGACGCTTGCAAGCTAAAATAAATTGTAGTCATCACTTATCCAGAATTGTGGACCTTAATTGGTGCTACGAGAGCGGTATTACAGGGCTAATAAATAGCAGAAGGAAACCACTTTGGCTCATTATTTTTCACAAAGGCTCTACATCGTACGTTATCACTCAAAAGCTATATAAAAATAAAATGGCAGCGTCCGCAGCCCCATCAAACGCTACAAGTTTGAGTATTCTTTTGAAAATTTTGATGGGCGAGATGAGGAGGTTGATGAGAAGCTAAAATACGAAAAGCGTGATAACGTGAACCGTGCCCACTTCATACTGTGTTCCTTACCCGCTCGAAGACATTTCAACAAGCGGTTTTGTTATCGATATATTACTTGAGCTGGAGAGATAAAGCATACACAGTGACCAAGCGAGCCACAGTAAAGTGTACAGTTCGCCCGCATTTGCTACAAAAATACAGACAGGATACCCAACATTCTTTTTAAGGTTATGCAAATCACTTCGAGCGAATACACAGTGTCCCTACTTCTCATAGCGGGTAACCTAAACAATGTATGCAACGAAGGAGTGGCTAGTCCAGTTGAGCTGAATATAAGCATATAAGACCATAATGAAGTCTGCTGTAATGAAGTAATAACATAACAAAGCTATTGCAGGATTCGGCTCAACTCGAATACTTTAGTGTAAACCCGCCGCTAATTGCTAACCTTTGAACTTGTCAAGCTGTATGCCTGAGATTGAAGACTGGAACCTAACCCTATCTAAGTTTCGGTTCACAAAACGCACATGCCAACATAAACGAACCCGGCAAAACATTTTCAGAAACTTCGCGCGACACCCAACAGAGCAGAAATGAAAATCGCCAACACTTGACAGATGGTGATACAAAATATCGCACACTTTCAGGTGATGTGCAGTGGCCTCAACTATGGCAAGAAAGTGAGATTCAAGTTGTTGTACGTATGCAAAAGCTGCTTCTGATGGCACAGTGAGATTCCCAAAAAGTTTGCTGGGGACGTGGTATGCTTTGAGCATTGTGAAATACTGGTGGGTACCCTTAAGCGTCTTACTGTCGTCAGTCAGTAACTGTGGGCAACTGCAACCGTCACATGCAATCCGAAGGAAGTGTTTGATGAGAAAACCAGCTACATAATATGCAGCGGAGTCATCGATAATATGGGAGTGAACGTTTGTCGCAAGTTCAGAGAGATCGTCTAGAGCGGGAAAGTCGTCAGGCTGTGGCTGTGCACACTCCTCATTATCCACAAGAGACGCACTGGTGAGGGAGAATGGCGAGAGCTGCTCCTGGAGGAGGTCACATTCATCATCCTCGACATTTCCGTATTCTGACAGCTTGAAGAGGTTTCTTATGCAGATGTGCTTCAGGCTACAAATAAATTGTGCTACATTGGGGTTGGTGTTGCAACCCTGTTTTTGCCTAATGTGGCCAAATATGTTCTCCAGAGGATCCTGTTGAAGCCTGCGTGTTAACAGGTATTCAAAATTGTAATTTTTGGAGAGGTCGTCCCATAGTTGACAAATTGCCTGAATTGTAATTTGCCAACCTACGATGGTTTGTGGTTGACGTCTGCCAACAAACTGCCATGATGCAATCCAGGAAAGCTGGCCTCGGAGGAAGTCAATCAGCTCTGAATCATTTTTCATGATTGCATGCCGCAGCTTTTGCGAAGTTATTTTTTTACTCGAGCTGTTCAAGGCATCGAAAATCCTGTCCATACGATCACAAAATTGAGCTGTAGTGATGGCCGAGGCAGGCAGCACCTTCGCATACACCAATGCCGTGATAGCAATCGAAACTGATGCACTGAGGACCTGAGTTGCTCTGCTGACCTTCATATTAGAAAAAGGTTTCTGATGAACGTGCCGTTCAGTCAACTTTGGAGCCAATCGCAACCGCAACTCATGTGAGGATTGGTAAAGGCTTACAATGTGCGACCAGTTAACGATGTCATCCCCAATGTATAACTTGTGTGCTTGGACATTATTGCGCGTTGTTTTAATTAAATGCGGAACATCAAAAATGTAAAATACCCGCTCACCATTAACTTCAAAAAAAGGCTTTGCTACAGTCACTCTTAGTTGGTTAGCGAGACTTACATTTGAACTGCCCTGGTCACAAATTACTGCTTTCACTGCAATATTAATGCTCCTAAGCTCCAAAATGAGTGACACCAGCAAGTTGCATAACAGATGATGGTGTTGATGTGTGCCCTATAGTAAAAACAACCGGTTGAACCCACTGTCTCGAAACGCCCACAAGAAGAAAAACCAGTGCTCGATCAGCGATGGTTGAAGTGCGATGAGTGCCATCATCTGTAAAACCCTGGACAACGTCTCTTGCAGCATCATAGTACAAATTCTTTTTGAGTGCTATTTCGTCGAAAACTAAAGCGCGCACTCGGTCCCGTTCATTCCAAGCTTGAGTATTCGTTGCAATGAAAGAAAGGATTCCTGGAATTATGCCTGGAGTCATCTTTACATTAGCTAGCCACCTCCTTAAGGAACGCCGGGAGGGCAAAGAAAAATATGGAGCCAGAAATCGGTATGCTCGCGGACCTCGGAAGTTTAAGTGAAGAGCAAATTTCTTGAACCACACGGAAAACCGCTTGCCCTTGCGTTCGGGCCTCAAGCGAACATGTGCAGAAAGAAGTTTAAAAACCTCCTCGGTGACGTGCG
The DNA here is from genome assembly GCF_043290135.1 of Rhipicephalus microplus. Lineage (NCBI taxonomy): Eukaryota > Metazoa > Arthropoda > Arachnida > Ixodida > Ixodidae > Rhipicephalus > Rhipicephalus microplus. Next base: position 198,067,395 of record NC_134705.1, on the reverse strand, counting down.
GTCGGATAACTTCAAGGGCCTTTGAAGTCGATGACGGTGCTTGGTGAGGCTGTCTCCGCAGTCTTTTGATAGTTTTCCGCTGTGCTGCTACTTTGGCTTGCAGATGTTTAATGGTTTGCTTGTACTTCATTGATGGAGACATTGTCGCTGGCACACAGGAACGCACTGCAATAAACAAAAAATGGATGTAAAAGCGAAGAACAACTAATCCCATACGAGCACTTTCCTCGCTCTTTCAGACCCAAGGTGCACAACTTTCTGTGGTGCAAAGTTTTCGATTCCACTACCTAAAAACAAACCATTCACAATGTTTACAATGCACAAAAAAATAAAAATCACTGAGAGCCCACCCTTACATTTTGTAAGTGCACACTTAGTGTCCTTTTGAGGATAGTTTCCTCAGAATGTCCTAAACATAAAATAGCACATTAAAAACAGCTGCAATAAAAGCATAGTCACCATTTTTTCTAGGGCACTCAGGCGTGGAGCTGTTGGCGGAGAAGTCTTCTGGAGCGTTTTGTGAAGCTTGTTCAGTGCCTCGGACAGTGCTGTCGGAACAATCTTGCGAGCGGCCTGCGGAAGTCTCTATATCAATCTACTCTGATGTTGAAGTGAACATACAACTTACCGGTCACACAAGTTCCTTTTGTGACAGCTGAATGACTGGTTAAGGTTTTCTCTGGCAAGACGAAGTCAGCGGAAATTCTTTCACCAGCTACAAGGGAGCTGCCACCTGCAGAGGTTTGGTCAACAGTCAATTTCGGTAAAAAAAAAAAGAAATCGCGACACTGAACGCACCCTGTTCATCGGGGCACCTCAATGTGTGGGAGCCGCTTTTTGAAGCCTCTACCGCAGGTCCTGAAGAAATGAAATTACGACAATGTATCAGTAAGAGGCTTAAAATAACACAAACTGAAGCTCATCCGCACCTTGCAGTGCAGCTTCTGCAGCCATGTCACAGTCACTACTTGAAGCGACGCTCAGAGAACCTGCATATAAGTGCAGTTGGTACAAGTTACAAAGCTTGTAGCATGGGGAAACTTAAACAGCTCTTTCAAATGCATAAATTGGTCGAACATGGAAGAAAAGAGAAGGCACCAACTATGAAACAAGTAATTTGTGATTTTTGGAATTATCAACAGTGGCAGCTTTCACTGATGAAAGGTATACGTACATGTGCACTCAGGCTTGAAGATAACGTGAAATAGCCCTTTAAAGTCTTTTAAAACAAGTTGCGCAGGTCAAGAGCATTAAAAAACGACAGAAATGTAAAGCTGCTGTTAGGAAGGTAATAGCCCACAATTCACAAAATTTAAGACTTTCCAAGTGTTACTTCTATAGTGAGGCTTCTCCATCGACTACAAAGATCTTCACGGTTAACTGTCGCCACTGATTCAATACAAGTGGCTGCTATTGCACATATTTGAGTTTCAGTCAATCACTTACATGGTGCAGCTGGTTGCACACTGGGAACAGCCATTCTTGTAAGCCTTGTGTGCCCAGGGTCCATGAAACTTTGAGCAGTAAAATGGTCGCTACAAACCCTGTACGTTGCGTACAATAGGCTGGCCGGCTTACTAAGGAGATCATCGCGTCCAGCATACTGCATCCATGCTTTCATCCTGCATTGGCAATGAACTATCAGCTGAAAGGGGAAGTGCTTGAATAGTGATTTTTTATTGTTACCCTCACTGAGCAAGTACGAACAGTAAGCCTAAAGACATGCAAACCATACAAAAGCTTCAACACACCTGCCGCCCCGTGGTATGCGGAAGAAACTCGTCCCAGGCTTTTTGTGGGTTCTGCCATTGTTGAAGCACCACGATACACAGCAGTAGCTGCCGTAGCTTGGACCGCCGGACGGCATGGCGTCAGCGCGGTCTGAAAATGTTAGTAAGTGGATGCTTCGCTGTCAAATTACGAAAAAGATATGTGCACGTCATAAGTGTACCAACAAACCCCTTTGAATGATTAGCTAATCGATGCACAATACGAAACCAGTGATACATCTCTGACCCATAAAACTCTGACTTGCAAAGATATACGTCAAGACCACGTACAAAGATCTTCAGAAGTTTCCAGGCCGCTATCCCTTGTAATGAAATGGTATCGCGGCCTGGGAACTTTAGAACACCTTCGTACGTACGCAGTATCAGCAGTACCTTGGGAAGAAAAATCGTAGTTGAAATTTATGCGGTAAAATTATATTGGAAACGTCAAAAAAATTTGTGAGCAGCTTGCACTAGTGGCACAAGGCTAGCGAAAAAACGAAGATGATGGCCACTTGGCTAGTCCAGATTTGCCTCCGGCACACCAAGAATTATTCGTGTTCCGAGCCTTCGGGAAACGCGTCGTGAAGCATGCGAGGCCCAGCGAATGCTTCTCAATATTTTGCACCGAGCCTATGACCTAGCTGCCCAGCTACGCTCAGCGCACAGACGCTCGCGTCCGTGGCAGACGCAGCACGCGTCGCCTCGGCTTGACGCCGTGCCGCCTTTGCTATACTGCATACGTTGCACAATGTTCCCGTCTAGCCGCCGCATAGAGCCACAAACTTTCTTTTTAGCGAACCTCCCAGTCCTTACAAGCTTCAGAAAAAGGTTACAACTGCGTGAATGAGACGCCACGTAAGAAACAAACTCGCACACTCGAAGCGCAACGTGTGTGTGTGCATCTTTCTATGTTCGTTGCATGGTGTCTTATTCGCGCAAGTGTAACCGTTTTCTGAAAAAATGACCCAACAAGACCAAGAACATGTCATTCAACAAGCTTCGCTTGAAAACGTGCCTCACCTGTTATCTCACGCACGAAAACGCCGACGTTGACGAAAGCTTCTCGCTGTCAGTCATGCATGGGCTTGTCGCTGGGTAGATGGTGTTTATGACAGTACGGCTGAAGAAGAATAATCGCGTAAGGTGTGTTTAATAAATTGTTTTTTATGTATAAATAACATACCAAATTTGGGCGTATAATTATTATTTTGTAAAAACAATTTTGTTGCATTGATTATAACTGTTTTTTTTGCGCTTGCGCCCTCTGACGTTTGGTGAGAGCACTAGTTCGTTACGTAGTCGTGACGCACTTCCTGAGGCCAGGTTTCGCGGAGTGTCCGCTCTTGTCTTCTTCTTTCTCTATGCTTAAGTCTCGACAGAACTTCATAGAAGCAAATAACAATAAAAAGATAAAATGAGATATCTGCGGAAGCAGTTCCTCCACAGCAGCGAACGCAGCAATTCTGCAAAGCTGAGCTTACGCACAATGACGGAAATGACGTGTGCTGCTCGTGGTATTTTTACCCGAATCCGCGACTTGGAGGAGCAGTGCAAGCAATCCACCTCGGAGCGAGTTGCTCTGAAACTGCCAGTGAAAAGCACGAACCCACTCCTATTCAAACAGAGAGAGAGAGAGAGAGAGAGAGAGAGAGAGAGAGAGAGAGAGAGAGAGATAAATAGAGAGGAAAGGCAGGGAGGTTAACCAAGCTTGGCTCGGTTGGCTACCCTACACTTGGGGTGGGGGAAAAGGAGAATAATAGAATGGAAAGAGATAGAAAAGAAGAGGAGTAAGAAAGAGAAGCATGAATACGCTCGAGACTACACAGCACGGTCTCGCACAGTTCTTTCACAAGCGGTCGTGAAGTCTGGTGGTCCTTAAAAAGTACAAAAGGGCTTTCGTGGCTTTGCGCGTATGGCAAGCCGTCGGCCAAGGTCCCAGAATATTCTCTTCTGTAAGCGGCCGTGAATCCAGCTGACAGAGCTTGGCTTCCATAATACGTCGTTTGGTCTGGTATGCTGGGCAATGACATAGAATGTGCTCAAGCGTTTCCTCGCAGGCGCAGATGTTGCATGCCGAAGTGCTCGCCATTCCAAGGAGACGAGAGTACGAATTCGTAAATGCCACGCCCAACCTCATGCGACACAGTAAAGTTTCAGCGCATCGCGGAGCCCGGATGGCAAACGATGTTGCAGGTTTGGGTCGATCGAATACAGGTGCGTGTTGGAGAAACCCTGCGTATTCCATTGTAGGAGAGATATACGGCGAGCAAGTGATTGTAGTAGCTTTGCAGCGTCCGTTCTCAAGAGTGGTATGGGCGTGCGCTGGTCTTGGTCATGAGCCGATCGAGTAGCTTCATCCGCGCGGTCATTGCCGACAATTCCGCAATGACTCGGCAACCACTGAAATACAATATCGTGACCTTCCTTGAGCGCTTCGTGGTAGTCGTGCCTTATCTGATATACTGATTGTTCGTGTAACCCGTGCTGCATAACAAACCGTAGTGACTGTAAGGCTGACCTGGAGTCGCAAAAGATGGCCCATTGGTTAGGTTACTGCCGATGCCGAAGAATGTATTTTACTGCACTTTGAAGTGCGGCGAGCTCTGCTGCTGTCGACGTCGTGGTGTGAGAAAACTTGTACTGAAGCAACACATTTTCAGATGGAACAACCACTGCTCCTGTAGAGCTGTTGGAATTAGTGGAGCCATCGGTGTAAAAATCTATGCGGTCGAAGTACCTTTCGTCCAACAGACGCAAAGTTAATTGCTTCAAGGCTAGCGTTGACATGCGTGCCTTCTTAACGATTCCAGGAACTGATAAGCGCACGTCAGGTTGACGAAGACTCCATAGCGCAGCTGCTGGATGGATCGCAAGTTTGAAACCAGGCGGTAGTATGTCCTGATGTTTTGTCACAATACCGCAGTACGAAGAATGGGGCCTCCGAGCTGTCAAACACGCTAAATGATGTGACGGTAGCCGTGATAAATGCCGAATGTGCGCTCTCAGTACATTCAGCATTTATCAGAGAAATTCAGATTAGTCGCCACGTAGAAAAAAAAAACTGCTACAAATCTACCAGTAAAAAAAGAATTACATCATATCCACGAAGTGAATTAGGATGAGTGGGGCGAAGCATCCATCCGTGCAGTTAACACTTCAATTACCACCATCTCGCATCTTTTCATCACATATTCATCATATACAAGTACCGCCATCCAGCGGACATTCTAAGGACTAAACGATAGGTGATCACTACGACGACGACACGGGACATACGACACACAGCGTAAGGAGCTTCGCCCCTAAAAACACCGTAACGCAGAGAAGACACGGTTGCTCCTGTACGAACCAGACTGTTTCGACAGGGTGCGTCGCTGCGCATGAGGCAACGGGGGACCTTTGGAAGAGCAAAGGCTCGTAGGGTAAACCAGTGCCCATGCGCGAATCCGCTGGTCCGAGCGTCGGGAGCACTGCACGAACTCAACCGAGAACCTTTGGCTATACTCGCGGAAAACATTTCTTGGCAATGCAGCGAAGGCTAGGGAGCCAAATTGCACGTATCTTACCGCTAATTATAGTAATCCGACAACTGTGTCTTTATTTTCTACGTGAGACATGAAAACTGCTGTCCTCATTTTTTGTTGTTGCATGTAGCTCTTTAACAGAGGCTGCAGCTCAGGCCAGAAATATATTTGTATTTGTTTTAATTTATTCGTTGTCATTTCGCTTTTTGAACGCGGGAGAAAGCCGCGCCTTTTACTAGTACCTCGGAACGCCAAGCGGCGTTTTCGTCGATATGAAACGCTGTTTGCGCACAGCCATCTTTTCACAGCGGTACGGAACGAATTACATTCGGAACTACTTCGCGTAGTAGTACATGTCTGGGAGCTCCGCGGCTGTATAGCTTTCAGTGCCAATTAAGAAAAGTTGTCTGGAAAGCTAATAACGAGAGTGAGGAACGAGGTCTACACACTGCCAACGCTCGGGTGAGCCTATAAAATGTTGCGCCGACTTCTATTTACGAAGTCATCTACCTTGCCGGCTAACTAGGGAACTACGTAGTTTGTTCGTGCTACTGCAAGCTTTACCCATTTTTTACAATATTTACTCCCACTTCTCAATTCGTAATGTTTCTTCCTCCATATGGGTAATCCTGGTTTGAATAGTTTCAACTGCTGATCCTGCCTGCTTCAACTTGGTCCTTGCTTTCTCTTTCACAACTTTCGGAAGCAATTGAATGTTTAATTGTGTCCCAGAATATGAGTCAGAATTAAGAGGGACCAGGTTTCAACTCTATGTCGCCTGCCTGGATTTAATAGCACTAACCTAATCACATGCAAACAGTCACACAACAGACCGAGCAAGCACTGAATTTCTCAACACCGTCAGTGTGACTGAATCATCTCGAATAGAAGAAATAAATTCCTTGTCACCAACCTGGACAAAAATAATAGAGGAGCACCTGTCTACAAACGCGGTTTCACCAAATCAACTGAAAAAAAAATGTTGCAAGCGCATCCCGTATTTTATGTCTGAATCGGCTGCTACCTGATGATGTCAGCGCGCACTGATACGCTGATACGCCTGATGCACGTGGGGCGTAGTTTGTTGAAGAATCAGTCCATGGCGGAGGCATGATGGCCAAGTCGGCCGACGCATGCTCGTCCAACGCCTCAGAGAGACAAGCTTGCGGCCAGAACAAAATCTTGGAGGCCATGCCTCCTACCGCGTGTTGCGACCATCCGCCGCGTGGGACCGCTCGCCTCCAGACTGCTTTGTCACGTGATATCACAGCTGCTCGGAGGCAACTGTGAGAGCATTGTTGTTTTCGCAGGGGGCGACCGCCAGAGGCGTTCGCCTCTGTACCAGAGGGGGGAGGGTAAATTCCAGGGGTATGGCGGCGCGTTCGCGGCTCACGTTCCAGGCATAATTTTTCTAGGAGGTATTGGCTCGTCTGAAGTCCGCTCGATTGTGGGGTGAATTGATGCGGTCACGCTCAGACAATTACAGACGCAGTCTTATTACTCACCGGCACAAGTAAAAGAATGTACGATATAAAAGATATGGATGTTGTTTGCAAGGCATGTAAGAAAGAAGTATGCACGCTTGATCATATGCTCTGGGAATATGGGTCGCTTGGCCGTGGCATTTCCCGGGAACGGTTTACAGGATTGATAAAGTCTCACGACCATATCCCCCAAGTCCTGGCTATCCAGTACGCCCATGACAGGGCTAGGAGGCTTGACCTCCCTGTCCCAACGTGGGATTAGCCAAGCAGGTGGCTACACCCTGTGCAGGACGTATAAATAATGTTATTTCCATCCATCCATCCATCCATCCATCCATCCATCCATCCATCCATCCATCCATCCATCCATCCATCCATCCAGTGAATTGATCGCTCGGTGAAATGAGCCCGCCAGACGATCTGGACAAAAAAAAAAAAAAAAAAAAAAAAGATCAGCGTCCGTCTGCCACCGGTGTCACCAATCCCACTATGTAAAATTTTCAATCGGTAAAAACGGAAGTACGCAGTTTTCAGAGAGTGGCAAACGCTTAACACTAAATGTTTTAGAAAAGTTCGTCCAATGTCGCCAAAATACGAAAAATACCATTTGAAGTTCATGACGTCACTCGGTGATGTGTTGGCGCGAAATTTAAAATGAAACTTCTGACTTCGTTTTGCTGCTTCATAATCAAATCTACAATGGTGAAATTAACTTAGTTTGAGTAATCACAGTAAACTTAATTAGTCTAAACAATTTGGGTGCACGTTAAAGAACCCCAGGTGGTCGAAATTTCCGGAGCCCTCCACTACGGCGTCTTTCATAATAGGTGATTTTAAGACGGTAAACCCCACATATCAATAGTAAATATAAACATACTGTTTCAGTTCAGTGTCCACCCTGCCGCGGTGGTCCAGTGGCTAAGGTACTCAGTTGCTGACCAACAGGTCGCGGGATCGAATCCCGGCTGCGGCGGCTGCATTTCCGATGGAGGCGGAAGCGCTGTAGGCCCGTGCGCTCAGACTTGGGTGCACGTTAAAGAACTCCAGGTGGTCGAAATTTCCGGAGCCCTCCCCTACGGCGTCTCTCATAATCATATGGTGGTTTTGGGACGTTAAACCTCTTATATCAATCAATCAATCGATCAATCAATCAATCAGTTTAGTGTCCTTCCAAAGGGCCACTCACCACTCCGCGTTCAAAGACGAGGGGGTGGTTTTCTGCTCTACTTCGCTACCCTTCGCACACGCGATAAATTCTCCTCGCCCCTTAGGTCTTATTAAGCACGTCGACAATGTCAGCACTAAGCGCTGGAGCCTATCGGGACATCGCGCTTCTCGGCTGCACGCTCTTATCACCGCTGGCGCAGTTGTAAACACACACAATGAAGTGAGGTCGGTTGATCGTGCACAATATTCATGCGAGAGAAGGAAGAACGGATGGGCGGCTGAATGACAATGCAGTGCAGGAGACAAATCACATTTGATATTTCGCGCACTTGAACCAATCGAGAGCCAGTACACTATATACGTCGTGGGAGCTACTGCATCCGTCACAGAAGTGCGCAAGAAGGACAAGTATATCAGAAGAAAATATTGAGCTGTTTTTATTTTTATTTTGAGAGCCTGGTGAGTGGCCCTTCAAGAAACAGCACGAGAACCCAAATATTCAACACAAAGCGCGGCCTTAGCAAATATCAAAATGAATCATCTAGCACCGCGAGTTTTCCCGTTTAAATTGAAGTATCGCTCCCTGTTATTCAGAATACGTCACTGAACGCCCTTGTGTGCATGCATCGCTGTCAGGGAGAATAGCTGAACGAAACTGCTAAGTATCTTGTTAGGACGGCTGCGTCTACGTTTTCACGTTACCGTGCTTCGTCGCGTGCCTGCCGACACGTGCATCGGCTAATTTGCATGCGTCGTTTGTAATCCATTGAACTACATGCCATCTTTATCGACCGTCTCTTTCTCGCATTGCCTTGCGTGTATACACTTGAACGACGCAGAAGTGTAACAAAACGCCATTGTGAACGCGAAACATTCGCATTGATTGACCTGCAAGAGAGAAGAATCTGCACTCTTGATCAGGTTCGGCTTAGCCAGCTAGATTTAACCAGTAAACCGGGATTTTTTTCGTGTGGTTTTCTAAATGTAGCTAGGATTTAGCCACGACCTGTGTAAGAGTGTACTTTAGGGAAGCAAGCCGCCGTATGTGCTTTTTTGTTTCTCGTATTTCGTAGCGTTCTCTCTGTTCAGCAACTCCTCACATTAAAAAAAAAAAGACACACCGAAAGCGTTTTCAACACACGTAGCACGAATGCTCCACTCGCAGGTTCATCAAAACAAAGACGATTTGTTCTACTGAAAAGCACCGATGATACGACACCCTTTCGCAGGCGGTGTACGTACTCAGTGCAAGCATTCCCCCGACGAGGTATGTGCGTGCCTCCAACGCGCTTATTTGATATACAGCGAATACCCCAGGGAAATTTGCGTCTAAAGCGAAGTGCGGGGTGACGTTTCATCAATTGCGAACTTAGCTGGCAGCTCGTTCGCTATACAGGCGCGACAAAAGGCGTTTTATGCAAATCGTTAATGATTGGCAGTTGTATACTGAAGTGCATATGCCCAGAAGACTCACTTGCGAGAGTAATTTCAGTGACTTCGAGAGATCAAAATTGATCAGGGCACAGGATATTTAGCTTCGAGTGACATTGCTTGACATGCTATCAACCCTTGCCTGGCATTAATCAAGAGTGTATCAATGTTTTTAGATGTAAAAATAAGCAAAAAAACACATATGTACAAACGTTACGACAAATATTTGAAGATTTGATGCACAAGCTCCGCCGTGGTGGTTAGTGGCTAAGGTACTCGGCTGCTCACCTGCAGGTCGGTGGATTGAATCTTTGCTGCGCCACCTACACTTTCGATGGAGGTGAAAATGCTATAGGCCCGTGTGCACGTTAGAGCGCCTTTCCTTCAATACTATTTTTCCTCTCTCTCTCTAGGTAACAGTAATTGACTTAGAGCTGTTTAAAACGAAGTACCAACAACATTTTCCGCTCGTTACCGCTTCCGTTAGGTATTCATCACCACATGTTTGCGAAACTTCAGCCATTCACTGTGGCACAAAAAATGAGCCACATAACTTCCGGATACCGAATGTGCAGTCCACTCTTCTAGATGAACAACGTAAAGGGTAAACAAAAGGTAGTACGATGAAGAAACAGCCGAGCCTCGGCTTCCCCCCAAAGGTTTGTGATTTGTAGCTTACACCGGCCATCACCCGACATCCAGAGTACTCTAATGTTGAGGTGCAGAAGGTGCCCACACACAGGTTATTTAACGAGTGCCCTCGAGGTCCTAGTTCCCGTGGCTGTGGTCAGCGAAGGTCCGAAACCAAGGGAAATTCACCACTGTTACTGCTTGTTTAGCTGTTGTACAACAATCGGCGCGGCTGTGAGTGTGGGTGCGAAAAATTGCAGTGTTGTGTGTCTGTTTGTCGACAAGAACGAACAAAGGCATTTGCAGAACACAGCAAGAAGCATGGATAAAAAAGAAAAAAAAAGAAGGAAAGGGCACAAACACAAAGGTCCGGACTGTATTTGTGTGTACTTGCACCTCCTTTGTGTGTACTTTCTGTGCCGATTTTCAAAATGTCAAAGTATGAACCAACTGACCTAAACAGTTTTACTAAATATAAGGGAAATGAATCAGGGGCTTGTTTTCTTATCCAACACGACAACAAAACCACCAGCCACTGAAGCCAAAGGACCTAGCCATATTCACCTTGATTTTCATTAATTCATTTACGCCCTGCCGCGGTGGTCTAGTGGCTAAGGTACTCGGCTGCTGACACGCAAGTCACGGGATCGAATCTCGGCTGGGGCGGCTGCATTTTCGATGGAGGCGAAAAGGCTGTAGAGGCCCGTGTGCTCAGATTTGGGTGCACATTTAGGAACCCCTGCTGTTAAAAGTTTGCGGAGCCATCCACTACTATATAGTAGTGTCATGGTAGTATAAACATCAGTAACGGAAGAGTGATCAATCTATGGTGGTTTTGGGACATTAAACCCAACATATCAATCAATCAATCAATCAATCAATCAATCAATCAATCAATCAATCAATCAATCAATCAATCAATCAATCAATCAATCAATCAATCAATCAATCAATCAATTTATACAGACGATTGTAAACATCATTATACAATGGTAGGGGTCAAGAAAAAAATCACAGCATATCCATGGAGTGAATGATAATGAATGGTGCGAAGCGTCCATCAGTCCGCGCACACTTCCGTCCGTCCGTCCATCTGTGCATCCGCAAGTGCGTTCAGTCATCGATCCGCGCGTTCATCCATCCGTACGTCTGATTGTCGGCCTGTCCATCCGTCCATTCGTCCGCCCATCTAGTGAATACTCCAAGTACCGCCATCTCGCATATTTTCATCGCGATCGTAGTCGCGCAATCGTCCCTCTCCTTCCCCTGTGGCACATAACCGTCTGTCCCCTGTGGCACATATCCGCTTTCTCGGGTATGTGCCACCGGCGGTTACGAACAACGACAACAGGGGACGCAGAAGCTACGCCATAAGAAGCTTCGACCCTAAAAAAAAAAAAAAAGCTTCCATAGGCAGGTTGAGGAGATCTCAGCCCCAGTTCTCTATAGCGGCAGCAGGTGGCGGAAGTGACAAAAGTAACGTGCTTGGGGGCTTTACTGACGATACCGCTTGTACTACAGAAAAAAATTAAGTTGATCCACTGACATTTACATCATGGTAGTATAAACACCCGTACACGGAAGAATGATAACAAGAACACACCTAAAAGAAGGTACGTGCCCCTTGCAACAGAGAAGGTGGAGTTAGGAATGAAAGCGACGAACGCGAATGGCTATGAGCACAAGTGGTGTCGTTCGTCTCCTCTTCACTGGGGATCGTCTGAGGCGTTCTGCAGTTTAGCTGGGCTTATTTGTCTTCGCTCACGGCTGCCTCACTAACGCAGTACACGCTTGCTTTCTAGACCGTCAGTACGTCGCATCGTCGCCGTAATAGCTCGGTGGTTCTTGGTGCGCTCAATTGAAAAAAAAAAAAAACAGCGATGCCTCTCCAGTAGAAAGCAGCGCTGAATAACGGGTCAACGGAACAATACCAACCATGGCGCCATGATTTGTGCCTTTTATTCGTCCAGTATTTAAGCGCTGTTTTCTACTGGAAATAATGGACTAATTAACCAGCCCAAATTAACCAGCCCTAATTAACCAGCCCTAATTAACCAGCCTTAATTAACCAGCCCTACGGCAAAGCTTTTTGGAAGGAGGCTTTCCCACATAAAGAAGCTAACTGTGGCAGAGCACGCTTGCGGGCACGCACTCTCTGTACTATGCACGGGGGTTGGGGGGGTTTGCAAAAAAGGTGCACAGGTTTCCTCAAAAGACACCAGCAATTGCACCCAACCTAAGCAGCACCAGCGTTCCACCAATTTTTCATCCACGATGCAACACGGCTTCTGATAACCCTTCAACACAAACTCGTTGCGATGCCCATGATACTATAGCTGCGGTTGGTAAAGGGGCACTAAAGGGAAGAACGATTTCCGCGCATTAGTTAACTTCAATTTTACAACACCGAAAACACAACTTTTACCGCGAGAAGACGCACGTGGGCGAGAAAACGTACGAAAAGAAAATGCATGTGTCGAAGCCACCATCAAGTTCCCGCACCAAACGCTACGATGTCACAGATTTTGACGGCGTCTACTTGGTCAGATTATGTTTTCACCGAAAAAAATGAAGCACACTCTCGTTTTAGGGGCCTAAGCCTCAACATACAATGTTTTAAAAATTTCATTGTGCCAGTGTTGTCTAAGTATGAAAAAAAGTGCCGCCTTATCCACGAATTGAATGATGATGAGTGGGCGAAGCTCCAGAGGTAAACCTGGTAAACCATGAATCCTCCGTACATTTTGCCCACTCGATTTTATTACAGCGCTTCCCCTAGTGTACGTCGCTGCACTAAATCGAACGATTGCCTTCCACCAATGACCCACGTCGTATGTGACATCATTCCTATTTTATAACATCTCGCATCTATCATCATCAACTACAAGTACCGCTGTCTAGTTTATAACATCTTGCATGTTTTCATCATCAGCTACAAGTACCGCCATTTAGTAAACACTACAAGAACTAAACGAGAGGTGGCTACATACAAGGGAAGCACAGCCCACGCTTTAAGGAGCTTCGCCCCTAAAATGCACCTTGAAATCTGTGACAGCACGTGCGGTGATTCTGGCACGAAATAAAAAAAATGATACTAGGACCTTGATTTTCTTCTCTATTAATAAACAGATTATAGTTAAATTAACAATATTAGAGCTTTCAGAGTAAAACTTAGAAGTCTAAGCCACTTATATACTCCAATTTAGTGTCCCTTCAAGCCTTAGATGCCTAATCAAATGTGAAAAATCATAAGCGTCCCGCGTCGGCGTCAGCAACACAAATAACGTGAATCATCACCATGACGTGGTGATATTATGAAGCGTGGAAACTTGGGAAAGTTGGTAGGACATAACTGAATATACCACCAGAGCAACTTAGAAGTAGTTACAGCGTAACTATGGAAGCGAAAAAAAAAACCAAGGATGGAAAAGAGATAGTTGACTTTCCTCAATTGAAAGTCAGCGCTCTTTTCTATCCTTGTTTTTTTTTCGCTTGTGTAGTTACGCTTTAACTACTTCCAATTTGCACTGTTCGTATATTCAGTATATTCATAATGTGATGAAGTCATCATATGACGTCACAGATCGCCAGAAATGAGTGGCATCATCGTTGCGTCACTGTGACTTCACATAACGTGATGCAATACAGTGACGTGATCACATGGCACCATTGCTTGGTCAATGGTATGCCGATCCCGTAAGGGAGGTGCGATGCCTCCGATCACGGAGGCCATGCAAGACCATGTTAGCTGCAGAAATTCTGGTAAAGGAACGCGGTTGTGTTAATTAAATTGCTTGGATTTGTTGGAAATTCAGGACGGTATACTAGCAGTGCGAGAACGCGCGGACAATACAGCTCAGTGTGTCGTCCTTTTTCTTGTCCGTGTGTCCTCGCACTGGTAGCATACTGTTAAAAAATCGACTTGGAAAAAGATAAGATGACTTTGGCCTTCTAGTTCACAAAATTGGGTGTAAGAAGAAGTATGACGTCACGCAGCCAGCCTCGGCAAGTCAACTTCTTCAAGTCAGCAGTGTCACCCAACGCGTTACTTTTCGCGTCAAGATCACGCAAGAAACGAGACTGTGCGAGACTTCGGGGCATGGTGCCCGGTAGCTTTAAATCGAAAAGTGCTTGTTCGGCACCGACCCGCACGCAGAAGGTTCAAAATGGAAAACCACAGATAGTGCTGAAACGTAGCGGCATGCTCCGACGTTTTTGATCACGTGTTGGGCCGACACGGTTGAATTCATTCGTGTGGCGTAATGTTCCCTTTCTTCTTTCGCCTTCCTCCATAGTTAGACGCACAAGGGACCTTTTGAGCTTTCCGAAATGACGTAAGGCGTTCTTGCTGTGCCGTGGAAGTCCTCCGCTTTCGTTTTAGTTTCTGCTCCATTCTCTCCCGCACGCTCATCTTGTCTGTACCTTGCAGCGATGCTCACTTTCTCTGTGCCTGTTTCGTTGCAGCCATCAAGTCGACATTTTCAGTCTTGCTTTTAGCTCGTCTCGTTTTCGACTGAGACGTCTTACATTTGTTCGTCTGTTCTACCACGTCTTGTTTTCCGTCTGCTTAATTGTTTGGCTGCTTGTTTTTGTCACTAGACGCATCTATAGTGTTTTTACTTGCCGTTGGAAGGCGACACCTCGAATCCGTAGCGAGGAGAAAGTGCAGTTGAACTTACGTTTGGAGAAAAGAGGTCCCTTCCTTCAGTTTTCCGAGCGTCGCGGTAGTGTGTGTTTGTCCCGCGTAGTTCAGACAAGCCTCATTCTATTCGACTTCCACGGAGTCATCAGCTGTTAAACTCCCTCGAAAGCCGTTTCCCAGACTCATCTACCAAGCACCACTCCCTCCTTTCTTTTGTCCCTGTTTACTGTCTTTTCGCCCCCGTATCACGTGAGGTTCTTTTGGGACTTGGGAGATCCCCCTCGTTTCACCGGGAAGATTTATACGGGACATCATCTTGAATGGGCGCCGTGCTGTACATCGCGCAACCCTTTATAGCAATCTGGGCACAAACCGTGCTAGCAGCGTTCGGAAAAAAACGCTCGCTCAGGAACCCTATTACTGGATCTTCCCGCGTCTTGTACACGGGAGACCGTTTGCTATGGTTGCGTCCCATGAATTTTTTTGTTTTTCTTTACGGCGTCGAGACAGAAGAGGAAAACTTCATAGGCCGAACGTTCCTGACTCGACCTTGGGACGTAATGCGAGTTTACTTACAGAGTCGATCTCGAAATCGTTGCAGTCCACCACGGCGGGACAGTGGCTGGGGCGCTCGGCTGCTGACCCGAAGGTCGCAGGTTCGACCCCAGTCGCGGTGGTTGCATTTCGATGGAGACGAAATGGCTCATGTACTGTACGATGCCAGTGCGCATTAAAGAACACCCGATGGCCAAAATTTCCCGAACCCTCCACTACGGTTTCTCTTATAACCATATGGTCGTTTTGGGACGTAAAACCCCAGATATTATTGTTATGAAATTGTTATGATGACGATAACATACAGCTGAGCTACTTGTTAAGTCTTCACGCGGGGGGGGGGGGGGGATTTCTTATACCTTCTATGGGACCTCACCTCGCATGGTGATTCGTTTCCGCCACTGGTTCAGGAACGATATGGGCGCGAAGCGATGAGAAACCGCGTTGAACAGCGAATTCCACTGGAGATTATGTTTCGGCTAGTGGACTTGTTGTTCGTCAAGGCATTGCCTTGAGGAAAAAAAAAAATGTCCACTTTTCAAAACATGGGCTCCAGCGACATTCTCTGACCAACTATTTCTCAAAGCACCAGTGAGTCCATCACACCCATTTCGTTGATAGTTGTACAAGCAAAATCACCAAAAGTTTCTAACTGACTATATGCATTTTCACGAACAGGAAGGAGGCTATAATTCTTTTCCTTTGTTTCAACAACACGCCAAAAGTAAAAAAAAGAACAAACTCTATAATAAAGACAACACGCATTAAAGCCTTTCATGAAACATTTTATGAGCAGCAGGTGGGTCGGCTTTTGTCAACGCAAATTAGTCTAGTGACACTGCGCTTATGTCAGTCCAGTCAGGTTTGCAGGGCTTCACTCATGCACTCATCCAAAATCAATAACTGCTCAAATAACGGAATCGAATACTTGCGCTCACCCGCGGTCACCACGAAACCTCAAAGACCTTCGCGAAATTGGAAATAACTGTGTTGTTAACACACTGCAGAACCGCGAAAAGCACATGGCGCCCCGATTTAGCCACATTCGTACGATTCGCCTGATGCATGGTTGACTTCACCAGGTCTACTGTGGCTTCCGTTCGCTTCACGCCACATGAAACGTCTCATCTTTCCAGTGTTCATACTTGACACGCTAACTGAGATAGATAGCCGAGCGTGGTACGACACGTATAATATCGCTGAGCAAGTGGAAAGTAGGAGCGGAGGCAAGCGCTAAATGGAAGTTTTCCCGCACTTCACTCGATTTGAAAATTTGATTGACTTGTTGGGTTTAACGTTCCAAAACCACCGTATATGATTATGAGAGACGCCGTAGTGGAAGGCTCCGGAAATTTCGAACACCTGGGGTTCTTTATGTGCACCCAAATCTGGCCACACGAAAAACAGCATTTTCACCTCGATCGAAAATGGAGCCGCCGCAGCCGGGATTCGATCCCGCGACCTGCGGGTCAGTTGAGTATACCTTAGCAACTAGACTACTGCGGTGGGACATCCCGGTTCAAAATTTATAAAATGAAAAATAACAAAGAGAAATAAACCAAAGATGAGTTCTCTACAACTCAATGAAATTTCTGTATTTGTGAAAACTGGTGAAAGGCAAGAAATGCGAACGCCCGCGTTAACTTGACTTTGTTCGGACAGATGTTAGGAGGCCTGGCAACCACTACGAGCGCACGTGTTCCGCGAAACCGAAGCTAGCGCCGAGTTTCTGGGGCCTGGTGCTCACTCTGAAAATACAGGCAGTGCAGACACGGGATCCTGGATGACGTCACGACACCGCAAACGCCTACTAACGACTGAAGAGACGCACGATGGCGTGGTGAAAGAAAGCACGAAAACCTATCACGCATGCGCATTCAATGTACGAACCAATCAGTCGAGCGCACGCGAGGTCCACGAGATTTGATTGATTGATATGTGGGGTTTAACGTCCCAAAACCACTATATGATTATGAGAGACGCCGTAGTGGAGGGCTCTGGAAATTTAGACCACCTGGGGTTCTTTAACGTGCACCCAAATCTGAGCACACGGGCCTACAACATTTCCGCCTCCATCGGAAATGCAGCCGCCGCAGCCGGGATTCGAACCCGCGCCCTGCGGGTCGGCAGCCGAGTACCTTAGCCACTAGACCACCGCGGCGGGGCGAGGTCCACGAGAAAGACAACTGCTAAAGCACCTGATTTCATATTTGTTTTCAACCTAATCAATCATTGACTCATGCATGCGTTAACGCTGTTGCCGATACGCCAACGGCGCGTATTTTACTGCTCCTCTTTAACTCCTGCATGCTACCTCTGTGCTTCGCGATTTGGCGAAATGGTGGTTCTTTCGTATACAATTGGTGTAACTTGACGGACTAAGCACAAGAATAAATGAGCCTAATGAAATATTTAATAATAATAATAATAATAATAATAATAATAATAATAATAATAATAATAATAATAATAATAATAATAATAATAATAATAATAATAATAATAATAATAATAATATCCGAGGTTTCATGTCTGAAAACCACAATACGATTATGAGAGACGCCGTAGTGGAGGGCTCTGGAAATTCAACCATCTTTAACACGCACTGATATCACACAGTAGTCGGGCCTTTACCATTCCGCCTCCATCTTAACGAATTCTCTTTCCCCCTCTTCTCCAGGGTCTGAGTAGGTGGGGGGAGGGGGGGGGAGAATTTTTTACAATAATGCGTGTTGTGTGTCGTAATCCCTGTGCGTTCACAAATAAGCTCGCGAAATTTCGGCGCCCTTGGTCGAGGTGGCCAGAGAGTCGGGAAAATATCGGCACACTCGTGAGCCGCGGCGTAACAAGCAGCTTGCTGTGAGAGCGCCTGCGTTTCGCTGAACGACATTGTTGCGTGGTCAGCTGTGCTTGAAGTCGGGATATTTTTATCTTTCATTATCTTGGCACTGAAATTGAACGATTTGCAGCGCCATGGTGGTTTGCAGCGATATGGTGGTTTTGGGATGTTAAACTCCACATATCAATCAATCAATGCAGCGCCTAAAACTTTGGTAGAAGACGACGGCTCAAAGTCCTTGCTGCGCATGAGGTCGGGCGCACCATGGCAAAACGGTGGTCGCCGGCTGTGTGGGCGGGTTTGCATGCACAGCCAAGAGAAAGCTCTTACCTTTTTGCGCGTGATTTTTAAAATAACGAAACTAATAAGCAATAAGGATAAATAATACTTGCGGTTTAACGTCTCGAAATCACGCTACAGTTATAAGGGACGCCGTAGTGAAGGGCTCCAGAAATTTCGACTGTCTGGTGTTCTGCAACACGCACTGAGATCGCACGCGACGCGGGCTTTCAGCATTTCGCCTGCATCAAAATGCGATTGCCGCGGCCGGGATTATACACGCGACCTTCGGATCGGGAGTTGAGCAGCGTCAATTGCTACACCACCACGTATGAGAGAGAGAGAGAGAGAGAGAGAGAGAGAGAGAGAGAAAATATTTATTTAAGCGGACTGAAAAGATAGTCCTCATTAGTTGGAGCCCTTAGTTCAGGCAGCACCTACTTTATTTGACCAATTCCAGCAAGATGCACCCTATCCTATATCCCTTTCCCTGCTCTCAACCATCGCCTAGCCTTCGCGTGTGCTTTGCGGTCATGGGGAAGAGAGCCCCTCATGCAGTGTCTCACGATGGGATTAAGATACAGTTTTTTGTTCGGTAGTGTACAAATCCGCGGGGCGGCATCTAGCATTCCTCGCGATCACAATGCTGGCGGTCACGACGGCTCTGTAAGTGACACGGTGTTTTTGAGATAGCGTGTCGCTTTTGGTAACGCTATGTGGGCAACGAATGGGGACTCGTCCCGGTGACGCTGCTGCGTAACTAGCACTGTGAGCTGGTGGTGGCATTGCTTCGAGCCCCAAAGAAAGAGCACGAAGGAACTAATCTGACAGACATATCATATTGGAGAGGGACAAAACCTCCATGTGGCGTCGCATCACCAATCTCTAAAGTAAGAAGGGCCGGCTCTTCCCGTTGAAGAGCGCGCGTTTGCACTGGCATTGGATGAAGTAAAGGAGGCGTTGGTTCAGGCAACGCCTCCTAGAAAAAAAAAAAGCATTGGTTCAGGGCTCCATTGGCTCGCGCCACATGCCACGTGCCCGCTATGAGCCATTCCACGCGCTTCCCGCACAGCCGCAACGCACGTCCCGGGACCCCTACTGCACGCAAGCGGGGGACAAATAAGTCAATTGGCGACGCTGTGAAGGGTGAAATAGTGTCGCCAATTGGCTTATTAGGGAGCTTTAGAATAGCGCAACGTGAGCCCTTGCGGTGCGGTCGCTGCCACTGCGCATGCGTCGTAACGCAAGCCGGCGTTCGCGTTCACGGTCCGCGCGCAGAAAATCCGAAATAGCGTACGGCGATCGCGGCCCGCATGTGGCCCACAAACACTGGATTTGAGGCTACAGTGTCGCTGCGATCGTGCGTTGCCGTTTGCAGCAGAGCAAACGCTATTCTAAAACTCATGTGGCGCCCGCAACGCCCGCAGCGCTTGCAAACGGTATTCTAAAGCTCCATATTTGTCCACCGCTTGGGTGCGGCAGGGGTCCCGGCACGTGCGTTGCGGCTGTGCAGGAAGCGCGTGAAACGGCCTCAAATCAGCCGACGCTGCTCTTGGGGCTACAAGTTGCGGCGGGTAGAACTAAGAAATCTCTGACGTTTTGTACTACACGACTGTAGTACATACTGGCAGGGGCACTTGAATTCGCGATCTTGGTTTGTATGTAGCTCTGCCTCAATTTTACGGCTCAAAATCACGATATCATTGCGAGGGACGTCGTAGGGGAGGGCTCTAGTAGTTTTTACCATCCGATGTTTTCTAAGTCTACGTTGAGGCTACGCTGTCACCGTTAAACGTTCCTATACGAAATGTATCTCTACTTCACCTAAAAAAAAACATACGAGCATCTTTGCTCGTTTTGTTATGACGTGCACGCATACTTTTCTGCTGCATTGCTACGTTTTTGATGAGGTGGATGGAAATCTACCGAGCCCTCCACTACGGCGTCCGTCATAGCCACATCATGGTGTCAGCCCGTAAAAACCTATATATTACAATACTATCTACCCGCACGCAGAATCGATAAATAGCAATAAACATCACAATAAAGAATGAAAGCCCGTGTGGCACTCACGATGTAGATCCACGAGGAGTTGGTCTGTCACCGCTTGCCACGCTTCACACACACCAGCCCCATGTATGCTCTTCGGGTCTCTGGAACTATGGACACTCGAATCGTTTGGCGTATGGTCGGAGCACCGCAGAAAGCAACATCCAGGCATTCCACGCCGAAAATAACCGCGGATTGTCAGCGCATCGTTTATCAGGGACGAATGCTTTTCCTTGCCGAGTGCCACCGTCGAAAACGC
The DNA here is from genome assembly GCF_043290135.1 of Rhipicephalus microplus. Classification (NCBI taxonomy): domain Eukaryota; kingdom Metazoa; phylum Arthropoda; class Arachnida; order Ixodida; family Ixodidae; genus Rhipicephalus; species Rhipicephalus microplus. The sequence continues at coordinate 198,046,764 of NC_134705.1, read as the reverse complement.
TGACGCACTCGGGGACCAATGCCTAGATTCGCGGCCGCTCTCTTAGTCACGGTTCGCGCGCACGGCGTCTTCGATTGAAGCACGGTTGATAGCGCTGTAATACGGCAGTGCACGAGCGCAGTCATGTATAGTTTTATTTCACATTTTGCGGGTGTCGGTGTCGCCGTATTCGGCTGTTGTCTGGCCGTTTTGTATTATCTCTTCGAGTAACTCTGCACACCGCTTGTTTTAAGTGCGAAACACGCCCTTGCCTACTGCAAGCCCTTTTGGCGACTATCTATCTATATATCTATCGAGCCGATTACGGTTGCGGGCTCTCGTCGTCACCCCCTTGGCATGAACCAAAATTAGCATGGGAGGGTAGGATGGTTTGACGAATGCGACGCGCTGGTCAAGACATGAGTAATGTCACAATCCCGTCACGTACGTCGTGAAACACTACTTCATCAGACAGTGGCACATACCAACGAGTGGGTATGTGCCACAGGGGATGGACACTTGGTATCTACCCAGGAACGACGAGAACACACATGGACAATTTTAACGCGCGAGCGTTAAGAAATAACCGACACCAGTAGTGTCGACCCGACGAATGCAAATAATAAATGTCAGGGTCCGAGCTGGAATCGAACCCAAGCATTCTGCGTGGCAATGAAGCATTTTACCACAGAGCTACGCAGGGTCTCGGAACTACTTTTCAAATTGACGCTAATCTTCGTGAAACGTCAATAGTGGTTGCAGTGCTGCCTACCCAATTTTAGAAACATTACATATGTACTCCTTTAATACAGCCGTCACGTCGAGTCAACGTCGATTATGGTTAGGTGCCATGCGCTGAAGTTGATTTATGTAGCAGTGTCCAGGGCCATAGAGCATCCTGATGTATCATGTATCCTGTCGGCTTACGACTCGGTGCTCTCGAGATAACCCCCTTGACTTGGCGTCAACCAAAGTTAGTATGTGAGGGTAAGATGGTTTGACGAATATTACCTGCTAGTCAAGACTTGAATAATGTCCCGATCCCGTCGCGTACGTCGTCAAACACCTTCCCGTTAAACAGCGGCACATACCTGCGGGCGGGTATGTGCCACAGGTGATTGAAACATAGTATCTACCCAAGAACTTATAGGTAACTTCAACGCGATGGTGCTAAGAAAAACCTGCGATTGGCGGCGTTGACCCAATGGACACATACAATAAATATCATGGTTTCAGCAGGAATCAAACCCAAGCATTTTGCGTGGCAATCAAGTATTCTACCACAGAGCCACACCAGGTCTCCAAACTACTTTTTAAATATACCGTAATGTTTGTGAAACGTCAATTGTGGTTGCAGTGCTCGTTATCCAATTTTATAACCATTACATATATACTCCTACCATACAGCTGTCCCGTCGGACTAACGTCAATTGTAGTTAGGTGACATTTGCTGAAGTTGATTTGTGTATCAGTGTCCAGGGCTACCATCTTCGCGAGCACCAGCACTATATACATATCAGCTTATCGCTTCTGGGGTTGCTAATAGCGTTGTTTCTGTTGGCTTCCTTGCGAAAGTGCAAACAACTGGTTATTTAGGATGACGATTGTTATAGCACGAGATTCGAACGACGACGAAGGGACAAGAAGAAGACGGGCACCCGTCTTCTTGTCATAACAATCGTCATGTTATACCAACTAGGCCAAACCGCCATGCTTCTAGGTTATTTAGGTTTCTGCAACTGTTCAACATATGTCTATGCGTGCAACATTTGCTCACATGTTTAGCGTCATTTGATGATGAGTCGTTCAATAAAAAATTACAACACGTTCAGCTTCTCTCCGCATGCTTCGCATAACGTCGATTCCCAAGGTACAGCCGTCAGCAGCCTTAACTCGAAAGCTCCGATGCGTGGCCTTGGCTCGCCCCGCCACGGTGGTCTAGTGGCTAAGGTACTCGGCTGCTGACCTGCAGGTCGCGGGATCGAATCCCGGCTGTGGCGGTTGCATTTCCAATGGAGGCGGAAATATTGTAGGCCCGTGTACTCAGATTTGGGTGCACGTTAAAGAACCCCAGGTGGTCGGAATTTCCGGAGCCCTCCACTACGGCGTCTCTCATAATCATATAGTGGTTTTGGGACGTTGAACCCCACAAATCAATCAATCATAAATCAGCGTGGCCTTGGCTCGCTTCAACCAACGTTTTAGACACTGGCTTGAACTGAGGTCAGCGCCACCAAGCGATGAACATGATATGCTTGCTGCAGTTAACAATAGATGTAGCACACGTCGGTTTCAATAGTAAATTACTGTTTCCAGTCTGCCTGACCGGCGGGTCGAATGCACTCACTTCGAATCCCGTTTTCGCCACATTTCGCTCGTGGCTACGTCATCGCGCGCATCCATCCATGGCGTTCGTTGTTGTACGCTTATCTCGACAATGCACCGTTACGTGTGACAGCTTACGCACCTTCCGAGTTTGAATTATAAGCAAGGCATCATATGCATATAAATAGCAGAGCAAACGCATGTACGTGGCGTTTGCAAAAGTTGCACAATAAATAAATCTCAAATGCAGTTCTGAATCAATAATTTTCAGACAGCGTCAATTGAACTGTTCTCGCAATTTAGAGTGTGCCTTTCTGATAGGTTCCCGCTGCACGGAAGATGTCGCATGGAGCGCAATTTTTGTACGTGTTCTCAGCGAGAAAGACGCATGGATACAACGCAAACAAAGCAATTTTCATGCGTAGTTATCGAATGAAAGCTTAAACTATCATCTTATAATAAAATCGTGTGTCTGGGACGCTAAACCTCAGATATTATTACCCGAACAAAGGCTGTGCTCTAAGAACACATCTTTCGCGCATCACGAACCAAGCAAGAAGGCACGCTCCAAATTGCGCGAGTGGTTCGATTCACGCTGTTTGAACATTACTGAATCAGAACATAGACAAAGCGACTGCATTTCAGATTTTTTGTGCAACTTTTACAAACGCCCTGAGCGTGTGTTTGCTCTGCTTTTTATACATATGATTCTGTTTGAGCAGCAGCTGCTGGTTGATTGATTGATATGTGAGGTTTAACGTCCCAAAACCATGATATGATTATGGGAGACGCCGTAGTGGAGGGCTCCGGAAATTTTGACCACCTGGGATTCTTTAAAGTGCACCCAAATATGAGCACACGGACCTCTACACCATTTCCACCACCATCGGAAATGCAGCCGCCGCAGCCGCGATTGGATCCCGCGACCTGTGGGTCAACAGCCGAGTACCTTCGCCACTGGACCACCGCGGGGGGCGAGCAGCAGCTACAAATTCAAACACGGAAGGTGCATAACCTGTCGCGCGCAATGGTTCATTGTCGAGATAAGTATAAGACAACGGACGGCATGGGTGAGCGCGATAACGTAGCCACGAGTGAAACGTGGCGTGAACGGGATGCGAAGTGCACGTGCATTCGACCCGCCGGTCAGGCAGACTGGAAACAGTAATTTACTATTAATTGAAACCGACGCGTGCTACATCTATCCTCAACTGCAGCAAGCATATCATTTTCAACGCTTGGTGGCACTCACCCCAGTTCAAGCGAGCGAGGCCATGCGTCGGAGCGTTCATGTTAAAGGTGTCGACAGATGTACGTGGGATCTGCCAAATCTTATTGAGATAGCAATTATATGTACAGTCTCGGCTGATCTTTCAACATCGCCGCCGCCACCACCGTCATTCCCCGTATACGCATCTATATACATAATCACCCAAGAAAGAAAAAAAGCTAGCCGCGCTCGGGCGGCAAACTACGTGTGAGAGATAAGCGCGCGCCGGGCGATGCGCCGACGCGCGCTTATCTCATGCGTACTTTTCCCTGTAAAGGAGGGGAGGGGAGATTAGAGGGCTTGTGTGCGCGCGCTTATCCTTTGCTGGGGAGCATCGTGCACCTTCGGCTTTCACCGGAACGATTGCATTAGTTTCCGGGCCCGCAAAGGTCACTTCGGTCTCTGCACAAGCCCCGTTTGCGAAAAGAGCGAGCTTTTCATACAGAGCGAGGCATAACAACTGAAACACTTGTTAGTTTGCATTAATCTGTACCTGTGATTACGTTTAATGCGTCGTTTTTTTTGTTTAAACAGCGCGTTACGTGTCGAGCGGTGAAAGTTGTTAGTTAAGGCCCAACCGCATGCACACGATTTTCTAGCGACCACGCCAAACAGCAGCGACGAGCGACAGGATTTGCTGTCGCGTAGGCCCATACGTCACCACCACTTGTCGCGTCACGCGTCAACGTTTGGCCAATGGCTGTCTAGAATGGTATTCGCAACTGCTTTCTGACAAAATGAGGCATTTTCCATGTACCCTTCGTGCTTGTCACTTCCTCCTTCAAATGAAAGGACAACCAGCTGCACCGACAATGAGTCTACAATAATCAGACATGAGATCATGGATAAATATAATACTTTTTAATGTAACACGTACAAATGAACAACAGAGCGGGGAGCCGCACGTACGGAAAAGAAAACTATAAAAGATCGCTCGTCACCCGAAAGCCAGCGTGGCGATTTCTGGCAACATGGCTGCGCCCCTGGTCCTCGCTTTGGTTGCAATTTGCTCTCGATGCTTTTGTCCGTGCGTTCTTCAAGAAATTCAAGGTACAAACACCTTTGTTACATTCGCATCAGACGCAGAGAGTGAGAGAGCGGCCATATTTGGTCGTAAATCTCGATATCGAATGTTTGTTTTGATGTTTCGACGCCAGCTTGTGAGAATTGTGGGATGCTATTCTGGACACTGTCGAATTCCGCCATATTGTCAAATATTGTATGGCGGACTTTTAAACCAATCAGAGAGATCGTAGCAGCTCATTCGGCCAATTAGCATCGATCAATGGCGGAATCTTACAACATGGTGGAATTCGACAATAGAATAGCCCCCACGGTTGCTTGCTGCAATGTGAAAACGTCATGTGAAGTGCGTCGTAGCCGTCGTAGCGTATGCTTCTGGGCAACCTGTCGCGATGAAACCAAAGATGGCGAAAAAAAAAGAAGGTCGTGAAACGCTTTTGCGGCTTCCTTATGCGACACAAGACAGTAATAAATGTGGCGTGTTGTCATCGACCAACTTTTAAACTTCCGTTCGCAATTTGTGGGTATGCACGCGATGACCGGGACGAGGAAAGTTTAAGCGGAAGGACAGGGAGGTTAGCCAGTTCTTAGACCGGCTGGCTACCCTGTGCTGGGGAAAGGGGTGAGGGGAATAAAAGATGATAAAAGGAATGTTGCGAAGAGAGAGAGAGAGATTAGAAAAAATTAGTGACAGAATAAAGGCAACATCAAATAGTTTAAGACACTAAAGTCTGTCTCTGCGGCCAGTTGTCCGCAAAAAGCGCAGCAAAGCTTTCAAAGCCTTCTGGGCTGAAGATGGGCTCGGCCAATGACCCAGAATCGTTCATGCACGCGATAGTTTTCATTAAAGCAACAATCACACTTTGTCGCCGGCATGCTGTTGCAGCGAAAGTTTGTCGCTGCCACTTGTCGCTGTCACTAGAAAATCGCGTGCATGCGGTTGGGCCTTTATAAACATGTCCTATTTGTAACTTAATTATGCGATGTGCTGTAGCATATGATAACTTACACGAAAGCACAACCATGTTCGAATACCCAGAAGACACACTTTCGGTCTTTTTGATTCGGCACTTTCAACGAAGCCTGGGCGCTGAAAACACAAGGACCAAGGAAGAAGACAAGACTTGCGCCTAGTGCTGTGCTCTTGCTTGGTCACCGGGTTTTAAGCTCTGTGGCTTCAGTGAATGTTCTTCGAGTCGTTCGACGTACCACTTTCTGCACGCGGGGCGTGTCAATGAATGAATGAACTTTTAAATTTAAGTGTTCCTTCAGGCGAGGCTAGGTGACGAGGGGCTTAACCTCAGTCCTATCCCACTCTCGTCAAAGAATAATTTTTATTTGCTCGCAATGAGCCCTCTCATGCATGAACGCGTTTACGGGGGTAAATTCGACATTTTATGACCTTTAGTTTACGTCGCGTCTTATACGAAATTTGTAAAATATTCGTTGAACGTCTCGGCGTAGATAGGCCAATGTGTATTATGGGAAGTCGTTTCAAGTGCCGCGAAACTTCAACACATACACGTTGCCACAAAAAAATTGGATCACTCGTTATGGAATGCTCTCTACAACGTATAACAAAACTCACATAGTGAATACTAAATGTTTCGCATAACCGATCTAACTTAACTGATTAAGCATAAAATAAAGAATATTGTAACGAGCACCACATGACGACATACTTTAAGTAGTTGGTTTCATTAAGCTGTGGTTTACCTTTTTTATTATACTTTTTCATTTTTGTTATGTGAGATATGGCCGCTATATGGATACTCCTTACACTCGTTATCCACGTTTTTGATGCTCTTGTAAGACCGGCTGCGCAGCATCTATAAGCCTATAGGTGCGGGGTCCTCCCTCCTTCCCCAATGGTTTCCCCGAATGTTCTCGTCTTTTCTTCCTCTGAGTCTGTCTTGTTTGTCTAGCCGCTTACTTCCGATTTTCCCTAATGACCATTAAGAAAAGGGGGAGGGGAAGGAAAAAATTGGAATGAAGCGATGACATGCTTCAGGCAATGACCTGCCTTTGGTACCCGACATTTCAGGAGTAAAGATGAGGAGTAAACTGTCATTGGAATGCAACTTATCAAAGGCCTTCGGCCTCCCCGATCGAAAAAAGAAGGGAAGAAAAATTGGGCGCTTGTCTGCGTGCTTCACTGCAAATGTCGAAAGACTATATAGTCTTCTGTCCGGAGGCGATGCGTGAGATATGGACGCCATCTGTCAGTAATGTGGGGAAACGAAAGCTTGTGTAGGACGCAGAGCCACTGGTAGGTGGCAGCACTATGTTTTCTACTGAAGCGAAGAAAACCGCTTTTTTTGTTCCTAGCGTCGCATTATCAGCGAAACGTAAGAAACACACTACCTAATACTTATGTATTGATGCTACGCCTCAGATATGCGTAATACTTGCTTTTTGATCGACCATGTTCACAAGTATGAACTCAGCCACCAGATCAAGATGGCTGGGCGTTGATAATTGGCTTGAACTTTTGCTGGGTGGCTGAATTGTGCGACCGACAGACGGAAACATGCGGGCACCCAGACCGAAATTTCTGCTTGGTACCACCTCCCAAGAAAGAAGATGATAGTCTTTCTTGGGAGGCGGTGTTACCCAGCTCAGACCCAGTCACAACGGCCCTGGAGCGGGCCGCCTAGGTCGCCGTCAACGTTGGGCCAATGGCTATCCAGCACGGTATCCGCAACTTCTTTCTGACAAAATGAAGCATTTTCCATCTATCCCTCCGTGCGTGTCACTTCCTCCTCCAGATGAGAGGACCTGCACCGACAATGAGTCTACAATGATCAGACGTGAGATCATGGATAAAAATAACACTTTTTAATGTAACACGTTACAAATGAACAACAGAGCGGGGAGCCGCACGTGCGGATCGTCGGGCACCCCGTTTGTGGTTGTTTTTGTTTTTTGATATTATTACGACCCTTCTCTCCACCAACATGGCGCTGAATTCACGCTTACACAATAGACAACGCGTGTCTAAAAACTTCGTCACATGGAGGACTCGAAAAGAGCGAGCGTGTACCAAAAAGAAAAGTGTTTGACCACCTTACTGGTTGTGGACGCTATGGAAACAACACACATGGTAGTGACGTGTTGCACGTTTGTTAACGGGGGGTAGGCGCCGTCGACATACTGAGGCGCTTGCACCGACGTCGGGGCACGTAGGCTCCTCCGAGGCTCACTACTGCCGTCTGTTGTCACGCAACAACTAGCACAGCAACTGCAAAGCTGCCTCCGAGATCGCGCGGGAGGCTCCCCGACGCGCTGTGCTCGGAGGAAGCGTTGCAGCCGCTGTGTTAGTTGTCACGTGATCATTGAGGGCGGTAGCGAGCTTTGGGCTGGGCGGAGCCTACGTGCCGGGACGTCGCTGCAGACGCCTCACTATGTAGACGGCGCCTACCCCGCTTTACAGACATGCAACAGGTCTATATGATATACAAAACAAGCGGGCCAGATAAACTGTATACAACACCAGTCACGTGCACACACTCTTCCGAGCACATACGAGTTCGCACGGAGCTTCGCTGACAGAGTTAGTTGTGTTCACTGTAGGCAGTCGAAGTGGCACGTTGTCTTGTCTTGGCTTGGTTTCGGCTTGGGTAGTTGTGGAGATCATGGTATGCCGAGGGTTTAGAAGTCTCTCTCGCTACTACGTTCCCGGAGATTGCAGGTTTTCCTGAAGACGACTTTCGGGTCACGCATTTCGTTTCGCATTTAGTGTAACTGAAAGTTAAAGGACCTGAAGCAAGGTCATTACGCGAAACAGCGTCTGGTCGTACTGCCTGTTGTACCAAGTTTCCATTACACATTATTAGGTTCCAAGTAATCAGACCCAGAAACAAATTGTAACGTTACAAGTTTTTGTTTGCCCACAGCACCTGATTTCTCCCATGCAAATGCATGGAAAACGAACAAAATGAAAGTTTTTCTTCGGAATCATGTTCATTGAGTTACGCTGAGTTATGGCTTCTGTTGGTAATGAACAGATGTAATACGATGTAGCTTGTAATGGAAACCCGCTGCTAGGCAGATAATGAAATGCGAGCAGTATTGTTATGTTATGAATATCTACAGGATGAAACTTGAGATGCAAGTGAAGATGATATGAAACACAGCTCTGTGCGCACAAATTACAAGAAACCATTTAGCACATGCAGGAGCGTCTTTGGTAGTAGGCAAGCAGTGTTGTTTGACTCATGTGTTAATTTCATTGAAAGATATTTCAGGATGGAGGAGGACGTTCGTACGCTATGCTGGTTGCATAAGTAATGTTAGTACCCGGTCCCAATTGACGGTGTTCTCAAAAAAAAAAAAGAACCACCACGATATAAGGAACATGCCTCTTGTTTAAAAAAAAAATAACGTTGAAATTAGTTGCAATGGCTCGGCTAGAACATACCTACTTTGCCGCCTTCACTTCATACATTTCGAGACTTGTCGCTACTGTATTACACACGCGTTCACAGTTAAACCGTTAGCCATTCATTTAATATCGGGTCGTGTGTGTTTAACCAAATGCGTTTTTGTAGAAGCGATAGCGCTGCTTACGACTCCTTATCTTAGAAGATCCATTTCTTGAAAACAATACTGCTGTACTGTACACATTGCTGCTAACAGGATCACGTGACCCAGAATGGAGGGTCACGTGGTTCTGCGTGGCCACTGGAGACGCTCTGGGGACACAGCTAGCTACTAAACAGTGCTTCTGTTAAAACACATTATTTTTCTTTACAATTTAATAAAAATTCATTACTGCTTTCAGGCGCTCAGTCTGCGAAAGTGTGTCGGCTGTGCTGGTAGTGCGACGCTAATTTTGGCTGTTGTAGGCCCGTTTGCTCAGATTTGGGTGTACGTTAAAGAACCCCAGGTGGTCGAAATTTCCCGAAGCCCTCCCCTACGGCGTCTCTCATAATCATATGGTGGTTTTGGGACGTGAAACCCCACATATCAATCAATCATTAGTTTTGGCTGAGACCTAGCAGCAATATTTCTAATAAGCTAGAAGCCGAACCACAATACTAGAAGAAAGAACACAGAGTGGTAGTTCGGTGTCTATTTTACTTAAATTATTACCAACTAGCCTAGCTACGAGTTCTGCTATGGAGCAATGTACAGCTTGATACTTGATCATGGAGAGAAAAAAAAAACAATGGTAGCAAACGTCACGTGACCATGCTGTTGACACGTCATAAAAAATTGAGGGAGAAATGAGCCTTACTTATGCGATAGGCCAGGGCTACTATTGGTCGCGTTGCATTGGTTGCGTCTGCTGAAGCCTGATGATGATATGCGGCGTTTAACGTCCCAAAACCACCATATGCTTAGGACAAACACCTTAGTGGAGGAATTTGGAAATTTTGACCACCTAGGGATCTTTAACGTGCACCGAAATCTGCATATGCTGAAGGCAAGCTTACGTCTTTTTTAGATATTACGCTGTATTTGAGTGTAGGACTATAGTTCGGCTTGAATACACGAAAAGAGGTTAGCTTGGAGAGGCTATAGCAAAATCATGTGACGCTTTCTCTGAATCTATTCTTCCTCTCTAAATGATGACAATGTGATATATCAGTGACCAGTTCCCCTATGAAAAATGTTTCACAGTCATGAATTGTGAAAACACAAAAGTACACGCGAGGAGCAACCCTTCTGGTGACACCTTATGGCACCCTGTCTTGTTTCAGGAAAGTCACAAAGTATTAAGCATTATTGCAACGACTCATCGTATGAATTTCCCTAGCGTGATGACGTATTGGTATCAGCAGCGGCAAAGAGATTTTGGCGAGGACATACTTGACTGTCCTTTTGTTCTTTTGATACAACGATGGAACGCACCTAAGGTTTCTAACGCCGTAATCGCCGAGACACGGTTACACACATGGATCGTCCCGGTCTCCGAGACTCTAATAACGCAACCGAAGTGATTGTGGCCTCCCCGATTAGCTTCGGAAGCTGCCAGAGCTGATCGCGGAGGCCTCAGACTGATCACAGTGCTACACGATGTCGCCACTAGTGGTGCTGCTCTCGTTAGAGGCGTTCGAGTACTTCGGTGCCCGAACTCGTCATCGTATGCTGCCCTTTTTTCGGTTACGCTATGAACTGTACGTTATGGTTATCGAAATTCACCAAGGAAGTCCCCACGCACCATAACGCTCGCCTACCGTTGTGAACACACAGTTTTTTTTTTTCAGGAAGAAACTAAAGAAAGAAATCAAAGCTCGTTTCAGTACAAGGTGGCTCGAGGTGTAAGAGTCTTTCCGCACACAACACCTCCGCACCATATGCACAGGCAGGTTCACTCTGTCCGCAACGAGGTGGCCCTGCTGTGTCGCCTAGTAGAAGTCCAGAAGCCTGCAGCACAAAAGGCCAGCACAGCCCACTTCGTCTTCGGGCTGTCCCCCGCGCAGATCGTGTCCGTGCTGCTGGTGCCAGCGCTGCACGTGCCTGCCGAGTCCCGGCATGTGCTGACGCCTTCGCACGGGTGGGCTCTCGGGAGGGCTTCGGCCCGGCGCCGATCGGCTCCTGCCGCCGGCTCCTCCGCCTGCACTGAGAAAACGGGAGTCCCTGGAGTGGACTCGAGACACCTCCGTAGCCACACTGACCTCGCCGGGAGCAGGAGGAGGTTTTCACTGCTGATAACCGAATGGTTGCTCGTGCATTATGTGACCCTTTCTTCATAGACAGTGACCCTATATAATGCCGCGTATAAGTTATGAGCGCATCCTTTTTCTAAAAAAAAGAATTGTCGAAATAATTCCGGGGTCTTGCTTACCAAATGATAGTAAACTTCAAAGAATAATTTCAGGGCACAGTGCTTGTAATGCTTATAGTACTTATAACTCCCTTAAAGCACCTGTACAAGGCACTATTCCAATGTAATGAGGTCATAATTATGCTGAGTGGTAGCTTAGCTGGCATTGTCTTTGCTGGTACGAGCACACTGCAAACAGCTCCGTCCATCCTTTCTCAGGCATGGCCATCCTCATCATCCTAATAAATTTCTGTTTAAGGTGCAGTCTGTTTTCACGCTTGGGAGAAATCTCGTAGCGCGTGGCCTCGCGATGCGGCCATGATGCGGCCGGCGCGGCAGTCACGCGCCGGCAGCAGATCGCGCGTGCGCCGACGCTTGAGAGGCATTTTCTTGAACCGCGTCGTCGGCTACGGAAGTGCGCGCTGGCCGAATCGTCCGGCAGCAGGCGAATTTCTTCGTTGCTACGGGAACTGGGCTCATATTTCTGATCGTGTCACAGTACGCACCACTGCCGTCCAAAATGAGCGCCGTCATCGCTGCCGCAGGGGACATGACGGGGTATTAAGTGAAGTTGGTCCCTTACCTGCTTTCCTTTACCCTTTACGTAACGAGGAGCTGTGGGACGATGCTCTACGCGATGGACCTCCCGAGGTTTCCCGAGCTCTGACACAGCGGGCCCGACTCGTCGGTGGTGGTGGTTGTGGTTGTAAGGGAGAGGAAAAAGGCACCTAATTTCTGTCTGCCTGAGCGGCGACACGGCGCAGTGCCTTATGGGAGTGGGGGGAAGGAGGAATAAAAAGAATAGCAGGAAATAGAAGAAGAAATAGAGAGGCAAGCGACGGAAAATAGAAAGAGGTAGGAAAGTGGGGATCCAGTCGAAGCAGTCCAAGGGCGGGGCACCACAATGCGAGAGCTGCACGGCGTCAGGAGACCGCGGAGGGCGAACCAGTCGGCGGGGGCTACGCTGGCGTCGGAGATCGTGAGGGCACGACCATCCAGCTTGAAATCCTCCGAGCGAATCCCTGGAGTTGTCCTAGGGACCCCGGACTAGTGGTTCGTCCCACACCCTCCTTCTCCATGCCTTTATGAATAAAGACGTCTCCCCCCCCCCTCTCTCTCCACGCGTGCATTTTCTCGCCGGCGAGTGAGTGACCTCAATTAATCAAATGCTGTCGAGAAGCAGCACGTTCAGATCATTATTATAGCCTACTGCATTCCTCAACTCGTTCTCATTTTTAAATACGTGTTGAACCCGCATAGCTGCAGGGCAGTCGCTGAAGAGTGCTTCGTTTTTTTCATATACGAAATAAATTCCACGCACTGTACGTGCCCATTATGGTATTCCCCGTCGAAACGTATTGCCGTTCACAAACAACGAAAAATAAAATACGTGAACGCACTCAGCACCACGGCGTTTCGAAATGCAAACAACGTATGCTGTCAAACTGTGTTTCTAGAACTCAATCATCGGCAATAATGACTGGGAGGTTGGCATCGCCCAACGTTTAGTAGAAAATATTGCCACAGTTCCCGCAGCAACGATAAAGTCAGCAAGCTACCCGACAATGTGGCCAGCGTGCACCACCATTGCAGACGATGCGGTTCAATAACATGCTTCTCAAGCGTATGCGCATGCGCGAGCTGCTGCCAGCGCGTGACTGCAGCGCTGGCCGCATGGCGATGCCATGCACTCCGAGATTTCCCTCGAGTGTTAAACAGACTGTACACCATTCTAGTACACTCAATTTAGGGTTCAAGACAGGTCACTCATGGCCTACGGGGAAGTCTTCATAGTTATCTTGATGGTTTCGTTGACTTTTTTTTTCATTTTCAAAATACTGTTTGTATAGACATGCAACCGAATAGCATGCGTGATTTTAGTAAGGAATATCAGACAGTCTTCCCTAAGAAGTTCGAGGCTAATACGAAAGAGACAGATCATTGTGCGTTACCTTGCGCCATCTTGCGGGAACCCTTGCGGCCTCGCGCCTCCTTGTTGCCTCGCTCGCTGCCCGAGTCCTGGCTGGAGGCCGGCGTGCTGTCACGCAGGATGATGCTCTCGTATCCGCTGCTCGTGCCCGAGCACTGCACCACCTGCACCGTCTTCATGACGCCCTTGAAGCTGCTCGAGTCACTGCTGCCATGTCCGCTGCTGGACTTGCGTATCGTGGGCCTCGCCTGCGTCACCGTAGCGTACGGTGACGGCAGCACGCCCGAGTCCACCGTCTCCGCCCTCTGGATCGCCGACTTCGAGTCTATCGCGCTGCACGGAGTCGTAGGCGTCGACACGCTCCGGCAGAGTGGGTTGTTCGTGGCACTCGTGGGGTCACCGCCATCAAGGGCAGTCATGGCTCCCACTGGCGACAGTTTGCTACCATGCGGCGGCTTCTTGGCTAGCCTTGCAGGGTCGCAATGCTTGCCGTTGCTGCACGGTGCCTTGGTGATGACGGCCGCCGGTGTCGCTGATGCCGTCGTAGTTCGCCCGTTCTTGGCGCTCGCTCGACTCCTAGTCGGGCTACAGCAACTAGTGAGCGTGCCACAAGCGCTGTTCGTCGGGCTGGCGGCCGCTCTCGATGGCGACATGTGAATCTTGTGCGCCAAGGTAACAGCCGCTCCCGGAATAGGAACACTTCCTGAGCTGAGTTTACGTTGTGGCTTCGAGCCCGACGCGATGACTCTCTTGGGTGACGAGTGTTGCTCCTGTTTTACGTGCTGTTGCGTCGAGGAACCCGTACGGGTGCCATTGGCGAGTACCCTGTTAGGTTTAGAGGTCGACTTCTCCACGTGATCGCCGTTCTGCGCCAACCTGGCGGCGACATCTTCGCTCGGCCCTCCGCTGCTTAGCCACCTTGGCTGCCTGGCGAAGGAGCAGGCAGCCGGCGAAACACAGTCCCCCGAAGCCTCTGGAGGGGAGGAATCTGGCGGTGGAGCTTCTGTGCCTTGAGGAGGAACTCTGTGATTAGCTGAAAGCCCGTCAGGCTCACTGCTCGCGTTCAGCAACGGAAATAGTCTGTGAGGTTGGACGTCTATTACCGGAGGATCATGCGCACCCGGAAACACACCGAAGTCCTTGGCCAGGAGATCGAGCTTCTCCGAGTACGACTGGAAAAGGGTGTCACCCTGAGGTGATAGCTTAGGCGGTGACAGGTCCTGGCTTTCGGCGAGGGAGGAGTTTGATTTTTGGATTCGGTTGTAGAAGGCCTCCAGCTTGAGGCCGTTCATGGGCTTAATGTTAAGCCTCTGGATGTCGTACCTGTCCGCAGCATCCAGGTCAGCTGGTTCGCTTTTGGTGCTCGTGACGTCCGCGCAGTCACTGTTGCTGCCATCGTCCGTTGAGCCATCGTGGTCGTCGCACAGGTCCTTGCGCTGCTTGCGGTTTGGCAGGCTGCCGTACCGGCCTCCCGTCGGGCTGGACGTACCGCTGCGCATTATGAGCAGGGATGGTATACGCTCATTGTTGTTGTCGAAATACGGTGACGTCAACTTTCTCAGCCGGGCGATGCGCTCCAGCTTCTCGGTGAGGACATCTCCCTTGACTCCGACACTCAAGTCGTCCCCGTAGAGCCTCTGGTGCCGCTCGCGACGACGTTGCAGAAGGGTGCCCTGAAGGAGCTTCCAGGTCAGGCCCCCGTAAACGTGTCCTAATATCTCGGCGTCGTCGCCGACGACGTGGTTCAGGTCCACGCTTACGGACCTCGAGTCTGTGAAGGAGGAAGGCAGGTTGAGGCCGTCGTCGCTCAGGACGCGGAGCGGGTGGCTTCCCTGACTTCCGCTGCCGGCTCCGTTCTTGCTGCTTCCCTGGTCCACCTCGGGCAGCGGGTTCTCGTCGTTCGTCGCAGGCCAGCCAGACGTCGCGGCGAGGATGTCTTCCTCAGTGACCTGCAAGCAGCAGTCCTGCATATGTACCGGTGATTCAGGCTGTTCCTCTTCGGCTGGCGTCATGTGGACGTCGTGGCACGGGGCGACTTCTTCGCGCGTCGCCGTCGTGGCCGAGGTGTTCTGGCCTTGGTCTCTCTTGGCGGGAGCGCACTTGACCGACTTTGGAGCATGCTGCTGCTGCTCCGAAGAGAAAGTGTCGTGTGCGGTTTTACGCTCATGATGTTGTTCCCTGGAGCATCCTCCATTGACGTGACACCTCTCCAGTGAGGTCCTCCTCTTCGAGTGGTGCTCGTGGTGCGTCCTCGTCTTTCTGTGCTCCGGAGTGGACTTAGGACTTGGCTCGGTCTCTGTAATGAATAGAATGAATGCTGTGAAGTATATAGTAAGCGAAGCAGGTTCTTGTGTATAGCGGCTGGCCTCCCCTTACAACGCGGCGTTTTAAGATATGCTAATTCTAAAGAAAACACTTTTTTCTATTTTCAAACAAACTGCACAGTAAAAGGCGTAAAACAACACTGTCGTAAAACAAAACGATTGGGTCGCATAGTAACGATTGATCGTAGACGCGGAATTCAACGATTGATATTGAATGCGTGTAGTGTGAGGTTATGAAAGACAATAGCAGCATGTAACGAAGATGACGATCAGCGTATAAAAATACGCGTAGCGATGAGACTTATAAGGAGCATTCGTATATGTGACCGAAGTTCTAACACGCTATGTCATCATCTCCAAAATCATCACCGACGCATCTGTGAACAGAGTATTATGGAAACCATTTTTAGCGGATGCGTCTTTTCTGCCACTGTTCATGTGAACGGAGGCCAATGTGCTTGACAAGCCCAGAGACGTGCGCTTTTACACGTACCGGTCCTGTTGGCCGATGCCGGCCGGTGCTTCTTGGCGCCCTTGTGTCCCTGAGCATAGCGTGAGTGTTCCTGCACCCAGCGTTCGACCATGTTCTTCTTGTGGTCGTCCATGTATCCGTACACGGCGGCCGCCACCGCGGGTCCGTCCACCCACTGCTCCTTCTGCAGCTGGTCCAGGGTGCGCGAGTCGAAGCGCGGCTTCGAGAAGCGAGGACCGTCGATCCAGAGCTCGTCGCTAGCGCGCCGAGAGCCACCGGCTGCGTCGTGGCTCGCTGTCGAAGCTGACGTCACAGGAGGGTCCTTGGTGGGGGCATTGGAGCCACCGGTGCCGCGGTGGCTCTTCTTTAGCGTATGATGTGCCTTGCCGTGGCTCTCAGCGGCGCTGGGGGACGAGCAGGCGTCGCGATTGGTTGCGCCGCTCTGGGAGAAAACGAGAAGTGAGAGACAGTGATAGAAATCGAGGTAGCAGCTGCATGTATGTTTTGACAAGTGGCGCGAAACTCGGCGACACACCGTTGTCGTCCCGCATCAACTTTTTGAATGGGGAAAATTCACATAGAGAGATGGTGAAGCCAGCCAAACTATGCCAAGGTATGAAAAACCAAGAAATGAGCATAGTTTAGTACAGCAAGGAGGTGGGAAAGAGAATGACGAGTGAGGAGGTGTGATGTGAAGGGAAGAGAGTGGAGGAAAGAAGTGGATGAAGCATAGCGTAGCCATGTATAGTACAGCGAGGGTTGCGAAAGGGAAGTAAGCACGAAGAGCGATGTGAGCAGAACGAAAAAAAAAAGGGGGGGGGGGGGGGTAGAGGGAATAAAAACGCCAGGCCTGCGCGGAAGGCGCAGCACAGTCACAGCGGCTAGAAGAGCGACCTTTCAGAGCCTTTTCCGAACACTCACTGTGTAACTGCTGCAAGCACACTTGCTTGATACCCTCTACGGTATTAAAGATAAAAAATTTTTGGCTAGTAGGCCGGCATTCGTTATGTTTTTTTTCGTCATTCTTCTGAGAAGCGTGGTATATCCGCAAATACTTGCAAGGAATTTCGTGCCGATTGTTCATGCAGTGGCTGACGACTATGAGGAATTAGGCCTGAAGTGGGTATGCGCCACAGTTAACAGGTGAACAAGAACCAGCTGTTGTAATGGGTCGGAGCATTGGACGACTCCCTCGTTACGCTATTCGCAATGTGCGACTGGTTGTTCTTTCGCTGTTTTAAAACGCTTTATAAGTCGTATTAACGCGATTGGTTTCCCGACATCAAGCCTGCATGAGACAGGGTTGCCAAGTCCCAAGCACCGGCGTGGCTCAGTGGTAGAATACTGAGCTGGCACTCAGTGGACCCGGGTTCGAGCCCCACTGTGTCATTGGTGCTAGTTTTCTTTTCTAATATCGAGCGGGGTAGTTACGGACACCAGCGGCGGCGGCGGACAACTACGGCACGCGTGACGCGAGTATTGATCTTATTACAGCTTTTGCTGTAATAGCACGGCCTTGTACCATACAGTTTAGCAAGGGGGTGTGAAAGCGAAGTGATGCTAGGTTGAGGAGGAGGCGACAAGCTAAAACATAACGTAGTCTTGTGCAGTATAGTACAGCAGCGAAAGATAAGTGAGTGTGTTAAGGGAAAGGAGGAGGGGAAGCATCAGCTTCACTGTTTCCACAGTCTTCGTTACGCTAGTGCGCAGCTGCTCCGATTGTTTTCTGATGGCCGCGGATTGTTTTCAAACGCGTGTTTAATATATCCTTTATAAAAGCACTGAAATTCGGACGAGTTTGTACTGCAAACATAGTGGTATTTACAGCACGTAAATAGACAAGAAGGGAAAGGCAGAGTGCTCAGCTACAAACCGATTCTTACGGACTAACATATCAGGTATAATGCCCCGTTCCATTTCCCAAGTTTTTGTTATCGTCCCAAAACACCACACGATTCTCAGCGCAAACCGCGCCTGCAGTTTTCGAGAAGGTTCCGGACTGTAGTAGATCATTTCGATAAGATCACGCCCACTGTGCGAACGGTACAGATTGTTCTGGAACCTACGCCACCGCCAGCGATAACGCTAGAACATTCAATGGCAAGAGTATAAATGCCGACGCACTTCGCCGCTTGCTAGTTGTTGTTGATCGAAGGCCGACGCTCCGTTCGCCGCTATCAGTCCGAGACTGTTATCTGTGCGAGACTGCTGCTGTAATTGGACTTTCCGTTTACCGGGCGCAGGTTTGCCCAAATAAACAGTTAAATCCCAACACGAAGTCTCCTGTCTTCGGCCACGTCACGACCCCCTGGGTTACTCTAGTCAGAGCCTAATAATATGCCGACACACTCTGTGAAAAGGACTAATTAACAAACTTTTTAGGCAACGGGGACCGACGCCAACCTTTGAAGGTGTGGGCGCATCCGTCCTGGTGATGGCCGCCGGTCCTAAGGCACTGCTGCTTCCGCCGTGTCGCGACGGGGACTCGGCAGGTTTTGACGTCACCGTCCTCGCCGGCGAGTTCTGAGGCGTGGGAGCCGAGAGGACCGCTTCGAGCGCCGGCGGTGGGCCTTCGTTGTCCGTGAAGTCCTGGTGCCGGCCCACGTAGATGACCGTGTCGCACGACTGCTCGCTGCTGGACGTGTACTCCGGGTCTGAGCTGCCGGACCGCGGGCCCGAGCCTTCCTCGTTCAGCGCCTGGGTCCGCATGAAAGGCCGGCAGACGCCTTCGACGCCGTCTGCCGCGGCGCTCGCCATGGTTGATCCGTACTGGGAAATTAAGCGAATCTCTTATGGTCGGTTACAACACAAGAGTAAATGCGAGCTCCACATCCCGCAGAAATACGGCAAGAGAGTCGGGCTGGCAGTTTTCCATTGCGATATTAAGCACCTTTTTCGGTGATAATGCAAATACGTGTATTAGTATTCAAAAGTTCGTTGTTTATACCTAAATCTTTCGACTTCTCTTTGTGACGCCACGATTCTTGCTAAATTTTGCAAAGAAGTTCAAGTTCCAAAAATAATAAACCAGCGATACAAACATTTGGCTGTGTGGTAAAACACCCACCTGAAATTCGCTATGTCGCTAGGTGTCACACCTCGCAGAAACTGATCATCGGAGACGGGCCACGGGTTGGCTTTTTGCTGTCCCATAGTAGAGCAACAAGCACTCTAAATTCTTAACTTTTTATAAACAAAACGACTGGGACAGCTTATGGCTCTCCCATGGTAGAGTGAGTACAGTGCTTCAACGTGTACACAATCTATTCTAAACATTAAGCGACGGCAGCAGGGCGAAGCTCACATTTATTCCTAGGTTGCAAGCGATTACAGGTGAACATTAAATTTCTTGCTCATAATTTTCAAACTTATCGGGTCATAATCAAATGAGGAGGTGAATCTGTCACGGTGGTACAATTATTACAGTGCTCGGCTGCTAACCCGAAAGTTCCGGGTTCGATCCTGGCAGCGGCAGTCGCATCTCAATAAAATGCTCAATGTTAGAGGCGCATGTATTTAAATTGAGGGGCACGTTGAAGGGGTCTTGCGACCGGTTCCCGAGTAGCCGTGGAACAGATTCACTAAAGTAGCTTATTGTTTCAAAAATTCACCCACCGCAAAAATTTTCAGAATCCGTCCAGTACGAGCGAAGGGATTTACAAAGATTTCTCGTACGCTGCAATTGCATTCTCTCCTCTCTCGTCTTGACAAAAGCACTGGAAGCTAAGCAGGGAGCGATGGCACGGGGAAAGAAAATACGTCACGCACGCACCGTGACCTTGAACACTTCTTTCTTCTGAAGCGCGAATTATTGATGTGATTGCGCGCGCACCCGTGGACAAGTCGTGGCCTCACGTGGTAGCCCCAGCAATGACCGAGCGTGCCTTGCTCAAATCTGCCAATCGCTGATACTAAGCTTTGGAAGCAGTGGTTTTGTGCCTGTAGCATCATTTGTTGACAGAAGAGATTGAGTTTTAACTGAGTTTGAGAAATAATTACTTAATTGAGGCCACGTTCTGCGCTATAATATTTCACACGCGTGTTCTTGGGAGCCTCGACCACCAATCGGCTACGTTTTCTCATCATGCTCAAAAAGTGGTCAGGGCCCCTTTAAGAAACTACAGGTGGTCGAAAGATCCGGAGCGCTCCGTTACGACGGACTTAAGATTCATATCATGGTGCTGGCTCGTGACGTATTATTATTATTATTATTATTATTATTATTATTATTATTATTATTATTATTATTATTATTATTATTATTATTATTATTATTTATGAAGGACAGGACCAACGCAGGGCAGGACAGGAATGCCCTCATGGTCCCACTGTATTTCTCTCTCCCTTTCTGAAACCACTTCATAGAGCTTTACAATGAGCTCAGACCATTAAAAACTATGAAAGCTTGCGACATATACAGTTCAGGATAACTTTACAGCACAGATTTCAGTTTATTGGTAGTGGTACAGTTCCACAGAAAGGAACAAAACCAGATATTTCGTGCCTTAGAGAGGGCGAATCACGAGACTACGTAGTAGATCGCGGTGGCTGGCACCTCGATTGAAAAAATGACCCCATATCTGCATGTTTCACTGCAAATGTCATCCATAGACATTAGTCTTGCGTCTGGAGAGAGTGAATAAAACGTTTATGTGATGTTCCGCGCTACAAAATCGGTGAATGGGATTCTGGAGATGCTGCTAAGACATGAGTGCCATCTGACAGTAATCTTCGAAACGAAAGGATGGCCTCCGATATAGCGAGCGTGTGTCATGCGTGCACAATCTCGGAGGCCATAATTTGTAGAATGCATGGCCATGGGTAGGCGGCAGCACCATATCATCTTATCAAGGCGTAGAAAGCACTCGCATTTTCGTGCATAGCGTAGCATTGACGGTGCGGCGTAATAAATGCTATGGTCTTCATAATTACTTACGTATGCCTTTTCTGGTAAAAAGAAACATTATAGAATATTAAAGTGTTGATATTGTGCCTCAGATATGCGCAATATTTGCTTTTTAATCGACACCGCACACAAGTATAAACGCAGAAACCAGATAAAGATTGGTAGGTGCCGAGGAAGTTGTTGAACTTTAGCAGTTTCGGTTGACAGACAGACCATTCTTTTGCGTTGAAATATCCTAATAAGTCTGTCGTATTTAAAGAAAGTTTTCAAACCTGATCTACAGTGAAGCCAACAGAATAACGAATAACAATCGTATAATAATTGCTGAAGTTCCTGTTATAATGCGAGTATTACGGTGCACAAATGCATCTGCATCGATGTGACCCTTGTGAACAAGTGTTAAGGGGATTCTGAAACAACCTCAGTAGAGTGCTGACACAAATCTTAAGCATTTACAAATTGTTGCTCTAAATAAAAGTACTGGGGCCAAGATTTCTAAAGAGAGTTCTGTGGTGCGTTTGAATGCATCAGATACATTTTAATTCCGCTACTTAAAAAACACTTTCTGTTTCGACATTAAGGGGCAGGTTTCTTCAGTGACGTGTCATTGCAGTGCGACATCATGGCTCGTGACTTACTAGTGCAGGTTTGCAATATGTTCGAAATGCACGCAAACGATGAGTGATTTGTCGACCAGTGACCCCGACAGTGAATTCCATTAGTTAAACCATATAGTTTCCTAAAATTAACTAGAGGGAACTCTGGCGGTGCGATCGTTCAGCGACGACGGGAATGATGGGTAGTACACATATTTGCCTAGTCTTCGTACTTGCGGGCGGTGAATCGCATTTGCGGCTTCGTTTGTTGCCGTTTTCGGTTTCGTTTTGAAAGAAAGAACGGATCCTTTTCAATTTCTTGACCCGATTTGAAATGATAAGCCTAAAAAAGAATAAGGTGACGAAGCGCAACCACTGAACACTTGCTGATTTTTGTTTCGTGAGAAAACAGCTCCAAGCTACACGAACACATATGGAGCCAGAAGCAGGCCAGAAGTACAAAGATTAGACAAATCTGTGTACTACCCTTCATTTTTATGCTCGCTGAAGCACCGTGCGTTGCAGTTCCCATAGACACTTGCGCCAGAGTTCCTTCTGGTGTACGTTGGAAAACGCTATGATTTAGGCCCCACGCAGGAGGCAGAGTTCGCAAACTCAGTGGAACCGTGTTGATTTGTTGGCTGGCTGGCAGATGCTAAGCGATAAAAACTTAAAAGAACAATGTGAAATACTTTGCGCCTATTTTACGACTTTGGTGTGTGGAGAGAGCTAACACTGCATACAAAAAGAAGAAGAAAAATGTCTGCTTAGCGATGTCTCGAAATCGTGTCAATACTCCGTTAATGAGGTGTTTCAGTGAACATGGCGTAGGTACACGTAGCACACTCTTGCAATACGACAGATGGGAGTGTCGTACCTTGAGCTTCTTGCGTCTCATGCGGTGCATCCTGGACGCGAGCTGTATCGTGGCCAGCGTCTCGGCGTAGTTAGCCGACAGTGGAGACACGTGGGCTATCATGGCGGCCCGACACGTGACACTTCCCAGGGCTTCTTTCAGCAGCTGCGTCACCTTGGACTCTCTGCATCGAAAGAGTTTAGGTAAAGACAATGTGGCTGTAACTTATATTAGCAGACAGCCATAGTTGAAATAGGCGGCCTAAACTTTGTAACCATGTACTGAAACAGCCGGTTGTAATGTAGTCGGCTTTATAAATAAGCGTGAGATGATTAAACAACGTAACTAACGACACTATATGTGCTTGTGTAACTCTATGACCTGCAAACAATGCTAAAAGCAGACGATACAAAGAACAGACGACACGAAAACGCGAAAGGCCAGCCACGCATATCGTATACGTCGTTTCGTATCCCCTTGTCGCTGAATTTTGAAAAAGTGCACGCGTATAGCCAGGCTATAAGGCAATCTTTCGAAACTACGGCTTGGTGCACACCTCGTCACGGTTACCCACAGATTAATATAAAAAAGAAAAACGGCGCGCTTAAGTACCATCGGCCACCATGTACGGTTCGGGAGCCAAGAGTGTTCGCGTCGGCGCTCAGTCGGCAGCTATTAGCGTCAAGTAGCCGGCGGAACGGAGCAGCCGGTGTGGAAATGAGAAAACAAGAATGGGCTCAGGGCTATATAGATGAAGATGAGGAAGAAGAAGGGAGAAAGCGAGGGCTGGGAGGTGCAATAATGACGAGATCGGACACGAGTTCAGTTCCTCTTGGTAAGCAGGCGGCAAAGAAAAGAAAAGGAATCGTCTGCAATGCCAGATCCAGGTCGGGGAGAGCAGACGACATTGATGGGAGCACAATCACGCGAAGGACCGCGTTGGTGCCACCGTCTGGCGGGGAATAAAAGCAAAAGAACAAAAAAAAACAGAAAAGCGAAGACATAAGAAAAACTAAGTGGCAGCATTATGCGCTCACGTCTTTGTGTTGATACGCGTAGAAAAACATTAGGAGAGAAGCGAAGAAGGGAAGGAACGACAATGAATACATGTTTGAAGTGTATGTGAAGTGGATTTCCAGAGAGTAAGAGAAAAGGACAGACAGACGGACAGACAGACGGACAGACAGACAGACAGAGAGACAGACAGACAGACAGACAGACAGACAGACAGACAGATAGATAGACAGATAGATAGATAGATAGATAGATAGACGGACAGACAGACAGACAGACAGACATACAGACAGACAGACAGACAGACAGACTGAGATAGATAGATAGATAGATAGATAGATAGATAGATAGATAGATAGATAGATAGATAGATAGATCATGCAACAAATTTTCAACTAGGCTCGTACTTGAAGTATTATAAAACAGTTGCATAAGTAAATTTTGTGGAGTAATAAACCCCGATAACGCGTTTGTTCAATAATTACTCGGAGAAACATTACAGAGACACTTTAACGTGTGAAAAAATGTTTTTCATTGCAGAAAGACTCGAAGATTACTGAACGTTTCATTCGGTATGTTTAACACACTGTTCAGCTTTTATTCAGTTTTGCTTAAAAATGCTGATTGTAAGTTAAATATATAAGTATTTGCCCACAATGCGATAAGATGAGAGAGAGAGAGAGAAAGAGAGAGAGATAGAGAGAGAAATAGAAGAGAGAGAGAGAGAGAGAGAGAGAGAGAGAGAGAGAGAGAGAGAGAGAGAGAGAGAGAGAGAGAGAGACAGTGACAGACTAAAGAGATTAGATAACAGAAAAAAAAAAAACATCCAGCGAGGCAGACTATGAAGGGTCTTCGGATTGCGATGTTGGTCGGGAAAGCCCACACATAAGGGGAGAGCCTGGGGTGATCGGCTCTGATGCGAACCGGCGGCTCGGAACTAAAGAGCCATGGCTGTTTTTCTCCCACGGTCACCCCCTATTTTTCTCGACGTCTGCGAAGCCTGTCAAGCCCTCTTATTATTCTTCGATTGCTGCGTGAGTGCGAAGGAACTGTTGTACCGACGAGAATCGTGATTTACCAGTCTCGTCAGCCGAATAGTAGTGTTACTGGTACACAGTTCACAGTTACGTAAATAATTTTATTATTATTTGCATTCATCACGATTTTTCGCTCACTACCTAAAACGCCGACAGCAACGCCAACAACAAAATTTCGGGGAAACAATCTCTTTAACGCTGTCGCGTTAATAACAGCACTGCACAGAACAAATGAATCCTACTGAAGGAAACATTGATGATGAAAATATTTAGGCAACGTGAGCCAGACAGTGTGTTAGCCTGACTTTGCGCATCAGAAGCACAAGGTGGGAGCATTAGGTTGCTGAGTGGAATGTTATCTGATGACGCTGTTATCACTGTTAGCGTTTCACCAGAGAGTATTTCGTTTTGCCCAGACATAACCACTCTCAAGAGTAACGACTCGTAATTTTTTCTTTCGTCCTCCTGTGGGGAAACTTAGTGTACTGAATTAACGTGACAAGTACGCGTGGAGGGCGAAGCGTGTGCCGTTGTGCACTATTGAATGCTTCAATAACCTGACCCTGACGTTAGTTTTCAAGTTTGATTGGCACCTAACTTTGTGGTGCTTTGCTGTGGCTTTTTCTAGTGGCATTGCGCTAAGCACAAAGCACGCTTTACAGTAACCAACGTCTACAATTTTTCAGAGTGAAAGTTTTGCTTCTTCTAACTGCGTTGTGTTATGCGCAAAGCACGCTTTACAAGAGATATTTTTTATTCGAATTGTTTATTCGTTCTAGATTGATTGATTGATCGATATGAGAAGTTTAACGTCCCAAAAACGCCATATGATTATGATAGACGCCGTAGTGGAGGGCTCTGGAAATTGCGACCACCTGGGGTTCTTTAACGTGCACCCAAATCTGAGCACAGGGGCCTACAACATTTCCGCCCCCATTAGAAATGCAGCCGCTGCAGTCGGGATTCGTTCCCGCGACCTGCGGCTCAGCAGCTGAGTACCTTACCGATTAGACCACCGCGGCGGGGCATTGTTGGTTTTAGGCGACGGGGATAAGATGTAGAGAGGATCATCCAGTAATATTTATACAACGAAGCTTGGCGGAGGAGACGAAATGGCTCAGGCTTACGGAGCTTGTGCAGAAGGCTATTTTGCCCGTCGATGTGGTTAGTTCTGTTCAATCGTAGGCTAGGATGCAGTACAACAGACCGAAGATGAAATATATGTAGGTAGCGCTCGCCCATGTTTTTTTTTCTTAAAGTGTCCTGGTACACCATTCGCTCGTACCAATTTACCTTTCATGGGAAGGATAAAAGCAGAAAGAATAATAAGCTGGCCTTTAATGAAGTGTGACGTCACGTTTTCCAGGTTAAAAGTATATGTGGGTTGACTGTTACAGTAACCGATGTAACACCGTATTCACCGTATTATTACGCTCATTTGTTTGAATCGCGTCTGATGTTTATGGCAACCATGTTGTTTCTGTTGTTTAAAACACGATAAAAACAGTATATTTTTGGCATTTCATATGCTAATATAATGATATCATCGTCAAAAGCGCCGATGTGGAGGCCACTCGTCTAATTTTAATAAGTTCACATTTTAAAGGCGAGAGCCTTAGATGGCTTTTAAAACAAAAAAATTGAACACCGGTGCCACCGGTGAATCAATATGAATCATGAAAAAATTCGTTATCACCCGATAACGCTGTCGCACGCCTCCATCTTGACGTCACAAATAACAAAATATATGAGACGGCATGACGACTCTAGCTTAGCAGCGCAGCTGCTCTCTTTGATGACGTAGCTCTTCAAAGTATGAAGCTTAGTTCTCCATAAGCCAACGCAAAAAGAAAAAAAGAGAAAAAGAAAATAAACAGGGAAAGCATGAAATTTTTTCCTTGAGCATTAATAAGTATTGGTGTTCAACGTCACAAAACTACCATATGGTTATGAGAGACGCTGTAGTGGAGGGCTTCGGAAATTTCGACCACCTGGGGTTCTTTAACGTGCACCCAGATCTGAGCACACGGGCCTGCAACATTTCCGCCTCCAACGGAAATGCAGCCACCGCGGCCACGATTCGTTCCCACAACCTGCGAGTCAGCAGCCGAGTGCATTAGCCACTATTACGTCCGGCTTTATTTGTAGAATTTTCACACGGTGGTTCTTATTCTAGTATGTTGAATGGTTGCAGCTAAATTTAAACGCATCAACAAAAGAAAGAATCACAAGCACAGTGCCGACATTACCAATTGACGCTTGTTGAAACCCTACAATAATTATATAAGCCCGGCAATCTGCATATAGAAGCACGTTGACAAAAATTACACACAATGCCGCACCTTATATGGATTCAGCGAAAGGTTTCAATACACGCCAGTTAGTGCCGGTACTGTCCTCGTGTTTCTTTCCTTCGTGTGTACATTTAAATTTAGCTGCAATCATAGGACAAGCAGTATCACCAACTAGACCAGATGGAAACGATTCTCACGTTCTAGTATTCTAGTATTTTGCCAATGAAAATAATGGACGCAATGCACCCCAACATCACACAAGAATAATTCGAGCAACAAGCTTTCTTGTGAAATTCTCAAGTCATATTCGCTTTCGTAACAGGATGTTCACATAAACACTGCGAGTACTAAGAGCGCGCCGAAGCTAACTTCTTCATCTAGAACTTGCGTACTTGCCCCGCCGCGGTGGTCTAGTGGCTAAGGTACTCGGCTGCTGACTCGCAGGTCACGGGATCGAATCCCGGCTGCGGCGACTGCATTTCCGACGGAGGCGGAAATGCTGTAGGGGCGTGTGCTCACGTTTGGGTGCACGTTAAATAACCCCAGGTGGTCGAAATTTCCAGAATCTTCCACCACGGCGCCTCTCAAAATCATATGGTGATTTTGGGACGTTAAACACCACATACCAATGTATCAAGAACTTGGATACTTGGATAAATGTTGAGTTAGAGCGCAGGTTTGTTGATGCAACATTATCGCTAATAGAATTAAACGAAGTAAATAAAATTTATAAACACCGGTGGCTACATACTATGCTCCCCCCACCCCCCCTCACCCTCCCGCCAAAAACAGAACCGTTTTATGTTACCTCAGTGATTACTGTTGCCAGCGCATTAGAGATATTGCGAATAGGACGACTTCATTAAGCTTATGGCTTCATCACGTCTTGCGCAAAGGTACCGGAGATTCATTTTTCTTTAGTTAGTCAGCTGAGTAAGCAAAAAAGATAAAATTAGTCAAGGCACACGGGTACACGTTTGCTGTCACAATGACGTCCTTGTTGCGACAACCACCCATGCTTAAGATTAGGTAATAATATAAGTATACTAAATCCCTAATAACTTTTCAATAATTAGATTGAATTTATTTCCCACGCCCGACACATCCTCTTACGACTAGCTTGAAAAAAGAAAAAGAAAAGATGGTACATTCGTTTTTAATTTCGCAGACAGATTCTTCAATATGGCTTAAACTGCTGCCTACCGACTTAATAGGGAAACTCCCTCTCCGCTCTCTATCTCTCCCCTCCTCCTCCCATGCGCAGGGTAGCAAACCGGCTGCCTATAGGCTGGTAAACCTCCCTGCCGTTTTTTTCCTCCTATTTTCCTTCCTTCGACTAGCGCTTCGAAAATGTTGCGTCACTGAGAGCATATTATACCATTGTCTCTAAAAACTGAAGATTGTTGGGTGTGTCAAGAAAAGCAGGCGCCCCTATCTTTAATTCGCACACACACTACATAATGTCTATTTTCCCTTAAGATTTCTTGCATTTTTCAATTTCATTCCTATTTCGGACGTGACATTGAAAATAAAAACAGAGAAACGGTAAATAATTCGAACGAAAAACATCCCCGCGTTGCAGATGTCAAAGCTGTAACAGAAAAACGTGCGTACGACGTCATTTTTAAAACTTTTTTAAAAGCAGCTGTGTCGGGGCTTCGAAACTAGACTGCCTGTGAATAACCTATCGTTTCCCTACTGTGCCCGTGTAAATAATCACGGATACAAAGAAAGCAAAACGGTGACGACAGCAATCTAGCACGCGAAGCGCTGAGACAGCCGATGTACGGAACTCGTAACAAAAGGTCTACGTAGGGACGAGTGTCAAACGTTTCCCCAAATGGAGAGAACCTATATTGAGCATCGTTTTCCCTAAACTGGAAAAAGGCACGTCAACTCACAGGTTATGAGTAAAGTATAGTTGAAAAAAGTGGGGATCAAGAGGTATGTAGTGTCAACTACGTGAGGTTCTGAAGCAGTACATAATCGAAGAAACGAATAAATAAATATAAAAGTATCGTTTTTCTCCTTTTTTTTTTCGCCCGAAACGGGGAAAATCACTTGAACATGCGTAAAGGGGAAGATGATATGAAAGCGAAATTGAAAGAAGGTGGGTGGGAAATAAATATAACGAGAAATTTGGACATCGCCGTTTCTAGGCAAATTTAAAAACTATGAACGAGGCTATAAAAAAGTTGAGCAAGTGAAGTGCACTAGAACTTGTTGTGAGTAGGCGAGTGGATGACTTTGGATACGTCAAATAGTAACAAAGAAATGGGGACAGAGTTGAAGGAGACACTGTAATACAAAAGAAAAAGAAAACGAGGGAAATATTTGAAAAAAAGAGAGCAGACGCGATTCGAGAGGCTTGCCTTATTGAGAACGAGGCGTGAGGGCATTGGGAAAACGCTTCGCTAGTGTGACTGTAGTAGAGAAAAAAAATCTACCTAAAGAGAGGGGGAGTGGAAAAGAGGAAGTGAGGAAGACTGTTCCGTCTCTTCATATCCGGCCGCCGTTCAAGTGTTCCTTCTCCCCTTTCCCAATGATCTCCCTCACCCCACCATTCGCCTACCACCTCTTACTCCCCTTCCGAATCCGAAAGTGTTTCCCGACTGAATCAATTGCTGCCAGATGTCGCGGCTGCTTCCGCGAGCGTCAGCCGACGCTGCCGCCGTAAAGAGAGAGAAAGGGAAAGAAAAGTAGGAGAGCAGGAGAGAGAAGAAAGAAAATGCAACCGAGCAGACGTTGCAAAGGGTACGGCAACGGTTCCGGAAAAATGCTCGACGCATGACGACCAGAGTTGCGGTTCGAAAAATAAAAACGACAGCAAAAAAAGGGCGCGTCAAAATTTGCAGTAGAGTGCACGCAAAAAAAAAAAAAAGAAAAGAATACGCGCGCGTGCCGTCGGAAGCCATGACAGATGCCACGATTCTGCTTTGCCTAAAAGAGTGCATGGTTATTGAAAATGGCGCCAGGTTACACCCGTTTCTTGAGTGTAATTTTCGCTTAACTACGATGCCGATGACGCACCTCCAGAGGAAGGAATCTCATTGCGTTTTGCGATATCTGTGATCGGTTTCGCCAGAGCCTATAGTACTCTTCCAGGAGCCTAATTTGTACGCAGTGATCAGTTTTCTTCGTCGCCATGGAATAAGTGTGCGAGAGCTTGTTGAACGGCCCTCGAAGACATAATGTTTTGATGATGTAAAGAAAAAAAAAGAAGGAATGTTTCGAGCGGGAGCTCAGACATTTGATTTTTTGACGAGGAAGCTTTGAATATTAACGCTTAAGCTATGGCACCCTAATACCAGAGATGTCGTGTAAAGGCCACCACGTGGAAGATGCATTTCTGTAAGAGGCCCGCAGTGCGACTAGTGGGCTAGCGGAACATGAGAAGCTTGTTGGTGTTCGGCTTTGTTTGAGTCACATAATATTAATAAAGCGCTTGAAGCCTATGCATGCGCACAATGGGGGGAGGGGGCAGACGGGTGACCACCCTTTTTAGTCACTTATGAAGGGGGCCACAAA
Source organism: Rhipicephalus microplus (assembly GCF_043290135.1). Taxonomy (NCBI): domain Eukaryota; kingdom Metazoa; phylum Arthropoda; class Arachnida; order Ixodida; family Ixodidae; genus Rhipicephalus; species Rhipicephalus microplus. Next base: position 198,016,438 of record NC_134705.1, on the reverse strand, counting down.
GGCTACCCCATGCACTGACTTCACATAAAGAGGCGCGCTGTAAGAAACCGTCGCCCCCCCCCCCCCCCTCCCTTCTGAAGAGGGATGCTAGGATTGCTATGAGTTGAAGGACGGGGCATATGGATGTGTCGCGCGTGGGTGTCAGAAAGGTGTCATCGAAAAGTTCGTATCACAAGGAAATTAATGCTTTTTGAAAGGAGCAACTCGTGTGTCACGAAAAACGTAGCACGGCGTCGTTGTCACGCTCTTGGTGTTAACAAAGCGCTGACAGCAAAGATGTGGTACACACTCTCGTTTAGTCCTTGGATTGTCCGCTGGATGGCGGCACTTGCTTATGATGGATGTTGTTTATAATGAATGTTGAGCACGCTGACACACGGCAACGTGCTCAACTCAACACGGAGGCCAGTCAACAAGACCGCAAGCAACGCTATGACAGCTTTCGTCGTAGCGTCACCTTCTGTCCTGGAGATGAAGTATTACTTTGGACGCCTGTTCGTACACACGGATTGTGTGAAAAGTTTGAGTCACGCTTTCAAGGGCCTTACGTTGTTTGTGAACAAACATCTCCCGTCAATTACCTTGTCACTCCCGTTGAGGGTTCCTCGGACCATCGTTACCGTGCCTCCGAGATAATCCACGTTTCACGTCTCGAAACCTTTGTTCGCCGTACCTTTCCCGCCTAACTCTCGGCCGAGCCGGCCGCTCAAGTGCGCGGGGAAACTAAGTTTCAGCATTATTTATGCGTATCATCTTTTCATCTGTACATACTCATCATCACCACTCCGATTTGGGTTGTGGGGTACATACTCGAGACAATAAAGAAGAGTCTTGAGGGTTCTGGACACCGTCTTATAATATAATGAAAGGAAGCGAGATGGCGGTACTTAAAATGTTCAATAAATGGACGGACGGACGCGCGGACGGACAGACAGACACGCGGACAGACGGACTCATTGATGCACGCGCAGACGGGCGCACGGACGGGCGCACGGACGGGCGCACGAACGGATGGACGGACGCATGCACGAAAGCACGGGTGGATCAACGGACGCTTCGCCCCACTCATCATCATTCATTCCATGGATATGCTGTGATTTTTTTTGCTAGTATAGTACACTAAATGTGGCTAGGCCTGGCTGTTCATCGCTGGTTTTTGTCTACACGACGCACGTGTTACGCGGTTTCGGCGGGAGCATGTGGTGTGACGTTACCAGCTATTACGTAGTTTTGGCAGTAACTTGTGACGTGACTAACTGTTACACGATGTTGTCATTCCAATCCTGTGACTAGCTTCTACCTACGCTTTCAGATACTGTCGATGTAACGTGACTTTAGCCCCGTGACCAGTTTTATCTGTTACGCGATTTTAGCGGGAGATTTTTTAGCGGTGTTACTAGATGGTACGTGACAGTACACGAATGTTAATCATGTGACTTGTTGTTACATAATGTTTATACACGCGACTAGTTGTCACGTAATGTCATGTGGTAATACTTGACGTTACGTTATTTTAGTCACGTGACTAGTCTTTACATGTTCTTTAGTGGTTTTCAGTCACGGGACTTGATGTTACGTTAGGTTACCTAATTTTTGGTCACGTGTCTAATTATTAGGTGATTTTTTTTTCGATTCTTATATACAACATACTACAGGCCATGCGGCTCAAGCAGGGGTGGGAAGGTACAAAAATAAATAGACGTACAACGCACTAGTGAAAATCTTGAAATATGGCAAACAAACAACTCTAAATAGAAAATGATTAGGAAGCAGTGAAAATGTAGTTCTGCGTTGATTCAAGTGAATGCAGATGATAAAAACGTATAAGGTTCCACGATTTTGGTGCCGCGAGTAGTTGTTACGCGACAATGTGTGATTTTTAAGTGACGTAACAAACTCGCCCCATTAAAGTTATTGGATTACACGCCGGACAAATTGGGCCGCGTGTTGTGAGACCTAAACCAAAGAGGAAAAAAAAACAAGACGAAACGAGCGTATGTTGGTTGACGAAGACAACTTATGTTCGCACTAACCGGCGCAACGAAAAATTTAAAGGGACACTAAAGAACAAAACGATTTTTCTCGTATTAGTAAAGCACAATTTTCACAAACCTGCAGGAGTTATCTGCTTTGGGCATTTTTACCCCGACACGACGGTTGGTAAGCGGGAAAGCACGCGAAAAGAAAATGCGGGTGGCGACTCCACCGCGAGATTCCCGCACGAAACACTGTGACGTCATAAAGTTTGAAGGAGTTTGCTGGCTTGTATGTAGCTTCCCCTCGATAAAAATGAAGTACGCTGTCATCTGTGGGTGCCATATACCTATAGCATACGAAGTATCAATAAATTTCATCAAGCCAATGGCTCAAAATCATGAAAAATACATTTTGCAATTTGTTACGTCATGCACCGAGATTTCACCGCGAAATTGAAAAAAAAATGAAACTTGAACCTTCATTTTTTCCGCTAATAATAAATTTGTGACAGTGAAACATACGGTACTAAACCAAGTGATTGTTTCTTTTTAGTGTATCTTCAAACGGCTCTATTGTTAAAAGTCTCGGGTCCTTTATGCATTCACCTCAGGAGACTCGAAGGCGAACGCCACCTGCACCCAACGTGATTTTACATGGCCTCCGGTATCGGAGGCATTTACAGCTCTCTGAGCTCAAGTTTTTCTTGCAATGCCTCCGTGATCGAGCCCACCTTTGATCAAGCGACGATGTCATGTAACAGGACGTCACAATTATTGCGTACCTGTGACGTCGTCCCGTAATGTTTTTTTTTTACCACTCATGTTAAAGCGGAATCACGTAGTGTCACGTCGTCTGACGTGAGAAATATCGCTTTCCTGTGACGTCACCGCATGTTTTTTTTTTCTTTGCATCGCTCACATTGACAGCCCCGACGGTCACCTTTCGAGTTTCATGAGGCATCTGTGGATTTCGCGTTAGAAAGGAAGCCCAAATGAGGGCATCCCCGTTCATCGTTAACATCCTTTTTGCCTTTGTAACTGTGATGGCTCTGTTAGTTCAACACCAACTGTTCCTCTTTCATAGCTGTAGTTGAAACGCCTCTTTACACTGTAGTTCCCAATCCACTGCACGGATCTCGTATGGAAGCGAACACATGCCCTCTGGTATTAAAAATAGCATCGCGTTTCACGCGTATGCATATCGAGTGGGGCGAAAATAAGCAAATAATTATGTACACTGAAGCTGAACATCTGCTGTAGTTTGTATAGGAGATATAATCACACAGTCGGATATCTGTGATGAAAATAATTAAATAAATAAACAAACAAACAAATAAATAAAGTAAAGTAGCCGGATTCCCGCTTGAGAAACGGCATATGCGAAGGGTGATAGGGCTAGGAAAGAGAAATTGAAAGGGCTGTGAGTTGCACTGTGTGAGGAGAAATGATAAAATAAAGGTGATTTTTTTAATGTTGCGAACACAGGTGCAGAGTCACACGGTGAGTGTGTTTGTTTAAACACTTGACGTTTATGACAGGATGCTGGAGGGAGGCCCGAATCAGATTGTGAAGCGTTAAACTTCTTTCTTTCTTTCTTTCTTTCTTTCTTTCTTTCTTTCTTTCTTTCTTTCTTTCTTTCTTTCTTTCTTTCTTTCTTTCTTTCTTTCTTTCTTTCTTTCTTTCTTTCTTTCTTTCTTTCTTTCTTTCTTTCTTTCTTTCTTTCTTTCTTTCTTTCTTCGGTTTGGTTGGTTTTACAAATAGGTGTTAGCAGAATATGCAGAAGGCTTTTGCGCCAAGAGATTTCTGCTATACATTTTTTTTAAAGCTAGCTTCTGCAGCCGGCTTTCACGGCCATCTGCTGCGGCTAGCTTTGGCGTCAAGCTAACGCAGCTAGCTTTCGCACGGACGCATAGAAACGGGATTTCGCAGTTAGCTTTCGCGGCTGAGGAACATTCACATGGCTGATATTAAAGCTGATCAAGGTAGAACGTGAAGCGACGTGGAGAGAAAGACAGCGACGTGACCTGCACTAGAAAGAAAGAAAAAAGAAAGGAGAAGAACGAGAGAAAGATTACGGCAAAGTAAGAAAGAGAGGGCAAGGGTGAAGGGAGAGCGACGTCGTTTGGCCGAAACGTCTCCAACGAGGATAAGATGGGCTTCACCCGTCGGGTGCGCGCGTGTCGGGGCCCCAGATCCGAATGACAGCTGGCGCCGAGAACAGCGGCGTCAGCTTCGGTGATGGACGGCGCGTCCGATCCCCACGTTGCCGCTGCACCCGGATCGGTGGCGGAACGGAGTCCAGAGGATAACACGGCGCTCTTTTTTGCGCTGTTTTGCTCTCTCCCGGTGACCCTTCTCCTCTCCAACTTTCACCACCAATGCCCATACTTGGGCGGAAACAAAAAATCTTGGAGTGCGAGCTATGGTAGGTGGGTGGATATCGAAGGGTAAACTATATATAGCTTACGTTTCTTTACTGAACAGGACACTCAGGAAGTGTTTACCGTTTACGTGTCCTCTTTATGTGTCCTGAAACAACAGTTTAGGCCTCAACCAGTTATCTATTGACAAAACAAATAGCGGGAATTTAACGAAAACAGGCTGGGCCAACAACTTCGGGGCACCAGGAATAAGAGTCTTCGCGCGGGATTAGTGGGGGCAAAAAATCTAGGACTGCATTTGTTTTGTTTTAAATGCGGTGTTTACTCGGTGACATGATTACCACTGAGGACGGCCGATGAAGCTCAAAATGCTCTTTTATGAGCTGTGTGCCTTATAAACGCCGTATGACAGCATAGCTTGTTCGCGTGCTGATGTTTTTCTTAAAGTTTGTTTTCGTGAGTGCTGATCATCACAAGAGCATTATGACACGAAATAAAATTAGTACTTACTTCAAGAACAACCTTACGTGAAAAGAAAAACAACAACAAAAACTCACCAAGTGAACAGACAGGCAAAGACGAATAGCAAGAAACTACGGTTAGAGTGTGCTGTGCTAACAGCATCTTGATTCCGCTCGAAATTCACAGAAATGCAGTGCCAAAAGTTTAAACCAATCACTAAGTGACAAAAAAAGAAAAGAAAAACAATTACCATAGCTAGCACTGAAGGCGTTATGCTAAAGAGACAACACAGCCGATGGGCACCTATGTAGTCCTGGCTTTTTGCTGTCTGGCTACGCTTTGCGAATTATTTTTTTTCTTCCTCCTTGTTCTTGCTTTTATATTTCGTCTCTGTTTTATAATTTTTTTTGTTCGCGTTTTTTCTTATTTCTCTCTCCATTTCTTTCTAGCCTCTTGTTTGATCTCTTTCTCTTTTCAAGTAACTTCACATAACTGACAAGATTGAGCTCCGATGTTGAGTTAAGCATAATACGAAAATGTTGACCACCTCAGAGTGCCAACTTTGTCGAGTGCCACTGCTCGTCGAAACTCGGACACTTCCCCTCACTGAAGTATTTAAGCCACCTCTTTCACCTCTAGCGACGTAACCACACTTCCTCCACTTTTCTGCGAATAACTTTTCTGCGTGGGAACGCCGGGCGGCAGTACACGGGCACGACATTTCAAAGTTTATTTATTTTTCACTTCGGCGCGTAAGCGCGATCAAACGTTTGCTCGTGCATCGCACACAAGGAAGTACCCACCCCTCCCCTTCGCCCCTCACAGCCACTCTGACAAAAGAACATCACCAAGATGTCTGCAGGAGTTATCTGCTTTGGGCAAGCTAGCGTGACATCTGGAAAATAAACAGAACGATGACACAAAACACGCACAGACGGGATGTCACATCCTGTGTGCGCGCTCCCAGGATTGAAGATGCTCTCTTCGGTACTTCAGTGAAAGCTACGTCATGCACTCACTCGAAAGTACGCCGTCTGACCAAGAGACACAGAAGGCGCAGCGTGCACGCGAGGTTCCATTGTTACACGGCTACTCGAAATAAGCTCGCCCCCATTTCGCGGCGACGTTGCCTCCGAGAGCCTCGTACTGTCCTCACGTGGTGCCCTCAAGACTGAGCTCAACGAGAGAGGCGTCTGTTATCTCTCCAACAGCGAAGGGCGAGCTACAACTCTCGAGCAGTGCGCATAAGCGCGCGGAGTTGTTCATTTCCGTAGCACGTGCAGTTCGTAGACTCTGTTCTGAACTTTCAGGGCACTTCAGACCGCGACGCGAATGTTTGCAGGCACGCGGGCGAAGGAGAAGGCGCCCCGCGGTCAACGCGCGATGTAAATTGAATTTGCGAGCAATGCAGCACAGCTGCGTGCCGTGCGTTGGGTCGTCTCGCAGACAACGCGCCCGCGGCTATAACTGCGGCGTTGAAACCCCGAGTTGCAGAGAGTCGGTGACAGCGAGTCGGGAACACGTGTTCTTACGCATATCTCAGAGTCAGAAGAATAGGCGGACGGCTATAATGATGAAGCGGTGAAACAATTGTGCCTCGTTAATTGATATCTGAAATAGATATGCGGTGAACAGACGAAGCCTAACACTGATATAGGGTTGTGTTTAGTGGTCAGTACAAACATCTCATCGTAAATCGCGGTGGCAGATTTGTCACGGTGCACACATGGTGATGCAAAAGTCGTGGTTTCAATCTCAGCAAGAGCGCTCCCATTTAGATGGAAGTGAAATACAAGAGTTCCGCGTACTGTCCGATGTCAGTGCACAATAAAGAACACCAAAACATCGAAATTTTCGCAGACCTTCGCTAAGGCTTGTCTCCTGTTCAAATTGTGGTTTTGGGGCGTAAAAAGCTGTTGGGGAGTGTTTTCCAGCAATCCTGGTGGGGGATTTATTTTTGGCTTCATTACACGTTGACTTATTCGTATAATGGAATCATGCGTATGTGTAGTTATGAGCACGAAATAAAACAAAGAAAAAAATCAGACAACGTTTTACGAAACAAAAGTATGGTTTCATGGTGTAGGGAACGCGAAAACTGAAACGGCAGAATTTGGCAACGGCCCTACGATGCCGTGAAACTACACGTCATTGTACCGCCATCAATCTCCCAACAAATAAACAAAGCGAGGATGGTAAAACTATGTTTTTTCTGGCACCAGAAAGCATGACCTTCGTGAGACGGCCATCTGTAATGCAACCTAATCCTCGCAGTCATAGAACAACTGAACGTTTTTCTCATCCAGTACAAAATTCACCACGTGCTCGAAGCTACAAAAGAAAAGGCACCCGTATTAAAATGTTTGACATCAACGTTTGAAAAACCCGGAGGCCCACGTATAATTAATGACTACTCCGTTCCTCTTACCTTAATTCTACGGCTCTCGCCTCGCTGTTCAATTTCTCGCTCCCAGCTGTCACACGTCGCGCACCACGGTTTTCTGACAACTCGAGCGGCGGCAAACCACGTACACGCATTCAGAAAACAATTAGAACCAATAAGGGGCGAGGCTTGAAAAAAAAATAGAAGAAGAACTGTACTTAATCATGCCATTACGATGTTGGCATCTTTCGCGGAACGTCGTTCTACAGAAAAGAGGAGCGGGATAGGGGAGACCAAACCTTCTTTACATGTAAGCTACCAAGCCTATAGTTTTGTTTTCGCGGTTTTCTTCGGAGTGCGTTGTTTCCACGTGATGCGCGAGTGCGAAGTCTTCCATCGATGCACTTTATTATTTTTTTTTGCCACACTTTAGTTCTCTATTCGACCTCTTGCCCTTCCCCTCTCCCTTTTGTGCTTTCCACAACTTTATTTTTTCTTTAAATTTCAGGTCGCTTTCATTTGTCACTGCTCTCAGTGAAAAATAGTCGGCCGGGAATTGGGCAAACAGACCCTAGATCTTCAGGAGCGACGTGGGGGGGGGGGGGGGGGGTCGGAACAGCGTAAAGGAAAAGCCGTGAGAATGAACATAAAAAAAATAGAGAAAACGACGGGATCTAAAGAGCACGATTGTGAGAATGAGCGCGAGAACAAGAAAGAAAGAAAGAGCGAGAAGAAGACAACGAAGCGGAGCTACAATTTTCATAAAATCGGCAAACGATGTAGTACACAGTAGGGTACACAATTTAAGAAAAAAGAAGAAGAGAGAGACGGCGCCAGAGCGAGGCTGCTAGGAGAATAGTGAGTGGAAGAGAAAGAGAAAGAGAGACCAACGGAGAAGAAACAAAAGAAAGAAAACAAGAGAGGCGAAAAGTTCGCTTCGCGAAAATTCAAGAAGCGTGAGAGACAAGCAATTTGTCACCGACCGCAATATTCTTCGACGCGCTCGAAAGCCTCTTCCCAGGAGCAAAGAACCAACGCGAAGCTCGTTCCCCTCTCTTCGCTCTTCTCAAAGCTTCACTTTTTCGGCTCCCAACGCCTCCGACACTCTTCCTCCCTTCCATTAATTGCAGATTTCTCCACGTGGGCGGCGCAACGATCGCGTTAATTGCAGGCCCCACACGCGCTCGAGCCTCGGACACTGACTTCTGGAAGTACAGAAGGCTAGTACACAAACACGGGGCAAGTACGCGGTGGCGCTGCAATCGCGGTCTGCTTGGGCAGACGACAAGAATGGGGAGAGGAGTTTCGGGAGGAAGGGGTGTAGAGAAGGGGGGGCTGTTTCGAAATACCCGTTTTTAAACGACCCGCGATTAATTATTTAATTACCGCGAGCGCGCTCAACGAGGCGAGAGACGGCGAGCGAAGTCTGCGGTGACCGTCCTTGCTAGTAGCTAGGGACGCACTCGGGCGTCCAATAGGAGAGCGAGAAGCTCGTTACGATGACGACGACGTGGCAGCAATGACTTCCGGTCGACTAACTTCCGCTCTTCGCGTTTTACGGACCCCGCGCGAGCGTAGCACTGTCCGGTGAACCGTCCTTGCCTGGACGCTGACTGGACGTGTGGTCCGAGCTCCATAAAATCGGAACAGCCGGACGTACAAAACACCACGAATGGGCTGTTTAGAATAAACGGGGCACGGTTGGACTTCCGCCTGGACGCGGAAATCACACACCGCATATGGCTTGGCGCCGCCGATGAAAAAACGCCCGCGCGAGCGTTGTGCACTTCAGACAGGCCACGTGACTGTATTGCAATGTAGTGAAATGGATGTGGCAGCATACTTGTTTAGCGCACTCGGCAGTTCTCCGTGAGTGACACGACATCTTGCGATAGTAACAATTCATGCCGATGAAATTTGTACGGCGGCTGCAGACATAACTTTTCTCATGTTTCTCTATATCAATCGCGTGTTGTGTGTGCCACGGCCACATTATCTCCAAAGACTTCTCAATCTCATCTGTCCATCGAACTCACTGTCTACACCCCTAGCTTGCCTTCTCTTGGTCTGTTTGACCAGCAGTTATCTCGCTTTCTCGCTACGAGCCCTGCTTATGCCCTTCTCATTATTAATTAAACACGGACAAATACTCCTTTGTTAATGAACGAGCAAGACGCGTTAATGTACATAACTGCGGTGTGCTACTTGTAGGATCGCCACGGATTAGTGTTAGTGTAAGTTCGATCGTCCCAGAAAAATGTAAATCACAGTTCAAATTTGCAAAAAAACCAACAAATATTTCCGTAAACCTAGACGCTGGGTTTACTTGAAATACACACGGGTATCTAACCCACATTCATCATATTAAAAAGAGCGTGAGAATTTTTCTATTTCGTAGACGTCGCTTCCATCTGCAGGCTTGCCGACGGCTGATTCGACACCGCTATCGGTCAACACAGCAATATACTCACCGGAAGGGTAGCCTCTTCTGTGCGTTGAACAGTGCAAGGATGACGTTGCCCAAAGCGGAGAGGCTGAGTGGGCCGCCTGCCTTGGTTCCTCGCTCGCAGCTGCCCAGGTCGAAAAGGTGCAACCGGCTGCGTCCTCCAGCCACTAGAGAGAGAGAGAGAGAGAGAGAGAGAGAGAGAGAGAGAGAGAGAGAGAGAGAGAGAGAGAGAGAGAGAGAGAGAGAGAGAGAGAGAGAGAGAGAGAGAGAGAGAGAGAGAGAGAGAGAGAGAGAGAGAGAGAGAGAGAGAGAGAGAGACGAATACATAATTAGCGACAAAAGAGCGGAGAGAATGGCCTAAAGTAGTCTTTCGTGATCTTTTGTGCCAGTGACCAGCAATGTCAAAATAACTTCATATGCTTCTGGTGAGAGCATGGGCTTTCCCCGCTGATCTCCCTATAGTGTTAGATAAGAGGTGATTGTGGACATACATTAAGATCTTACTCCAATGAACCAGTTCCTACACCACCGTGTCCTAGCATTGTCTCGCATGATTCCACAGTACGCGAAGCAGGCAACAGCTAGGAGATCACGTTAACAGAAGCTGAGGTATATAAAAGGTTGACGCTGCATGGGCAGGTAAGTGGCCCTCACCTCCACCTCGGCCGCTCTTGTCCACCCGGTACTGGTAGACGTGCAGAGTGAACAGGAAGTGGCGGTTCCGGCTCTCTGACTCGGACCCTGAGAGGAATCAGTGACTCAGTGCTGTATATCAGAGTGCATCTCGTAGTAAGCTCCCACGCTTTACTAGCAAATCGATATACCCCCCCCCCCGTCAGATATCAAGAGTGTATCTCCAGATAACAACGAACGCGAGGTTCTTGTCTCCATTCCCGATTATCGTGAAACGTTTTCTAGACGCAGGTCTCGGACCAAGAACAACAATCCTGTGTAAGCATATGCCTTAGTGATTCAAGGATGAAACCAAGTTAGAAATTATCCTCCGATTGGAACTTTGATATAGTGAACTGACGCATCGAGTAAGTAACAACATTTTTAACGCATCCACAGTGATTTGATTTGGTCACGCTATCTATGGTGACAGCCACTGATCATAGAGCGTCGTTCTTTCAAAGTTATTGGTTTTCTTTTCACACTTCCTAAACGTGTGAGACAGAACTTTCAAAGCAGCAAAAGCTTGAATTACCCATTTTTTAAGAACTGAAGTGCGAGCGAGTTTGCAGAAATTTATATTAAACACGTACGTAAAAACATTACTTTACTACGTTTGCGTGAAAGGTGCACATAATAAAAAGAACAAATTAATGGACAGAATGTAAGGTCAGGTTAGGTAATAATAATTTTGTTTTTCCAAGGCAACGGAGAATGCAATATAGATTTAAATGAACTGAGGCTCACTCTGATTGGCTGCCGCCGCAGCGGCCACAGCAGCGTCCAAAAGGAAGGCCGCCTTCTCGGCCGTTGGAGCGCGTAGCTCACTGTAGTTCATCAGCTTGGTGCCCAGGATGGGGTCGTCCCTCAGGTAAAGACCGGGGGCAGTGCCGGAACCCTCGGTGCCTGCGTTGCGCGAAGTGGACCAGACGATGAACAAATCAATCAATCAATCAATCAATCAATCAATCAATCAATCAATCAATCAATCAATCAATCAATCAATCAATCAATCAATCAATCAATCATTCAATCAATCAATCAATCAATCAATCAATCAATCAATCAATAAATCAATAAAATAATGATAATTTTACAACCAATATCTATGCATCTATCTGTCCATCCGTCCAACCGTCTGTCTGTCTGGCTAGCTAGCTGGCTAGCTAAATACTTGCTTAGTAAACCTTTATGCCACGAATTTCTTTATTCGTGCTTTCTTTTTTTTCCCTGCTTCACTTTGGAACACTGCATAGTCTCAATGTTTTTTCTTGGCAGTCAACTGCTTATCTGCACAAACCCGCCATTCTGCAAGCTCAAGCTCCTGTAAAGCGTGCTCTGTCCTTTGCAGTAAAGCGTTAGGAGAAGATATATACCTATATGTACCCTTCTCTTCTTTCTTTTTCGATTAGTGTCGGTGGATAGCGCCACCTTTGGCGGAGGGTGCAACAACTCGACATTTTGCACAGCCTCCGAAATAGTCGTGTATAGTTGAAGATCTCGAATAACTCTCGACCGACGCGCTCCTATTGGCCACAAGTAAGAGACACCGTGATGATGGATGGATGGATGGATGGATATGACTGTACCCTTTAGATCGGGTGGTGACTAGCGCCACCAAGCCGTAATACCTAATGAACCAAAAACTATATTTATTTTTTTTCCTTAAAAAGTGAGTTTGAGGATTCGTACTTTGCAGTGAAGAGTTTAATTTTCATTCGTGTCTTGACTTTAGCTACCAATCAGATAACCTCCTTCTGGTTAAGTCTACCCGCTTAAAGTTTATTTTGCCCTCCCGGTCCCTAAACCCCAGTGCTTTGAAAAACTCTGCGCCATCATCCTGAACTATAGGGTGAAGCCCTTTACAGAACATTATCAAGTGTTCGGCAGTTTCTTCTTCCTCTCCACACGCACTGCATACTGTGTCTACCCCTTCGTATTTGGCCTGATATGTCTTGGTTCGCAGTACTCCCGTCCTGGCCTCAAACAGTAGAGAACTACCCCGAGTATTATCATAGATTTTTTCCTTGGCAATTTCCTGCTTAAAAGTTCGATAGATCTCTAGTGCGGACTTCTTAATCATGCCCATTCTCCACATGTCAGTCTCCGTTTCCTTCACTTTCTTCTTCACCGATAGTTCTTTTTGGTTTGGCCACCTGCTGTTTTCTAAGTATTTACCAGTCAACTTCCTGGTTCGCTTCCTCCATTTTGTATCGACATTCTTCATGTACAAGTAGCTTAAAACCTTCCTAGCCCAACGCTCTTCCCCCATTTTTCTCAATCGTTTCTCAAATTTTATCTTGCTGCTAGCTTCCCTGCCCTCAAATGATGTCCATCCCATATCACCTTGTACTCCCTGATTTGGTGTATTCCCATGAGCTCCTAAAGCAAGCCTACCTATTCCACGTTGCTTAATTTCTAATCTTGCTTGAACTTCTGATCTCATGCACAAGACCGCATTGCCGAACGTCAGCCCAGGAACCATGACCCCTTTCCATATTCCTCTCACAACATCATACCTACTGTAATTCCACAGTGCCCTATTTTTCATGACTGCTGCATTCCTGTTACCTTTAGTCGTCACGTATATTTCGTGTTCCCTCAGATACTCGGTCTCATTGCTTATCCATACGCCCAGAAATTTGTATTTATCTGTTATCTCTAGCGTGACCTCCTGTATTCTAAGCTCACTACCTTCGTTGTCATTGAAAATCATGACTGCTGATTTTTCCTTACTGAATCTAAAATCTAACCTATATCCCTCATTACCGCAGATGTCCATCAATCTCTGCAAATCTTCCTTGTTGTTGGCCATTAGCACTATATCATCTGCGTACATTAATGCTGGTAGTGCCTGATCAATAAGTTTTCCTTGTTTGACTAAAGAGAGGTTGAAGCCCAGTCCACTTCCCTCTAATTTTGCCTCTAATCCTTGTAGGTACATCATGAATAATAACGGTGACAGGGGGCACCCCTGCCTAAGTCCCCGTTTTACCTCTGCAGGCTTGGATACCTGTTTTTCCCACTTTATAACTACCTTGTTACCTTTATAGATACCCTTTAAAAGATTAGTGACTACATGTTCCACGCCTAGTGTGTCCAGTATTCCCCACAATTCCTCTTGAACTACGCTATCGTACGCTCCCTTGATATCCAAAAATGCTAGCCACAGGGCCTGTGTTCCTTTTCTGCTATTTCGATGCACTGCGTCAGTGAGAACAGATTGTCTTCCAACCTCCTGTGTTTCCGAAACCCATTCTGCAGTTCCCCCAGCACCCCCTCATCCTCTATCCACGCCTGCAGTCTTTCCTTTATAATTTGCATCGCCAGCCTGTAGACCACTGATGTCACTGTTATAGGACGGTAGTTGTTTATGTCAGCTTTGTCCCACTTTCCTTTATAGATCATGCTCATCCTGCTAAGTTTCCATCCATTGGGAACTTCACCATCGATTATTATTTTGCTCACTGCCTCTCTCAAAGCCTGCTTAGACTTCGGACCTAATGTCTTTATCAGCCTAATTGGAATACCATCTGGGCCTGTTGATGTACTACCAGGAACCCTTTTCTCAGCCCTTTCCCACTCTTGTTGTGAAAATGGAGCCATTGCACCACTTGATTCGTCCTTGTCTATTGTGGTGCATAAAGTACTTCTTTGTTGAAATTTTTCTGTCACCCTTGTTCTTATATATTCAATAGCTTCGTCCCCTTCTAGCCTAGCACCTTGGGCTGTTGTTATAAAACTCTGCTCTAGGCTCGTCTCATTTCTTAGGGAGTTTAGATGGTTCCAAAATTTCGCAGCTGCCTTTCTATCTTTTTTATGTACTTCTGCCAGCCACTGAGCTCCCTTCCTTCTAATCTTTTCATTGATCAGAAGGGATGCATCCCTTCTACAGCTTAGAAAGGTTGCCCATTTTCTTTCAACATCATATGTCGGTTCACCCCGCTGCTTAGCATGTCTGTGTTCCCTAGAGGCTTCCTGACGTTTTGCTATGGCTCTCTTAACTTCCTCATCCCACCAACTTTTGGGTTTGTGTCTTCTTTTCCAGGGTGATTTGTCACGCGTCTTAGCAAGCTCTAGCTCAAGGAGTCTAATTAGATTCGTGTATGTCCACAGTGTCTTGTTATCCTCTGGATTATTTTCTCAATTTGTTTAGTGGCTATTTCAATTTGCCTTTCTGTATAAAAATTTTCCTGTAGTTGCTCATCTTGTCTCCTTCCCACTTTCACTGCTCTTCCAAAACTTAGCTTGATACGTTTGTGATCGCTACCCAGACTTCTGGAGCCACCTTCATCTATGTGCATTCCCCTGAGCTTATCATACATCCTATGTGACATCAGTGCATAATCTATCGTCGACTGAAGCCTTCCTACCTCCCATGTTATTTGCCCTTCACACTTCTCGGTACTGTTGCAAATTATCAAATCAAGCCTTTCACACATATCCATGATCATTTTGCCTGTCGGGTCGGTATACCCATCTATATCTTCTATGTGCGCATTCATGTCTCCTAGTATAATTATCTCGCACTCTCTTCCTAACTCCTGAATGTCCTTTGATATACACTCTACCATTGCCTGGTTCTCCTCTCTGGCCTTTGCTCCCGTCCACAAGTACACGAAACCAAGGAGTGTCATTTGACCTGCCACTTTCCCTTTTAGCCATAAATGTTCCTTGCACTCCTGCTTGACCCTTTGCCAGTCTGTACTTTTATGAATGAATGCCCCAATACCACCCCCCTTTCTGCTGCCTTCTGTTCTGTTACAATATTCCCACGCGTAGTCCGGATTGTTTGGAGGTTGTTCCATGTCCCTGAGATGTGTTTCTACAAAACCGTATACCATCGGCCTCTCTTCCCTTAGCTGTTCTTCTATCTCTTCCCACTTCAGCCTGTTCCTACCACCCTGCATGTTAATATACCCTATGTCTGAATTAACTCGGCGCTCGTGGCTACGTCTATTTATGCCCCGGACTCTACCTATCTTATATATTGGTGCCACTTTGGAATCGTATCTGTCCATACCACCTGTCGAAGAGTCTCCCTGGTTGTTTTCCTCGTTACTAGCTATCCTGCACCCCGAAGGGCTCGCTTGCCCCCCAAAAAAGCTACTGCGCGTCCTGCAAGTCGCCAACCCACCTCATGACCTAGCCGCCCATCGAAGTGAATTCTGTCTCGTTGACCCCCCCCCCCCCCCCACCTATGCACCTCTTTGTTTATTTCCACCACCTCAAAGCTTTTCTCTCGACTCATCCGCCATATAGTGTCGATAGTGTCGGTTGCGAGCGCCACCACACGGCGCTTGCTCAAAACTGAAGGAGGGCCGACTCCACTTGGAGCACGAGTAATTTGTCAGGCACCTTAATAAAGAATACAATATCCCAGTATTCTAGTAAACAAGGACGGCGGACATCTTCAAAGTTGCAGTTCATCGACTTGACCAGCTCGCAATAAGCGTTCCATTAGTCAACACTGAAGCATGGGTAGAAAACACATGAATAATTACATATTCAGAATGCGTTGTTAGAGGCTGAAACACAGAGCAAGTGTTGCACTTGTCTTATTTATGCACTCTACTGGTACTTCAAACATTTGAGAATCCCTTGTCCCAATCGCTACTTCACCACCTTCTCGTGAGCTTAGCTCTATTCAGCAACGAACATCTCGTACGAGATTACACTGTCACACTCTTTGACCTTACGTCTTCAGTAAAGGGCATGACACATGATATGATGTTGGCGAATCAGGGGCCGATTTTTAACCAAAACGGAGTTACCAGCCCTGGGACCACGGAAACAAATCCAATAGAGACAAAATGACGGCATAAACACACGTGCACACAGAAAAGGCCTGCGAGCCTACGGAGCTAGCGGGGTCAAGGACCCCTGTTTTTCCCGCCTCATTCGTTCTCTAAAAGAGCTAATACTGCGCCCGAAGGAGCGTTGCTCGTGAAACGAAAAGGAAAAACGAAACGTGGCAAGGCGTAGGGTGAGGAGTGAAAAAAAAAAAGAACGCATTTAAGGCGAGCATGCACCGAAGGTGGTGCCGTGAGAAGAATGAGGAAATCGACCGTGTTACGACGAGAGGAGGAAGAGGAATAAGGAAGAAAGAAGGAGCTGCTAGAGTTGAAGCCCAGATAGGAGGGTGTGGACTCTACATGCGTCCTCTCCTCGCTATCCCGTCGGAACAACTGCGGGTAGTTTCCCTCTCGAAGTGCCCCTAAACTTCCACTCTCTACCCTTTTTTCCCCATAGTCGATATACACGCATTTTCGCTTGCACCCTTTTCCCTCTCCGTATGTAACCGCTCCCGAGGCTAATGCGTGCGGATCTGGTACTGGAAGGGAAGCAATGTTAACCAGCCAGCTGGCATGATTGATTGACTTAATTGATATGTTGAACACAAAACATATGATCGGAGGCAAAGTCAAAAGCCATTCAAGGACGGCTCGAGGGAATCCATCCTCCTACTGGCAAATACGCCAGTGAGTAAGGAACATGTAGTTTGCTTAAATTGTTGGACACTTTGGACAATCATCATTAAAAACACAGCATTACGATGTACTTTAGCGAAACCAATAAATTCATAATGCATGATCAGCGGTTTTCCTACACTGAACGTACATCGCATCTACATGATACACCAGCACAACACTTCGTTTCAGCTATATCATAGTAATAGTGGCATCTTTAGGAATTATATGCAAACAATAGAAAGACCTAGAAATAAATACTCGGCCAGAGAGAACCCGTACAAGTCCGACAAGTTTACTTAACAAATATTGATTTGTTTTTTATACTAGTATACTTAAACGAGTGCGTGCTACCCTACACGGGTGAAGTAATAATAATTAGTCGTTGGGGCTTCACGCTCCCAAAACCACGAAATGGTTATGAGAGACGCCATAGTGAAAGGCTCAACAAATTTCGACCATATGGGGTTCCTTTACGTGCACTTGAATAAAAGTACACCGATCTCAAGCTTTTTCGCCTCCATCGAAATTGAGACCGCAGCGGCCGGGATTCAAACCTGCAACCTGTGAGTCAGCAGTAGATGACCATAACCATGGCGGGTCAGTGGGGAAACGAATAAGGGATCTTCAAATAGGAAGGCGAACATGTTCCTTACAGACTTGTTAGTGGATACCGGACTGCACAACCCCCTGTTTTGGACAGCCAGGTATATATATATATATATATATATATATATATATATATATATATATATATATATATATATATATATATATATATATATATATATATATATATATATATATATATAATGTGTTTACGCATATACTGACAGTAGAAAAGGAAGGTGTGCGTATAAACAGTACATGCCTGTGTGAACTGCTCCAAGAAAACTGTGTATTGGCATGATATTTGAACTGGTTTCAGTGTGCTATTATGTTCTTTTTTTGGATTGTTCACTTTTGGGTACCGTTTTGTATTATTTTTTTTTCTCTGCAGAACGTCGTAATATGGAGTAGCCGAGGCGATATTAACCTCAACCTCTACACAGCAAAACAGTCAGAACAGAACAGAACAGAACAGAACAGAACAGAACGGAACAGAACAGAACAGAACAGAACAGAACAGAGGCTGTAGTTCTATCAGTAATCGAGCTGCTAGCTGAACTTAAGCTCGCACGAAGAGAAGGTATAGACCATGGCTGTAGCTCAAGCAAAAAAAAAAAAGCCTTCGATGGAGAGCGGATGCTTTTCAACAAGCATACTCCTTAAGCCTCGATCTACTTGTTAATGTACACCTACATGACTTCATGCAGTAGAAGGTACACTGTGCAATAAGCCCACTAGAGGGCTTTCGTCTCCGAGTCGTCTTCTGGTAAGGCATTAGGGAGAGTGCGAGTTTTTTGCATTCTACCCAGCGCAAGCCATTGCTGTCTTGCACTAACACGGCTATAATTGTTGGCGAAGGTTCTGATGTGGTGACCATTTCTGTAATTGAAGGTAACTATAGCAGTAACCACATACTATTCCGCTATAGTATTCACCGCTGATATACCATTCAATCATTTCTATTCTTTCCTTTAATTGTCGCAACGTTCCTTCACTCTTTTTTTCTTGTCGCTTATCTCTTTAAACAATCAGAGCAACCGCGCTAGCACTAAATCAATCCAAGAACTTCGTCAGAGACTCAGCATTTCGTTATAGAGAGGTTTCCGGTGCAATACGTTGCGCAAGTTTGTGAAACAACGGAGGCCCTTCTTTCGAGAGAAAAAAGGAACAGTGCGTTATGCCGCTCCAGATGCTTTTAATTAGGTACTTTGGGAACGTCAGCCGATATAGCGCTTTGCCGATAAATAAATAAAAAGATACAAAGTGAACACGCAGCAGAGATTTTGTTTTGTCACTAACACGATAAAGAAACGGCAAGACGAGCGCTCAAAAAAAAAAAAAATCTCCAGCAAGTGGGTTAACATCGAAGAACGTGTCAAAACTCATAAAATGAAGAGATTGCGAAACGGAACAATTGAAATAAATTCGCCATAAAACGCAAGCTTTGTGGAATACGGCCGCAATATTCGTATTTGGCAAAGTGCCACGCCATCTAAATAGCCGTATAGCGGCCGCCACAGCAAACGTTATGCAACGATATTCCGTACCATACGCTCGCACGTTTCGATATTTCACGTATGGCAAAAAGAAAATTTCGGACGTCGCTTTTTTTTTGCTCGTTGGATTCCGAGTCTCTGAGTCCTATTGTGCACCTATGGCGCAACTCAATGTTTCCAACTCCCCCATTTTGCACAAACATAAGCCCAGCTTTTTCTCGGGCCCTGTAGCAAATCGTGCAAAATAGCTGCGCTAGGCTGCTCACGTTCACGGACCGTTGTTTTAGGAGGCGTCGAGGCACATTTGCAGCGCGTATCATTGCGACATCGCGAGGTTGCGAGAAGAGATTCGGATTATGGGGACGGCTAGAGCGGGAAAGCGGGATGCCGCCAAACCGGCTGTTGCCTATCGGCTATCTGGCTAGAACTCGCTTGCGAACACCTTGGCTAGAACCAAAGCATTCGGACCGGCTGTAAAAGAGCAATCGGGCCTGTTGGCTTTTGAAAAAAAAAAGCAGAGGCGTTTTGTAACAAATGCAACTATGTGGGCGAGCGAACGTCACCGCTAGCTACGCAAGCATTTGAGCCGGTATAGTCTTTATGGTGGTAGAATCAGTGGTACTTCAAAAAAGTGAAGATAAGAAAAAAAAGAATGAAGAAATAATCAATAAAAAGGTATGAAAGATTCAAGAAAATGACTAAAAAAGTAAAAGGCAAGATTGAACGAAGAACGAAAAAGGGTAAGAAAGAGTTGAGAAAGTCGATTCTCAGGAGTTTCATGTAGAATGGTTATTTCGCAATCCTATCAAGAAATACGACTATGTTGCAGTTTGGGAAGAATCAATGATGGTCAGTTTAGAAGGGCTATCATCCTTTTTTTTTTCTAATCCCGAAGTGCTGTTCTTTTTCTTTCACTCGTCTCTCAATCCATTGTTCGACCAAGCCTAGATTTCTCCAAATTTCTATCATTCGTATTGTTTTGCATTGCGGCCCAATACTTACGGCAGTTCTTCTGAAATCTAACCGGCGTATAACGCATTTTGTGGTGCGACGGCTGCGGTAAATTGGCTTAGTGAAACGGAAACACGGGTACGCCTGTAGTACTGATGGAACAATATAAAAAAAAAAGTAAAGACAAGTGCAGTTTTTTTGAAAAATGGAGACTTGGGCCCGCGTAGTTGCACGAATACAGTTAGACGGTCCGTGGACTAGGTTCATCGGTTCGGAAACAGCTCATGGAAAAGGTACTGGCCTTGCGAGAATGCCGATGTTGTTTTTCTACTCGAAAATTTGATACACTTAGGAGGCCACCTTTTTGCAAATATTGGAGCCAGCAGCCGAAGGAATGTTCCCCGTACGTTCGCAGGGTGTTGTGAATATTGTTTTATGCTTTCTATTTCTGACCTTTCTTGTGTACAGGGTTCGTCAGCGAAAAAAGTTTTTTTTTCTTCAAAAACTCAATTTATTTGGTTTTACCAATACTCCACAAACTGCAGAGCGTTATTATCATCTGAATTGAATTCTACAGACAAATGTGAACCAAACTTGCCGGGTTTGACGTCTATGAATTTGACTGAGCAAGTCCATTGGACTCAACAAGATATGCATGCACTTCGGACCTAATAGCTTATTCTTTTTATGCAAGTGCGAAGCCGACCAGTGGCAGAATATTTACATAATTAGTCACACGTCGACTAACAGTTATCCCTAAATCTAAGACAAACAACACAATTCCTCATTTTATTTCTTGGAATGTAATAATGAGTGCCCTGGAATTTATGCCACACGATTTTGACATGCTTCTGGCAGTACATCATAATTCGTGATAAAGCGAAAGTGGTTGGCAAGTCCATTACTTTCATTTTGTACAACCGCAATTCATAGAACGACTAATGGTCTGCTTGTGCGGAGGAGTGAACATTAGGTAACCTCGTCCACAGGCGGTGCAACTGCAGGCATCCTTCCATACATTCAGCAAAACAGGCAAATACACTTTTGTGAAGTAGCTAAACGGAATGCTTGTGAGGTTGCAATATTGAAGATTAGTTGAGTTACCAGGTATTTTTTGTTTGTGTTGGTCCTGAATCCATAACTGACCGGAGCAACATCCCCACAACATACTATTTTAACATGTCAGTTCCTATTCTAATTCAGTTCTGATCAATACTTGCACTGTATCTTATATTAAAAATGTGTAAGATATCCACAGTTACTCAAATAATAAAGCTGGGATAGCCATTTTCTTGTATCCTTACGCAGTGCCAACCTTGTTCTCTGGTATTCTTATGCATATAAGTTATGTGTTCAATGATGTACTTTGTATTGATTGAAGATAAATGAAGTCTTTCATTTTGTAACGGACTTTTTATTTATGTTCGGGATGAATGTAGCGTGTTTGTAGATTAAATGAGAACGCCAGCTTAGCATCAGCCTCTGTTATTACTATCAGTACGTGGGCCTTGATGAAGTCGGGCAAAGCTTTAGGACTAGCGCACAGTAATGCCAAGATACAAATGAGAGCTAAATCGCTCGTTGCGAAACAACTACGGTGACGGTGAGAAGCAAACGGAGAAGACGTTTTTCAAGAAAACAAGGACTTGAATAGCCGAATTTATTCGAGGCCTGCGACAACGTATGTGACGTAGAAGTGCGCTTTTCTAGTCAAAAAACCTATAATGTTTAAAGAAGAAATGAAGTATCAACCTGTGATCCGAAACATATAAATTACAGCTCATGAAGCAATCGTCGTCATTGGAACTAGCGGTTCTTTACTATCACCTTGGAATTACTGAGCCCAATGGTCTGATATATTGAGATATGAGAAGGGCAAGCTGCCCTGAAATAGCTTAGCTTTCATATGGATGGCAGAATAAACTACTCTGTTGTCGCGAATAAAAAAAAAAAAAGCAAGGGTATATTTTGAAACGCTAGGTTATACAGCGAGAGCACCAGCAGAATGCCTTGGCGATTGCAACAATGTTCGGTAATTACTGGTTCCATAGAACTTGTCGCAACTGCAGGGGTCGTGTCGAAATAGTGCGAAGAATTGTCCAGACTTGTTTCGAAATGAGACGCGTGCTGCGTAGACATGTCGCGACCAAACCGTGTACGTAGTATCTGCAGCTAAACCTTTTTTTTTTACTTTATTTGGTACTCACTCGATATGAAAACGGGTGGCTGTATTTTTTACTTCCGAATCAGATACAAAAAACTGCTTGGCGAGGCATTTTCGCTTTGCTGACGTGAAATGTATTTGCCGATACCGCCGCCTCACGTGCGAAAATGAATGCTGTCTGCCACGTGAACCTCGAAAGAATGTTTAGTGCTGCTTGTGCTAGGTGGCGTATGGGCTAAAATTACTCGCGAATAGCACCGTTCGACAGGAATGCCCCCACGTCGACACTTTGTGGCGCATCTCTATCCTGACGACTAGGGTCCATGATCACGATCATGAAGTAGTTACCCGTGTTAACATACACCTGAATACATAACACGGTGAATCGCACGCGAAGATGCCGTCAACAAACACATAATTAACACTGATACACGATATACACTCACCCAAAGCGTCATCATTTGATGAGAGAAACGCCAAGGTACGCACTCTTAAGTCATAGGGTAACTTACACTGTATGATGATCATCACACGGAGCTTCGTAACGCTATAGGGACGGAGTTAGTGTAGCTTGAGCCACGAACGTGTCTTCTAGGTTTTTTTCTAGGCCTTATCTGCGTGATGCAGTTTGTATCCAGGTTGCTTGAAGGCAGATGACTCAACTAGGAGATGCTAGATGGTTTTTACGTTCACTTTCAGTGCGGAGTAGTTTGCTTTTCCCGTTCGGTTGTCTCGTTGCCCGTACTCGAGGTCTTCAGCTTGCCGTCATCATTGTGCAATGAGCGGTTGAACGAGCTGTTGCTTTCTTTTCCGTGGAAGCTGTGTGAAGTGAGGTTTACCAAGTTTATGAGGCACATGCCAGTTCATGGTGATGATGGTTCTTCGGCCCGGCGTGAACAAGGAATGGTTTTATAGACATAGATTTTTGGTGTTGTCAGGTACGACTTACGAAGCCTGGAGACGCCACGCCCTCATTACTCTTTCTTGAGACCTGGTTTAGACCAATCGACGAGCTGCGTGCTGCTCCACGTCACCGATCGCCGAGTTGACGTCACTGCGCGTGGATGGAAGTTGGTCAGGCGTAGGAAAGATGCGCGAGTTTGTTTGGTGGTTGTAAAAAAAAGTCGGAGCCTGTTAACTGGCCCTTTAAGTGAGTCTGCGCAATTTTTCTATGAAGCGTTGGTCTTCGTGGGTTTTACCTATTTTTGCCGACCTATGCGGGTCACAACGGACTCAGTCAGTGGCTATCCTTCATTCAGTCATAGCGAGAGAGAATCTCGTTCGGGCAGAAAGATTAAAAGTTGAGCTAGTTGGTGACAGTGTTTGAATTTTTTTTTAGTTGGAGCAGTATACCTTGTCCGGGAAAATACACGTGGTCTGTTTCTTTTTTGTTTCAAGACGCAATGCTGGCAGTTGTTTCTTTAACGGTTTTCGTTTGCTTTAACGAGGCCACGTGGGTTGGAGGGGTGTAGCTATCTTTTTTTTCCTTTAATTTTATGTGGTTTTAATAAACATTAATTTGCGAGGTAGGACTGTAGTGCGCACGGGAACAATGAAAACCTATAACAACGACAGCACGTGTTTCATTACGAACTCGTAGTGGGCGCAAAACGAAGAATTATATTGTAATGCGCGCTTTGCAACTTTTCTGGCAGTAGGCATTCAAGAATATTTGAAATGACCCACGGTACGTTAACAGACGTTCTTTTATTTGCATTAGGTTGTCCACCCTGAAGCGAGGCCAGGCTATAGCGACTGAGAAGGTGGTGTGATTGGGGCCCGGTTACGTCATCAGCTTCCTACACTTGAAGGCGAACCTAAAGTGTTCTCCAAGTTTTTGAGGACGATAATATTCCTTGGGATACTTTAATGGAGATATTTTTGTCTGTCTGTCTGTCCCACAAAACAATTCAGCCACCCGGCCAAAGTTTAAACACTTACTCAACGCCATGCCATCATGACCTGGTGTCTGCGTTCACACTTGTGGGCGCTGTCGACCAGAAAGGCAAATATCATCCATACCTGAGTCACTACATCGAAACGTATTAGTGTGTTCTTTTAATATAAAACGCACAGACACGTAACTCTAAAGAGCGTAGTGTTAATTACGCTGCGCTGACAATGATGAACAAAAATGTAAGTGTTTCCTACGCTTTGCTAACACGACACGGTGCTGCCACCTACCAGTGGCTCCGCGTTCTACACAAGCTCCTGTTTCCTGACATTACAGTAAGATGGCGTCCATATCTCACACAGCACCTCCATACCGAAGGCTATAGTGCAAAATAACAAAAACAAAAACGCCGACCAAGGTGAAATACACAAAACTTAAAAAGACGTTTCGTTTTGTTATTTTGGACTATGTTGGTCCCCGACCAGACGGGATTCCGTCGGACTCTAGACGACCGAAGACTATCGTTCGACATTTGCAGCGGGGCACGCAGATCTGCGGCCATCTTTCGTCCCACTTTTCGTTAGAGTCGCGACTCGCGAGAGGTGTTCACGAGATGTCCGATATGCATGCGTACCGTTGGCCTGTTCGGCGAGCAGGTCTCTCAGGTGTTCCGAGCGTCCGGCCACCTGCACGGCCGAGACGCGCACCGAGAAACGGGCACCGGTGCGCTGCTTGTGTTCGTCGATGAGGCGGAAGAGCCAGGACACCGCGCACGGGATGGCTCCCAGCTCTTGGCTCGAACCGCTGCCCAGCATCGTCCACGTCTTGCCTGCGAAACGGAGACACAAGATGAGTTCATCTACCCCATAGTAAAAGAAGAAAATATGCTAAAAAAGCACTATAAAGGTGTGCATCCCTTTACCAACAACAGCAAAACTATAGTCGGATACAACCTATGAATGAATGGAAAACTTCGTTAATTGTCCGGAGGACTAATGGCCCGGGGTCAGGTCTTCCCCCTCCCCACCCCGTGCAGGAAGCGATGGCCTTGTTGAAGAGTATGCGGACCGGGATCGACTTACGGGATACATTGAACTGACCGAGGCGTTCTACTTGGCCCCGGCGATGCTATCCTACGTCTAGCGGATATTTATGCAGAGCCCAAGCATTTGCCTGGCGACAGCTGCAAACGAATACTTATCATAATCCACTGCTATGTCACCAAATATACCCCGAGATCTATAGCACCAACATCTGTAAGGTCTGCCAGAAAGACACAGCTATACGCTAACTCACATGCTTTGGCAATGCGAGGCTAAAGCGAAACGTATTAGTCCCGATGTTCTTTCGTTGAAGTGGGAAGCCTATCCGCGGAGCTCCAAGCTTGCCGACCAACTCTGGGCAGCCCAGCAGGCCGGTGAAGCGGCCGAGAGGCAAGGCCTTCGCGTCCCAGCCTATACAGTCGGCTAAAACTTTAGATAATTAAGGCAACTTCACCCGACTGGTGCCGAGGCTGAGGGAAGTGTGCAACATTCTTTGTTTCTCTTCAGGTTTCGTTTTTCACTTTTCTATTCACTGCTTGCTCCCTTTTCGAACTTTTCCGTGTCTTTCTCCTCATTTATATTTCCTTCCCTTTCCTCTTTCAATTGTGATATGTGGTTCGTGTTGTCGTGTTTTCCAAGCCAGAACACCATTGCTCGCACTCAATATAATTATCAAGGCGCTCAATAACGAAAGGAAGATGAATTTTGTAAGGTGCGAGCGTGCAATCACTATGACTACAGCTGGCTATGCAATGCGTGGTTTTTTTCTGCGTTATGCCAAGCATGGATTTGCCTAGTGAATTTGCCTAGTCTTCCTACTTGCGGGTGGCGAATCGCACTTGTGGTTTTGTTTATTGCCGTGTTTCGATCTTGTTTCGATTGAAAGAATGGTCCCTTCTGAACTTCGTGACTTGATTTGAAATGGCAAGCATAAAAGGTTAAAAAAGTGAAGTGCAACTGCTCAAAATTTGCTGGTTGTCATTTCACGAAAAAGCAACTTCAGGTCACGCGAAACCAACCGGAACCAAAAGTACGGAGATTAGACAAATTTGTGAACTGTATACTCATCATTCCCAAGCTCGCTGAAGCGCCGTGCGTTGTAGCTCTTATAGACCCTATGGCCAGAGTTTTATTTATATTGTACTTATGGGAAACTCTATGCTGTACGTGACTATAATGGAAATGGCACGGTAATTCTTTTCGGTGTGTCCCTATACTCTCTTTTTAGAGTAACGCGACTCTTCAGACGGAGTCATAGACGGGGCAAGTTGGGAGCATCAGAAAAGAGTCGCACATACTCCTTTTCTTTTTCTAGTGTGCAGCAGTTGAAAATGCATAAAATGAAATGAAATCAGTATTGCGCACTATTGTCGATCGAAACAAGGTAGAAGATGCGTACGACTTACGATAAAAGCCTGGTAGGCAATGATCCACAAACGACTCTCCTCGTGTGTGGACCAATGAAGAGCTCGTTTTTACGTGATGTCAAGTGAACAGACCGCTATACAGGCACGAAAATGTGCCGAAAGGGTTGCAAACGACAGGAAGAAGTAACTGGCTCGTTCTCTGTATTTTCAGCAGTTGTTTAAATGGCTTTCAATATTCACCAGCAATATCAGTTTTACGCGCTTTATTTACAAGAGCTGCAGCTTTATTTTAGAGATTGTAACTATTCTATTTACTTTTCATAACCGTGAATACGTTCAACATAGAAAGTCCGGCGAGAAAGGAATCAAAGAGCGAATATTATTTGAAAATTATTTTGAAGCTTGAATATACACACAAACCCGCTTATTAGATACACTCAGTAACCAACTATATTATGGTAAATAAATAATACTACTAATAATTGTAGGAGTCTTATGTCCGAAAAGCCCGATACGAATATGAGAGACGCTGTAGTGAATATAATAATAATAATAATAATAATAATAATAATAATAATAATAATAATAATAATAATAATAATAATAATAATAATAATAATAATAATAATAATAATAATAATAATAATAATAATAATAATAATAATAATAATATGAATAATAATATGAATAATACATCTGAGATTTTACATCCCAAAAGTATGATATAATTATGAAGCACGCTGTAGTGGAGAGCTACCGAAATTTCGACCATGTATGGTTTTGAAACGTGCTTCTAAATCTAACCACAGGGGCCACTAACATTCGATTTCCATCACAAATGCAGTCGGCACGGCCGGGATTTGATCCCACGACCAGCGGGTCATCACCTGAGCACTCTAATCACTAGAACATCGCTGGGCGGTCTGTGGTAAGTTGAGTAGCTAGATTAAACAGGTAGATGAAAACGAAGCTACAGTTTTCTTTTGTTTCATTTGGCGGCACATCCTTGCCAACAAAGAGTATCGCGGAAAGAGGCACAGCGATGTCCCGTTGTGTGAAAGGATGCGGAGGCCACAAGTTTTCTTGTTTTTCGTGTTTCTATTGATTTCTTGTTTTCTTTTTTAAAATATCTCTTGTTTCTTGTTGTAAAAATATTTCTTTTTTCTTTTTTTAAAAAGTGTCTTTCAGAAAGACATCTTTCTGTTTTATTTAATTATAAAATAAACTCTTAACTGAGAAAGTGTAGCCACCACCATCACAAGACTTTACGAAAGGCTTATCTAAACTTCCTGCTTGAACGTGCGATATATAACACATTGCATTCAAAAAGAAAGGAAACTGGAGCAACCTTAGCAACGAAACGGCATTATTTACTCGCTGCCAACCGACTCGTTTTTCAACCGCCTCGCTAAGTGTCGAAGCGCACTAAGATTTTTTGCGAAGGAGGCCCCTTTAACGCTAAGCCTGCTTCCTCTTCATGAAAAGCTTCCACACTCTCCCATCCCTGATACCTCTTCTCCCCTTTTTCCACTGTACCCCTTCCTACACCGAAGAGAGATCGAACGAACCGCGAATAACGTGGCGTACAAGAAAAAAAGGAATGCCCGAATAAGAAAACCGCCACCTTTGTTTCATATCTTTTTCTTTCCTTCGTTAACCCCCTTTTCTTGGCTCCAACCTTTTCCTGGATCCCTCCCCCCACCCTTTCACACTTTCTCCCACTTTCAGGGTCACGTGAGGAACTCTGCTCTCTCCCACTATTTTTTTCTTGTTGTCCGGGAGTTACTCAATACCGTTCGCTAGATAAGCCCCGCATCAGCACGTTTTCTCGCCGGCGACGACGCCCCATTTCGAACGGGGATAAATCACCCCCCCCCCCCCCAGTAAAGAAACACGAAGCGACGAACGAAAGTGGCGAAAAGAGAAGTAGTGGTCCAAGCGTAAAAGCATCGTCTGGAGTGCGCGCGAGCGTGCGCCTCCAGTGGGGAGCGTTTTCGCCGGAAGGTGGCGCAAGAGAAGCGCGCGCACGTCACCGCTAAGCGGCCGCGAAGAAAACGGAAGGGGTGTATCTCCGGCTACGTGCGGGTAAATTGTAACGCCAAGAGAGCGAATCGTATACCGAGGTTCAGTAAGCAACAATGACACACACACAAAAAAAAACAGGAAATTCTCCCAGACGTTTGCACGCGTACTACTGCAGTGTTCTTTAGGAATGGCGAATATTGTAAATGTACTGAGTTTTATATTTTTTTTGTATTATTATCAGCCAGTATGTCTTAGCGCCTGTCGTCATCTGCCTCTCACATGCGTACGTCTTTTGTAGCGCCAAAAGCATCGTGTTATGTATAATCACTACCTCGCCCAAACAAGTTCTCTTTAAGCATGCTTGGCTACATGATTCTTATGATTCCATATTTACGTAGGATATCTTGCGAAATCTTAAATGTTGCTGTTGTAGTGCCACCCTTAAGAGACAGTTTGCAAGTGACTTATGATCGGATGTGACATCTTAGGGAACTTTTGTGTCATGTGTGGACATTCCTTTATGAGAACATATGTGTTTTGTAAGTTTTCCCGTTCAGAGGAAACTTTTTATGTTGAAAAAGCGGGACTGAGTGCACGAGTGTTTGAGAGTTGTAGTATGTGACTTACACTTTTTCGACTGTTCTCTACTGTGCGACGGCATCTGTCACTCAGGAGAAGCTAAGAAGCCGGCGCCACGCACCGACTCCAGCCTCTCCTTATGTGCATTTAATAGAGAAAATTGTGGAGTTTTATGCGCCAAAACTGCGATGTTATTGGGAGACAACAATAAGGTTGACAGCATGCAGTTGTTTATAGCGCGCCATCGCGTAGGTTCGCAGTTGAAGTCGACTCCACTTCCGTTCCCGCTCCTGGTGGGATCAAACTACCGAATTTGTGGCACACCAGCGCAACTGAATAGCAGCGCTCAACTGCGCCACCTATTCGCAACTCCAGAACGCTCCGCGTGCTATCAACACTGGTCGAAAAAAACAAAGATAGCAGCGTCTAACAGGGTGGAGCCCTTTTGGCAAACTGCATCAGACTTACTCCAAGTTGAAGAACCTGTACAGCGAGCCCGAGATTTTGGAATGCAGCGGCTAATGTGTAGCGGGACTCTCGGAAAGGTGCTAGCACATTTGCGTTGCTACAGTGCTACATGCAAGAACTTAACAGTTTTCAAGGTAACTACGCTGCGAGTCGTGCTGCCGATTGCATGTATCCCATTGAGTTCCGTTGTCCCGTTAAAATCTGAATACGCATGCCGTTCATATGATTACAGAACGGTGCTATGCTTGGGCTGGTGTATCTTGAGATAAGGTAAACCGTAGTTACGGTTGTAATAAGAGTGCTCCTTTCTTTTTCGTTCGGCGATCCATATCATTAGGTTTCTAATAAAGTCGTGTGCTTCCCAACACTCGTGTTGGCCGTAGTTGACATTGAAAGCAGATATATGCACGCACACAACGCACGCTACGAATGCACGGACATGATATATATACGCATGCATACACACAAGAAACGCACGCGCGTACGCGCACGCGTTTGTGTTTATATATGCACACATTCGAAACCGAAAGTTTTCGGGAGGAAGGATTGCAGCAGTTTGAGACGAGAATGGCTTGCACAAGAAACTGCGCAGAAAGCAAGCATATGCGAAAAATAGTCGCACGCGTAACACATCTGATTTTCTAAAGCGCTTGCCTATATAAACGAAACAATACTCCGTGCTTAGAGGTGCCCAAATATTGATAAAAATGCACGCACGCTAAGTAATGGTGTACACAACAAGGATAAATAAGTCGTCGCGAGCGAATCGATTGAAAAAAAAACTACCGTAGTGATTGATTGATTTGTGGGGTTTAACGTCCCAAAACCACCATATGATTATGAGACACACCATAGGGGAGGGCTCCGGAAATTTCGACGAGCTGGGGTTCTTTAACGTGCACCCAAATCTGAGCACATGGGCCTACAGCATTTCCGCCTCCATCGGAAATGCAGCCACCGCAGCCGGGATTCGAGCCCGCGACCTGCGGGTCAGCAGCCGAGTACCTTAGCCACTAAACCACCGCGGCGGGGCAACTACCGTAGTGTCCGTCACCATCTTTCCAAAGCGCAAGTTTCTGAATTGCGCCGTTCTCTGTCGCGCATCGTCTGCATCCTTCGGGAAGTGATAGAACGATACGTTAATTTTCATCTCTCTACCACGGTGTCACACATTGCGGCACACTTCAATGGTCTTTGGACATCGCTTTTTTTTTTTTTGGGGGGGGGGGGGCTCATGTGTTCGGCATGACGAAAATAAAGGAACTGTGCAGCCGCTTTTAAGCGTGCGCAACGTGGTAACATATCTTCTTTCAGAATTGACCCTGTTCACGGCCGGGCTAGACTGCACCTGCACGCGCTTCTTTAGAAGGGAGCGCGCCGGTGCAGTCTAGCCCGGCCGTGCCCTGTTAGCGCCGTTTCCAGGCACGGTCGCTAGGTGGTGAGCGCTCACTTGGTGTCACGAATTACGTTGGAACGCAGTGTCGTGCAGAGAGAAAAAGAGAGAGGGAGAAAAAGCGTAACTGCCAGACAGGGAGGCTATCTAGAATATTTCCGCTTTGCTATTCTGCACTGGGAAAGGGGTAATGTAGACCGATTTGATTGATTGATGATTGATTTGTGGGGTTTAACGTCCCAAAACTACCATATGATTATGAGAGACGCCGTAGTGGAGGGCTCCGGAAATTTTCACCACCTGGGGTTCTTTAACGTGCACCCAAATCTGAGCACATGGGGGTAATGTAGATCGAATCGAAAGGAGAGAAAAAGAAGAGGAATGGATAAAAAAATAGAAAATGCGCGCACACTCAAAGACGGGTGTCATGGTCGTTTGACGAGTCCGGTTGACCGCAGGAACTTCAGCAGGGCCTTCGTCTCTCTCTGGTCGGAAGCTTTGTAAGTTAGTCGGGGAAAACTTTTTTTTTGGCAGTGCATTGAAGCTATAGAACCGTAACGCATGCCCGCTAGCCAGCCAACAATTAGTACCTAATTTTGTAAACGATTTTCGCACCCACTGGCTCAAATACGTACTCCTTTGTTCGAACGTCAATGCCTTAGATGTTCATCAAACGCGAAAATGGACCAGTGTCCTGCATCAGCGACCACACGATTGGTAAAAAAAAAAATCATCTCGCGATGACGTCACCATACGACGTCGATCTGACGTCACAGATGCCGTAGTTTGTGACGTTACATGGTCATGCCATCGCATTACATCCTTGCTTGTCCAAAGGTCTGTTTGTTTGTTAGTTTCTCTATCGATACTGATAACCCTAGAAGGGTTCTTACAGAAATGGATAAACGATCAAATACAGTTTAAAGTGGGGCCGATCACGGAGGCGATGCAAAACAAGTCGAGGTGCCTGTAATCCCAAAGGCCGTGTAAAATCACATTAGATGCAGAAAACTTTGAGAGGGTTACGGGGCAGGACCAACATATCGACTTTTAAGAAAAAGAAAATAGTTTTCGACTTCGAGTCATCTTAGGTAAGTTCACGAGCGGGAGTTAATCTTATGAACTAAAACAATAACCACAAGTTCAAGGTGAAACGAAATTACTTTCACTTTACAAAAATTTCTTTTCTTGCATATATTAGTATCCATCGTGCTTTCCTCGCTTGTTTTACTGGTTGTTTTATTAAACACTCCAACGGCTTCTAACATTCGCATCTTTAGGTCAAATGAAAACATACAAAATTTAAATGAGGCTCTATTTTACGCTTACGTTGAACAGTTGGACGTAGAGGTTATCGCTGCGTGATGTACGTCCCTATGGAAAATACTTTCCAAGATTACTCTTAATGTCGAGCTTATGTGTACAACAGGCGTCTGGCATAACTGCTTTATATAAGCTGCTTTACAATAGATGTTCGCATAGGACATACGCGCATGCAACGTAGCGCCTATTATAGAAAGTAAAAGTAACAAAGAAAAAAAATCACTGTTATTATTGATTGATTGATTTGTGGGGTTTAACGTCCCAAAACCACCATATGATTATGAGAGACGCCGTAGTGGAGGGCTCCGGAAATTCACTGTTATTACTGAGTTGTGCCATCTAAAAAGTGCAGAAGTTTTTCTATTTCGAGAAAAGACAGCCATACACTCAGGTATTCCATGACGTAAGTTGGTTGGGGAAAAAGAAACTGGGGGTTGGTATTAGGCTTAGGGGGCGATATGCAGGATTTATAAAATGACCATGGGCCCTTTATCGGAGCATACGTTACGAAGCAAGCGTAACATGCTAAGGGCGGCACGCACAAAAAAAAAAAGGCAGAATATATATAACTTACGACTCAGAAGGAAACAGGCCCGGAGGAGCTCCTTGGAGGATAGTTTCTTTGATAGCCCTGTAACGCTCTCATGACATGCCAGCAAGAAAGGATTCTTCCAAAAGAGAGATTGCGAAGGTGAGGAAAAGAGGCTGGTCTGGAGGCCACGGGGCCTGGATTGGCTTGGCTTGTATCCGCATGCTTCGGTGGCCGCACCGAGGAAAGGCAGCAAATCATCGTGGCAGGGACCATGCGAGGTAGGTTGCCAGAGGGAATTCGGTCTTTGGGATTCTTTATGTTTTTTTTTGCTAGAGCAAAGCAGTACAGGTCAGGGGAAATGGGAGGCCACAGGTCACGCATGTAGGAAGATATATAATTGAAGGAAAATGTAAAAGGATGAAGGAAAGACGAAAAAAAAAAAGGTGGAACGAAAAACGGGAGAAACGAGGGGAAAAATACTGCGTAGTTCGAACGTGCATCATAGGGCCGATTGGAAATCCTCGGCATGCAAGAGGACAGGGGCGGAAGATGCGAGCAAAAGTGCCAGAGCGGACGACGCTATAGCACGTACGGAGTAGACGTACTACTGTACTGTGAGAGCCAAAAAGTGAAACAATTAAGAGAAAAAAAAAGCACCAAAGGTGGGTAGCTAATTAAGTGCCTGGGTAATTAATGAAACGGAACTCTTGCTCTTTTAAAAGCGGATGGCCAACATTAACCTGAAGCAGTCATCACAAGCCATCACTTACTTTTCCTACTACATTTCAACTACTACTACTGCTACTACTACAAATAATAATAATAATAATAATAATAATAATAATAATAATAATAATAATAATAATAATAATAATAATAATAATAATAATAATAATAATAATAATAGTAATAAACTTTCAGTCAGTTCAGAACCGTGAGAAGGGTCTGACAGTGGGCGTGTAACTTCCACTGCGGTGGAGCTGTGGCTATGGTGCTCGGCTGCAGGAAGAGCCAAAGGTCACGGGTTCGATCCCGGCGGCGGAGGTCGCATTTCGACGTAAGAAAAACGGTAGAGGCCCACGTTCTGTGAGATGTCAGCGCACACTAAAGAACACCAGATAGTCGCCATTTATGGAGCCCTGCACTACGGCGTCTCTCATTGTCATTAGGGTGGTTTTGGGACGTGAAACACCCGACATTATTGCTCTGACTTACTTGAGATGAAGCCAAGCCAGGGCTAGCTGAAAGACTATCAGCTCCACTGTGACTCCGCCTTGCGCGCATTTTTCCTTTTTTTTTTCGCGCCGTCTATATACTGTTCAGCTTTGGTGCAACTCGGCTGGCACAGACGTGCCAGTGTTAAGTAGCAGTGTTGTATACGACAGTTTTACCAAACGAAGTCGCTTGGTACTTGACTGTCCAAGGCAGATCACACATAGACAGCCATTGTGCTTTTTAAAAAAATAGATTTGACAAAAAAATATGGGAAGGTAGACTACATTAGAGCCGGCAATCCTGACATCATGGTATTAATCTCCGAGATACTAAAATTAAGAAGAATAAACGAAGAAAGAATAATGGGAGGCGCTGCGTACATACGCACACTATAGGGCTTATAACGTATGAGCACAGTCTATGGGCATAGTCCTGTTCATACAGCGTGATAACATTGCGGATAGAGTCCGTACAGATAATGGTAATCAGTGATAAGAACTAAAGATTGTATTATTCGCGAACTCTAGGGTAACAGCCCCTAGGCCTCCTTGCTGCTGAATTATTTCGATGAGGCCGTTCTGCGCAAAATACGGTTATTCAGAATGCGCGCACGGCTGCTCCTGGATGTAACGGCATTGACTGCCAAAGTTTACCACGACCCGGAAGGCCTAAGGCACATGTCGAGGCAAGAGAGCGGCGAGAAGGAGAGGAAAAGGGAAGATGTAGGAAGAATGGATGGAAAGGACGTCGGGAGATTCATCCGGGCCTGGGTCTGGGCCTGAGCCACGGTCATCGAGGCCATCTGGGTTCCTTTGCGGAGGCCGCCTAGCTAGCGTCGTCGTAGCCTCCTTCCCCAAATCTATACCGTTTCGTGCACGCGCCCATCTGCGAAGGTCATCCTTCATCGCGCCGCTGTGACCGCAAGATTTACCCTGCGGGCTACGCCGGCCAGGCGTCGACAGATGAGGCACCAGCACCCACTCCATAGGCTCTCACGTTTTCTGTTCCCCCGCTACCGTTTTTTTTTTCCATTGGGCCGTTGGAATCCCACTCGAAAGTATTGTCGCAGGGGGCGTCCTGATTCCTTAAAAATGTTCATGCACATTTTGTTCGGTGAGAGCCTTAGATGACTCATCAAACGCAAAACTGGCCGTCAGTGACGCTAAAAATTGTCATAACTTGATGGCGTTATAACGTTATTATCATAGAGTATCCTACAATTCTTACTAGAACGAACTCTGCCGCTAGTGTCAGTAGGAGCTGTAACGCAAAACACTTCAGCCCCCACGGGAATGATGGGTAGTACACAAATTTTCTTAGTGTTCATTCTTTAAGCTTCGTTTGACTTCGCATGGCCCCAAGCCGCTTTGTTGCCAGATGAAAATCAGCAAAGTTTCAGCAGATACACTTCACCACCTCAACCATTTAGTCTCACCAATAGAAATCAGTTTGGGAAGTTCGCAATGATCCATTATTTCATCCGAAACAAGCGTGAAAACACAAAGACAAGCGAAGCTGCAAATGCGATTCGAGGCCCCGCAAGTACGAAGACTAGGCAAATCTGCCTAGTCTTCGTGCTACCCATCATTCCCGTGATGGCTCGACGATTCCAGCACCAGTCCTCTCTCTAGTTACGTGTTTCGTTGGAGCAGTTGGTTAAACACGGTGAAAAGTAAAAACAGCGCAAACTTTAAGATACGAAGAACGAAGAAATAACAGACAGCGATCGTCCTGTCTGACAATTTATTCGTACTTCGTCTCTTCTAGTTCGCGCTGTTTTCACCTTTCAGCTCTCTCTAGGTAAATTTAAGAAACTCCGTGGTTATTATGACGCTAGAGATCGCCAAAACTTGTGACGTCGTCGTGTCGCCGCACACTGTTAGGTCAGATGATAATGCACTCACACAAATGCGTCGCTTGGTGAAAGGTGAACTGATCACGGAGGCCATGCAAAAACAAGTCAGCTGAGAAAAGCTTGCAATGCTTCCGATTTTGGAGGTAGTGCTGAACCATGGTAGGTGCACCTAGCTTTAAGAGGGAGTTTGGGGGAGGATCAGTACGTAGGCTTAAAAAAAAAAAAAAAGGAGATGAATTTCGCTTTCGGGTGGTCTGAGGAGAATGCGCAAGGAACCCTGCGAGCAGGGGTGGATCCAGTCACTCATTTTAGGGAGAGGGGGGGGGCGCTTGCGTGAAGTAACATCAGAGAGGGGGGCGTGTTCATCACTTTTTGTTTTTACTACTAGAAAAACCCCGTCATAGCATAAATATTGTTAATATGTGCTCACAGTCATTTCACTAATTTACCCTAATTGCTGATAGGAGACAGACTAAAAGCCCTGAAGTGAGGGGTGGGGGTGCTGACACAGACAGTAGGGGGGGGGGGGAGAGTGATTGCCCTTATCACCCCCTCTGGATCTGCCACTGCCTGCGAGAGTTCTGTGTGTCGACTACGCCGACCTCACGGTTAATTCGAAGCTTGCAGCGAGGATCCATATACGTAAGCAATGGTTCCAGAAATGTCAGGATAGTGTTCTATGAGCCAAACTTGCAATACAAATGCTGAGGCTCCTTGCGAAAGAAAAAAAAAGATTTACCACGCTTCATGCCCAAGAGGGAAACGGGCTTATACAAGAAGAAAGAGGAAGAAAAAAAAATGAAAAGAAGGGAGGGCTTATACAAATATAATATTAAGAAAAGAGCACGACGTTTCGTCACTTAACAATCTCCCCAAAATTAGTGCAGATATCAACAAGATTTTTCTGAAACTGAGGAAGTACGAAAAAAATTTGTGTGTGCACCCATGAGGTCGAGTGGCCAACTATAACCGTGAATAACGACGTTTCTTGAACATACTTGAAAAAGAAAAAAAACAGTGCAAATAACAGACACGGACACAAGAAAAAGAAGGAACACAACGCAGCGCTGTTGCGCGTTACTTCTACTTCTCGTGCTTGTAACAATTTTTATTTTTTTCGCGGTATTTTTTTAATATGTCCAAGAACTACCACAAACTGGCCCAGCGGTCGACTATTCTGCAACGGAAAACGAATAAGAAATACAACGAAATGCAAAAAAAGCAAGAGGAGAGAATAACAGCAGTGAACTGTATCATTCGCCTTGCTTTACCCAGATATGCAACCAAATGTTGCCTAAGAAGTGATTAATAGCAGCTGTCAAGAGGTTCCAGCAGTCCCTTGCGAAATGAGTTCTATATCTGGACTTCCTCAGCAACATGTCTCTGACGTCACCGTAAGGCTGCGCATTTGCCCAATCCACCAAAGATCATGAATGATGCTTTCATAACTGCATTCCTTCACTTCATTGAGTTGGATAGCAAGGGAAAATTGAAACAGCCAGTCCCAGCGTCTGTTAGTTCTCGCTATTATTGTGCTCCTCCATATCAGTTACCCACCTCACCCTGGCGTGCCCAAGTTGGTAATTCATATATCATCACCCCAAAGTTTCCTTCTACATTGCCACCGTTGAAAGAGGCAACCCGTGTCCACGTGTTTTCGAATCGCGAACACTACCAGACGATTCTGGCAGACGACGGCCAGCAGACGCTGCACGCTAAGACAAACGATGGAGAGACGCGTGGAATACCAGAAAGAAACATGATATGAAAAGGAAAAGGAAACGTGATGAATAAAGGAGCTATCTGCCAAAGGATCAACCAATGAATTACATATTTTGTCTGTTCGACAGCGTTTTTGTCTTGTTATGATTTATCAGTGCCGCGTGACCCGATCTGTGGCCTTGATATGTCAGAAAAAAAAAGAACTAATGCCGTATGACAAACATGAAGAAGACGAAATTTACGAGGCTGGTCAGAAAGGAAGCAGGAATGGTATCTCTTAGACAAATGGCTAGCCTGGACATTTCTCCTTTTTGTTTTTTTTTTGTTTCAGATTCCTGCGTGCCTGCTTATTTGAGCATTCACCTCGACGTGCAGCGCGATCTACGTTTAGCCATATTGGCTGCTTGTCTTTATGCCACATTCGCATGTCTGTTACCCCGTGAAAGAAGGTACTAGAAGAAGGAACGTTCATAAAAGTGAGACAAAAGTAAGAGCGAATGAGACTGAACAAACGAGAAATGAAAGTTACCGCAACAGCCAAAG
Source organism: Rhipicephalus microplus (assembly GCF_043290135.1). Lineage (NCBI taxonomy): Eukaryota > Metazoa > Arthropoda > Arachnida > Ixodida > Ixodidae > Rhipicephalus > Rhipicephalus microplus. The sequence continues at coordinate 197,978,469 of NC_134705.1, read as the reverse complement.
GCAACGAGAATCCGAGCGAAGGATGCTGGAATAGAAATCACCAAAGAAGCCAAAAAAAAAAAAGAATATCGCCCGACGTGGCAATGGATAAATGACGAGCGTGCAAGTGGCGGCGCTCTTGAAAGACGACTAGCCCGCAAGGGGGCGCTCCGCGGTCTTCGTAACGACCGTAGGTCTGTGTCCAGGGCGTTAGAAGTGGGTTTGCAGAGGGCGGGCAAGCCCCCTCGACCCATAGGCGGTCAAGGCTAGCCCCCTGATCGCTTACGAAGGCCTGGTCTTCCCCCTAGCATTGCAAGAACTTGGAGTCTCGGTATCCGGCCAGCACCCTCCCCTCCTGTGCCCTTCGCATCCCTCTAGTAGCCAGATGCTACGCAGGGCCAGACTGTGAGGCATAAATCAACCGGCTTTACGAGCGGATGACAGCCGCAGCGCCTCCACGGGTTCAGTGGGCAAGCGCTGTACTAAAGCGTGCGACTCTGGAAATGAGCATTTGCTTGCCCCGGCTTGGCACAGTCTTTGCGTTTTCCGAGATGCCTTTCCAGGCTTAGCGTGGTGGGTGCGGGTTCTTGTCTGCTCCAGTACAGCTCCTGTAATGGATTCTTTTTTTATTACTTTTTTGCGGTGTATGCTTTCAGAAATGGATCGCTGCACTGTCTACCATGTCATTCATTAGATCTGTCTTCCCTGCGTTACGTGTTTTTTTTTATTCCTTCGCCATCGTACTTTTTGGGTTTTCTAGTTGAAGGCATTGAAAGTTCTTAACGTTCGAGGCCAGACAAAATTCAGTGTCGTCTGGAAATGAAATTCTTGAGCGTCTGCTTATCGATTGTACATCTGCTTTCGCACTAGGGTTAGTAAGAGCCGCAGCGGCATTTCTTTAGGGCCACTTTCTAGAATGCACGACTTTGGGCGAATGTGTTTCAATCGATCACTTCCCTAGCGCGCGTCTTGAGATCTGCACACAGTGCGTCAAATTTCTTTTTGTTGCTGGACCCGAAAGTCCCCTAAAGCAGCTTTTAAATTGTGCTAATGTCAAAGACCATCTGGCAACATAAAACCGCCTGCTGCTCTACTTCATGGATGTGCGTCTGCTTTTTCTATTCGCAAAGTCGTCGCGATGTTTCATATCGGACGGTTGGCTCAGAACTAGACCAAGTCGTGTGTCAGTGTTTCAAACGATTGCGTCCAGCTTACCATTTTTCTACAAATTTGACTTTTGCGCAACGCATTTTTCTCGCACTCTTCGGGAGCCCGTCAGGGTCAGACCTTCAACGTTCTGACGGGCTTTGGAACGTCTAGCTTCATCAACAAACCACCCAAGCTTTAAAGTTCTCGATGTCAGAGTTCAGAGGAAAAAAGAAATGTGTCAAACTGCCTTTGATGATTGCCCGCTATCCTGCTTATCGTCCGTTTTGCACAGTTTTGCCTAATAATCTTTTTTTTAACTTGTGGTTCCATGTCACATTTTGTGACGTTTGTTCTTCACTGAATCAGCCCAGTCACGCCCTCATCTAGATTATTTTTAAACTGCGTGCAGTCTTCTCTCTTCTAAACCTTTCAGAATCAGACGTCAGAAGCGAGTGTCGTTTGAAACCAAAAGGAATGTCCATGAATCACCCGGACTGTAAACTTCTGACCATCTAGTAGTTCACTTTTCCTCTCTGACGTCTGGTGCTGGCGTTTGCGTTGATGGATACTTTCTTAAGAAAGTCAACGTTTGCACCCTCCTTAACAGAGAGAGTCAAGCCTTTAGAGCCAGCCAAAGACCAGCACTTTTTCTTCATCGTTTTTTTTTCTACGCATTTGCAGCCATTAAATTCGGGCGTTGAAAGTTTTTCAATGGCTGCTGCATTCGAACGGAGCTTTAAGCCAGCTAAAAGAGGCTTAATAATTGCACATATGTGCAAAAGAAGCGATTGTTGTACCTGTTTAACCTGACCGTCCCTGAGCGGGCCAGGTCACGTTGAGTTTATTCGCGTCTATTGTGGACCAAACAAAGCTGCTTCACTCACTCACTCACTCACTCACTCACTCACTCACTCACTCACTCACTCACTCACTCCGCATCACATCATCATGTTATAAAGGGGACGTCCTAACTCCATTCACCTGTCCATTCATCGTAATCCTTAAGTGTTCCATTATAAGGACGACTCGGGCTCAAGGAAGTCTTCGAACCTACCAGTGTAGATTCTCTACCAATCTAGCCCCAAAATGAAACAACCGTAATAGGTGAACTACCGCCTCACAGCACATGGTAGTATGCACTGTAGAAAAACACATTGTAAAAAAACATTGTCAAATACACAGCAGTACACGAGGTGGGTGACGCAGGAGCTCGCAAAATGAAACTGAAATGACAGTCGTAATCGAAAAAGCATGACGCTGCCGTCTGAGAATTCAAGCTAAGAATAGCAAGATTAGTGTTATCTAAAGTTTGGGGTTAGTTCTGTTTGTCGAATTGGATAACAATGTTTAGAGCGAAGTGCACGTATGCCGCAGTCTTGCCACAGTCGTACAAGCGGTCGCAGTCGGATGAACGCACAATACTTGGTTCGCTGCGGTGATAAACATCGCATTTCCTTCACCAAATATATCAGAAGCGAGAAGAAAAAAAAAAGGCTTTTCGTTTACAAAACTGACTAACGCAGGAATTCTAACCGTCAACAATACAAAAGAAATATGATTGGGGTGCATTGGTTAGTCATCGCGAATAAGTGATGACCAATCAACATGCGCAAAGAGGGAGAGAAATGCTATGGGAAAGGTAAGGAGGTTGGCCCGAAGAAAATTTTCGATTTGCTACCCTGCACTGGGGAAGTGATAAGGGGAAACAGAAAGGTAAGCAAGGGAAGGATGTGAGAAAAGTGTTAAATAACTATTAAATAGAGAAACAAAAAACCCGCCAGGCTTGCGTGGAATGCACAGCACGGTCACGGCGAAAGCTGCAAGAGTGGCTTTTCAGAGCCCCTTTCTTCTAACACCCTTTGGGTACCTGTTGCAAACAAACTTGCGTGGTACCCACAACGCCATTAATATTTGTGTATAGTGGGCAAGCATTGATCATTATGACATCCTTCGTCATTCTTCGGAGACGCGTGCTCCCCGCTTCACACTTGCAAGGAACATTGTGCAATTTTTTGTGTGCTGTGGCTGACGACGAAGAAGAGTTACGCCAGATGCTTTTGTAATCCCCACAATCCCATACGGTGGGTATGCGGCACAGTTAATAGGTGAACAGGATCAAGCTCTTCCAAAGGGTAGGAGCTTTCAACGGCTCACTCGTTTACGCGATGCGCATTATTGTATACTCGACACCTGGTTGGTCCCTTTGCTGTTTTATGACGCTTTATTTCCCAGAATAACGCGATATCTTTCCCGACATCGTGTCTGCCTAAGGCCAGTTTGCAAAAGAGCTCCAAGCACCGGCGTGGCTCAGTGGTGGAATACCGGGCTGGCACGCAGAGGACCCGGGTTCGAATCCCAATGTGTCCTTGGTTACGGGCACCGGTGGCGGCGGCGGACAACTGCGGCAAGCCGCACGTGACCCGCATTGTGATTTCATAACAGCTGTCGCTGTAAAAAACAAAAATAAAAAGAAAACAGGGGTACACGCACTCAAGCAAAGGAGTGTCCTATAGTCGTTTAACTAATCCAGTTTGGTTTAACTTCATAAACGGCACTGTACTCTCTTTGCTGGACGCATCGAACACACCGAAGAATAATAAGGGCTGCAGCGCGAGCACGAAGGTGCTAGAAGAAACAGACGAAAGGCGAGGCACGGAAGGCAAAGAGGACAACACGAGCACTCGTGTTGTCCTCTTTGCCTTCCGTGCCTCGCCTTTCGTCTGTTTCTTCTAGCACCTTCGTGCTCGCGCTGCAGCCCTTATTACCATGAATTCAAACCAACTAGCCCAAATCGCCATTCTTCTTCACACCGAAGAAGTTTTCTGTATTGATATAGGAAAAAGCTTAATGAGGAAGGTAATCGAAGCCTTCGAAGCAGCTGGGGCATGTTGGAATGTTGTCAGTGGCATTATCAAAAAAGGAACCGACGTAGCTCACACGTAGCACTTTCGCCTCTGTAGCCTGAAAGTTTCGTTTTTTGGCACAGTTGTCGATGTGCTTGTAAATGCGGCCGATCTGCAATAAGGTTTCGTTAAAAGTTAACGCACGACCCATCATCGCCCTGTCCTGTGTTCGTTTCTGCTCTATCGGTTCTGCTTCACAAGATAAAGGCTTTACGGACGCAGTTACAGTAAGCGCTTGTAAGCATAAAGATGCCGAAAATAAAGTTATATTGTCACGGTACAGCGTGAACCAAAGGCAGATAAACGTTGACACAGGGACTCTCAGCAGCCAAACAGCAAGATCGCCTTCTTTATCTTCAATCAGCCAGAGCTCCACTACCTGGTGTCCGCCAAATCCCCTTATCGTCGTTTTGGTCCACCAGTACACACGCGTCAATATTGAGGTCAGCGAAGAAGCTTATGCATAGTCAGGGGAGCAGCTAGGACCGTAAGAGACTGAAACCACGCCAAGGCCCTTCATTGTGTCGTCGGGCCATTCGCAACTGTGCATCTCGGTGCAAGCACCGATATAAAGGTTGCGCGGAAACCCTTAATGAAATTTGTTTCTCCGCAGAAAAGAAATAAAAAGTGCAACAGTAACTAGCGAAGGCTCGGCTCTCTATAGCTGGGCGGGGAGGCCGCGCCATTTGCATCGATTAGCGAGGGACGCAGCGGCAATATGGTCTCTCCGGTTCGTGCTTATGGTTCTGCCTCGCCCGTATCGCGCGGGATGTCTTTGTGGTGGCGTCGCCGTATCGGCCTTTTGTTGGAATAAGCGTCCGCGCGGCGATCGAGCCTTTGTCTTTGCCCACGCCGGTGCTGCACGAAGAGCGAGCTCTGGCCCGCGACCTGGGCTCACGACGAGGGGCGTTATGCGCGTTAGCGCACAAAAAACACTAACGAATCGCGATTTTCCGGGCCTTCCCGCCCGACAACTATGAGTGCATGGTTCCCAGTTTAAACGCCGAACACAACGCAAGACGGCCTATGAGGCCACTTCGGTGGGCATATAAAGATGGGCCTATTTCCAGGGATGAAGCTCTTCTTAGACTAATCTTGTCCAGCGTCAGGCGTAACCGGCAGCATCTCCCGAAGCTAGTATCTCCAGAAAATAACAATTGCCAGCGCGAGGGCGAATTCATCCACAACTCGAAGCACATGGCCACGAACTTCTCGGTTAGCTCATTTGGTAGAGCGACCATCCCGGAAAGACGTTAATCCCGGCTCCGAAACCACAACCAGGACGATTTTTCTCGGCAACAAAGAGGGTTTTCTTTCTGAGAAATCCGTACGGGTTCGCTTGAGGCTTCATGCTACAAAAGGGTGGTTGTACTCTTTCCATTTCGTAGTGTAGTCTTGCAGTGCACCCTGAATCGTAGGCATTTCAAGCTTTCTGCACCAAACCTTCCTACGCCCCGCCGCGGTGGTCTAGTGGCTAAGGTACTCGGCTGCTGACCCGCAGGTCGCGGGTTCGAATCCCGGCTGCGGCGGCTGCATTTCTGATGGAGGCGGAAATGTTGTAGGCCCGTGTGCTCAGATTTGGGTGCACGTTAAAGATCCCCAGGTGGTCGAAATTTCCGGAGCCCTTCACTACGGTGTCTCTCATAATCATATGGTGGTTTTGGGACGTTAAACCCCCCATATCAATCAATCATCAATCAAACCTTCCTACGTCATCGACCCATCTTTTGATCAAACGACAGCGTCACGTGTTGACGTCGTGGCGTCACGTTCCTGTATGTGGCATCATGGTGTCGACCCGGTAGCCTGAAAAAATTCGGTGATCTGTGACATAATCGCATGATGATTTTTCTCATCACTTTCCATTCGAGTTTGATGAGGCATGCAAGGTCTTCGCCCTAATACGTAACAGAGATGCACTCAGAAGACAGTACTAGCGTCAACGTCTTCTTTTTCTTCCGCTGGTCACACCACAGATCCACGCTTCTCACGGGAGGGTTGGTGTTGGGAGGGGACTAGCGATGCGCCAACATGATCGTTGAGGGAATGGGGGCCAAACTCGATCGTTTATAGAAAAAAAAGGAAATGAAGAAGTCTAGCGCACACGCTAACGAACAAACGTGGAATTCAGAAAAGTAGGCGAAACTAGCGAGTAAAAAAACTGAACAAGAAATTACCACAGCGCAAACAAATTATCACAGCGCAATGAATGTATGAGTTTTTCATTTTCCGGACATCATCAGTGTTTATAAATACGGTTACCTCGAGCGAAATCCAGCTAGGAAGTGCTCACAAGGTCAATAACTAGAGTGGAATAGCTCACTAGGAAGTTACATATAATCATAAATCCACTAGGGCGGATTTACGATTTCATGTACAGATGCCGTAAAGAAAAAGAAATAAATTTCAGACACGCAGCGTGGCAGACGACACACGTGACTTCTCAAAGTAAAATTTAAACGGTGCAGCGCAAGCCGACTGACGAAGAAATGCGGAAATGTTTGCAGCAATACGTAAACAACCAGTTGCTCGGTAACACTTACATAAATTTAAATTCTTATCGCCTTGAATGTGCACGTACGTAAACCGTATGGGAAATATTATATGTGTATCGCACAAACTAACTCATTGTGACAGGCCTACAGCTTGTTCTAGGAGCAGCAGACGACATATATGTGCAGACTACAAAATATGTAGTGCATCGCCGATGCGCAAGATGTAAAAAGCAAGCCGGAGACGCGAGGAAGTGCGAAGAGACGGGCGGTAGGTAAAACAAATATGTAAGGAGCAAACTTTAAGAGCAGGGCTACCAAGGCACCGCTCAACGAAATTGAGAAACGGTACACTTTCGCAAATTCCCGTAAGACGTTTTTAAACCGGTGCAGTCGTTCATCCGATGTCTGTGTAAATAATGCCGGCGATCACCAGAAAAGAAATTTGACACCAGAATGTTCATAAATACAAATTTCACGCAAAAAAACACAAAAAAACACGAGGCGTTGAAGAACTCCCTGCCGTAAGACGACGAGCAGTGGCAGCCGAACCAAAATAATAAACAGCGGATGATGAAAGAAAAAAAAAGATATATAATAAACTGCCACGCGATAGAAGCAGACGTTAACAAAACAAAAAAAGAGCAGACGACACGCGCGGCGACGCGACCGTAGCGCCACCCCTCACCACCACCACCGCATTGTGCGAAAGCAAATAGCCTGTGTAACGCGTTCCAAAAACCGCCGACATAAATCGCCCCGCGTTGGCTTGTTCGGTACAGGCGAACATGAAGAAAGGCACGCTTGAAAGCGCGCCCACCTCCTTACTTATTTATTATTATTTTTTTCAAGCTTTCCGCTCGTCCAACGAACACCCTTTCTCGCCTGTTGCTTATCTGAACGATGCAGGCGTCGCTACGGCGAGAATGGGCTTTCAGTCGCGTCGTTCCCTAAAGAAATCCCATTTTGCCCGAGAGTTTTCTAAGATGACGTCACGTCTCGCAGCTTGGTAAGGGGCGGGGGTGCTTCATACCACGGCGAATGAGTGTTATGTCAGCGTCCGGAACATCTAAAGGCGCAAAGGGCATCGGAGGGGTTTTTAAAGCGGTATACACGGCGCTGTTGTGGATGGTCTCCAGAGTAACCATAGGTGGCTACTTTGCGCCAAATCGGCTACTCTCCGTCTCTGTTTGGCGACAGAAATTTCAGGTTGGTGCCATGGCTGCTTCCTTGCCAATTTGTGCTTCTATTTTGGCCACGTACTGGCTATTTTTTCGTAATACTTCAGTATAAAAGATTAAGCGAGTATAAGTTAATAATTATAATTTGCAAAATTTTATGTGTTGATGGCTTATGTGCACAATTAGTTTTAGATTATTCTAAATCACATTATTAACTGTTCGATACTAATAACTCTACGTATAAAATTCTTTTTTTTTCTATTGGGCGCTAAAATGAATTGGCGCGGTTTCCTTGGTTACATTTATTTTAAGTTTTGGCTCCTTTTCAAATCTGCCCAAACACAACCCTGGTGGACTCACTAATGTGTTATGCGATCATTGAAAATCGTGCAATGTAGACTTGCCGAGTGGAGCGAGAGGTGTGGCCAGCTCTGAAAGGCTGTGCGTTCTGATTATTCGTCCGATAAGGCGAATGCCCGCGGATGCTTTTAGCTTTAAGAGGTTGGAAACGAGACGACGAGGGGATTCTGCGAAAAATTCGGCTCACGCAATGAAACAAAGAAGAGGTGTTTTGCTTCTTGTTCGTCTCATACAGATTCTACAATATGGGCAAGCAGAATTTGCCAAAACTTCATATAAAAACATAGCAAGTATTTTTCCACATTTAAAAGAAGGGTTGAGGTTAGTGGGCCTCAGTTAGCTTTGTTTATTTATTTACTTCCGGCAAGAGTAGGTAAACAAGTTGTGTTGAGTTACTTCCACTCAATGTGAATTGTCGCCATTACGACTTGTTAGTGAGCTTGTCTTTTCATCGCATTTCATCTTTCCGTGAGGTTAAAATTTTGGTTGGTTGACAACAACCAAATGACAGATAATGATAATGAACTAACACGTAATGAAGCTTAGGAAGAAGTAGAGGAAATTAATTTTACGTTTTAACTGAAGTCTGATAATTATGTCATAAATGGAACGGAATCGAAGATGAAAAAAAAAACTAACTTCTCGCGGGCAGGGATCCAGGGACTGAACCAACAACCTTCGGACAAAGCGTCCGATGCCCTAACGATTCGGCTACAACGGTGGTCATTTTGCCATCCGCTTTTGTGGGTGTGTAATCTTTGGAGTGTTAGCCAGCGCCGCTCGCAGTCACGACGGCCAGTGTGTAGCACTCCTTTGTTGCAAGCTGGCGTCGCGCAATGCCTGATGGCAACAAAGTAGCGGTTGTTCGCTCTTTTTTTAAACAGTCATTCTTGCACGGAAAAGCCCGTACGCACCGCTGTACGCAATTGCATCACCATGATCCTTCAAACAAATAAATAAATAAAAATATTGTACACGCCATCACATCACACACTCACCGAGTCCGGCTGGTCCGTAGACGAAGAGACAGGCGTCGGTTCCGTTGACCACCGCCTGAACCAGTTCAGTCAGGGCACTGGAGCACACCTCCGCCTGCGAAACCAGTCGAGTGCGCATAAAACGAGGGGCACCCATTTCGACTGTTTGTAGTTGTAAGATAGTAAAAAAGGTTCGTTGCAACCTTAACTAGAGAGGAACCGAGTCTCTGCCACTGACTAGCAAGGTCAGCAATGAATTAACTAGCTCAAACCAAGGTACTGCCCGTAATACTTGTAGCTGTGAGTTGTTACGCATCCGGGAGGATGTGTAACAACTAAGACACGGGCACAGCGGAAAAACCGGACGAGCGCAGGCTAATAACAACTTATCTAAAAGAAATAAGAACTTCTTTTCCGGCGATTTGGGGCGCTCATTGCTGATGTATACGCTGTCTATTTTTATGGGAACACGGGAGCGCCTGGCCGACGCACTCCGGCGGCTGCTGACAGCGCGTTCAAGTGAGAGTGAGAGCAACCACAGCATCTTCTCGCGTCATCTCCCGGCAAGCAAAACAACCATTCATTTCTGATTTGGAACCAGCGGCAAGATTGCAACCCCCACCCATCTTCAAGGTGATTACCGGACTCTTGAGTAATCGGATTCAACAGAGAGGGGGTTGCAATCTTGCCACTGGTTCCATATCAGAAATGAATGGTTGTTTTGCTTGCCGGGAGATGACGCGAAAAGATGCTACGGTTGCTCTCACTCCCACTTGAACGCGCTGCCAGCAGCCGCCGGAGCGCGCTTGCCACGCACTCCCGCGTTCCCTTTTGTGGGAATCAGCCCTGTACTTTTGACTGTCGCGCAAAATACATTTCGTAAAAAGCAGAGGAGCAGAAGAGGAGAAAGTGAAGCGCCGAACTACCAGCTGTTGAATGACTGTCTGAGAAGCGTACAGAAAAGAAAAAAAAAACGCATTCCTGCGCATTCGTGAACAGCCAACAGGTCACATGTAGTGACATGGTCAAGATAAGATATTACCAAGAAAGCGCATTTCTGTCGAGCAGGAAGTTGTGGAAGTGTCACTGACACGGAAATTCTCGATAGTAGGTTGTTTTGACCACGTCACTGCACGCGATCTGTTGGATGTTTGCGCATGTCCGGAAGTGTCTCCTTTTTTTCCCGTGCGCTTCTCAGACTGTCATTTAACAGTTGGCATTGCGGCGCTTCGCTTTATTCTCTTCTGCTCTCCTCCTTTTCATCAATTGTGTTTTGCGCCACAGTCAAGTGTACTTCAGCAGTTATAATAGTCTTTTCTGTATTTTGTACTTTCTTCTCAACCGACTCCAGGCTCCCCTTTGTAATACGCTGAACCAACCGACCAAACGACTGACCATTTTGAAACAATTTCTCAGTCAACGCGTCTTAGGTCGTGCTGGTGTACCCTGCAGAGAACATACTTTTTGCGCAAAAGTTCGCGCAAGGCGTTCGTGTTTCGTTCGTAGCCTACGGAATTTCGCGCAAGAAGTAGGTTATCACGGAGTGCGAACTAGATGGAATCCACACCTTGTAAACCTACCCGGAAGTCAACTGTTTTTGCGAAGAGCGTACCTGTGTAGCGTCTTGCGAAAACACGGCGTCGAAGGCGAACATCTTCGGTGCGGCGACGCCTGTCAGTCGCGCGGGTGCGGACGAAGGTGAGCTCGGAGTGGTCGCCTCGTCACCGGAGGACGCCCTATCTGCACTGCCGCCGCAGCCACCGCTCGCCGTGGGGTCATACAGCGTCACCTGCAGATTTTGATAACCTTTGTTTACGCAATGTCCCACAGCAACAGTTGACACTGCAGTCCTTTCTCAGCAGTGATGAAATTACGTGGCAGTAACGAAAGTACGGCAATTTAACCTTTTACTTCGAGCTAGAAAGTCATGGAATGCGTTCCGCCTTCAAAGCTGACTGTCAAGTACTCACGGGGAACGCAGCTTTCAGCATGAAAAATCTAGCATCGTCTCGTCTAAGGTGTTCTATGCTAAAAGCAATTGTTCATTAGCTGATGGTGGATAGCGCAAACCACGGGAAACGACCATAACTTCATTCTTTGTCATCTGAGTGACGCAAGTTCCATCTTCAATAATGTTGTCTGTTGTGTACGCATCCAAAATTGGCATATTCCATGTTACGTGGTTCTGCAGTACGTTTCCTGTTGCAAGGTCTTCACTTATCTCACATATGGAGAATTCGCGACATACATAAAGTATGCATTCAAGTTGCATTTTAGATAATTTAACTGGGAAACCATTTAAAAGTTGCTTTCTAAATTTGAAAAAATAAAAAAAGTAGTTTTATTTTATTCGGTAGTTTTATATTCGGGCATTAAATGGTTTATCATACAAAGCAATAGCTAAAAAAATTGCAGCATATCCACGGAGTTAATGATGGAGAGTGGGGCGAAGCATTCGTCCGTCCATGCGTCCGTCTGTGTGACCGTCCATGTGTCTGTTTGTGCGCCCGTCCCTGCGTTCTTTCATGCATCCGCCCCTGCGTCCGTTCATGCGTCCATCCATGCATCTGTTTGTGTGTCCGTTCGTTCATCTATTCAACACTCCAAGTCCCACCACCTCGCATCTTTTTATCATATATTCCCCATATAGAAGCACCGCCATCCAGCGGACATTCCAAGGACTAAACGAGAGGTGGCACACGCACACTTTCTTACGGCCTGCGCTTTGGGTCCACTTCCCACCTTTAACCACCTCGAGTTCATGGTATATTCTAGTTCACTGTATTCATGGCACTGCGACCAAACGCTCGCTAAACCTTTCGAAAACCAAGGAGGTTACGCCCAGCGAGTATAACGCAGCAACCTTTCCCTGTCAGATAGGGCTCAATTTACATGCCAATGGCTGCTAATGAGAAATGAGAGACAGGAGAATTCGGCTTTTACTTTCTTACGGCTTGCGCTTCGTATCTACTTCTCATTTTTAACCACCTTGAGTTCATTCATGGTATATACAAGTTCATTGTATTCATGGCACTGCTGCTCAACGCTCGCTAAACCTTTCTAAAGCTAAGGAGGTTACACCCAGCGAGTATAATGTAGCATCCCTTTCTTGTCCGATAGTGCTCAATGTACATGCCAATGGCTGCTACTGGGGATCGCAGCGTGCGCGTTGACTAAAAGCCGAATGCTCGTGTCTCTCATTCCCCATTAGCAGCCATTGGCATGTACATTGAGCACTATTTTTTATTGTTAAACAACGCACAGAAGAAATCTCTCACTGGCACCACCTTGGAGGTCAAGTGTTATACCTATTTCGGGTATGTGCCACTGGTGGTTACATACGAGGGACGCCCAAGCCACGCCATAAGGAGCTTCGCCCCTAAAATTTAATCTCAATTTAACTGCGATTTGGCCTAGGTGGAACATATTCATCTTGATGTACTCGCGCAGGCACACGAGGACAAAGTTAAGAATCGCAAACAGGCGCAATCGAACACTGGTTCGCTTTTTTGTGAACGTTCACTTGAAAACCCTTCTATCTGCACAATCTGGTTGAAATAAAAAGAAAACATGAACAGCGCACATGGTACAACTCGTGGCCACATGCACAATGAACAGAGGACCCGAGTGAAGTTTCTTTTTCAAGCAAGGCAGCCGATATGTGGCTAACATACTTCTTACAGATTGTCAATGTAATACGCTTCCATTATCTCTCTGGAAGTTCGGTTGCGATGCCTTTATTCTACGGTGGTGTTATAAAAAAAAGGCGTGCATGCATACTCATTGCGAACCAGTGCTAAACGTGTGGTATTTAATGCGTAGTGAGCGTTTAAAAAAATAAACGAGTTGTTAGATTGCGCTCATTTGTGTTTTTCAGCTATGTCCCCGTGTGCCTGCGCAAGTACTTCAATATGAGGTATCAAATCCCAAAACCACAATATGATTATAAGGGACGCCGTAATGGAGGCCTCCGAAAACTTCGACCACCGGGTTTCATTAATCTGCACCTATATCTATCCTATTTCCGACCCTTATTTTCCCACATCTGTACAGGGTCACAAACCAGTTCTTCTAGCTTAACCTCCTCGTCTCTTCCTTTTATTTATTTTGCTTTAAATCTAAGTAAACGAGCCTCAAGGATTTTAACTTCCCACGAAAGTGCGGCTGCCCTAGCCGGAACAAGATCCGACGGCCTTCGGGACACCAGTTCAGTCCCATTACTCCTAACCCATCGTGCCGGGTTTACAGAGGAGATGACGCTAAAGACAGCGTCTCAGAGAAATGTTGGAGCAAGTGAATTTCCCGTCCAATCATTTTCCATCGCAATCTCGAGTGAGGTCATAAGCAACAGATGCCGTGACGTTCCACACAATGCTGAAGTCGTGTGGACTGATATGGAAGCTTGAAGCAACGAATCATTGTAGGAAATGGAATGCAACGATGACGTATATTTGATTGATATGATTTATACGTGAGGTTTAACGTCCCAAAACTACCATATGATTATGAGAGACGCCATAGTAGAGGGCTCCTCAAATTTCGACCACCTGGGGTTCTTGAACGTGCGCCCAAATCTGAGCACATGGGCTTACAGCATTTCCGCCTCCATCGGAAATGCAGCCGCTGCAGCCGGGATTCGATCCCGCGACCTGAGGGTCAGCAGCCAAGTACCTTAGCCACTAGACCACCGCGGCGGAGCTTCCACGCAGCCTTCTTCTCGCTATCATTTAGCTCGGCATGACATAGATGTGGCGTGACATGGGAATGAAAATGATAAGTTTAACCCTAAGAGAAATTAACGAGACGGAATATATCAGGGAACAAACTGGTGTTAAGGACACCATAATCAAAATCAAGAAGGAGAAATTGTCATAGGAAGGGCACGTAGCGCGAAGGCAAGATAACCACTGGTAGTTAAAAGTCACACACTCGATTCCAAGAGAATGCAAGCGGGAGAAGGGGAGAGAAAAGTTAGGCAAGCAGATGAGATTAGGAAGCTTGCTGATATAATGTGGCAGCAGCAAGTACAGGATCGAGTTGGCTCGCGGATCATGGAAAGGGCTTTGTCCAGCGATGAGCGTCGTCGGGCTGATGATGATGATCGTGATAATGACGCCACGACTGCACGCTGCACTTCGTCTGATAAGCCACAGCACCGCCTCAGCATCGCCCGAGGCATACGTCACCGGCAGTGGCTACAAAACCAGGCTGCAAGCTCGCAAGATCATCACTGCTCCGCTACCTCAGACGAGCATAGTGTTGGCATGATCGCCCCATGCTGCTGTAGTTGAATAAACAGTCGTTACGGTTTCATGATGGGATCCGTTTTTCCGTCGACACGGCATCCGACCAATGGATGAACAGTGGTAGAAAGAAGGCTCACCTGTTTCTTGCGCGAGTCCAGTTGAAGGAAGCTTGAGGCACCACCGACCGAGGTACCGGGTTCGTGTGCTGGCGAGTGGGATGGCGTCGAGCACGACGACGAAGACTCGCCTCCGCTTGCAGCAGCAGGACACACTCGCAGCATCACTTTCACCTGCACGAAAAAAAAAAACTCCAGCAATTGTTAAGGTATCAAGTACCAAGTACTAACTCGTTCAACAAGCCATCCTTATCCGTGTTTGAACACCAGTCTCGTACTTCTTTGAACGAAACAATACACTTACCAGATGTCCCGAGCTGAAGAATCAGTGCTCGTTACGTCGAAAAGGAGACATCTATCGCTGCAGACGTCAATAAGACAAGCAACGATCGTACAGGAAACAAAAATTAGATGATCAATCAGTTGAATGCCAACTTCTCTTTGTTGTTGCTCTATATTCGGAAGGACAAAGCAGGCTTTTACTGCCAGCCTTTTCCGTTCATTACAACACTCCCACGGTCGTCTCCGCTGGTTTAACACGCGTAGCAGCGAGTAGGGAACATTTTAGGGGTGTATTATGGGATTGACCTCTTTTGTCTCGGCGCCCTAAAAGAAAGGAAGGTCGAGGCACACACACAACACGAAACGACCTACCGCATTACTAAGCGCTTGAAGATCGAGTAATAGGGTTTCTGAGCAAGCCCACTTTGCTCCGAACGACGGTACCCCAGGTTTGTGTTGTGTGGGGTGTAATATAACGGGTCTCGCGATATCCCGCACGACGCACATTCGTGACGATGTCCGCGTATAACTCTTCCCGGCGAAACGAGGGGGACCTCTTTCGTCTCAAAATAAAATCACGTGATTGTGGTGCAAAAGGACGGAAAAGCAAAAGGACAGGACGAGGAGAGGTCGGTGCAAGAGCACGCAAGGCAAGTTGAGTGGGTACAACAGCTGAGGACTTTTGTGGGAATTGGACAGAATGACAGTCATCTGAACTACGCAGGACAGATACCTGCTATGGCGACTCTAGGAAATTTTAAGTTGAGGTCTTTTGTTGAGGCGACAGTTTGACTGTAGTTTTCCTTTTTCCACTTTTGCGCTAAGTGCGAAACGTTCGAGGCGAGAACCTGTGCGAGCATCAAACAAACAAACAAACAAACAAACAAACAAACAAACAAACAAACAAACAAACAAACAAACAAACGAACGAACAAACAAACAAACAAACAAACGAACGAACAAACAAACAAACAAACAAACGAACGAACGAACGAACAAACAAACAAACAAACAAACAAACAAACAAACAAATGAACAAACAAACAAACAAACAAACAAAGAACCCATACGAAAACTAGATGGTGCTTTGGGAGCGGAATCGAGGAAGTCGAGTACATGGCCCGAAGGAAATAGACCGAGTGGAAGCTAGTGCCACGGCGTAGCACAGACAAGACGAGCGTGAAGGAAGAACTGAACAGGAAGTAAAAAGAATAGTGGAAGACGTTGATGAAGGCACGGAAAAGACGGGCGTTTCCCCCCAAAGTAAGCGCAACCATAGCGTGGAGTGCGGGCTCGCAAGCGTGCTCTGCCGCTTTCTCGTATTGTCTTGTGAAGAAGCCCTCTTTCGAGGAGCATCGCTGGTTTCTTTCGGCCGCGTTCACGAAGTGCCGCTGAGCTATTACGGTTGATGACGATGCGACGCGCACCGACGGAAAGCGGGAAAGCATGTAGTGTAATGCGAGCGAACTGCGCGCCCCGTGGCGGCCGTAAGCGAAAAGAAAGAAACCGACTACACTGCAAGAAGTCCCAGACAGTTGAGTTGAAGAAGAATGCGATCACTTGTGCTCAGGGCCGTTTGTATCCGTCCCCGTCTTTCCTAGCCTCTTCGTCTTCCTTGCGAGAGACCAAGTGCCTGCTATTATTCGCATTCTTGTTATATCTCTCCTAGGTGCCGCTGTTGAACCTACTTTTGTACGAAAGCAGCAAGAAAGATTCTATTGTTTGGTTGATATCGCTGTGCTATATGAGAAGGGGGGGGGGGCGTAGTTGGACTTGATACTGCACAAAAAAAAACAGCGATGTGATCCTATTGTTTAGT
Organism: Rhipicephalus microplus; assembly: GCF_043290135.1. Classification (NCBI taxonomy): domain Eukaryota; kingdom Metazoa; phylum Arthropoda; class Arachnida; order Ixodida; family Ixodidae; genus Rhipicephalus; species Rhipicephalus microplus. Next base: position 197,961,965 of record NC_134705.1, on the reverse strand, counting down.
TTAGTACCGACTGGCAGCGTTAATAAATTGGGGATGCACAAAATAGCTAGGTCTCCTTCTCTCAGATGTACAATACACATGTCTCGGCTTTCTGGCAGAACACTGTTTTCATATTGTTGTTTATAGAACTCAGATTGGGATGGGAAATTGGTTATGCCCAGAGGATCCCAAGGCTGTTAGACGCTGGATGAGTTCAATCGGAATGAGCAAGACGGTAACTAAGAATGAATGGACAGGAAGTCATTGGTTAGACACAGAAAGAGAGTGAGGTAGGCTAGAAGATAGCGTCGCATCAAGTCGCGTGATTATAATCGAGCCCGCGCTTGCGGGAAATAATGTGGGATGGGGGAAAACAAAGGACGATGCTTCAACGGGAAGACGCAGTCATGAAGGGCGTCTCATGGGAAGGCAGAATGAGGCACTGATCTAAGAGGCAATTGAGTAGCCGGGTGTGGAGTGGACCCAGTGTGTACGTTTGCTTTGGTAAAAGGAGTGTGGTGCACTCACCACACTTCCGGGCAACGAAGAGAATGTGGTGGATTGAGAGACACCTTATTGCGAGCCCTTATCAAAGACGAGCAACACAAACTGATACTTTTTTCCGAAGACCGACTTGAGAAAACTTTCTCCACGGCACAGTGCCGTTTCGGGAATCCAGGGTCCAGTTCCTACGCAGAATATTTGTCGTCGACAGACAGACAGACAGACAGACAGACAGACAGACAGACGGACGGACGGACGGACGGACGGACGGACGGACAGACAGACAGACAGACAAACAGACAAACAGATAGATAGATAGATAGATAGATAGATAGATAGATAGATAGATAGATAGATAGATAGATAGATAAGAACAAACATAGGTGGACAGATAGATGAGAACATAGGTGCAGACAAGAACACAAGCACACACATACAGAGAGAGAGAGAGAGAGAGAGAGAGAGAGAGAGAGAGAGAGAGAGAGAGAGAGAGAGATAGAGAGAAAGACCAGTGGTCGCCCACGCGGCCACTCTCGGATCCGCATTGGCTATTGGGCCTGACAAGAGGCAGTGGTACTAGTCGACCCCTGGCCTCCGCCACACAACCACCCTCTCCAACCACTTCCACGCGAACTAGGACCCTCAGGACGACCATTCAATAACTCGTGGGCGAGCACCTCCTGCAACTCGGCGTTAGGGCTCTCTTGGGAGCGGGGTGGTGGCCGGGGCGAGACTCGGGCCGTAGACATTTGGGGCTAGTCGAGGGTCACCTTATTTCTTCGTCGTCCTATTTCCTTGTTCTTCCCCAGGTTGTCCATCTAGATATAGTGGACTGCCCGTCCGGCCTGCAGTACTGCCGGCCGATTTCAGGTGCCGCTGGAGAAAACCGATGTTGCGTACATGCTGTTAGGATCTTAAACACTTAGACAAAAGACGAGGTTAGAATAGCGTTTGGTTGTGTTTGTATTTTTAGCAAACGCAGACACCTAGCGGAGTCCGAAACGTGATGAACTAATTCGGCGCACAGAAAAGGAGAGTTCAAGAAAAAAAAAAAAGAGTATCACGTAAAGTGATTGCTTGTACATGGCGGGACAACATTGACAAGAAAAAAAAATCCTGGGCATCTACAAAGACAATCAGAATATCATTTGCAGCCTACTTTCATGTATAATGCCGGAAAAATACCTTTGGACGTTATGTCTCATTTCTTCATTTTGCTTAGTATGAAAAACTGTGCTAGGTACGATGGGTTCATGACTCTGAAGCGCTCGCAATGCGGGCAAGGATGGAAGAAGGGTACGGCAAAATCGGACGGAAGAAGTATTTTTCCGAGTTGAAGTGCATGTCATGTGCTCTTCTTCGGTGCTTGTCCGTTTTGAGGGCGCTGCACAGTCCTAAACATGTCACCATCTCTTTCACGAGTTCGTACCATTCTGTCCCTACGAACTTCTCAATTTCGACGCTGCGTTCAACACGTCGCTGTCCTCGGCTTCTTTTCTTGTCTCTTGGTATCCTTTCCGTTTCTCCGACTGCTCTTACTGACCATGACCGGCATTTCTCTCGTTTAATATCAAAATGAATATTATAAATGCCTCTTTGGCGTCGCATACACTCTGCTGTCTTTCGACCTCTTAATGGTGCTCCTACCATTGTACGTTGAATTGCACGCAGCGCGGCCTTCAACATTTCTAGAGTTTGTTACCTTCCAAAAGTTTCTGCCTCCTATGTTAGAATTGGCCGCGTGCAATGACTGCATACTTTTTGCTTTGGCGACAGCAGTGAACTGCATGTAATTGTTTGTGAATGCCTGCCGTATATTCTCTAGCCCATCCTTAAGCTTCAGTGAATATTCACTGCAGACAACACGCGAGATAATAGAGGCTTTGCACATTTCTCACAGCAACTCATGTATCAGTATTCCATCCATCGCTCTCGAACAAAAAGAAATACTGTATTTGAGTAGGCATGCATGACAAACCTTATGCATTTTCTGTATCCTATTTTCTTTTTTTTGTGACTCCGTCCCGGCGTATATGTTTGAGTCGACGTGAATGAAGATAAGATGCGAGTGCGGTAGCCGTCCTTGTGTTTCCTTCATTTGCGTCTCGTGTTCTTGCACCGTTCTTAACCGTGAGAAGGCTCTGCTGCTTTACCTGGCCAAAGCTTGATCAATATATATCATACAATACTATTACTATAAAATACCGTTAAGTAATAGCAGAGTATCACTTGTCTGAAACCTTCTTTGTGTAACCCGTCATGGTTACGGACAATAAAAAGACACAGGTGTTTGTATGACAGTATTAGCTAAGAGACTAGTGATACTTGTTGGCCAGTGTTTCTACATGCTTGTTCATCGTATATGTCAACTATTTTAGCAATACAATAAAGATCTGCAATGTTATGCCTCCGCCGCATGGTAATAAATGTTTTGCGCACTTCATCTGTAATCTTTAGAGAAGCTCAGTGGAGAATAAAACAAGTTTTTCTTTTCAATTTCGAAGGGCACGCTGATAGGCACTTTATTGGAGGTACTATGTCAACGCTAACTCCGAGGCGAATGCACCGCGTCGCTCCATTCATTGTGTCAAAAAAAAAAAGGCACACAAATAAAGGCAGAACGAAACCTGGATATTTAAGCTAAATGGCCTTACGTTCGCGGAAGTTCCAAGGGCATGCAACTATGAAACCAGTAGCGAAGCCCAAGGATGGAATAAATAAATAAATAATATAGAAAATAAAAGAAAAGGCGCGTCTCTTCCGGGTGCCTTACGTTTCTGTCCGATAGGAAATGGAACAAACGCGTTCAGGGATGATGAGGATGAAGGGCACAGGAAAGAGAAGGAGGAAACAAGCTCCCCATAATAGTCATCCTCGTGTATGGTACCTCAGGGACGTCGCCAAAATGAAGAAAGAGCCAAGCCTGAAATGTTCTCTTCCCCTCCTCATCACTCTCACACACCTTCTCACCCTCTTTCCCGTGCGTCCCTTTGGAGAAGATTCAAACTCCGCCAACTCTCTCCCTTACGCGACCAGGGTCGGTTGGGCGACGTTGATCGAAGCAAAGTGAAAACGAAACAGGGGAAAAAGAGAATATAAAAGATAAAAGAGAACAAAATAGAGTAAGAACAGTTGAGAGAAGGGATGGGCGAGGGATGCATTCGGGAAGAGGCTGGCAACGAAAAAGGAAATAAGGAAAATAGAACGAGAAGGTTCAAGAGGAGAGATAGAGTAAGCATTCGTTTGGGGAGGCGGGCAGGTCGTGGCCTGAATTCCAGGAATTTCGGGACGCAGCGGCCGTAATTTCTTCGTCGAGGTTCGCTTCGCAGGAGAGAGTGCTCGATGCGCCCTGTTGTACGGCGAATCCGGCCGCGCGCGGAGGAAAAATTGGCCCGCCCGGGAAGAGATCTAACCGGCGACCGAAACCGGGGAGGGTCACGTTTTGTTCGTTGCGAAGAAGCCTCGTTTTGTGAAGCATGAGAGGAGGGGCTGGAACGGAAGCTGACAAGAGGAGAGAGGAAAGAGAGAGATATATATTTTGAAAGCATAGAGAGAGTCCTTTGCAGTGCGTGGCGCTTAAGATATCAGTGGAGGGAAAAGGGGGGGGGGGTGGATTGCAAGAGCGTGGAAAAAAACTGAATGCAGGAACAGCGCAACCTAGAAGTAGTTACTTCGTAACTACGGAAGCGAAAAAACAAGGACAGAAAAGAGCGCTGTTCAACAAAGACTTAATGCCGGAGTGGTGTACATATATAGGCAAAAAATGAGAAAAACGGGCATGCGTAGAAGGGTGCAGGAACAACTACTGCAATGCAATGTCAGCAAAACTCTTGTCTCTTGTTGAATGGGCTGAAAAACAAATACATGTGTAACTAAGAAATATCGAGATACGCAATCTCTTTTTGCAACAACGCAACCGATGGGCAACTTACACATTTACCGTCAAACTTGTTTATCTGATAAGCTTCAATTATCTCACGTGTGGCCTGCGAGTTGTGCTTGCTTAACATCTCGCAACGCTCAAAAACTGGCACGCAGCCGCAGTCTCGGCAGTGGATTCCGAGGTGTCCTTGAACTACGTTGTGTACATTGTTATTGTGCTCTCTTAAACGGTCATTAAGGCACCTTCCGGTTTGCCCTATATATAAAAACGCGTGCATACTTCTTTTGAAAACAATTTCTCTCGCGTATTTTGAGCCGAGAACGCGCGCCTTTGCAGGGAACACGCTGATTTCCGGGAATGGTCAACGTATAACAAAGACAGGAGCACATGCACATACGAATATCAACCTACGTGCATATACAGTTTGCGTCTTTTGTGTAGCTGCGTACAAAACGAATCCCATACGACAATATCTCCGAACCATTACAATATTTGAGATCAGTCAAAATGTGTTGTCGTAACGACGATCGAGAGTTTCGGTCCGAGTGCGTCACCAAAGTTGGCACGAAACTATAAGTGTATTTCTGGATGCATGCTTTTGCGTGTGTGTTCTTTATTCTTTTTGTACAAGACGCACCCGCTGCCACAGAGGTGGGTTGTTCACTGCGGTGTTATGACAAGTACCGCCGCGGCCAAGACGGTGTAGAGCACGCGAACAGCCGGCTTTCGCTCTGCGGGGCAAAACCTTGGGGCAGTATCGGCCTCCGACGTGGTCAGCCTGAACACCAGGTCGTGCATGCTTCTGATACACCACTTCAGAGCCCCAAACTGCCTCAAGGTTTCGGCCCGCAGAGCGAAAACCGGCTGCTCGAGTGCTCTACACAGGCGTGGCCGCGGCTGTGCGTCGGATCCAAGGCCAATTCGCAGTGTACAAGAAGTATATCCCGAATTCGACCAACCGTCAGGTCACGTGTCGGTATATAAACGCACGGATGACCCCCTCCCCCCGCAATACACACACACGCACGGAGGCTTGTTTACTCTGTCCTGCGTATTTTAAACGTGCGCATAATTCGAAACGTAGGTGAGCCATTGTTCTTTCTATTCTCGGCTACCGGTCCCCCAAACTTTGGACCTCAGCTTTTCTCCAGGGAGCAGCTTTCTGGCGCTCATATCAAATACAAACAATAATAATATATGTAGAAATATCTGGGGTGACAGTAAGAGAAAGTTATGCACAAAAAATACCCAACGAAGACCAACAAATTATCGCACTCGCAACACGTACAGGACGTGGAAAGAGAGATTAAGATTAAAAAAAAATTGTTTTGTTCTAGCATTGAAAAATTCGCTCCTAAGTATTCTTTGTTTCTTAATTTACTGTTATAGAGTCAGATTTTTGTGTTAAACTTCACGTTTCTGGCTTCATAAACTTTCGAGCATCACCCTCTCTCCCTTATTTATGAAATAAATTACCCAAATGGCAAAAACGCTGGTTTGGGTGCGATGACGGGGAGGAGAAGATAAAAACGCGATGACGGTGGAGGCCACATCCCAAGAAAGAAGGGTTTACACTTTGTCCTCCAGCGTGATACCGCGATATTCTACGCGATGCCACTGCTGCTTCGAGAAAGAGAAGAGAACGGGTATGCTGTGCCTTTGGGGACGAGCTCGCTACGTCATCAATCATTCCTTTCTGCGCAGACGAGACCCTACAGTATCTATCTATCTATCTATCTTTCTTTCTTTCTTTCTTTCTTTCTTTCTTTCTTTCTTTCTTTCTTTCTTTTTTTTTCTTTGTGAAATTATTTATAGTCCATGGTTGCATCACAAGAAGGCTGGCTTATGCGGCTACTTCTATATTGCAAACAAAAGTGATGCTTCTGGAATCACTTGTATCAGCAATCATACTCGTTTTTTTTTCACTATCTCCGTGCTTGTCACGATACTTTTTTTTCAACATAAAGAAAGTGTGCCTTTGTCCACACGGAGGCGCTTATTAATAGGCTGTGCACAGGAATGAATGAATGAATGAATGAATGAATGAATGAATGAATGAATCATGTTTTAGATGCATCTGTGTCAAACGTGGAGCGCTATCGATCTTGTAGAGTGAATAAATCAAACTCCAGCTATTATATTTGCTTCAGAAAAGGATCTTTTTCGACTCACCAAACTTCACCTTAAGTTGTGCTCAATAAGACAAAAAAAACATTTTTGTGTGCCAGGTACACCTTAGATATGCCTTAGAGTCTAATAACAGTGTATACGTATTTTGGGATGTATTATCTGCATCAAGTGAGACCCGAACAGTGGCAACCCTTCAAGATGGTATAGTGCGCGCCACCCACTTATCACCATGGAAAGGGACGCATATATGCCTAGAGCTGCCGAACAGGATGCGCTATCCTGTCAATCGTGTTAGACGGCGCGCGCTATATAATTTCGTAGGCTTGCCGTTTTTAAGGTTTCATTTAACGCAGATAGTACCTAAAATTACTGAAAAAATCAAGCTGATTAGGTAATATTTCTTTCACATAACACTCTTCTAACTCATCTTGTTACCTCGCACTGTCCTTGCGGTCGTGACACTTCTCGGTCACCCCGCCGTGGTGGTCTAGTGGCTAAGGTACTCGGCTGCTGACCCGCAGGGCGCGGGTTCGAATCCCGGCTGCGGCGGCTGCATTTCCGATGGAGGCGGAAATGTTGTAGGCCCGTGTGCTCAGATTTGGGTGCACGTTAAAGAACCCCAGGTCGTCTAAATTTCCGGAGCCCTACACTACGGCGTCTCTCATAATCATATAGTGGTTTTGGGACGTTAAACCCCACATATCAATCAATCATCACTTCTCGGTCACGACCATCGCGCGTCCTATCAGTGTGACGTAAATATTTTTGGCGGGAAAGTGGCGAGAGCTTGGTTTTCAAGAAAGGAAACGCGACCGTGTCCGGTTAAGATTATAATTGTGCGGCAGAAGTACAGTCGGCCAAAACTACAGCTAGCGTGCGCAGCGGCCACATTTTTGTCTGTCAGCGCTATATTATAAAACGACTTTCCAAAAAAAATTGCCTCGTGGACATGTGCTTTATGGGCATACACTTTTCCTTAATTCAACTGAAACGTAGTGCACTCGTATGGCAAAGACGCCGAAAAAAAAAAACTGCCTCTCATGCACGATAGCTTAAGATCTGGCCGACTGTACTTCTCATGTACTCAATATATTCATAAGGGCGTAGTTCTCAAACAAAAGCTTTCAGTCGTATTAAATCATTGTTTGTGCATTTCCTCAAAACAATGTTTTTTAAAACTACATATATACATTACGTATGAATTCATTCATATTAAGTGTACAGTCATGCACTGCACGCTACACACCACACCAACCCGGAAGATATATTCTTTACCTACGACAGCGAATCAACATGCCGCAATAACGTGCCTATAGAGAAGAACAGCTGGTTCACAGATTCTTCACCGATTTGTATGTTTATCTTTTTCCTTCTAAAGGCGGGAGGAAACGCCACAGACAGATTCGTCTTTAGTGCATGCGAAGCTCTACTCTTACATCTAGAAACAAAATGACTGACAAAGAATGAACGTAGGTGTAACAATGTTTCCTCTTCAATTCAAAGCGCTTTAGAGCGGGAGTTAATACGAGGTAATCTTCAACAGGGAAAGACCAGCACATATTAAAAAAAGTACGCCTACAGTTGTAACAGCTGTCCGTGAAGAAGATTGGATTATGTTGGCTCGCAGTGGGTTGAGGCTTCCCTACCGAAGGAAACCACGAAGTTAGAGCGACGACGAAAGATGAACAAAAAAACTAGGGGAAATGTCGCGTAAAACAAAAGAAATTGGTTAAAGTAATAACTGATTCCCGTGAGAGAAAAAAATACGGCGACGTTTTTTGCGCTCCCCCCTCAAAATAATCAAATGACCAGGGAACCGCTTCCGGCAGAACCCCCGAAAAAAGATGACAAATTAAATTTCGATGAGCAAGTCCAACCCAAAGTCCTCAGTTTTTCTTTTCTTCATTGTCATCTTTTCATTTCTTCACAAGCTCGGATATCTCATTTCTCTATTCTGTTTTAACTTCTCCAATGTAGCCGTCACGATCTCAACGTCATGTATGTATAGCATGTTCCTGAGTGTGTCTTTCGTTGGTAACACTTTGTGCCTGTGTAGCGAGTGTGTCTTCAGTTCATACAACGTTTTCTTTGATTTTTTTTTATCGCGGCAGATCGCTTCAAAACGTCGTTCGTGGTTCTCGAAAAAAAGGAACACTTGTCCAAACGAGAAAGTTAAGAACTTCCCGTACCGCCTTGGGCCCATACGTCTCTATCCGCACCGAATATCGGAAGTGGTAAAATCGCGACGTCATATATTTCTCCGTGCGAAGAACGATGTGTCTGGTAGTGTTCTCATGGTATTTTTCTTCTTCAATTTTTTCTTCTTGCCAGTTAGAATACGAGTGTTCGAAGGATTTGCGCCGACGATTATGGAAAGGGAAAACGAAATTACACGTGAAAAACTGAATACATTGCTGGTTTTCAAACTTCATTTCCCACCTGATACGTACAATAACTTCTTTGTTGTCACATGAATGCTGGTTTGCGTTACTGACAAGCACAGGACTCCATATGGGTAAAGATCTATCTATCTATCTATCTATCTATCTATCTATCTATCTATCTATCTATCTATCTATCTATCTATCTATCTATCTATCTATCTATCTATCTATCTATCTATCTATCTATCTATCTATCTATCTATCTATCTATCTATCTATCTATCTATCTATCTATCTATCTATCTATCTATCTATCTATCTATCTATCTATCTGTCTGTCTGTCTGTCTGTCTGTCTGTCTGTCTGTCTGTCTGTCTGTCTGTCTGTCTGTCTGTCTGTCTGTCTGTCTGTCTGTCTGTCTGTCTGTCTGTCTGTCTGTCTGTCTATCTATCTATCTATCTATCTATCTATCTATCTATCTATCTATCTATCTATCTATCTATCTATCTATCTATCTATCTATCTATCTATCTATCTATCTATCTATCTATCTATCTATCTATCTATCTATCTATCTATCTATCTATCTATCTATCTATCTATCTATCTATCTATCTATCTATCTATCTATCTATCTATCTATCTAAACTATTTATTCAGCAAACTTTAGTACTATCAAATGCTTTTATTTGCACATCATTTTTTTTCTGCTTCACTTCGGAACACTGCATAGTTTCATAATGTTCTTTCCTGGCAGTAAACTGCTTATCTGCACAAACGCACAATTCTGCAAGCTTGAGCTCCTGTAAAGCGTGCTCTGCTTTTTGCAGCGAAGCTTTAGGAGAAGTATACACCTATATGTACGTTTTGTAGGTGAGCAAGAAACCAGCAACGCTAATAAAGGCCAGGAGTGTAATTGTTTGGAGCTTGAATAATAGTTTTTATACACAATACATACTCTTCGAAACGAATTGCAAGAATTAGTAAGTTTAAAACCTTCCCATATTTCATAGGTTTCGCACAGCTGTTCCCATTCACATTGTCCCAGATCGTTACTGTTGCACCGAGTGGGTGGGCATAACGCTGAAACTTTTCCTCGCGACCAGAGGAATATGGTCAGGCCTAGCGAACTACAAAGGCCCGCTTGGCGGCGCAACGAACCCGTGATAAGTTTGCCGTCCAATGGAAATCGACAATGATCCTTCCTGCAGCCAATGGCGACTTCGATATCACTGAGTGGGCGGGGCTCTCAGGGCGCTATGGGCGAACGTTAGCCGGGACAGCTAAGGCCCAAGAAATGTTGCGTAGCCGCACGCTACGCGAAGGAAAAAGAACAACTACTAATATGACGAGAATGGCAAGAAAATGAAAACACCAACGGACTAGCCGTCAATTTAATGTAGCAGCCGAAGCTAGTGTACTTACTGCTGGACGGAGCAACGGTTAGGAACATCTGCGTCAAAATTTATTTCTCTCTTCCTGAAACTGCGAGGAATCGCGTAATCACGAACAACAAACGAGACAGCTATAACATCAATAGTAACAACAGCATCACAACAACAACACCAAGAGATAAACAAGTTCTCGTGCGAAAACATCAAATGGCGTCATCAGAGGCAGCAAGTTTTTGAAACGATGTTTACAGCTGCAGCGCGACCGTGGAAAGACGCATAACCCGGAGGCAATGCAGCCAGCGGCAATAACAAATTCTCCCTATAACGATGCAACCAAGTATTCTAGCATGTTTGGGCAATGCGTCATAGGCCAGCACTTTAGTCATTTTTGTACACAGAAAAAAAAAGAAAGGAACAACAACGTTTACGAAGAAAAGGCATATATTTCAGGTATAAGCACACATGCGCACGCATTCCAAATTCAGCATTCGAGGCAGTTCGGTCCGGGAGTTACGTGTGTCATCAATGGTTCAACGCTTCCTAACGCATAGACGTAGCGTAAGTGAGGTTACTATAACTCTTGCCATCACTTGTGTTGTCATTCCGAAAGTTTAAATCGTTTCGCATTTCGCGGACTATAGTTTCAACAAACCAATTGAGAAATGAAAAAAAAAAGAATGCTATCAGCGAAAGAGATCGGGATTTTCCAGCACCATTCAGGACGAAATAGGGGACGTTCAAATTATTCTCACTTGAGTTTATTGACTTCATACCGCTACTCTTGTATTGCAGATTCAGACGACTGCCATACATGTAAGGGCATGGGCCCATCATAAGCTTAACGATGATTACGTGCCATTCAGAGCTTTTGGTGTGCTGAGATTTGGGTGCACGTTAAAGAACCCGAGGTGGTCAAAATTTTTGGAGCCTCCACTACGGCGTCTCTCATAATCATATGGTGGTTTTGAGACGTTAAACCCCACAAATCAATCAATCAATCAATTCAGAGCTTTTGAGTTAGAGCTAAGGCAGCTAAATGGTGAACATAACTAATAGGATTCGAACATGGTCAATGTGTTATATGTGACGTTGCGACGTGCTGATGTACTTACGGGTGCACGAAAGAAGCAACAGCAGTAACAACGGTGCGCAGCAAACGCGCAAAGAAATAACATTTTCATAATTTGCGCATTCATAAACAACGAATTACTTCAATGTTTCCAAATGTGCATTATCTGCTAAATATAAAGTTCAATGAAATGAGCAAACGTGACGTCAGGATGACGAAATAAGCTCTCGATTGGTCGACGAGAGATATCTGCTGTGAATTATCGTATGCGCGGTTTCGCCAAGCAGTCGCACGCCTGTTTCGCTTCGTCTCGCACGACCGCGGTAAGCGATAAACTGATTTCGCTTCGTTTTCTGCGTTTGCGACTGCGTAAACGAAGACAGCAGCATGCAGTCGAAAAATCGCGAAGTGCTGACTGGCTCGGCGCTTTGTGCGACATTACACGAGTTTTACGAAGAATTACAATGTGAGGAGGAGATGGCGTTTCTAGGAAACAGAGCGAAGGCGTGATAATACTGTCTCGTCTTTGAACTCGATGCGATTTAGGGGCCGTTTAGGGTGCACTCACAACGCACAGTATACACGGGCCTCCAGCATTTCACTACCATCTAAATGTGACCGGTATCGAACCCCGCGACCTTCGGGGTAAGCAAACAAACAGTGTGATCACCGTACCACCGAGGAGGACAATAGGAAGCTTTCGAATAGGGGCCTCAAAAGTTTGGGGCGCCAAATCCCTTTGCGTATGGACGCTTTGGGTCAAGCAGGAGCGATGGGTTTTCGAATAGCGTAGGCTGGGCGCTTTGGACACTCTCTATATTTTATGTCACTCTGGTTTTGGCAAAACAGCCGCCACTTCAGTAGGCGCCGTCACGTTTGTCTGACCCAGAACATTTGGGAAAGGTTTTGGTACCGCCGCTAAATTTGAGAAATAGCGCACCCAACCCAAATCCCAAGCGCGGTTTGGGTCTTGCGCATGCGCAGTGGCCTTGACGCTCTTTCTTTGGGGTCCCGAACTTTTGAGGCCCCTACTCGAAAGCTCTCTAACAGTTCTGAAAAAAAAAAACAATGAGATATAAATGCAAGGCTACAGGTGTAGTCATTCACTGTTCTCTAATAATAATAAAATATCTGGGGTTTTACGTCCCGAAACCGTGAGATGATTAGCATAGAAGCCGCACTGAAGAGCTCCAAAGATCTGGAGCATCTGGTATTCTCTACGTGCACTGACGTGGCACAGTACTTGCGGCTTCTACCGTTTCGCCTCCATCGAATTGCGACCGCCGGAATCGAACCCGTGACCTTAGAGTCAGCAGCCGAGTACCGTGGCCACTGCTGCACCAAAGCGGACCATTTACTTTTCCCTCGTCATTTTTCTCATCAATTGGAAAATCGCGCCTGAACGCGAGGAGCAATAAAATGGAAGAGCGGGAGGGAAAGAAGGAAAAGTTATAACGTCTAGAGGCCTGCGATACGCGCGGGGCGCGTTGGAGGAAGTGACGTTTTTGGTTCAATATCGGAGGCGCACACGCCGCTGCAAACGCCTTAAATCAGTCCAGTCCACGTGCTCCCTGTGCATGCCAGCTGCGCTCAACGTCCACTGTCGCGAAGCGAGCGCCAAACTGGGGAACAGTGGAGGAGATAGGGAAGGTAGAGAAGTAGGTATGCGGGGTCCCTTTCCGTCCCAGAAATGGCCGAGAATCCGCGCATGCGTCAGACGCATAAAAAGCACGTGGCGCTGCGTACCTTGCTAAACCTATGATTTCGTTTCCTTCTGCTTTTTCTTTGTTACTTTAAGAGCTGGGTGCGCTCACAGTGAATTCGCTGCAAAAGGAAAGTGCAGCATTTTACAGTGCGAGTAAGATTGAAATAGGTGCAGAAGGTTGCAGTACGAACGCCGGCAACGCTTGTTTTGCTCGAAGCACGATTGAGGGCGCTGGAATTCGCTGGGGCATGAACGTGGCCGCATGGTTTTGATTTCACTTTCGCGGGCATTCTCCTAAAGAAAAAATAAAACCCCCTCACACTATGAAGCGAGAGCCTCGTCAACTTTGTGAGCACTGTATTTGTTTGTTCTTTACGAAAAATGTGCCCCATTCCTGCATGAGCCATGCATAAGGTCGTTACATTTCGAAATAAGTGAGTAAAAAGGAAGTCTCCTTTGTTCAGGCAGCATATCTTCTGGCCTCCCTTTTGTGAAGCGTTGTGAGAAAAAAAAAAGTTATCATAAGACCACACGTTCCACACTCATTGCGTGGAAATTTTTATTCTCATTCTAGAATGGTTCATAGTTCATAGTTCATATGTTGTTATCGCCAAAAGCTGATATGACTGTACTTGTGGGTCGATTATGGCGGTATGGCAGCTCACACGGGGTGAAAAGGCGAACACGCAAAAAAAAGTATTCATTTTTTTTTCGCGTGTTGTTGTGATGCTCGGCACTTGTGCTGTATGTTTTTGGTTTTTTTTTGTGTGTTCTTTTCACCCGGTGTACGCTGCCATATGCTAGTGCAAGCATAGTTCCGCCCCCCCCCCCCCCCCCTTGTCGTTGGTGCTCGAAAGAAGTCTTTACCATGGATGCCAAACTAAAAATGAAGTAATGGCGTGCATTGCACAACCACCTGTCATTTGTTGGTCCCAGGCTACCTGGGGATAAATATTGGAAGAAAAATTAGGGCAGCCTTAAGCTTTGTCTTTAAGAGTTGAATACAATAGCGATATTTTAGAATGAATGAATGATCAGATTTTATTTCTGGAACGATACAGAAAATATTCTGTCCCTAGTGCATGCTTCAAACGCCTAATGAATAAAATCTTTTCGAACTTCCTATGCACCCACCACGTGGTCTTAATTGAATACGTGCCTTAACGTGTGTGCCTTGCGCAGTGGGTGACCAGCCTTCAACTGATTGATATGTGGGGTTTAACGTCCCAAAACCACCATATGATTACGAGAGACGCCGTAGTGGAGGGCTCCGGAAATTTCGACCACCTGGGGTTCTTTAACGTGCACCCAAATCTGAGCACACGGGACCAGCCTTCAACTACGAAGTATTTATGATGATCTCATGTTCTGATGCCCGATGGCAACGTATGCTTGTACCACGCAATATTACTGCAATATTTTATGTACTTTGAAGCATGTATACAGTAAGCGTGTGTTTCTAAAGCATGAAAGTTACTTTGATTGATTAATATGTGGGGTTTAACGTCCCAAAACCACCACATGATTATGAGAGACGCCGTAGTGGAGAGCTCCGGAAATTTCGACCACCTGGGGTTCTTTAACATGCACCCGAATCTGAGCACACGGGCCTACAACATTTCCGCCTCCATCGGAAAATCAGCCGCCGCAGCCGGGATCCGAACCCGCGACCTGCGGGTCAGTAGCCGAGTATCTTAGCCACTAGACACACCGCGACGGGACATGAAAGTTACTTTCACTGTATTTCCAAGCAGGGGAAGTTATTTTCACTGTATTCACCAACAGACGCGTGACTATGTGGCAACTACACCCGCTTGCCACTCAAACAACCCAGATTCGATCCCCACTCAAACGCGGAATCTTTTGTTATTTATTCCGTTTGCATCCTTCTCGTATTTTCCGGCTGCGCACAACATGATGATCTTTAGATCACAACCAAGGACGCCGACACCAACGCCGGAATATCTGCGAAACGAGCTCCTCAACGCTATGGCGTCAATAGGATTCTCGAAGCGCACCATCAGGAGTCATTAGCCGTCATTATCGTGAAAATTATTCATGGCCCTACCAGTGCTCTTTATACAATGAAGCAACAAGTCTCACTTAGTTATAGATGTCTCTTAGTGTTATATTCCTTTATTCTAGTAGTACAATAGGCTGAACACTGCAGGCAAGTCGTATTTCTATGGACCTCTCTTAATCTTACGTGCATTTCCAACTTGTTCACTGTCCTGCATAAAAAGAAATATTTGTTGAATTTTAACGCCTCAAAATCACACGCTGTAGTGGAGGGCTCCAGAAAGTTTGACCATTATGGAGTTCCTCAACTTGCATCGAAATCTGGACCCCAAGAACTTGCACCAAAATGAAACTCAAGCTTTTTCGCTTAAGATACGACCGGAATTCGATCCAGCGATCTCCGGGTCACCAGTGGAGCACTTTAACCACTAGACCTCGATAAAATGAAACTAATACGGCGATGGTCGGGGCCCACAAACCAGAAAATGGCACCGCGTTTGCATTGGTGGAATTTCCAGAAAGGGTGCCCCCCCCTCTTCCTCCCACTAGTTTCTGTAGAAAAGAAGTCCCTTCTCCTGTTCTCATAACCAATTTTCGGCGACTTTGCGGGAACCACTACAAAAAATGCGCAGTAAAAAAACAATAAAACCAAGAATAGTATACTCTCCGCAGGTTCCCGACTCTGCTGAATAATTCCTCCGCGCTGTTCGGCGAGGTTCGTAAATTTTGAAAACAAAAGCCCGCACGGCCCGAACCTGCGGTATTCGTGGGTCCACGTTGTTGCGTGCAGCGCGCGCAAAGGCAGCGGCGTCAATCATGCTGCCCTCACCGGCTGGAGGAAAGAAAACGCAGGCACTGCCAGGCCAACCCATGGTAGTGACTCCACCACCGCGTGCATGCATAAATTCTCGCGGCCTGTATTGTACTCTTGGCCACGTACACTATGCGGTCCATATACCTGCTGAGCCTGTGGCCCTTGTATGCACTGCAAGGGCAGGGGACGAGGCTAAAGGCCTGACTGGCTATGAAGGAATGCATGGCGTCTGCCCTTTTCAGCAGTATCCCTCGTTTTTTAACTGAGGAGTGGGATATGAATAAGGCGAAACCGAAATTCACTCATCCTATGTACGCGAAAACTCCTAGAGCATATGCGCCATAGAGAAAGAGGGGAGGATAAAGAGATAGAGAAAAGTGGAGAGACAGGCAGTGATGTTTGTCAGAAAGTCACTTGGTTTGCTGAAATGCACTGAGAAAGGGGCAAGAGCGCCACAAAAATGTGAAAAACTAACGAAGCCAACAGACAATCAAACTAGGGAAGGCACAGGGGACTAAATTTAAGTTCACGTTAAGGAACCCAAGGTGGATGAAATTTCCAGAGTCCTCTACTATGGCATCTGTCATAATCATATCGTAGTTCTTGGGACGTAAACCCCCAACACTTAATATGTTTGACCATGCGCTATGTGCCCGCAATGCCCGTTCTCTTTATGCGTTTGTCCACCCATTTTTCGAGCTCTCTTTAGTAAGTCGGGGCATAGATGCACTTCGTCCGTGTCGTTCTAACTTGCCGTCGTTGTGAACACTGCAGCGCTGCCCCCTTCATCATAGCTTCCCCGATGCTGTACACAACTGTCGAGTAAGAAGAGCGAGTGTGGGTAAAACCACAACGTTGAAGACGAAGGGGCAGTAACATATCACCCCATTTGGCGAATCCTTAACTGAGAGAATTCCTCCGGGGGATTAAAGGGATATTTATGGAAGGTCGCAACGCACGACTGGCAAGGCTTCTTCCTCGAAGCTTCCGTCGAATGGAGAACGAGGAAGATGCAGGCAAAGAAGTTAAGAGAGAAGGGGAGGGGATTTGTTGTGGATGAAAATGAAATATTGATAATAATAAAAAAAATAAAGTAATCGGCTTCCGGCAAACGCGTGAATTAGCGTCGCTTAAGGAAAGCGCACACCCACAGCTTTCCGATCTGAATGATGCGCAACGCTCTGACAAGTCCGTAAGAAAAGATGACTTTGTGGGTTTATATTTTGTCGTGTTTAGCGCGAATAATTCGCGAATAAATACATGCGCGCTAAAGATGCGGGTTCGATATCTACGCGAGGGTGTTTTCATGATGACGCGTGTGATTTTATACACGTGGAGTGGATACCATTGTGTTGTCGATGAAAAAAATGAAATCAAACAGAATACGAAAAACAAGTGATAGCAGGCGTTCACGCGAAAAAAAAAAAACACCGATACCAGTCAAACGGCAGAAAAAAAAAGAGAGAAGAAAGCAGGAGGCAATGGTAGCTGACGACAAATAAAAAAAAAGACTGCTGCTAAACAGATGACGAGGACATACTGAGTGGTATCAGACAAAAACAAAAAAAAATACTACTACCATGCAGACGGCGAAAATGAGCAGAAACCGATGGTAGCAAACGACGAACAGAAAAAAAAATCGGCAGATACGACGTAATTGGGAATCGACGTTATGCGAAGCATGCGGAGGAAAGGTGACCGTGTTGCAGTTTTTCTTTATTGAGCGACGCGTCATGAAATGATGCCTAATATATGCACAAATTTTGCACGCACAGAAATATGTTGAAGAGTTTCAGATGTTTGTATAACAAATTGTTTGCACTTTTGCAACAACGTCCACTGTAACATGCGTATTAGCAACACCAGAATCTGATATGAAGCGCTGATGCTTGCGAAGGTGCTGGTTATTGAGATTGGTACATAAATAAACACCACGATTGACGTTAACTCGACGTGACGGCTGTATCAAATGAGTACATATGTAATGTTTATAAAACTGGGTAGGCCGCACTGCAACCCCTATTGACGTTTAACAAAGATTAGCATCTATTTGAAAATTAGTTCCGAGACCTGGCGTAGGTCTGTGGTAGAATGCTTGACTGCCACGCAGAACGCTTGGGTTCGTCTCCTGCTGGGACCCTGAAATTTATTAGTTGCCTTCGTCGAGGGGTCAACGCTGCCCTGTGAGGGCTTTCTTAACACTGACATTTATTCTATGCCATTATTGGGTCGACGCTGCCGATGTCGGGTATTGCTTGACGCTCACCTGTTAAAATATCCTGGTGTGTGTTCTCGACGTTCCTGGGTAGATACTGTCAATCACCTATGGCACATACCCGCACACAAATGGCGCATACCCACCCGTGGGTATGTGCGCCCCGCCGCGGTGGTCTAGTGGCTAAGGTACTCGGCTGCTGACCCGCAGATCGCGGGTTCAAATCCCGGCTGCGGCGGCTGCATTTCCGATGGAGGCGGAAATGTTGTAGGCCCGTGTACTCAGATTTGGGTGCACGTTAAAGAACCCCAGGTGGTCGAAATTTCCGGAGCCCTCCACTACGGCGTCTCTCATAATTATATGGTGGTTTTGGGACGTTAAACCCCACAAATCTAATCGTGGGTATGTGCCACAGTCTGGCGGGAAGTGTTTGAAGACGTACGAGACGGGACTGTGACATTATTGAGGTCTTGAGCAGCGCGTCATATCTGTCAAACCATCTTACCCGTCTATGCTGATTTTGGTTCACGCCAAGTTAAAGGGGTGAACACGAGAGCACCCAAACGTAAGCGGCTAGATAGATAGATAGATAGATAGATAGACAGACAGACAGATATATAGATAGATAGATAGATAGACAGACAGACAGACAGATAGATAGATAGATAGATAGATAGATAGATAGATAGATAGATAGATAGATAGATAGATAGATACGTTCAAAGTCACCGAAGTTCGCTAAGAAATGCTTCGCATTTAAAAAAATGCTATGAAACAGACAGCGGCAAAGAAAAAAAAAAGCACACCGGAAATTCACGCAAGACGGGAAATTAAAAAGAAAGGATGATACCAAACACACGATGCGAAATCAACAGATTATAATGGAGGGTTGCAAAAGGCAAGAATAACTGCCACCAAACAGATGGCTCAAAATGAAACAAACAAATGGTAGCTTACAAAAATGAATCAGTGCTAGAAAAAGCGTGGCAAATAAGAAACAGTACCACATGGTCGCAAATAATGAACCTAACAAAGGTTTCTGAAAACAGATGCCAAAAACAACATAAAAATAAATGGTAGCAAGCGAAAAACAACAAACACAACAAAAGCAATACGAATAAAAACTGCTACCAAGCGGATGGCTGTACAAAATACTGACAAAAGCTCGGCACCAAACAAGTAAACAACGGAAAGTGGCAGAAGACGAGACAGGCTGAGGGAAAAAATTGATACGAAACAGGCTGCGCGAAACAGAAAGGTATAATGTAGAAGGTGCAGACGACAAAGAGGCGACCGAAATGAGCGATACAATAAGATAGTGAAGAGTCAGTGTGGTGTCCACTGCGGGTTGCGGCGGTAGGCAGGAGCGATAAAGAGAGATAAAGAATAAACGAAATTTAGCTTAAAAAGGTGCAATAAAAGAAAAAGTCAGTCCCGCGGATCTAGCCGCACTCAGGCGTCGCGCGCAGTGGAGTGCACTTTTTTTTTGGGGGGGGGGGGGGGAGTCGGCGGGGGGGGGGGGGTGTCGCGCGAGCGGGGACAGAGTTGGGAAGACGGAGGAGGTTTGGGTATATATACGGAAAACCCGAGGGGCCGTAAAAACGACGGCCATTTTTTACGAGCTGTTGGTTCGGGCCAGGCCAGTCGCAGGCCATCTCTCCTGGCCGAGCCGTTATTTTTACCGCCCATGGCAGGCAGCGCCACTGAGCGGTAGACCCATTCAGTCTTTTGTCTCCGCTTTTGTTGCTGCACTGCCGGGGCTGTGGCCATAGCGAGAAGGTCCGTTTTCCGCGCTTCGCAAGCGACATTTTGCCTTTCTCTCTATTTTTTTTCCGCGTTTCAATCCGACGACTTTATCTTATCTTCAATTTCATAGGTCTGTGTTTTTGTTTCACTTAGTATCCCGTAACGTATGGCTCCCGTCGTAAGGGCAGTTCGGGGAGCAGATAAGAAAAAGGCTTTGCAGTGCAACGATCCCCTGATGTCAGTACAATACAGAGCTCTGCGAAGTAGATTTTAGATTGTGATGAAGTCAAGAAAAAAAAACAATTACCGCAACATTTTTAATGCAACATCGTCGTAATGTGCGTTGCGTCATAGTGTCAGACATGAACATATTTGCACGCACCTGTAATACATTGCTAATATGTTATACTAGAGCACAGTGAAAACTATGCGCCCCGGTCGAACAGCGGCCTTGCTGCTCGGCTCGCATTTCGTCGATTTTCAATGAAGGTAAAATCGACGAGACCGGTATACTGTGCAATGCCACTGCACGTTAACGAAGTATAGGTGGTCGAGATTTACGGAGCTCACGACTACGGCGTCTCTCGTAATCACATCTTGCTTTTGAAGTCTGAAGTTTGAAGTTTATTCATCATCATTAAAGCATACATCTTTACCCAATGGTTTAATGGGAAGGGAGGAGCGAAAAGGCAAGTAAATGCCTGACAACGCGCCAATCCCCGCCCAGATAGAAATAATGCACAACACTCAGTATATCTTTAGAGCACGAACCAAATTCAATACAGCGAGAGAAAAAAAAATGGGGAAAATAAGATACAGCGAAAATAAAGAGAGAGCAGTGGGAGAAGAGATAAGAGATTCCAAGACATTTATACATGCACTTTTTACACATACCAAAGAAACCTTTGGAACGTAAAACCTCAAATATTATTATTATAGCCAAGAGTAAGTAAACAGTAACTGACGATTTGCCGATACAAATGAACATCTCCCAAGAGCCATCCAAATTTAGCCAGCAAGTGTGTAGTGTGAGCAAACATGGTGGTCTTCACACAGTGGATTCTGTTCTTTTCTATATATCAAATATTCTTCAAGTGCATAATGTGTTTAGATTATATCCTTACATCGTATCTCGTGCCTTCGAATCCAAATCACTAGACAATTTTCCCCCTAGTTTTCAATCTGCAAATGTTCTTTATGCGGAAGAAAAACCTGCTGGTGAGGCTGATTCCCACCTACTTTCCACAAAATGCCTTGAATTCAACACCATGCTGAGAAATATATATATATATATAATTATCTGCCGTAGAAGCCGCGCACTTGGCTTCTATTATTTTTTATTATTTCGACAGGAATATTATGAATACTCTCGGCCTATTTTTGAGTCGCCGTCATGTCCTGGATATGTATATGTTCATAATGCCACGAGGAATTGCTAAGGCGCAGTACAACGCAGACGTTGTTAAAAGAGGAACGCTGACGGCATCGCTACGACTCATGAAGCCCGCCGGAAGGCACGAGCCGGCCCAGCCTGTGCACGAGCTGCTACCGAGCAGCGGAAAAAAGAAAAGAGGAGAAGAAGAGGACGACGAGCGTTCGCTGCTTTCTCCCAGCTACTGTGTAGTTCTTTTGGCTTTGGGCACAAGTTCGCCCTTATTAAACCTTGTAAATAGGACGTCCCGGTTGTGAGGTTGTTATATCCGTTACATTTTCTGGTGGAGGTGCTGGGTACATGATTCCGAGCCCCACGCAAGAGCGAAGTCCAAGCACTGACCAGCCGCAACCAGTGGAGCTTACACCGGTGCACCAACGAGTCAGCCGCCGTATCCGAGGAGAGTTGCCAGAATTTGGGCCACTCCCTTCTGTATCAAGGGCATCGGTGACGGAGACAAGCGCCGCCACCACCATGACGAGCCAAGTTACGCCGGCACAACTCATCGTAAGCCAACCGGTCATTCCAAAGGTGTTTCATGGTGACCCATACGAGGACGCTGAAGACTGGTTAGAGCATTTCGAGAGAGTGGGAAATCTAAATCAGTGGAACGAGGAAGGCAAGCTGCGTAACGTCTACATTGCGTTGGAAGACTCTGCACGAGTGTGGTACGAAAACCACGAGGCATCTCTGACGTCGTGGCAAGAGTTTCGGCGGCAGCTACTGAGTACGTTCGCCAACAGTGATCGCCGGGAAAGGGCGGAAGCAGCTCTCCGCACACGGATTCAACGAACGAACGAAACTGTCGCGATGTACATCGAAGACATGTCCCGCCTTTTCAAGCGAGCTGATCCTGGCATGACGGAAGACAAGAAGGTGCGCCACCTCATGCACGGGGTAAAGCAAGAATTGTTCGCGGGACTCATCCGCAATCCGCCCCGTACTGTTGCTGAGTTTCGGTCGGAAGCAACAACCATCGAAACGACGCTTCAGCAGAGAGCCCGACAGTACAACCGCGACGTAGCCGGTGCATCCGCAGGAGTCTACTCAGCAGGCGTCGTGGATAATCTTGACACATTGCGCGAGCTCGTCCGGTCTGTTGTCAGGGAAGAATTAAGGAAACTGCAGTCACCTGATGTCACCCCCGAGCTGTCTCTTGCTGAAGTTGTCCGAGATGAAATTCGACAGGCCATGCGGGAGCCGCGGAGTG
Source organism: Rhipicephalus microplus (assembly GCF_043290135.1). NCBI lineage: Eukaryota > Metazoa > Arthropoda > Arachnida > Ixodida > Ixodidae > Rhipicephalus > Rhipicephalus microplus. Next base: position 197,939,481 of record NC_134705.1, on the reverse strand, counting down.
ATGTGCCAGCGACACGACGGGCGGTAACGTACTCCGAGGTGCTCAGGCGACCTACTCCGCACTGTTCGCCGATCGAGACACCAAGTACTTATGTGCAGACAATGCGCAGCCCGCCTGAAATCGTAGAGGCAACACGCACTCCACCTCGTGCGAGAGAGATGATGCCACGGAAGAGCGATGTGTGGCGAGATGCCACACGTAGGCCCTTGTGTTTCCACTGTGGAGAGGCTGGCCACCTGTACCGATTCTGCCGATATCGTCAAGCTGGTCTTAGGGGATTCGCCATCAATGCACCGTGTCCGCGAAACGGCGAAAGACCTTCCGAGATTGAAGAATACCTATGCTCACGTCGGGAATTTGACCCGCCTCGTCGTCATCAACCACGCTCACCATCCCCTATGCGCTACCGCTCGTCTAGCCCACGTCCCTTCCCAAGCACGTCTAGGCAGCGTTCGCCTAGCCCAAATCCGGGAAACTGAAGAGGGCGACCTGTGGAGGCGAGGCCGCTGGCGACTTGGGATATGAAGATCCTCCACTGCGGTACGAGCCTGATAACGACGACTGTTTCCAGGTAAAGGAGTGCAGTACAGAGAAAATTACTTCAGACTTGCCGTTGGTGATTGACGGACTAGAGCTCAATGCTTTGATCGATACTGGTGCGGATTATTCTGTGATAAGTTACGAATTAGCGAAGCGACTCAAGAAAGTTCTGACCGAATGGGGTGGACCTCAAGTACGTACTGCAGGTGGTCACCTCATAACCCCTTCCGGCCGATGTACCGCAAGGGTCATGATACGGGGCTTCACTTACGTCGGTGACTTTGTCGTCCTACCTGTGTGCTCGAGGGAAGTGATACTGGGAATGGATTTCCTACAAGCTAATGGTGCGATTATCAATTTACAGAGGTCGAGCGTGTCCTTTTCGACGGAGCAAGCTTTAAAGGTAGCACGATCAGATGAACGATGTACCACTCCACTGCGCGTCGTCGACGATGATGTGACTGTACCGCCACGGAGCAGTATAATGGTTCTCGTGCATAATGATGCATTCAGCGACTACGAGGGTGTGGCGGAGAGCAACGTGGATGTTTTCTTGAAAAGAGGCGTTTGTGTGGCACGAGGGATTATCCAGCTGCGAAACGGGTGCACAGACATCCTCTTGACGAATTTCGGTAACGAATTCCAGCACATCGCAAAAGGGACGGCAATAGCGTTTCTTCACGAGTTCTGTGAAGTGACAGAAATATGCAGTCTTGAAACGACGTCACCGAATGTGAAACTTCCATCTGATGCCTGCGACACAATATACGTAAATCCTAATCTTTCAGAGATTCAACGTCAACAGCTATACGACCTCGTGCGGGAATTTGGCAGCTGTTTCTCCAACAGTTCAAAGGTACGGCGCACGAGCATTACAAAACACAGGATCATAACGGACGAGACAACCAGGCCGGTATGCCGGCACCCGTATCGTGTTTCCCCTAAGGAAAGGGAAGTCATCAAGAAGCAGGTACGAGAAATGCTTGAAGATGATGTTATCCAGCCTTCTAACAGCCCGTGGTCATCTCCCGTGGTGCTTGTCAAGAAGAAGGATAACACGCTACGGTTTTGTGTCGACTACAGGAAACTGAATGCTGTGACTAAACGGGATGTATATCCCCTTCCACGCATCGACGACACGTTAGATCGACTTCGGTGTGCCAAGTTCTTCTCATCACTAGATCTGAAAAGTGGATACTGGCAAATCGAGGTTGATGAACGTGATCGCGAAAAGACTGCTTTTGTTACCCCGGACGGACTTTACGAATTTAAGGCTCTCCCGTTTGGTCTCTGTTGTGCGCCGGCAACGTTCCAACGCATGATGGACACTGTGCTTTCCGGATTGAAGTGGCAGTGTTGCCTAGTGTACCTAGACGACGTGGTCATCTTCGCGGCTACATTTGAGGAGCACATCAAGCGCCTTCGGTCAGTGTTAGAGGCAATCCGTTCGGCAGATTTGACAATCAAGCCAGAGAAGTGCCGATTAGGTTTCGAAGAGCTTCGTTTTCTTGGGCATGTCGTCAGCGCCCAAGGTGTTCGCCCTGATCCTGATAAGACGACCGCCGTCGCAAGGTTTCCGGTGCCAACAGACAAAAAGTCAGTACGGAGATTTCTAGGTCTATGTGCGTACTATAGACGATTTGTGAGAAATTTTTCAAAGATCGCAGAACCCTTAACGAGACTTACGAAAGAAGATGTGCCTTTCCAGTGGCAAAACGAGCAACAAAGCGCCTTCAACGAATTGAGAAAGAGGTTAGAAAACCCCCCGATTCTTTCTCACTTTGATGAGACAGCCGACACGGAAATACACACAGATGCCAGTAACATCGGCCTTGGATGCGTTCTAATACAGTGGCAGAAAGGTGAAGAAAAAGTGATAGCTTATGCCAGTCGGACTCTAACAAAAGCAGAGACAAACTATTCGGCCACGGAAAAAGAATGCCTTGCCGTCATCTGGGCCATCAGTAAATTTCGGCCGTACCTATATGGTAGACCATTCAAGGCAGTCAGCGATCACCATGCGCTTTGCTGGCTGGCGAACATAAAGGAACCATCCGGACGACTAGCAAGGTGGAGCCTCAGACTGCAAGAATACTGCCACGAGGAATTGCTAAGGCGCAGTACAACGCAGACGTTGTTAAAAGAGGAACGCTGACGGCATCGCTACGACTCATGAAGCCCGCCGGAAGGCACGAGCCGGCCCAGCCTGTGCACGAGCTGCTACCGAGCAGCGGAAAAAAGAAAAGAGGAGAAGAAGAGGAGATATAACCGTGGTATACCGATCTGGCAAAAAACATACCGATGCCGACTGTTTGTCACGGGCTCCTACAGACACACCACCATCAGAAGAAGACGACTTTCCGTTCGTAGGAATTGTCGAGACCACTCAAATAGCCGAACTCCAACGTACAGACAAAGAATTACTCCCGCTTATCGAACACCTGCAAGGAATTGACGTACAAGTACCCCGTATATTTTCTCGAAGCCTCGCATCGTTCTGCCTCCGAGGAAACGTTCTCTACAAGAGAAACTTCAAGCCCAACCGCGAAAAGTTCCTGCTTGTCGTTCCAGCAACTATGCGACAAGAAATACTTCGAGCGTGTCACGATGAGCCCACATCTGGACATTTGGGTGTGACGCGAACGCTTGCAAGGATCAGTCTCCATTATTATTGGCCCAAGCTACTAGCTTCAGTGCAACACTACGTCAAAACATGCCGCGAGTGCCAAAGACGAAAAACACCAAGTTCTAAACCAGCGGGCCTTCTACAACCTATAGATCCACCGAAAGCGCCTTTCCGCCAAGTTGGAATGGACCTCCTTGGACCCTTCCCGACATCTTTACTCGGCAAGAAATGGATCGTTGTGGCCACTGATTATTTAACTAGATACGCCGAAACAGACTCTTTGGAACGAGGAACGGCAGCAGAAGTGGCCCAATTCTTCGTACACAAAATAGTCCTGCGACATGGCGCTCCAACGGTTGTAATCACCGATCGCGGAACGGCTTTCACGGCGCAACTTTTGAAGTGCCTGCTCAACATGACTCACACTGTTCATAGGAAAACCACTGCATATCATCCTCAATGCAATGGCCTGACCGAACGCCTTAACAGAACTCTAGCGGACATGATATCCATGTATGTGGATGTCGAGCACAAAAAGTGGGACGAAATTTTACCATACGTCACTTTCGCCTACAATACGGCTGTGCAAGAGACCACCAAAATCACCCCATTTGAACTAGTTTACGGTCGTGCTGTTACCACAACACTGGATGCTATGTTACCAATAGACCAAGATGACTACCCCCCCGATCTTGACGACTTTCTACAAAGAGCGGAAGAAGCCCGCCAGTTAGCAAGATACCGAATACGCCACCAACACCGCATCGATGCCGACCGCTACAACCGAGGAAGACTTGACACGCGATATGACGTTGGCGACAAAGTGTGGATATGGACTCCAGTGTGGAAATGTAGAAAAGAGTAAAGAAAAATAAATAAGTAGCTAAATTTCAGAGCAACATATCACGGATTCAAATCCATGTCCCCTCTCTCCACAGCCGAACATAGCCACGCGCGTTGCTAGTGACAATGTTACAACGGCGAGCTATTCACATGCACCATTTCCCGCTCTCGGTACGCAGATTTCGGAACAGATTGAGCTTACTTTTGTGTTCTTTATGTCCCGTATCACTCAACACGTGATATTGTCAGGAATTGTCATAGACGTCACCGTGACAACATAGCAACGTAGGGGAGGAGGGATAAACAACAAGAGGGAAGGCAGGGAGGTTAACCAGGCACATGCCCGGTTTGCTACCCTACGCTGGGAAAATGGGAAGGGGGCATAAAGGTGAGATAGCAAACGTAAAGTGCCATTTAAACTGCGAAGCCGATGATCCGCAAGCCCTCCTCCCTCGCAACCGAAGCGCACCAAGAAAATAAAGAAGTAAATAAATTTTCGTTTCGGGGCTGGGGTCTGAACCCGGGATCGCACATCGCGAAATGTAGTGTCTTGACCACCCGGCCACGCGCCCATACTTGCCTCATGTGAACTGACCTGAGTCACATGAATGGCTTCTGCCGACGATGCAAAATACAGTTCAGAACCAGTAGACCTGCTACACGGGCTCTTCACAGGAATATTTCTTGTTTCGAACCGTAAGTGAACTGCTGGACGACCCGTGAGGTCGATATCAGAAATCGCACAACCCAGGAAAATTCGAATTTTGTCCAAATGGAATTCCTAACCCACGTTTTCACGATCACGTGACGATCCTTTCGTTGGGCCTTTCTACAGGTCGACGTACGCTGGAAAGAGCGTGAAAGATGCCATGCCGATTCGGTCCGAAAATAGCATTCCGAGGACGGCCGCTACGTGCGATGAAGGAAGGAAAATAGGAGGAAAAGAACGGCAGGGAGGTTAAACAGCCTGTAGGAAGCCAGTTGGCTACCCTGCGCATGGGAGGGGGACGGGGGAGATGAAAGATGAAAGTGAACGCTTAAATAACGAGGAATCATTGCACAATGCAACAGAAAGAAATGAAAAATTAAGAAAACAAACAAACAAACAAACAAACAAACAAATAAGTAAGTAAGTAAATAAATAAATAAATAAATAAATAAATAAACGCAGTAGGTCAAGCATGCTCATGTCAAATTTAACTCAACTCACGTCTATTTCCCTGATAAAGCAAGAACACTAGGCATACATACATACAAAGAACTTTTATAGCAAGGACTCTAGAATTTTCTTTTCAACAAACATGCAACGCTGCTTCCACAGTCAGTACTTCCGCCGAGTCCATTTGCAAGCGAACTCGGGATCATGTATCCTCGGCAGCTATGTCACGCATGACGCCAGAATACCACCGTAAAATTTGGCACGGTTCTCTTTATGTTGCATGAATATCACTATTTCTTTAGGGCGTCATTGAACGGTTCACGTCATTAAGGGGCCCGTCAACCAACGCCGTGCCGATTCGTGGCTCCTCACTATTTTGTCGGCACCGCAGCAGTCGAAGCAAGGGTCGAAATCGACTTGGCACTCGACCCACGACGTTTCTGCGAGGTCACGTGCCTGCGAGCCGTTGGTGTGCAAATAGACCGCTCCCCCGGTACTACACGTGCGTTGAAACGCTTAACGGCGAAATGTAAACGACACTCAAAATGCCAACCGCAAATGGAGCTCCCCGTGTAACCGCGCGGAAAATGACACCGCTACTGCCGTTCGTATGCGCAACGCAGTATTCACACAGTGGCGACACGCACAGCAAAACCGTACACAACTGCACGCGCAGCTTTCCAGCCAACCCCGGTGGACGTGTTACACGTGCGCGCATATTACATACACTGTGGCAGCAAGCAGTCGATGAATATCCGGCCCGAGCCGTAATCGAGAGGCTCATAGCCAGGCGAGAGCTCTGCAGGGCTGCAGCGCCGCACCTCGGGAATGCCAATGGCGCGTGCCGACACGCTAACGCGAAGCAGACCAGAGCTCTGGCGTGAAGGCCTCAGATGACAACGGCTTCCATTTTTCACCGAGATGGCCCTGCCGTGACCGCTGCGGTGTCCAGAAGCTCAGCGAGTGAACGGCCGCACCGGAGAGTATGCGTGCGTGTACTGTATGGGTATCGTATACGCAGCTCTGCGGTTTTGGCGATAGACATGGACGGCCATTAGGGCCATGCAAACAGGCAGCCGGGGGCCCGGCCAGCGCGGGTCGTTCGCGACTTGTGGTGGGGAATTGTCGAATAAATATCGCGTAAGCTCGTCGTAATTCTTTCAATCATTTCTCAGTTTTCAAAGATCCCTTTCACTTCAACCAGAACTTCTTGTTGGGCTAGTTGGTATGTCTTGACTGAAGGAACAAGGCTCCACTGAAACAACCACATGTGACAAGAACACATGCCTACGGATATCTGGCTCTTTGTTGGAAGAAAACGGTCATTCATATGGACTCAAACCTTGGGAGCGCTATTCGCGTGAGTCGATATTCGCGTGGTATTCACATGCATAGTTTTAGCTGTTCATCGTATATATTATTATAATCTTCATAATTTCTCATTTTACGCTACTTCGGAGATATATCCAAGCGTCATAGGTGAAAAAGCCATTTTATTCGTGAAGTTACGTCTTTAGATTCAATTGCTATCACGCAATGTGAAATGTATTCCCGTGATTAACTGCTCAAAGTTTGAGACTATATGAATACTTGTTTTCTTCCAATAAAGATCACTCGTTCTTACGCGTCTGTCCCTGGCTCTTGTGTTTGTCTCGGGGGCGCGTGGTAGCATTCCTGTACTTAACTGTACGTATCATAGGAGCTCGCACGTGGCAGGGGAGGGAGGGGGGCGGTAGCCTTCAGCTTTTCCCCAACCAGCGAAAGAAAGCGCCAATACTCCTTGCCCCCCTCCCCCCCTCAACACACACAGCGAGATTCAGTTTGGACCTGCCTAATCATTTCTGTGCACGGTTTTGGTCAGGAAGGTTTTCAGCCATGCTGACCGAAAAACCTTGATGTTGCATTCCAAAAACTGATTCTTTTGTCCCTTTATACCTTTATCCCTTTCTAGTTCGATATCTGGTGACCATGGCAGTTGATGTTGAAAAGCACGTCATGCTTTATGTTCATTGTTGAATTGATTGTGAAGCTTCTTTTACTCGTTGAATGGTGCCACGCCAGTGGTCAAGACCAAAGAAGCTACTGCTGTAAAACATTACCCCTCTGCCCCAAAGGAGAACCACGGACCTACCATGGTACGGCTTACTGTCCTCCAAATGTGCAGTACACCAGTTATCACGCTACAATAATTCGTTTTGCTCTCAACACTACATTGTGTGAAGTAGAGCCATCAGCAGGGCAACACAAACGCTCCGCAGAGTGACCAGAGGTGGTTTGATTGAAGACAGCGCCTCTTAGCTAAGGTTCCTGCTGTCTACATGTAACCACTGCAAGCCGACATAATATCCAGGCATGTTGACGTGTACTACGTCGGAAAAATAGGTCAGAACTTCACGGCTGGCATCAGAAAAAGCAGCTATTCATACCATGTTGCGGGGCATTTGTGTTAGGCGTGCTGTCGGCTCTACCTTTACCCAAAATCGTCTTCTTTTGTTCTGAAAACAAAGCCTGCCGATCCGCTTGTCTGCGCAGAACTCACATTATTGTAAAGAACAAAACAGAATCCAGATAATCAGTTAATAGGTATAAGCCCAAGAAAGCGCAAAAGTAGCAGAACACGTTTATTAAGCATTTTTATGTTGCTTTGATAAACTAAATTGCAATTCAATTTGAAACATTGTATACGCTGTTCATTCCACCCAAAATGCTCAAGAGCCAAGGAATAGCTGCCGCCTTAGCTGTGGCACATCCCTCTGTAGTAGTGAGAACGTTTATAGGATATAAGGTTTCTAGGAAAATGGGTGTGGGGGTTTCAGTAAGGATTCCACTGGCCTTCGTGGCTCGCGGAGCTGGTCGAGAAAAGCTAGCTGGCGCGCCTAATCCCTGCTAGAAAGCCAGTTATTCTGCTGCCGCACCTGAGATGTTGTCCTTCCAGGGGGACAGCATCTCGGACAATCAAATGTGAAAGTCTCACAAGGCCGGAGAGACTACGAATCTACCGGACAGGGTAGCCAACACGAACACGGTTGAAGAATCTCGGAGCGGGACGCACTGTTACTTAAACGAGCGACAAAGAAGCAGGATCAAGCCGACTGACCTTTCCGAGGCCGGTGTCCTTGCGGCTGAGACCCCTGAGCAGGGCCGGCGGTACGGCAGGAGGCGAGTCCCGGAGGAGCTCGGCGTAGCGGGTCACGAACACCGGACCATCCGCGGCTGACTGTGAACCGTCGGCTGTTGCTGAGCCCCCGCCATGACGGCGACGTCTCTTAGAGGACAGGTTGAGCCTCTGTGCCGCCCTGCACGATAGCAAGTAAGGGGGTTTATAGCACATATACCACATTCTAAGACAGACAGTAGTAAGGCATTCGACACTAACAACAACAACAACAATAACAACAACAACAACAACAACAACAACAACAACAACAACAACAACAACAACAACAACAACAACAACAACAACAACAACAACAACAACAACAACAACAACAACAACAACAACAACAACAACAAAAGCATCAAGATTCGAGGAACTGCACACTGCTTCAATACACCCAAGAAACTTCTTTAGACAGGCTAGCAGATGTTTCTATGGGTCTACCTTTGCCAAAAAGTGCCCTGTCACCTTGGCTGTTAGTCTTATGCAGGTTAACTGCTAACGACATGTCCCGTCATTACGTCGTGTCACTGGCGCTAATTGGCACAGGTAGAAAAGTTCTTTCTCTCAATGTAGCGATTACACGTGTAATTGCATAGTGATAAAACGTAGAGGCACACTGACTTTTCTAATTAGAAACAAAATTCTTTGCGACACACGTTTTCGATTTACCAAGACAGGTTATACACATATGTTTTCTCGAGACATTGTTCCACTAATCGAGATGTTTGAAAATGAAACCGTGGCTCCGTATCTGCAGCTGTCGTTCGTCAGTATTTCATGATTATCGATTCCATTATAATTCACGACAAATTATTTACCAAAATGCAAAATAAATACAGTAAACCCCTGGAGACGCTGGAGTTCTGATTGGCACATTGCCTTACTGCAATGCGCAAATGTGCTCGGCTTGCTACCCCAATTTATAAAACTTGCGTGTGCTAAAAAGTGTTTATTTTTATCTCAGTGAGACATAATGAGCCGGCAGAAAATATATCGCCTTATGTAGTAGAAAATGCATGTTTTAATCACGTACGCAGATCCCCATAACCAATGATTACTGTCTCCGTGAATCTTTGTCTAACTGGCTAACGAAGGGGAGTAAATTCATAAGCCGGAAAAGAAAGGCACAAAAGCTAACTAGTATCAGCGGAAAAAGAAAGCAATAATTAACATGACACTTTTGTCATTAATATTTCCAGCTTATTTTGTTCTCTACGAGATATTACCCAACAAAGTGGACTGGGACTCAGGCGAGCTGGATTGAACACGTTCTATTCCTCTGAGATCTAGCAGACTCTCTTTCTTTCTTCTCCTTTCCCTCTTTCTCTCACACTCTGTTCTCTCCCTCTTCGTATTTCTGTCTTTCCTCCCTATCTTTACCCCTCTGTTTCTGACGTTCTATCTCGTCACTTTATCTCTTCTCCTCTCTAGGTCTCTATTTCTTGGTCTTTCTTTCTCTATTTCTCTCGCTTTACTATTCTCAAATCCGCTGAGAAAAATGCAGGCACTGCTCCTTTTTGCTCTTCCGCGTTGTCGACAGAGAGGGACAGAATTGAAAACATTGCGCAAGACGTGATTAACAAAGCAAATAGAGAGACGAATAAAAGAAACGAACACAAAAAGTTCACATTTAATAGAAGCCAAGCTGAAGACGAGACGAGACGAGACAAGGCGAGCTTGACCCCCCGTGGTTTAATTAGCTTGCAAAAACGGAAACAATAGAGCCACACTCCCACGTACACTCCAGACAGATTCTTTTTTTTTGCCTTCTTGAATTTGCCAAGCCTTGCGATGAAGACATTGAGATCAAGAAAAGGTGGTCCAGCCGAAAAAAGCAAGCAAGCATCGAAGAAAGGAAAAAGAAAAGGAAGAAAGGAAAAGATGAAAGAAGCTTAATGGGGGACGCCTGAAAATGGACACGACGTCTGAGGCTCAATTACCGCGGTTTTCCTTAATTCGTCCCTTCATTCAAAACCCGGACGCATGGCTGAAGATGTAACTTCGCCGTGGGAGGGAGGGTGAGTTGATTCAAGGAAGGAAAATAAGCCAATCCTGAAAAGCTAAGTCTGGACGGAAAAAAGGGGAGAGACGTTTAATTAGAAACGTGAGGAAAACAGAGAGTTTTGTGTATCTAGTATGAGAGAGGTTGTACAAGGATGTGCTTTAGATGCTCGAGCACCTTTAATTACGGTGACGTCAGACTGGAGGGAGTCTAGCTGGGCTTGGATGACAAGCCGAATAAGAAGAGTGGAGTCCCGAAGATTAGCCAACCGCGGTCGAGAGAGGCGAGGCTAATGGTCCGTGCACCATGTTCGTTGCTTCGTCGACGAGAAAGAATGCAGCGCTCGGACAAAGGACGCAACCAGTGTCCGTCTTTTTTTCGAAGAATATAGTCTTTCTGGACCGCAGAAATTTCTATCTATCTATCTATCTATCTATCTATCTATCTATCTATCTATCTATCTATCTATCTATCTATCTATCTATCTATCTATCTATCTATCTATCTATCTGTCTATCTGTCTATCTATCTATCTATCTATCTATCTATCTATCTATCTATCTATCTATCTATCTATCTATCTGTCTGTCTGTCTGTCTGTCTGTCTGTCTGTCTGTCTATCTATCTGTCTGTCTGTCTGTCTGTCTGTCTGTCTATCTATCTGTCTGTCTGTCTGTCTATCTATCTATCTATCTGTCTGTCGGTCCGTCCGTCGGTCCGTCCGTCGGTCCGTCCGTCGGTCCGTCCGTCGGTCCGTCCGTCGGTCCGTCCGTCGGTCCGTCCGTCCGTCCGTCCGTCCGTCCGTCCGTCCGTCCGTCCGTCTATCTATCTATCTATCTATCTATCTATCTATCTATCTATCTATCTATCTATCTATCTATCTATCTATCTATCTATCTATCTATCTATCTATCTATCTATCTATCTATCTATCTATCTATCTATCTATCTATCTATCTATCTGTCTGTCTATCTATCTGTCTATCTGTCTATCTATCTATCTATATATCTGTCTGTCTGTCTATATATCTGTCTGTCTGTCTGTCTGTCTGTCTGTCTGTCTATCTATCTATCTATCTATCTATCTATCTATCTATCTATCTATCTATCTATCTATCTATCTATCTATCTATCTATCTATCTATCTATCTATCTATCTATCTATCTATCTATCTATCTATCTATCTATCTATCTATCTATCTATCTATCTATCTATCTATCTATCTATCTATCTATCTATCTATCTATCTATCTATCTATCTATCTATCTATCTATCTATCTATCTATCTATCTATCTATCTATCTATCTATCTATCTATCTATCTATCTATCTATCCATCCATCCATCCATCCATCCATCCATCCATCCATCCATCCATCCATCCATCCATCCATCCATCCATCCATCTATCTATCTATCTATCTATCTATCTATCTATCTATCTATCTATCTATCTATCTATCTATCTATCTATCTATCTATCTATCTATCTATCTATCTATCTATCTACCTAGCTAGCTAGCTAGCTAGCTGGCTGGCTGGCTGGCTGGCTGGCTGGCTGGCTGGCTGGCTGGCTAAATATACTTACTTAGTAAATCTTAATACCATCAAAGTTCTTTATGAGCACACCTTATTTTTTCTGCTTAACTTCGGAACACTGCATAGTCTCACAATATTTTTTTTTCCTTGGCTGTCAACTGCTTATCTGCACAAACGCACAATTCTGCAAGTTCAAGCTCCTGTAAAGCATGCTCTGCCCTGGGCAGCAAGGCGTTAGGAGAAAATATATAGCTATATGTACGTTATGTAGGTGAGCGAAGGGCCACCTATGCATACTTGTGAACATAGTCGATTAAAAAGCAAATATTACGCTCAGGTAAGGCTCCACACTAACACGTAAGCATTATGTGGTGTGTTATTTTACTGTAAAATACACAGTTACGTAATTGCAAAGACCAATGCCGTACCCAGAAAAAAACTCCCAAGCATTTCCCCGAGGGTGAACATGGTTAGGTGCGAATACACGGGGTGATGCTATGAGGGGTATTTATTAATTCGCACTATTATATTTATTAATCACACTATGGTGCCTTTATGGTGCAATGGTTCCTAGGAATCGCAATTTGATCACACGGGGGAGTTTACGTTAACTCACTGGCGAATGCCAACGGATTTTAACTTTACTCCCCCTCACGACCCGCTCTCGACGGGAGACTGAGAGAGAAGGCAGGCGCGCGAGAGAGAGGGGTGCGCGCGCAGCTGCAGTGAGCGAAGGGGGAGGGGGTACAAGGCGCGTTACTGACACCGATATCAGCGTCGCGTCCGTGGCTTATTCGGTAGAGCGTCGCGCTGCGGCCCGCCAAGTCCTCTTTCTTTTAAAGATAGAGAGAAGACTGCGGACGCCGCCGACGGCGGTGGATGGTTTGGGGTCGCCTATAAAGTGTATTCACACTTACTATTTTTCGGGGGGGGGGGGCACATTCATTATTTCGGGGAGGGCAACCTCTTAAAATGGCCATTTTCTGGTTTCTCTTCCATGGTTAAAACAAATTTCGGGTAGGGGGGGGGGCAAAGGCCCGGTGTGCCACCACCTGGATACGCCCCTGATAATGACCACATTGTTTCCTAGGCTGCACTGAAAATTAGATGTGCCCGAAAAAAGGCCGACAGAAGAATATGGCCTTTCGACTACATTGGCCGCGAAGCGCGCAGACACACGGCCGATTTTCAACATGTCTTTTATCCATCTGAAGATAATCCTCGTGTATTGTGGCCACTTCTTGCTCGAAGCAAGATATCGTATACTTTTCGGGCTTTATTCTCTGGACAATCCATCAATATCAAGTTTCGATATTGATGGATAGATATTGTGGGTCTAACGTCCCAAAACCACCATATGATTATGAGAGACGCCGTAGCGGAGGGCTTCGAAAATTTCAACCACCCGAACAACAACAACAACAACAACAACAACAACAACAACAACAACAACAACAACAACAACAACAACAACAACAACAACAACAACAACAACAACAACAACAACTACTACTACTACTACTACTACTACTACTACTACTACTACTACTTGGATGACATTACTACTACTTGAATGACTACTACTACTACTTCTACTACTACTACTACTACTACTACAAATTACCCCGCCGCGGCTGTCTAGTGGCTAAGGTACTTGGCTGCTGACCCGCAAGTCGCGGGATCGAATCCCGCCTGCGGCGGCTGCGTTTCTGATGGAGGCAGAAACGTTGTACGCCCATGTGCTCAGATTTCGGTGCACGTTAAATAACCCCAGGTGGTCGAAATCTTCGGAGCCCTCCACTACGGCGTCTCTCATAATCATACGGTGGTTTTGGGACGTTAAACCCCACATATCTACCTATTACTACAAACTCATGTATTGCACATCCTTCCCATGGCGGCTGAACGAACGCAGCGCCACGGCATTTTGTAGTGGTCATTGCGGGAAAGCTCTACGGAGTCGGCAAACCGGAATGGTGTGACCGGCGCAATAGAGCTGGAGCGACGCGAGTACTCCTTATCAACACCGTAAATTTGACCGCACGGCGCGCAACTGGGTCAGGCACGTCGTGGCCGGTCCAATCTCATCCGGATATACACGCCCGCGCGGTGGCGCTGGACACATACTCCGGCACAGTTCGAGAGAAAACACGCGTGCCAGTGGCTCGTGTTCCGCCGCTTCCGCGCGTGCCAAAGCGAAAGTACGGCGCACGTGTCACACTTTTCCCGCACGATTCGAGCGTTTTTTTGTTTATTTATTTGTGGATAGTAGAGAGGTCACGCGGGAACAAGAGCCGCCACTCGACTAAATCAACAACACGGCAGTTGTTCCCGCAAGGGACGACGGTATACGGGCTTCAAGCGCAAATACATGCGTGTACTGTCGAAGCTATGACCGTTACTTCAGTTACTTTTCTATAGAGATTTATTTCTGCTCGTCAGCCCCTGTTTGCGGCCGTCTCGCCTCCAAATGAGCTGCACCGTGATGTTTGCGCGGTAGAAGCGAAAACGTCCAGCATGCTTCGACAGTTTGCAACATCGCCGTATTCGCGATGCCTCCTGGCTAAATCTGTGCAGGATAGGAGACGCAGGCCTAGGCATTATCTCCATACAAGGGTATCGTTGTAGTATTTCAGAGATGTGTTTAAGTATCTGCATTGCAGAGACATATGAAAAAAAATGTGTTTGTATCTCAGTAGTGAAACACAACTACGAAGTATCGATTTTATCGTGATACCGGAATGCCAACCCCGCCCTTTTCTTTCATTTGAATGGTTAAGAGCGACGGCGCTTAACAGCAATGGTAACATGTGGTCTGCTGCGCTTACGAGCGCACGATGGAAAAGAGGATAAAAGCCGGCCACGCATCTGCGCACTTCGCTGCAAAATTCGTCGAAAACGATACTCTTCTGCCGGCCTTCTTTCATGTATAGCATCATACTTCAAGCGCAGCCTAAGGACTAGGGTCTTTAGAATTGCGTATTTATGTACATTCTGTACAGATATGCGTAATAATGGCTTTTTGATAGACAACGTTTACAAGCATGAACGCAGGAACAAGTTAAACATTTCCGGGCGTTTAGAAAGTGCTTAAACTTTGACCGGGTGGCTGGATGATTTAGTGTGACAGAAAAACAGACAGACGAACAAAAGTTTCTGTGCAAGCATCCCCAAAAAAACTATCGTTTTTAAAAAATTTGTCAATATGCCCCGTCAGCGACGGCCTGCGCTCTCTGTTAATCAAAAAATCTTCACGTTACCTGGGTAACGTGTTGTAGCGTAGCAGGGCAGATTTTTTGTAGGGAGGAAGAGAAATGGTTGAAGGCCTCCTTCTCCTTTTCCTCGCCTGGCGTAGCCATGGCGAGGGAAAGGAAAAGGAACGCGGCACCTGAACGGGCGGCGCACTGTCCCCAACTCTTAACCCTTTGAAGGCGACGTGCTTATAAACGTGAGGCACGCTCGGATGAACGAGTCGTTACGCTTATCGCGCGATCTGCGTTGTTTTCGACCCCGCTGCTATCAGTTAGCCCTTCCGAGTGCGCGGTCAACGTCGCGCGTGTGTTTGTATGGCGGCGAACGCTCGTATCGCGGCGGACGCTAAAGGCGTCGCTGTCACGGCGCGTCTGCGGCGACTTTTATCGACGCGTGCGACTCGTACGTGACCGGAAGACGAGATGACGCCCTTTGCAGCGTATCGTTGTTGCCGGAAACAAACACAGCCGGGAGGCATGTATATCTAAAGATCGAGGGTTATTTTCTTCAGCAAAGTTTGACGCGAAGGTTTCAAGATGACCTGGAGTATGTCCACGGGACTGCGGTGGTGTCCTTCGGACACCAAAGTGTGATTTCTGACTTGGCGAGTGCTGTCTTTTGAAAAACCGCGACGACACCCGAAACAGGATGTGGGCATTGCTACACAGATAGTGAGCAACGCAACCTGAGCGACCGCCTGTAGACTGTGTGTGCTCCCCGAGTGTGTTCGTGATTGTGTGTACCTTCTCATCTCTCTGCAACCTATTTTTTCTCCTTCATCCCTTCCCCAGTGCAGGGTAGCAAACCGGATGTGCGTCTGGTCAATTTCCCTGCCTTTCTTTGCATCTTTATATATATATCTCTCTCTAGTGAGCAACGCGCTCAACTGAGGGATCGATTGAACTACCTGGACAGACGACCATTTAGGATTGGCAAACTACTTGGACCATGGCCACATTCCGACAAAGGTGCTCAATCGGCACACTCCGTGATTTTTTAATGAACACAATTTTAATTAGCTGTCCTTAGTTTTTATTAATCCTTACCATTTTCTGTACGAACTCTATCCACGATGTGATCACGCCATAGGAACTGCACTATAGCCATAAAATATATGCTGATGCGTTATAAGCCCTATAGTGTATATATGTACATAGTGCCTCTGTTTATTTTTCCTATTTTATTCTTAATTTACGTATTTTCGGTGTGTATCTTGTGCATTTCAATCATGATGTTGGGACAGCCGGCTCTAACGTAGCCTAGCTTCCCCTATTTTAGCAAATATAAATAATAAAAAAATGCCACGCCTGCGCAGAGCGCGCAGCACTGTCACAACGAAATCTGGGAGAGTGGCCTTTCAGAGCATTTTCTTAACACTCTTTGAGTAACTTTTACAAGCACGCTTTTCGCGTACCCACTACGTCATAAAAAATTGTATTTTTTTTAGTAGTAGGCTGGCATTCATTGTGCTATTATTCATCATTCTTCGGAGAAGCGTGGTATCCGCTACACAGCTGCTAGGAATTTCGTGCAAGTTTTTTTACGCAGTGGCTGACGACTATTAGGAATTAAGGCCGAAGTGGGTATGCGCCACAGTTAATGGGTGAACAAGAACAAGCTGTTGTAGCGGGTTGGACAACTCGACGACCCACTGGTTACGATATTCGCATTGTGTGTGTGACACCTGGGGCTTCGTTTGCTGTTCTAAAACGCTCTAGAATTCACATTAACGCGCTTCGTTTTCCGACATCAGCCTGCCTAAGGCAAGTTCGCGAACAAGCCCCAAGCACCGGCGTGGCTCAGTGATGGAACACTGGGCTGGCACGCAGCGGAGCCGCGTTCAAACCCCACTGTATAATCGGTGTTTTTTTATTAAGTGCATTTTTTATTTACTGTGATAGTGGTTACTGACACCGGCGGCGGTGGCGGACAACTACGGCGCCACGCGTAACCCGTGTTGTGATTTCATAACAGCTTTCACTGTAAAATAAATGAATATATACGAAGGAATACAACGCCATCAGGCCATGGAGGTGAGGGCTGTTACGAAACATCGTAATCCTTCTCAGCCTGTTTTATAAAGACGATGGCCTGTCCCAAAGACCTCCGGTTTACTTTACCCCGTGTGAGCTAATTGCATTCTATTCATGCGAGCTTTTGAATTTCGTCCCTCCGCCTGATTCTCCGCCTTCCTCGAGTGCCTTGTTCATTTCTTGGTACCCATTCTGTTACAGTGACCGTCCTCCAGCTCTGTGTTCTACGCATTGTATGGCCATCCCAGGTCCATTTCTTTAGTAGAACCGAAATGCGGGCGAGTTGGAACTTATTCATCGAGGGCAGTGCACAAAATGAAAACAGACAAGAGATGGAAACAGGAGCCACACCGCGGTTACCCAGTGACTACGGCACTCGACTGCTAACCCGAAGTTCGCAGGATCGAATCCCGGCTGCGGCGGCTGCATTTCCAATGGAGGCGGAAATGTTGTAGGCCCGTGTGCTCAGGTTTTGATGCATGTTAAAGAACCCCAGGTGGTCAAAATTTCCGGAGCCCTCCACTACGACCCCTCTCATAATAAATGGTGGTTTTGGGACGTTAAACTCCGCATATCAATCAAGAAGAAAACAGGACCCAGTGCTTGTCCTGTTTCTTCCTCTTGTGTGTTTTCATTGTGCGTTCTGCCCTCGATTAATCCATGTCTCACATTTAGTGTCAACAAAAGAATATTACCCATGTGCTAACTAACCGATATCTGCTTTAAATTAATAAACAACTCTGAGAGGAATCTGGTCCCCCATTTAGTTAGGGCTGGCTATATTTCTCATGGGTTTACGTAGGTTGCCGCACCAGCACAATCAGTTCAACAGCAGCTCAAATAATATGACGTGGTCGCGGTGTTCCCGAAGGCAGAAGACTGGATTTCGAATGGTAAACTGTTTATTTGGCCGAACTTGTGGTCGGGAAACGAGAAGTCAGATTACTGCTACACTGACATTTAGAGTGGCGAAGAGAGCGTCTACTTTCGATCAACTGATAAGCGGTAAAGCGCGTCGGCCTTTATACATCTGCCGTCGAATATTTCAGCATTATCGCTAGCGTACGCCTAGGCTGAGAATAATCTGTAATGTTCGCGTTGTGCGCGTAATCTTAACAAAATGATAGAAGTGGAAATGGTCCCGAAGCTTCTAGAACACTGCAGGAGCGGTTTGCACTGAGGATCACTTGCGGTGTGACGGGGCGATAGGAAAACTTCTGGAAGGAATATGGTGATATGCAGTATTCGTGCTAGCGGAGAATTGTAGTTGGTCACTGTCACGGACGGCCATTTTTGGCGACACCGCGTCACGGCAATTAACGGGCGCCGTACTCCCCGACTGACCGTGAGAAACGGCGGCGCATGAAAGGGAGCCGAGAAGGGCAGAATGGGGTGCTCTTCTTAGAACGTTGATTGATTGATTGATTGATTTGTGGGGTTTAACGTCCCAAAACCACCATTTGATTATGAGAGACGCCGTAGTGGAGGGCTCCGGAAATTTTGACCACCTTGGGTTCTTTAACGTGCACCCTCTTCTTAGAACGTCGCCGCCGACGGTTAATCCTTTTGTAACTGTGGCTGCGTCTGCAAGGTCGTAGAAGGCCGCGGTATACCCCGAACAAGGATTAGACTACGAGACGCCCGGCTGAGAGCTAAGTGATTGACCGTTCCCACGGGGAAAAGCGTGGGAAACGCTCTGGTGGCCAAGCCGTATGACAACAACCCGACAGGTTGTCACTCTCGCTAGTTGCGGGCCCTCTCCCAATCAAAAAGGGGTGGGGTCAAAATATTTTTGGGGCGGAGTTGCCCATCAATTAAACGCGCATGATTGGACCCAGGCAGAGGTCTCTTGTCCCCAAGGAAGAGAGCGAGGAGACACGAGGGGGATTTAAGCGCAGGATTTTGCCCTGCTAGGCAGACTAGTCGCTGACCAAGATGGTGTAGAAACAGATCAACAAGCATCTCTTCTAGAAGTTTTTAGTGTGGCTCTGTATCGGCTGGCCACCTAAACTTAGCCGTTCGTCTAGTTGTGACGCGATATTAACGTCTGCAACGTAGACATCGGGACTTCGCCTCGAGTTAGCTCAACCTGCTCGAAGTCACCTGCAAGCACTAGCCTCCTGGAGCCACCAGCGTTGCAACACCGCCGACATCGCAGTCGTGCCAGAACTCTCTTCGACTTCTCGCATCCGATCGTCGGGGACACAACGCTGCCGGTCATCACACGTATGCCTTCACCTGTTTATATCTTCGAACTTTCTACTCCGTCGTTCTATTCTTGTTAGTTTGTGTAGTTTGTAATAGTTCTCTCTCGTAAGCTGATTTATTGTTTCTGTTATATATTTCTTTAATTGTATCAAGTGTCGTTGTATTTTGTTAGTTGTATAGAAGTGTTGTATTAGATCCCGTGTGCTGCCATATCACTAGAGTAAAGTTTGTTTTGTTTTCTCACGTCTCTGATCTCTTCACTGTCTCTGCTTGCGTACGGAACGAACCAACCTGCTGTCATTCCCGTCGCCGACTTAGCGCTGGCGACGCTAGAGTGGCAGCTTGTAACAGTCACGAGAGTGCCAGCGAATTGTGCGCAGCAATTGCAAACATTGACAATGCGTAGATAGGAGAGTAGAGCAAGCCAGGAAAGTATAAGGCGTGCCATAACCTTGCCCGCAAAGAACATTTATGTTAATTTCAATTCAATGCTTAATTTTTTTAAATTTTTTCATTTAACAATCAAGAAAAGCAGCAGTCCCCGAAAAAAAAAGCCTTAATAGTTGACTGCATCGTAGTAGGAGCGCAGAGGCTGCGAGCAAAGTTCCTGGACGAAGCACAGAGAAAAACAACACAGAAAGAAGAGATGTCGATTTTAGGGACGACAAACGACACTGTCACAATCGGAACGTCACCGTTCGAACACGGCGCGGAAAATTAGGACGGAGTCTCTCTCACGAAAACAGAGAGAGAACGAAACAGTGGCTGAAAAATAAAGAAAAAAGAACGCTCACCAAGAGAGGGCAGGTCTCGTACAACTCTGATGGCTTCCATTAGAGAGTCCCTAACGCTGCCGTCGCCGCTACGACCACTGTCCTAACGCCACCCATCGCCTCTTCACCGGCCATGATCCCGCTGAGCGCATTTGAGGTGTCGGTCACCGTAGCGCGGTGGCACTCTCATCCCCACATCCCGCGACCGAACCCTGCCGAATATCTCTTCCAGCGAAAGGCATTTCTCGGCCGTCAGCCGCTAAAATGAGCGTTCCATCGCCGCTTTTATAACGACTCGAGTGCTAGCCCCGTATTACGACTCCGAGAGCCGCACGCAAAAAAACAAAACAAAGAAAAACGTCAATAAAGGCCTGTCGCTTTCACTCTTCCCTGATGTACATTTCGCTCGACATTCCCCCCCCCCCCCCGCTTCACCGCTGAAGAGCTCGGACTTCGTAAGCGAAAAATCCCATCATTATTATTTCCTTTTTGACTTCTGGTATCGAGCAGTGAGTTGTTCGTGTAATTCGAGTCACCTGCATGCTCGCCACTTTTTTTCCCTCTTTACATGTCGTCTGCTTGTTCTAGTTATGTAATCGCCTGTTAGCTCTTTCTTTTTGTCGTCTGCTCACTCTTATCTGATGGCTTCCTTTCCAACGCTCCAAATCGATAGACACGTCGGCCATCGATTGTATACACTACTGTCGTTCTTCTACGAGATGCTCGTTTTCCGTTTCCTTTTCTGCCATTACGTTCGCTCAAAGCGGGTATATACTACTAATTTGATGGATTCATGGCACTGAGCAATGCCAATGCGATTGGTTCAGCCGTGAATTCATTCGTAACGCTCATTGTGTCATTTTCTTCAGTTAAACCCAGATCATATTCTGCTTCTCACGTTCGAGCAGTGGCCTGTTTATATCCTACAACCAAATCAATCCAGAGCACAAGGCGGCCCGAAACAACCACAAGGGACACAAATTGTTCCTAAATGTGCTGCAGTAATTAAATAGTAAACTGCAATAAATAATGTTAAACAAAAAATAAATCATTTTTTTTGTCGGTGGAATCCAAACTCACAACATTAGAAGGTTATGGGTTCAAATACAACCTAGGAGGATCCCACTGACGAAAACGGTAATTTTTGCCCACTTCAGCTGTTTTCAATTTACGTACTAATTACTACACTGCAGTTAGGGACAACAATTACAGTCCCCTACACTTTCCTTAGCTTACTTGTGTGTTAAAGACACCCCCCCCCCCCCAACCTTAAAAAAATTTCCCGTCCTTCATTCTGTTTGAAGATTTTTTTCACCATGTTGGGGGGGGGGGGCAGAGCTCGAACCTCCCACCCGTTTTTAATTTTCGTCGATTGTTCGGCCAATCCATCTGCTCTGTCAACACATCCGCAATCGATTATACACATTACGAAGCTGTTCTATGATATTCTTGTTTTCGTCAAGTCTCCAACTTCTTCTCCTAGCTTCGGTCTATTGAGTTGAAGCGGCATTATATTACTCGATCCGATGACGTATAGCGACAGCCACGAAAAAAAAGCGATGATGTGTCGCGACGTTCACTGGCCCCTAAATAACACCCGGAAATACAACGAACAATACCGTTATTTTTTCCTGGCATTTCCTGCCTTCTCGGCGCAATTAGTGACGCAGCCAGTCTGACCACATGACGTCATGAGGGTATAAGCTCTCGAGTGGCCCGCATTGAAGGGATATCACCTGTGCATTGTCTCCTACTCTTGCATGAAGTACCAGTCGCGCTTCCGTTCTGCATTTTCTCGACTATGGCGCGCCATCAACCGACTTCACTGTAGGTTTCGTGCGCTTTTGACTTCGAAAGCGGAGGTGCCCGCGAGTAGCCAAAGATCGCGGTATTTTGATAGGGTATACGCTTAGTGCCAACATTGTACTATCAGCATCGAATGAAACCCGAACAGCGGCAAGCCTTTGCGATGGTATAGTGCGCGCCATCCACTTGTTGTCATAGTCAGTCACGCAGATATACGCAGAGCAGCCGAACAGTATACGTGCCTGTCAATGGTGACAACTGAATGACGTGCACTATACCGGCGCGAAGGCTTGCCGCTGTTTTGGCTTCAGCTGACGCTGATAGTACAGTCACGCTCGATAACAAGGTTATCGCGCAACCGCCGACCTGCCGAGCGTCCCAAGGGCCTAGCGGAGCGTTTAGGGAATTCTGAGAATCAAGATTGCGCATTCTTTGCTCCCTCGTTAGCTATGCAATCCTACAATGACCCCTTCAACGAACTCTACGTCTATTGTCTCTATTTTGAGCTTTCGCCCCGCCGTGTTGGTCTAGTGGCTAAGGTACTGGGCTGCTGACCCGCAGGTCGCGGGATCGTATCCCGGCTGCGACGGCTGCACTTTCGATAGAGGCGGAAATGTTGTAGGCCCGTGTGCTCAGCTTTGGGTGCGCGTTAAAGAACCCCAGGTAGTCGAAATTTCCGGAGCCCCCCACTACGACGTCTCTCATAATCATACGGTGGTTTTGGGACGTTAAACCCCACATATCAATTATTTTGAGCTTTCGATTTGTTGTGACCAAGCGTGTTTATCCTTCGTGAACTCTTATCTCGGCTTTTTATCGAAGACACCGGCCTGTTTCATCGTTTGTCATGTGAAACACTTACGCGTCGGCCCAGTCAGTGACCTTCATTTTCCTCCTCTATAACTTTCCTCTCTCCCCTTCCTCTGTGCAGGGTAGCCTACCGGGGCTCAGCCCTGGTTAACCTCCCTGCCTTTCTCCTTATGTTGTCTCTCTCTCTCTTATCTCGACGGGCGATTACAAGATCGCCGTGAAAGATGCGTTAAGGCAGCGACTTGGCATCGTTGCGTCGCAACAGCTTCCTCAGACGGGAGTGATCGGAGCTTAAGGAACAGCGGAAAAGAGCGAGTAAAATTCGCGTGATACCACCCTCACCTCCCAAGAGTATTCTGTGACGTGGCGCTGTTGTGGTTGTCGGTCGATGCTCGCGCGATAACCTTTAAATCGCGCTCGACTGTGCACGTGTTTTGCGAAGGAATAAGTTGCGAAGAGATAGCGCTCGTAAGAAACGTAGTGAAGGTGAGATAGAAACCACTTATCTTCTTTACGCTCGTCGTGGTTCAGCAGTCTTCTAAACTCTTGTGTCGACAGTAGCGGGATAGGAGGAATGGCAAGACGAGATAACTTGCCTTCACTGAGGGCAAAACTGTACAATGGCTCGGGGATGAAAGAAAAAGGAGGGGGAGGGGGAGAGGTTATAACTTTTTTTCTCTGACGCCACAGTTTTATCACTGACGAGAGCTGTTTCTCTGTTATAACGTCTTTTTTTCTTTCACTTTGTTTTTGAGCTATTTCATTCCTTTGTCAGATCTGCAGTGCTGAAGCAAGCGGGGTGTGACAACAGCTAGTTTTTTTTTGTCATCTTGCGTCAAAAATGGGACTTCCTGACAGCTCGTTATTTTCTAGTCGTAATGTACGCGACATTTTCGAAAGGTTCTTAAATTCTTTAAGCCGAAGAAGAAAAAAATCGCGCTAAGTCTTTCTAATGATGACAAAACATCCACTCCAGGCTCTACCAGGCCGTACAAACAGTGGTCGAATGGACAAGCGGGTATTGGTGAGCCCATACAAGTGGAACGAAAGAAAAGGAGTGAATTGATGGATGAGAGCATCGATGAACGTGAGATGGCGCGATACGTAGCAAAAGAAAACACGTGACAACAACGAATCGTATATAAGAACGTAGGCACATGATTGATATGAACAGACAGCCTAGAGATCACACCCATGATGTTGATGCGTTCTGCAGTCACTGCACTGAAATGCACTCAACTCGCCCCGCCGCGGTGGTCTAGTGGCTAAGGTACTCGGCTAAGGTACCCGCAGGGTGCGGGTTCGAATCTCGGTTGCGGCGGCTGCATTTCCGATGGAGGCGGAAATGTTGTAGGCCCGTGTGCTCAGATTTGGGTGCACGTTAAAGGACCCCAGGTGGTCTAAATTTCCGGAGCTCTCCACTACGGCGTCTCTCATAATCATATAGTGGTTTTGGGACATTAAACCCCACATATCAATCGAATCAATCGAAATGCACTCAACTTGTTCCAAAAAGAAACAGATTAAAATTTGTTGAATAAAACAGTTGTTTTTTGCTTTTTTACATTTAGAATATCGTAATGTTGATATACCACTTCCGCTATTTTTTCTTCGAATTGAGAACAGTTATTTGTTTTCGTGGTTACTGTAACGCCAGAGAAGTAAGCATATATTGCCACTGATTTGCTTTCCATATTGTTGCAAAGTAGTTTAAGAGGATTAACAAACATCAGTTGTTATGTTCCCAATATTACCAATATATTTATCACGCAGCAAAGAACTTTATTCTCAAAAAACGAAGCTATCAGAGGAACATGGAAAAAACACAAAACAAAGAGAAAGAGAAAAAGAAAAATGCATTAGAAGGGTGTGTTGTTCAAAAGCGCAGCAGGAAGCCCTGAAACAATACACTTTCTTTTGAAAATAAGAAATTTTTAAATGTGTATTTTCTTTAGAATGTTTTGCATATTTGACTATATTGAATGGATTACGTTATCTGCATTTACTTCCTCAAATCATAAACGCAAAACACACATTTCCGGCACTAACACATGAGCAGGGTTTCTCGGATTTTGGTTTACTTCCGACAGAATAACTTCGCATTAAGGATATTGAGTAATCTGGCAAATATCATTCACTGAAGCCCATCCATCAAACGCAAACATTTGTGTTCGAGCGTGAAATGACAACTCGGGGCGCATTTTTCACCGCAAAACGCGCGCGACAAGTTTGCCTCGATCTCGAAAGCGGGGTAGATTTTTTTTAAGCGCACAACACGTCAAGCGAGTTTGCAGTCAATTCTAACGCTACAGAAGTGCGCTGAAAACGTCTTCAACGCCACATCGCACGCCCACGCCGACCAATTCACTAACGCGCCACCAACGTCCACGCGTCCCATGCGCATAGGCGTCAGCGAGGACGAAAGGGTTTGTCGAAAAAAAAAGAAGAAAAAAGCCTCTCGACAGATTCTTCCTGACAAATGACCGTCGCATAATCGGCCACCATCGCGGCACAATCAGCGAACCTGGGGACTACATAAAAGGCCGCATAAGAGGCTGCATATAGTGGGCGACTGAACGCGTAAGAAACGAGAAGAAAGAAAAATGCTCTGAAGTAAAAAAACAAACAAACAAACAGACCACTATCTGTACATAAAGTATTTCCAAGCGAAAGCTGTAGCATACGACACGAAGCATTCTTTTTTTTCCCCGGCTTGTACGGTCACCGAGAGAAAGATGGTTGCGCCTTCTACATACGGGTGCTCTCATATTTCGAACATACATCATTCAGTCGCCTCCTTTAGTCCCCGGAGCTTTTTTTTTTATTTATTCTTGATTCCTTGATTTCGTTGTTTACTTTCTGGTGATGTGGTTTCGTGTGTGAAACGCAGTACGATGTACACGTAAAAATGCAAAAAAAAATGTACAGTGGTGCCCCCTGCCCTCCTTTTCCGGAAGGATTCGACCATACGCGACGCGTTCCGCACGGAATCCTTAAAAGAACAGGCCTGCATAAGAAGGACGGATAAGAAGCTTGGGTGGTTTCCGCCAAAGGCCTGTCATCAATGCAGAAAGAAAAATGAAGTATGAAAGAGGGAAACGCTGTGGTCGCATCGAGGGGCTCATTTGCATGCGATGTGCACCAGAAAAGCGCGGACCGAAGCCGATATACGAAGCACATTTGCTCGGCCGACGACTCTGGATGTACGCGGAACTCCCCCGTACTACCGAACTTCGATGTTCTGGCTCAGACTTGCTTCCCTGATGTTCTTTTGTTTTGCTGGATAATGCCTCGATACTTTGTCTTGCTGCGTACGCTATGCATTGTGCTTGAGAAATACTTTAGTTGTATCGTCTGCTTCTGATGTGTCGTCTTCAGAAAGGTAGAATTTGTTCTCGTCGGTTACCAGAACATTCAGCTGTGCAAACATATAGAGTCCTGAAACAAAGCCACGAAAAGAGAAAACTTGCAGTACACTTCTAAAAAAATTTTTTTCCTGCCTTTAAGGATGTTGATTTGTTTCATGCGGGTGGCCACTTCATCTTTACAGTAACAAAAAAAAAGTTTTGTTGCAGACGACGTGGTGCTGTTATACGCACGACAGCAAGAGATCACGACGCTGAAAGCTCGCAAATCGCAATGAAGATCGGCTAACACCAAGGTTTTGTTTAAGACTAGCAACTGTGAGAAAATTTTGCAGAATCATCATCATAATCACAATCACCAGCCTGACTACACCCACTGCAGGTCAAAGGCCTCTCCGATGTTCAACCAGTCAACTCGGTCCAGTGCTTGCTGCTGCCACCACATACACGCAAACTTCTCAAACTCATCTGGTCACCTAAATTCTGAACTCCCCCACACTCGCAAGCCTTTTTTATTTTTCCACTTACCACTATTCGAATGGCTGCATCTATTGGGGTCCCATTGAATATTACCATGAGGTAAAAATTTCTGGAGCCTTTCCCTACAACATAGCCTAAAGGTAATCATATCCTTGATTTAAGACGTTAACCCCTCCCCCCCCCCAAAAAAAAATAAATATAAAATTGTTATCTTACGCTGGAGCGCCATTGTGTTACCTCAACAATAATAACCATCTGGATAGATTGACGTTTCCTTGCTTTATGACTCGGCGCTCGCTATTTCCCCACCAAGAATGCTACGTACAGTTGACAATATGCACTGTTTCTCGTGGTATAGAAACAGCAGACGCGCGGCGTTACGTCGAGCGAAAGCGCACTTGGCATACGACGATTACTTTTCGCGACGGAAATTAGAATCCGATAGTAGAGAAACGGTTTCTACAGTCGGCTCTCTTACAGCCTAAGAATAAATGTAGGCTCCGCCCATAGCAGTTCCTATATCCCGCCCAACCGGAATTTTCATAGATGTGTGTTTGCAAAAGTTGTTAACGATTTAGAGTACTTGGTACTCTACACAAATTGCAATCTCTTATTTACGCGACGTCAGACCCTTTCACATATTTAGGGTATATGACTTGGCCGCACAGGCACGTATTGATTTCGATAGTTTTCGGTTGACAAATTTTACTTGTTGGCGATTATCATCAAATATTCTGAATTCACTTCTCAGCCAAACTTAACATTTTAACGCGAAACGACAAACTTAATACATATTATGCGTATTAATTGCATTATCAGCGAAAAAGCGCTTATGGTTCGAACGAAAGTCACCAGTCATTGCTCTGTTGCATAGGTGGATGACAGGCGCGGTGCAGTACTGGGGGTGGAGCGCGCATTTATTCTTATGTTGTAACAGACTAAGTATGAACGTCTCGGAACACAGTAAGTTAAATTTATCGAGGACTCCTCATAAATTTGTCTAGCATGCTCTTGCAAAAAAAAATCACTTATTAAAGTTTAGTAAATAGATGTCAAAGATGGGCACGTCCGAGAAAGCGCACAGTTAAGAAAAAAAAAACTACTGAGGCAATTAAAAAAAGAACGAAATTGCAGTTCCAAACTGAATCATCCTGACGACAAGTAAGACAGGCACATTCAAGAAGCGTGGCGGGAAACAATCAGGTTATTTTTGTTATTCTAACCCTAGGCCATCTAAGGCAAGAAGGGATCAAAAGGCGAAGAAAGGCGAAGACGAATCCCCGAAGAACGCCCGAGGCTGACCTTCGGGGATTCGAACTCACGAACGCAAAACCTCTCTCGATGCTTAGCGCGTACTGCACAACGAAATGAGTGCACAGCGCCACCTCGGACAACAATGAATTGCCCCAGGGAAAACAGACGGCGCCAACGACGTCTTTCGGCGACGGTCAATGAGGAAGCCGGAAGCAGCTGCACTCTTCCGCCAATCACGTCCCCTGCTACCCCACGTACGCCCAATCAACGAAGCACCCTACATCTCTATGGACGAACACCTAACCCTTGTCCTCTAAGACAGACCACACTTACGCTCTTTTTCGACAGCGCCTTTCCATTCCTGAAGCGTCATCCTCTCTCCTTGGCGCAATCTCTTCATTTTGCCCTTTGACCACTTGCCTGTCACCCGAGAAGTCCGCTAGATGGCGCTTGTTGCTATCGTTTTTGTTCACAGTTCCTGTTGCGTTGTTCCATTTCTCTGGTGCTCACCAGAACGCAGGCAAAAGTGGGCAGTCCACATCACCAGAGTTGTTTGCGCAAAGAAAACGCAAGACACGAGTGTAGTGCGTTCTCTTATTGCCGAGCGGATGGTACACATTTGTCTTGTCCTGCGAACATCGGTGATGACCTCTGGCACTCCTCTTATGCTCTTTTTTTCCCAGTAAGAGTGTGCCCCTTGCGTTCCGATGACCAGATATCTCCGGTTACTTTTCTCGTCACGTTCGGTTGTAAGAACGCCGTGCGAACACACAAGACTGCTCGCATCCGACTTTTACATCAGGGCGCAAAAAAAAGAAAGGCCTCCCAGCAAAGCGCGCAACATACCACCCCAAAAACTCTGGTCATCAGACCACTTGTCTGTCTTCGGCGCTTGTTTATTTTCTCGTCGGCTTGTTCATTGTTCATGACGAGGACAACAAACTTTTTTTTGCTTGCTTTCGACATCGTTCATTAGTCATCGTCGTCAATATTGGCGCCTGCCCGTAATGGGAAGCCAGAAAAGGCGGTCGTTTACGATTGCTTACTTCACTAGAGAGGGCGTGCTGAGTAAGAGTTGATGTTGGTACTTGTCAGGTGGGTGGACGACTGCCAGTAATAAGTTCTTTGTCTTTCTAGCGATAACACAGCGAGACTTTATTGACATGATGACAAATCAATCAATCAATCAATCAATCAATCAATCAATCAATCAATCAATCAATCAATCAATCAATCAATCAATCAATCAATCAATCAATCAATCAATCAATCAATCAAAATTCAATCATAGAAGCACACAATAAATACGCAGAGAGACAACAAGCTGTTGCTGGTTGGAGAAAAGTTGCACTTGCCAGACTAAACCCACGACTGGCGTAGCCGTGAAAACCGAGGCTGGACACGCAATGTAAAAAACAAAAACAAAAAAACTACCAGCGTCTTTCGGAGGATCCTTCTGGCTCGCTCCACAGGATTCATTATTGTTCTTTGTATTAAAAAAGAAAAGTTCTGTATAAAGGTCTACCAGTGTCTCTTACACATTTGCCCAAAATGATTTGAAGGCGAAAGCCAACTTCTATACTTCTCTTGCTTTTTTTTCTTATCAGTCCATTGTACTTCCCCCCCCCCCCCCCCCACCCCACTCCTACCGAAAGCATTCTGCATCTAACGTGACTTTACACAGCCTCCAGGATTAGAGGCTTTCTGCACTTCTCGTGGTCTTGCAGCACTGCCTCCGAGATCGGTATGCACGCTTGGCCAAGCGTTAATATTGTGTAACGACGTTATAGTGTGAAGTTATATTAGATAACGTCATGGCGATGCCGCAAGTTTCGCCAACCAGTGATTTGCTATGAAGCAGCAGTTTCTGATCACGAGACTATTTGCGTCAATAGCATTAACCCCGCTGATGCCTATGGCCGCTTTTTGCGTTTTGTGAAGCATTTAAGGATATTAACAACAACAAAAACAACAAGAAAACTAAAAATACTAAAACTAAACTAAAGAAAACATGCATTCGACCATGGATCAAGAAACCTGGGAAGCAGCAGAGCAGTAGAGCTGTTTTAACGTAAAGAAACGGACGTGGTTTATAAAGAGAGTGAATCTGTAAAGTACAGCCCCTTTGACTCTGTGTATTTTTTTTTGTTTGCTATCCCTTCGTACTGAACTTTGCGACCCACTCTACGTAGAAAAAAAAGAAAAAAACTACTGAAAAGGCGATAATGAAATAGAACAAGAGGAGGAATTCAGGTTTAGGCCTCGCTTTAACGTCGACAGGCCGATGAAGGTTCGTAAACCGATACGAACTCCGGGGTTGAACGAAACGAGAGAAAAAGATAAGGAAAGAAAGGGAGAGAGGGCCCGTGAGTGCGGACCCACTAAGTCGAGGAAGGTTGCGCCAGCTAGTCCAGTCGTAAACCACGGACCAGTCGTCAAACCGAAGGCCGTTATCCACAGCTGATTCGTTCGGCTGTTCTCGTTATTGCTGCTTCCCGCCCACTTCCCCGTTTCCCGAATTCTTAGGGAACTTCATTTCCTTCCCTAGATGTACTGGGAAGGCACCGGAGAACAGGACTGGCGTAAAAACTTCGATAGAAACCAGAGTACCGCTTTAACCGGCGCGTTGCTAGAAAAGAAGAAGAAAAGTCTGCTCGAACAGCTGTAAACTCCGAGCTTTCGCAGCGTGTTCCCTTTTTAGTTTTACACGATCACTGCACTGTCATGTTCATTTTGGCGCATGTTGTAAGAAACTAGGGAAGAACATGACCAACGTAAACCGTTCAAAAGTGGCCGGTGCAGCCTCGCTGGGTACACCAGTATAATTCTCGGTATACTTTTGTAAATGCTTCTGTTGTAGATATAAAGGGGCACCGCTGCGGCATAGCGATTAGGGTGCTTGGCTGCTGTCTCAAAACGCGGGCATTAAATCCCAGACACTGTGGTTACATATCAATGAAGGTGCCGAATGCCCGAGGTCCGTGCACTGCGCTATTTTAGTGCACGGTAGAGAAGCGCAGGTGGTTGCAAGAGAACCCCATAGGGAAATTGTGGTAAATTCTGGAATATACCAAAATTTCCCAACAGAAATTCCAGGATTTCCCTATCACTTAAACCAGCCGACATTTCAGGGAGAGACGGAAGCTTGGAGATGCGAAACAATCTTGCACGCGACGTTTACTGCGGACACCTTTCTCACCAGCGGATCCACGTCTTCTTCAATTCTTCTCTTCTTCAAGAAGGAAGTCATCAAGAGGTGAAATGTGTTTGTCCAAAAGTTGGCTCCAGCGAAACATTGTGTTCAGGAATGTTTCACAGCTCCTATGTGTATCTGCTGTCCAGAACCAGGAGTAGATTTTGATAAGCGTTGTTGTTTGTCACGTTATGTTTCTCGCCATTTCCCATACAGTCGAGGAAAATGCCGCTGCCACCGCCAGCAGATGGCATTATGTCCGCGTGCCCAGAAATTCTATTCGCGACTCTAAGCGTCCTACGCGGGGAATAGTTGGACCCTCTTATTGAATATGAGCGCTTGTTCCAGCACTTCTATTTTATTAAGGGGAGGGGCCAGGACACTTCGGGAAGCCTTAGAAGTGCACAAGGAAGTCAACAAAACAAAACGAAGCAGAGAATACTGCAGTCTTATGTTACGGGGTCACGTGACACGGCAGTCCAGTACCGAAGTCGGTGCCAAAGTTGTTGGGGTGACATAAAGAAGCACACGCGACTGCAGCTCACCTTCTCCTCCCCCCAGCTTTCACCAAATTATCCCGCCACCTGACGCGCGGTTGGGAGTCGTAAAAGCTGGGTTTCCTTCAGCGGTGGTCCTCAACTTTTCCCCTCCCCTGGCCACGGACTCTGCACTTTCAGTACAAAAAAAAAAAAAAGAGGTTGATAAATGGAAAAGAAAAAAAAAAGATGACAACAATCGGTCTAATAGAATCGAAAGTCAGTTCTGGGGTGACGAAACGCAGAACTGCGTGGATGGCACCTGGTCAGAATGTGCGGGCGGGTCTCCTTAGCTGCTCGAACGTAAAAAAAATCAGAGCCGGACCACCCCGCCCTGTGTCGTAAAGAACAAGCGATGCCCGATGAGGGCGTTAAGCCGGGCTGCCACTAACAGTCTTGTGCGGAACAGCCCGGCAGGTCGCGGAGCGGTTTATAGGAGAAAAGGCGTCTTACGCGATTAAGGACGGGAGCCACGGCGCAGATCTCGGCCGCTGTCGCGTTTTCGCGTACATATACCAGGCGATCACAGACATTTAAGGCTCTCCGGCACTAAGCGATAACACTCGCGTAAAACACCGACTACCAAGTGACTTTCTTTTTAGTGGTACTATATTAGTCACGTCCTGCTTATCGTTCTCTAACGTTGTCCCAGAACGCGAATAATCGAGCGATAAGCCTTCACTAACAAATTCAAAAAGTTTTGTTGGACCACAGATGTGTAACTCTATTGTCTAATGCCATTAGCATAGGCGTGCGTACAGGGGAGGGGGAGGGGAACCAGTAGGAGCGCGTGAATTATCTCAATAAAAATTGCTAAGGTATTGCGCCCCAAGACCATATTATTACTATGAAACGCCGCAGTGGAAAACACAGGAAATTTCAACCACCCTGGGTTCTTTAACGTGCACCTAAACTAGGTGTTCTCAAGCACGCATAGCGTGAATCGCATGCAACGCGCAGTCTTTGTTGGAGTCCCGGCCCACACCTTTGGTGGCATATATTTCCACGAGTTTGGGACTGAAGTTTCGGGACGTTTCTGAATTGTACTCTGATTACTTTCTCGCCTATCGCGACTAAAAACGATTTTTTCGGGCATGCAACGCTGACGTAACTGCTCTCAAGTATTTTTATAGAAATTCATTATATGTCATTATATTGAATATATGTCGAGATATCACCATAAAGAAACTTTATATTTCAGAATCATAGTACGTGTTATCTACTCCTTTTTTTTACGCAGATGAGGATTTCCCTCTTTATGGGCTGTTACAGGAGAGTACAAAGTCGGACGTCACAACCTCGGCAGTGCATTTTTTGGAGCGTCACAAGCAGTAACAACAGCCTAGAGAGAAATATGGCGGCGTTAAGGTAGACTTCAGTGAAAAGG
Source organism: Rhipicephalus microplus (assembly GCF_043290135.1). NCBI lineage: Eukaryota > Metazoa > Arthropoda > Arachnida > Ixodida > Ixodidae > Rhipicephalus > Rhipicephalus microplus. The sequence continues at coordinate 197,906,512 of NC_134705.1, read as the reverse complement.
TCTATAGTCACTAATGAGGCTAGAATTTATACTTGTCTGGAATAAATTTGTTCAACACAACTACACTCACATCGAATCCTGATTTAAAAGCATTTTCAGAATTGAACCGTATGTGAAATTCCACATAAAGATTCTTTCGTACGACAACGTCAAGTTATGCGGAATCAGGTCGATCACTGGCGGCGAGTCATAGTTTTCTGCGCTGTCTTGTAGCGAGGATTAAACCCAAAACGAGTATAATTGCTGATGACGACAAAGCAAGCTAAAAAAAGTAATCCACGTCACGGGAAGTACGATCAGAGAGACCAGGGCAGCGCAGGCTATAGCATTGAGGATTGCCCTCGAATAGCAAGATGCGACAGTAGCTGCATGGTTACCTGAACTTAATTATGCCCATATACTGTTATATCGCTTACGAGTGATATACCACCTACGCGAACAAGGGCTCGAAATCGCAAGTGGAAAATGTGCAGTCATGGCTTTCACCAGAAAACCAATGTCCGCTTACGGCATATCAATTAACGGGCAGTTGGTGTCATGCAGCCGGAGTCACAGGTTCTTGGGAGTCGTAATCGACAGAAACCTGTCTTGGACACCCCACGTAAACTACGTGAAAAAGCGGCGGACCGCCATTTGTTACTTATTCAGGTTTCTTGCCGGGAAAAGTTGGGGAATGTCGGTCGAGTCTATGTTACAGCTGTACAAGGTATTATTTATTGGATTCCTGCGGTATAGCCTACCTGTTATATCTAACACGTGCAAAACGAACCTGCGCACAATCGAAAGTATTCAAGCCCAGGCGCTTAGGATATGCCTTGGTTTACCCCGCTGCGCATCGACAGCTGAAACAATTGTCATTGCAAAGGACTACTCGATCATGACGCACATCACCATTAAAACGATGCGTTCGTACCTCAGGCAACATGCTAGGAATCCTTCCCACCACTTGGCAACCCTCGCTACTGAGAGGCCCCGCACGAAATTTAGTGCAATCGTCTCTGCACATCGTGCGTCGTTTACGTCAGGTTTCACGCCTGCTGAGAAACTGGTGTATCCTCCGTGGTGCCTGACACTTCCGCAAGTATGTCTTTCAATTCCAGGAATACAGAAAAAATCAAATTTGCCTTCATCAGCCCTAAAACAGTTGAGCTTGAACCTTCTGCACGAAATGTACAATAACCACGTGCACATACACACCGATGGCTCAACCACAGCGTCTGGTTCTGGTGGTGCGGTGGTGATTCAAGCTAGAGGAATCACTCTGCGAATCAAGCTGTCACACGCCACTACATCTACGGCGGCAGAACTTGCGGCTTTGCGTGGCGCCCTTGAGTACATCAAATCTCAGAGACCGAGTAAATGGGCTGTGTTTTTCGACTCGAAACCGGCCCTACAGAGCATGCAGTCAGTCCTTCGACGAGGTTGCCATGAACAGTTAACTTACGAAGTTGTCAAGCTTCTTCACCACGTTCCAGAAACAGGCCACGAGCTCAAGTTTTAGTGGCTTCCTGATCCTTGCGGGATCAGTGGCAATGATTCCGCAGACAACGCGGCTCGCACATCGCACCAAGAAGAGCACATCCTTCCGATTCCTTTGTCAAGGACTGACGTTGCAAAGCAACTTCGTCACCTGGCACGTAGTCTGTGTCTGCAAGAGTGGAACACCCCAAGCATGAGACATAAGGACTCTACCAAATAAACCCTCGACTGGAACTCCGATCTCCATCCGGACTTCGTCGACGTGAAGCTTCACTTTTTTGTCGCCTATGTTTGGGGGTTGCCTTCACAAAAGCATATAGAACCCTCATCGGATTGACCGACAATGCGGAATGCGACGTCTGCTGCGCCAAAGAAGACAAGGACCATTTGATATGCCATTGCCCTCGATTTGCCTCCGAAAGACAGAAGCTTTCGGACGCATTGCGACAATTGGATGATCGGCCACTCTCTATGCAGATGCTACTGGAACACCGTCCTCGCCTTTCGTCGGCTCAGAAAGCAGTCAAAGCTGTCTTGTGCTTTTTGAGGACTACAGGCCTACGCGACAACCTTTAACTTTTGTGCAGTGCACCGCTGCATACGCGCCAGCCGATTGACTGACAATCCTCTTTTTTCTCTCTCTCTTTCTCTTCTCTTTCCTCTCTCTCTCATCTTTATGCCCCCTTCTCATTCCCCCAGCGTAGGGTAGCAAACCGGGCATGTGCCTGGTTAACCTCCCCGCCTTCTCTCATGTTGTTCATCCCCCCCCCCCCCACACGAGTGATAACTCTGAAAGCTTATATAACTCGATGTAAGAACACGCCAGAAAGATTGAAGGGAAGCTTTCGCAAAACGCAATCCGTAATTGTGCAGCCTGGTAGCGCGAAATAAGAATCAACCTTACGCCGAAACCAAGATAGCGGAGATAAATGGACGTACGCTGTCAATTACCGACCGCTGAATCACGCACCCAAACTCGCACGATTTCGCGGACCTCGCCGAAATAGGTGGTGCCACTTTCCCACTAGAAACCACGAATGATTGCATTAATTCCCAATGCTACGTTAACGGGCAGCGTTCGCGTATCTTTTTATAACCTCTACGCGCGCCCACATCGGTAATTCGCAAAGTGGTATAGCGTTAACCAAGAGTTGACGAATTTCGGGCAGAAACGACACCATAGGCTGACGCAGACAAGCAATTGATCAGACGCGTGGATATCCACGCCAATGATTATGTAGCGGCCCGTCTGAAACCCTAATTGACGTTGCGCACTCCTCGGCGGAACGTGAAGGAACAAAAAAAAAAAAAAAACGAGAACGTAACGACGCTCACAGATCGATCAGTCTATTCGTCTCATATATCATGCCCATACAAGCCACGCCTACACGTTCAAAGAGCTATCTCCTAAAAAAGAACGAACGGGACGTATCGCCGACGCCTCTCTTTAGTTATATACGACCGCCGCCAAAAGCCGCGGCCGCCAAATGTAGTTAAACGCCATCAATCAAGCCGTAGCCGTAGCCGTAGAACTCCGTGCCGCAGCACAATCATAACGGTGAGTCTCATGTCATACCTTTCACTCTTTTTCGCCTCTTTCGACCCAGAAATACCGAGCACGGGTATGAGAAAGAAAAAAATAAAGAAATAAAGAAAGGATGGATACAATATTAATAAAAGTAGTTGGGGTTTAACGTCCCAAAACCACCATGATTATGAGAGACGCCGTAGTGGAGGGCTTCGATAATTTCGACCACCTGAGGGTATTTAACGTGCACCCAAATCTTAGCACACGCGCCTTAAGCATTTTCGCCTCCATCAAAAATGCGGCCGCCATGGTCGGGATTTCATCCCGCGACCTGCGGGTCAGCATCCGGGTGACTTAGCCACTAGACCAAAGTAGATAGATAAGAATGAAGAATTAAAAAAGAAAAAAAAGAAAGGAATAAAAAAGGAAAGAAGGATGAAAGGGTCCATAGATAGATAGATAAATAGATAGATAGATAGATAGATAGAAAGGAAAAAGAAAGAAAGAAAGTAAGAAAGAAAGGAAGAAAAAGAAACTCGAGGAACATGCCAGTGATATGAATTTTATCCCAGGAGATTGTAGAACAGAGTCGTGTAAATGCTCCGCAATATGCCTAAGTGGATCGGCAATAAAGCTGAGCTTTTCTTCGGTTCATTTACTTTTGTGTATTTTTTTCTTTTTTTTCGAGGAGATTTCGATACATATGGCCCTCATTTGCGGCCTGAGTTATGCCTCCCATCTCGACTGGCCTGCGTCTGACGGGAGAGAGATATTTTGAGCGTGCAAGTTCGAGAACATAACGACTAAGCGAACGAGGTTTAAAAATTGACAGAAAGGTGGAAGGGGCTAAAGAAGAAAAAGAAAATTGGGAATAGCCAGTGGAAAAGCGCGAAATGTAGAGATACATGCATACATGCACTGTTTGCAATTCCTGTTCGCCGCTCAATGAAAAAAAAAAGGAACATAGAAACGTGAGCTGGATAAATGATGAATTAAATAATCTCTTTCTGCGTTGGGGTTTAATCGACGATTCGCGACTGCCTTATTCGGCGCTCGTTAACGGAATGTATTAAAGCGGAATTACAGGCTTTCCATCGAACACTTCTTAGTAGTATTAATGGCTAGGTGATGTTCATATACTAGTGTACTTCCCTTTATATTTAATCGATACACTCCTTATTGATATCTCTCGCAGTTCATACCGCCATTCCGGTCGCGAGAGTTGGCTTATGTGAAGAGGTGGGAGTGTTGCATGAAAAATTGAAGCACGGTGTTAGCCATCCCAAAACTTAAAAAAAGTTCTATGAGCAACTAAGTTTAGGTAGGGCACGTTCTAAGTTTGAATTTAAAGACTACGCTTAATGCAGGTCACGTAGTCACATAGATCTAGAACAAATCATGTTTTGTGCGGATGGCGAGAGCTCTGCAATGTTTGTATGTACACTGTACTTCAGTAATGTCCCAATGCATCGGCGTTTCTGTCAAAGTCGATGCTTTTGAAATACAGACTTGCTTATAGACCGATCGTTTAGGCTGAGAGCATTTTAATTAAATCAGAGTAGCCAATACAATAATAGTGCTAGAGCAAGACCGAAGGATAGCTCCTATAATAGTTTTTTTCCTAGAAAAAACAAATGACTGCTCACACCTATAGACTAAGATTTTATCTCCCGTTATGCGAAAAAGGGTCATGAGAGACTGTACAAAATATTGATACATAAATAATCTCTCGTTACAGTTTCTTGCTGGAACTTGAGAGAACAACAATATGCCTTTCTTTAAGTATAATGCTAAGTGCCTTGGAATATCGTTGCGTAAATTCGACACACTTGCCAACAACTCATCCTAATTCCCGCCCGAAGGAAAGATAGCCGCAATTAGCAAATACCAGACGAAGCTGACCATCATCAGCTCCGTGGCGGTATAACTATGGTGTTCTACTTCTGACCCAAAAGTCGTGGGTTCGACTCCCGGTCCCAGCGGGACGCCAAGTGTGGAGGTGCTAGAGGCCCGCGTACCTTGATTTAGGTGCACGTTTGAAGAACCACAGATAATCGAAATTCACGGAGCCCACAACCAAGGCGTCACTCATGATGAGAGAGAAGGAGAAAATGGCAAAAGGAAAGACGGGAAGTTTGACACGAGGAAGACTCTGGTTGGCTACCCTTTACTTGGGAAGGATAATTATGTAGGAGTGTGACAGGTAAAACTGACATTACTATGTTAGCCATCCTTTATCCAACACTTACGAGCTCTAGCCAACGTTGAACAGTGCGGGAATTCAGCGAGTGAATACGGTAGGCCAGGACACCACAGCTCGCCCTTCGCAAACTTCGCGCGTGCGTACGCTAAGACACACGCTATAACGCATAAAAAGTCACGGTTGGAGAGAGTATAGCCAGCGCGCTGCCGCGACGATCCCGCAAGCCCGAATTAAAATTCAGCTCAGCTCGGCTCGCCTGGGTGTTGCATTTCTAAATGCAAGTTTCGCTGGCTGCTCCAATGGTAATGACGCTGCTGTCGATGATGGGTTCGGAGCAAAGAGAGATGGGCCGAACGGCTGGCTTTGAATAACGCACACGCACGGCTGCACAGTTGAATGTGCCGCGGGCGTCGAGCTTATATTTGGTAACGAGAAGAGGTCGATGGGATGCGGGAAATATAGGGGCACGAGAGTATTGTGTGTGTGCGTGTGTGCATGTGTGTGCGTGTGTGCGTGCGTACATGTGTGTGTATGTGTGTGTGTGCGTGTGTGTGTATGTGTGTGTGTGCGTGCGTGTGTGCGTGCGTGCATGTGTGTGTGTATTTGTGTGTGTGTATGTGCGTGTGTGTGTGTTTGTGTGTGTGTGTGTGTGCCTGTGTGTGCATGCGTGTGTGTGTGCGTGCATGTGTGTGTATGTATGTGTGTTTGTGCATGTGTGTGTATGCGTATGTGTGTGTGTGCGTGTGTGTATGCGTATGTGTGTGTGCGTGCGTGCGTGCGTGTGTGTGTGTGTGTGTGTGTGTGTGTGTGTGTGTGTGTGTGTGGCTGGTGTCAGACTGAATACAAATTGGTAAGTGCAGCACATTACGAGACGTTCCGCATTAGCTCGTGACGCGGCTGAGTCGCAGACAAGTTCTATCAGTGCTTTTCTTTTAAGCGATGCTGTCAGAAGGCGTAGATTTCGGTGACGTACGAGGCGCCGGTGATCGTGCAGAAATTCTAAGAGGCCTCGAACTAGTGGCGCCAAGCCTGAAAGAATTGCGAAGCTGCGCAGCCTTCTTCGTTTCTCTTCGCACTTCTCTTTCTTTCCGCCTCTCTTTCTTTCATTATCGCTTTTCCAGGTTTTTCGTCTTTTTTTCTCTTTACTTCTTTTCCCAGTTCGCCCGTTTCTTTTTCTGCATTTCTCACTCTCGCTCCCTTGATCACACGGTGCCGTGTGATGACGTCATCAAGACTTGCTACGACGTCACACGCCATTGTGTGACGCCAGTCTCGTCACGATGACGTCACGATCTTCGGCGATATGTGCTGTCATCACGCGATCAGGATTTTTTTTTTGCGTCACTCGTCGCCGAGTCCGCGAAGCACCGACGATCAAACTTCGCGTTTGATGAGCCATCTAAGGCTGTCACCTTAACATCTAGCATCACTTCTTCTAATACTCTCATTACATTGTCATCTATTGAGCAACGGCTAAATTACAAAATGTGGATCGCCGTTTATTCCAACGAGAGACCCGTTGGTCTCTAGCACAGAGAGAATGGCATCTCGCGTATATAAGTGGCGATCATTTTACCGCCTGTCGGCCTTCGCGAGGCGTCAGGGCAATAACCATCACCGTAATGTTAATGCGAAAGGCAATACTTACGCCTAAAAACGCTCCGCCCACAATCGTACGCACGCATGGAAACCTTCTCGTTGCACACTTAACCATCACAACGTTTTTTTTTCCTCCACCACCTCTAGCTGCTTTCGTTTTCTTTTTGTTTTTTTGATTCCTCAAATACTCGTTTGGTCGGCGCATATTACAACAATTTTCGCCGCTACATCCATTCCGTGCACCCCGCCGTGCCCATTTAGGGAGTGCCCCGTCCTAATTGAAGCAGCCTGACAGCGCCAGCGACCATTATGCAAACAATCCTGAGAATTGTTTCAACGCCAAAATGGGAGAGAATGAGATAGCGAGAGACGCTACAGGGGATGGGAGAGGGAACGGTGCCGACAACAACACTCTTCCCATTCCAATTCTTCAAATTTTTTTTTCGTCCTATGTTCTGACGAGCCGTTTGGCACACAACGACCAAACATTATGTAAATGAAGGAAAGTCTAGGGATAAAGGAAAGTAAAAACCAGTTGGTTGTATACAGTAAATGGAGTGACCGGACACCAATAAAAATAGCAACGTTGTCTGTCGTCGTGTAGGGTTATAACACCGAAATTTTCATAATCAGGAATTCATGTAATAGTTGCCCGACGTGGATGCCGAGGCAGTTTTACTTTTACGTTAGAGTTTTGTTCATATTGCATACTTATTAGCTAACGAGTCTACTAAACCTCTTTTAAACCTCTCTAACGAGCTCTCTAACACCGCAAGCAACTTACTATAGATGTTATTCAAGTTTTATTCAGGAATGAATGCTTATAACCTTCGATGAAGCTTTGTAGAACTGTTCGCGTTCCATAATACTAAGGTGTTGATGTACTTCGAATCTTGTATTATAAGTCTTGGTGCAATAGTATCGACTTCATGATGCTGCTTTATATCCTTCGTAAGGTATTAAACTAAAGCACTTATTTCGCAATACGATTTTTGAAAGAAAGGGTCGACTTTCAAATAAACTGGGAAATTTTTGTGTAACGCAAAGTCGTATACGGATAACAAGCAAAAGCATGCGAGAAAAATAAAAATAAAAATAATAAAGACACTCAGAAACAACAGATTAATGAAGAAACACAGTTACAATATTCAAAGTCTCTCGACGTGACCCGAATGCTACAGAATGGACGCGGATGTCGAGTCGAGAATATCCGCATCCACCGTATGCCTATCGTTCACAATTTCACTCGCATTTCATTTCACGTAACGCTGGGAAAGTTTGGTTAAAAAAAATAAAATAAAGGTATATCACATTAGCCCGGGATTCGTCTATACGCGGTGATTCTCGGGGCCCCTTTGATGTTCCCGCGAAAAGAGCTTTCACGCACTAACATTGCGAATGTTCCGACGTCCATTCAGTTTCGCGTATCGAATCGCAAAGTCGTCACATCCTGAAACGAAAGGTAACATTCGTAACGGATCGGACGGGGAGCTTTGCAGGGCCCACCGACATCCTCCACCGATTGAGCGAAATGTGAGCTTTTAGTGTTGTTCTCCCCTGAAACATCAAAGACCGGCCGATGACCATCTCTTCGTGTATATGGAAGACACTGCACTTGTCTGTTCGTGATTCATATCAACCCTATACTTGGCTAAGGAACGTACTATTCGCAACTCAAATGAAAATGAGAGGGCGCTGCGGAGTTTGCAGCATGGCGGATTCACGGAGGTCACCGCGTCCGCTGTCGCTAACACACATGTTGAGTTTTCTGCAGTGTGATTGCGATTCAAGCTGCTTTGTAGAAAAGGAGCGTGTTGTTGACCTGGAGAATCTCATTTTAGTGGGCAGCAGGAGCGAGCGGCGTTCTTGAAATGGTCGCGCTGTGTGTGTAATGCACATGGCGCACCGTGTCGCTGCGAAATTTGTTTACATACTACGGGCGCCGCAGCGACATCTAGTCACTGGACACAATGGTAAATTAATAGGTTCGAGTTAATAAGTTAACACTGGTGCCTCACCTGAAAAGAAGAAATCTGCTTGGTCATTCGTTTTTTTTTTCTTTATGGGTGCCACCATCCTACCGTGCTCCTACCATATACGACTGGCGCTTTGACCGTTTGGACCTGAGTACGCAGCTTCTCTATATTACCGCTGGGTGCCGCACGAATTGCTGGAGTCGCGAATTCAGTGAGAAAGGTCGTTCACCGTGTGCAGATGTACTAATTTTGTTTTATAGCGATCGTTAAATGAAGAAAACGTCTGACGTGTGCCGCTTTACCTGACGGTCACCCAAATGGGCGCGCGTTCCATTAGAAGATTAGCTTATTTGAGAAGGACGTAGCGAACCTTGAAGAGATTTCATGCGCTGTTGACCATTGGATGGTCTTCCTCTAAAAGCGTAGCTCTCTTAAGGCAAGTATAGCGGCCAGATGTTCTATTGCGTCAGAAAGTGCTGGATAGATGTGAACTAGGCCTCTTAGTGCATAACGAAGCAGAAAAAAAATTAGCCTCGTATATACGTGCCTCACTGCAAATGTCATCGAAGGATTATAGTCTTCTGCCGGTCTTCTTTCGTGCATAGGGTCGCATTTTCAGCGCAGCCTAATAAACACTGGCGTTTTTATAAACGCGTAACTATGCATTTTCTATCAAAGAAACGCACTACCTAACACCTATGTAATGATGTTGCACCTCGGATATACGTATTATTTGCTTTTTGATCGACAGTGTTCACAGGTATGAACGCAGCCACCAGTTCAACGTGGCTGACCCTTCCAGCAAGTGCTTAAACTTTGGCTTGGGGGCTGAATTGCGTGACAGACCGACACAAAAACAGGCAGGCAGGCAGCAGGCAGGCAGGCACAGGCAGTTAGACGAACACAATTTCTGCGTTCAATCATCCCAAGAAAGACTGCCGTCTTTAAAAGTAGGCGCTCCACGAGAAATGACGTTGAAAGAAATCGTAGAAATAAGCAACGACAGAGGTAATAAGCCAATATGACGTCCACGAGAAATAATGAGCTTAATTCCGGTTATCCACATAAGAGAGCCACTGGACCTATTATGAATGAAGCTTAGCACCGGAATTATACATTACAGCTTACAAATTCCCGTAATTTGCTTTGTTCACTCCTTTTCGTTGTACGTCTTGCTGTCTTTCTTTAATTTTTTTTGGCATAACTGCGGTACCTGTCATGACGACGCAGGACGTTGAACTGGATTATATCTTCGGCCTCGGGCACGCAAAACTATCAGAGTACAGAAAAGCACGTAGAAATGGTAAGACAGGCACACATGAATAACGATTTACATCGTGCGTCGTGGGAGTAAGAAAAAAGTAAAAGGTGGGGGATGGGATGTCCGTCAAAACGAGCCGTTGTCACGCATTACATAAATCCCGCGCACTCATGGATCTCGCTCTGTTCACGTCTGGTTGGGTGGCTATTTCCCTCATCTCCTTTCTTTTAGATGCGGAGCATCTTATACTCGCGCCTTGTAGTGCGCCGTCCGCGCCGTCCGCACCGCTTCTCGAACATTCGACAGCTGACGCGCGCGCATGCGCCGTCGCGCCGTCGCCCACTCTTCCACCATCTGTGCATCCCTTCCTCCTCTACACACCGCGCGCGCTTCACTCCTCCACCATCTGTGCACCCTTCCTCCTCTACACACCGCGTTCGACATCTACAATTCTCCTGATTCTCCAGTGGACGCGCATGTGGCGTCGCGCTTCGAGAACATTCAACAGCTGACAGTGCATGCGCCGTCGTGCTGTATATATACTCAAGGTCGGCGCTCGCTCGCTCAGTTGCCGCTCGTCGGTTGGTTTGTACGGCGCGTCGACGTCCAAGGTCGCGGTGAAATGAATTCCAACGAATCCACAAACACAATGATCGACGTCCCTTCGACCAGCGCCGCCCTTTCGCATACGTGTGTACGTGTTCACTCATTTAACACCCCCTCCTACAACCACGTTAACCAATTTAGCCATCGACCCAAGTAAGTCGCAATTTAACACCCCATTTCACAACCACGTTAACCAATTTAGCCATCGACCCAAGTAAGTCGCACTTTAACACCCCGTTAACCAATTATATGGTCCGCATCCTCCTCAGTGTTCCCCCGAGGGAAGCTGCGGGCAATTTTTTTTCTTTTCAAAGCGCGCAGAAGTGGTTGATAATTAGGTGCAGCACAGCGAAAACTACAGTCACTGCTCCGCGATTGCCGAGTGAAAAAATAGGTTGAGCATGAATGCACTTAGCGGCGAATATAAATTCGACGTCATAGAGAAGGTTGTCTGCTCGCAAGACGCTTCATTTGTTTCCGTAATACAGCGACGGACGGTTGCTACAAGGTGGTTATATAAAAGGCAGTTTAGCCTGGAAATTCATGCCGGTTTCAAATGTAATATTCATTTCTTCCACGTTCCTCGAATCACCTATAGCAATTGGGCAGGCTATAAGTTTTAGAAGCATCCGAGCATACGGCGGAAAACTTCCTTGCGCACCCTTCCCGGCTTGATTGCTAGAGATCGAGGAGTTTTGCGTATAGGAGTCCCAAACATTCTGGGGCCCCATGAAAAAAAATGCGTCGAGGCCACTGCGCATGCGCGAGTCCAAGACAGCGTCTGAGTTTTGCGTTGGGTGCGATATTTTTTTATTTTAACGGGAGGCCCTAAGCCCTACCGATAATCTTTGAGATTAAACAAACAAGAAAACCAACACCCACTTAAACGAGAGCTTTCTGCCAAGACGTAACTAACCTAACTTTTAGCAGTTCTAGATTGATATTATTATAAATTTGTTCATGATATTGTGAACTAAGAGAACATGAAGTCATAGGCTATCACTTTCTAAACGCAGCTAGGGTGGCTAGAAGTTGGATTGTCTCTATTAACGATGGCAAGAACAGGGACTCGGAGAATGGATGAATATTACCGGGTAATTTATTACCGCTACACCTTAAAAATAAAGATTATAAAGATTGCGTGTGCCAAAGGCAATTTTTTGTGATAGATTTTTGATTATTATTGTTCGTAGTTTGCCTTCCTGGCCGTCCTGGCACTGCGAGCACCAGCAAGAACTGAGCGCAAAACACTATTTGAAAGCATTTAGCTCGTGCTTGACCCAAAGCTAGCCCACGCAAAGAGCTTCGGGACCACAAAGTTTAGGGGCCTCGCAATAAACAAAAATAATGATAATAAGAGAGAACGGCACGGGCTGTTTAGGCGCTTTCTCGTATACCTTACCTTAAGTTGGCTACCGAGCAGGCTCTACCTTACGCGTCATTAAAAGGCTGGTCAGATCAAATTGCTGATTTCTCCACTTTACGTGCAATATTCAGCGCTGCCTCGTCAAACTTTGAATCTTTCAATTTTCTAAGGTGTAGCCGATTACAGATGATGTTCTCATTTTGTAATATAGTCAACTTCAGTAATGGCCTAATCCTCATGTGCTTTTATACTTGAAGTCCACACTATACTTTTCTCCACGGACCTTAATCCTCACAGAACACCTGGAGTAGCATGTCAGGCGAAATGCCAAACATGTACAGCTCTTCATTAAAGGGGTCGTGAAACGCTCGCTCTAAAGCGACAATACGAAGCCAGTGGCGTTCACACGCACTAACTAGGTGACGTCATCATAAGTAATGCTTTGACTATCGAGGAACGCGGAACTCTTCGGCACTTGCGAGTGCGTGAAACCGGGACACACTTCAGCGTCTTTGCCATACGGAATCGGCGTAAACTTGAACTCTGACGTCATATTAAGCAGCGTCTTTGTGGGACGCGGATCGCGTATGGCAGACGCCGATGAGCGCCTCTTGCGGGTGCTTGATATGCCATAGAATCCACCACAGCCTTGCATACTCAAGCTCCGCGTTCCTCGATGGGCAAAGCGTCTATGCAGGTCCACTCTGGCCGATGATACAGTTAGCGCATGTGGCTGCCGATGGTGCCGCATTGTCGTTGTAAAGCGACCGTTTAACGACCCCTTCAAAATATTTCTATCTTTCTGACCCTGAGATGAGCTCTGGCCCGTGGGGCTTGCTGAATTCCGTGCCGACCGGTTGTGCCCTCGCGATCTCCAGCGTCAGCGTAGCTCTGGCCGACTGGGCTCGCCCTACGTCATCTCCTGACGCCGACCTCCGACGACAGTGTAGCTCTGACCGACTGGACTTGCTATACGCCATCTCCTGACGTCGACAAGAGCTCTCGCAAGTCTTGCCCCGTCCTCGGACTCCTGTGACCGTGTTTCCATCTTTCCTATCTCTTCTATCCCCTCGATTTGTAGTCGCTCTCTCTGGCTTTCCTCATCTTTCTTTCTCTCTCTCTACACTTTTGTTCCTATCCTTTAAATCCCACCTCACCCCCTTCTTTTGTGAGCTACTGCTGAGGTGTCGCACCCTGATGCAGACAGTTGCGGGGCTCACTTTTCTTTTCTTTTCCTTCTTCTAAACATAAACACTTCTCCCCCCCCCCCCTCGGCTCGTGGAAAGAGCTCGGGAATCGGCAGCTAGCCATGGATACTGGAAGGAGGAAGTCACCCACCTCTGGGCGAAGACAACGCACGTCCCTGGTGACAAATAAAGAATAAACCTCTCTCTCTCTCTCTCTCTCTTCTGCAAGGACCACGAAAATCGCCGAATAGGCATTACAATGCTCAGTGCACAGTATTAATGACGCAATGAGTGAAAGGTGGGGTTCTTGACGGTTGTTATGATACGGCGACACGCGAGAAAGGAGGTGAGATTGGTGGCAGTGGATTGTGTGCGTGCGTGCATGTGTGTGTGTGTGTGTGTGTGTGTGTGTGTGTGTGTGTGTGTGTGTGTGTGTGTGTGTGTGTGTATAAGCGCGCTTATAAAAGAGAATCGCTATTTTCATTCGACGTCCACCGGAGGCACGCCGGTCCTTACGGGCTGCCATAAATTAAACTTGCGTGCTCGTAAAAAAACGAAAAAAAAAAAAACGTGAACCCTCAAACGCCATCACGTCGAGGTGGTTGCCGCGTTACGGACGCACTCAACACGCGTACCGGGTCCGAGCTGCATCTTTTAGCTCAGCAGTGACCACAGTGAAAGAAAAAAAACTATAAAGAAACATACATGAAAGCAGTCGAACAAAGCACGAATCCATAGCTTTCAGGCTATGCACGGTTTTAAAAGAGTGCAGACGAAAACGACGCTCGTCTGCCGCGTGCGACTGTAACAGACGTAAACTCTCGGTCCTTTTCGTCTGCATTTCCGACGAGCGGCCGCCATCTTTATTTTCTCTTGCCTGTCAAGCCGCGCCACAGTTGCGAACCCCCAAACTCCTCGCTAGCACGCGCGCTCTTGAGCTATACAGAAACAGCTTGCTCGCGAGCTGCGTCGTATGCGGTCGTAATGACCATCATAAATGCACCGCTATAAAATGGCTCCAAGATAAACAATCCACTCTTTCTCTCTCTCTATTTATATATATATCGCCAATCTAGTTCTTTTCTTTCACGCTTCCGCAGTAGTCGCTAGTTGCCTCTGCTTCTTCCTCGACCCTTTTTCTTGTTACTTCATGCTCGCTATCTTATTTTTGCCCTCGGTACACTGATGATGCTGATAGAACGCACGGCCATGCGCATTGCTGAGGTTTATCTGCCCGGCGAGCGCGTCACGGTTTGATAGCGTCCTTTTAATGCTTTCTCATTACAACTGCCGCGCACCCTTCCTGTGCACCATCTTCTGTTTCGTTCTTTTGGAATGCCTCATGCGTGCTGTCTCACGTGACCTGTCTGTTCCCCACGCTTATTGGTCGTTTTGCTCAGCACTGTACAGGAGCGCTGACCCCCGCCGATTCACTACTTGCGTGGATACACCACCACGAACTAAGATTTACCGTACATGATATGGGACTGCACGGCGAGCGCGGGACGTGTGTTTATGACGTATGCGACTTTAGCTCATGACGTAAACGTGTACGATCACGACGCATGAAGCTTCTGATACGTGTACATATCTGAAAACAGGTTGAGAAGAACAAGGTACACCATGACTTTGCCTTTTCAATGGTTGATTTCATTGATATGTGGAGTTTAACGTCCCAAAACCACCACATGATTCTGAGAGACGCCGTAGTGGAAGGCTCCGGAAATTTCGACCACCTGGGTTTTTTTAACGTGCACCCAAATCTGAGCACACGGGCCTACAGAATTTCCGCCTCCATCGGAAATGCAGCCGCCGCAGCCGGGAATCGAAACGGCGACCTGCGGGTCAGCAGCCGAGTACCTTAGCCACTAGACCACCGCGGCGGGGCGACCAATGAACTGCAACCAACGTAAAAACAAAACACAGAGAGATGATGACTAGCCTAAACGCTGTAAACTAGCGTATACGCAGGGAACGCAGATACAGAAACACGACAAATCAATAGCTTCTGCAAATTTAAGACCATGATATCATTGTGGGACACGGCGTAGCGAAAAACTTCAGAAATTTCGAACATAGTTTTCTTCATTGAGCCCTGACATCACACACTACTCATGTTCCTATCATTTGGTCGCAATCGAAATGCCATCGCCGCGGTCGGGATCGAACGAAGACTTTCGGGACAGCAGCTGAACGTCTTGACCAGGATACTACACCAGCGGATAAAACGGCAAATCAAACGTATGAACAGCTAGGAATCTTAAAACGCCTGTTCTAAAGACTATTGAAGGTGTTGTATACGCGTTATTAATTCATTTTTAGTTCTCAGTCTTGCTATCTGTGCGTGTTCGTTTGTGCGCCGTTTTTTGTAGTCACAGCGACAGTTTACACGCACGTGTTAAATTCATGGCATCACGAGCTGCAGATGTCATAGGCATAAGAAAATCGAGCAAGAAGTCAAGAACTCTGCCCCGCCGCGGTTGTCTAGTGGCTAAGGTATTCGGCTGCTGACCCGCAGGTCGCGGGATCAAATCCCGGCTGTGGCTGTTGCATTTCCCATGGAGGCGGAAAAGTTGTAGGCACGCGTACTGAGATTTGGGTGCACATTAGAGAACCCCAGATGGTCTAAATTTTTGAAGCCCTCCACTACGGCGTCTCTCATAATCATATGGTGGTTTTGAGACGTTAAACCCCACAAATCAATCAAGCCAGAAACTGAGAATGTGCTATCGCCATCACCCACCTCCTTTGACATTTTTGATATTTACAAACAAGACAAGGCGTTGGTACTTGATGAGAGGAGTAAATGAGAGAAGGGAAGCTACCAAGTGGTCATATTCTTGCCACGAAACCCGGTACACCAGCCGGAACAAAACATCTCCGAGCTGCAAGCGTACACGTGCATCCCGACTCCGTACACGAGAAATCAAAACGCCTTCCGGACGACGTTACTGTTGCTCGCATCTGCAACCTTATACGAAACTGGTGGCACGGAATGCGAGGCAAGCAACAGCAACGATTACAACGGCTGACTGCAGCATGGCATAAACACGTAGCGTCGTTTTTAACGATCCTCAAAACAATAATAACCGCGCGCATCGGTGCATAGGAGAATCTTAAGAGAGAAGAAAAGGCGGTTGAGGGGGTGCCGAGAATATCGGTGTAAAAAAAAATCTTAAAATTGCCGAGAAGCCAAAGAAGGACATCAACAGATAACGGAGCGCCGGTAATAATTTCTTGAAGCTAGCCAGGAGCGGGACGGCGTTGCGCCATAGAGTGCAGAATCGTGCGGGTCTGTAAAGAAGACGTGGAAGTAAGCAAGAGAGAAATAAGAACGCTTAGTGTTTCATAAAGAGATAGAGAGAAATAAAAAGTGAGAAGAGCAATACGGTCGCGCCGTGCGCCCACCCTAATGACCTCGTAAAACAACAGCGTGCCAGCCACGAAGCTATGGCGATCACGTGTATGCGTGCAAGCCGCCGCTAGGAGTCGTGGCACGCTTTAGAGCGTCGTGCGTGCGCCGCGGCCGGTTCAACGTTGAACATGCCCCCTGGTGTCGGGCGCGCGCATCGAGCGTTCGAAGAAGCAACGAACGCTAGTAGTGAAAGACGTCGAAGGCTATAAACAAGGAAAACCGTGAACGTAAGGGGGCATACAAATGACAAACTTGTACGGTATGAAGGTATACAAAAGATGCTAGGTAGTGATGGCGTCTATGAAAGGACATATGCGGAAGCAAGGATAACAAAAAACGCGAGGCGTATTCGGCCAGCTTATCTACACTGGGTACGCACATTTAACGACAGCTTTCGGCAGACATTAATTGCTGGGATGAAACGTTTGAATGCTGTAACGCTTGCGAGCATTTAGGCATAAAAAAGCAATAAAGATACACGTTTGCTTTCTTTAAAATAGGATCGGTGTAGCATAATGATGATTAGGCTGATGATGATGATGAGTATTTTAGACGATTTCAGACTACAGCCAAAACAAGAAGAATGGAGGAGCTCGAATGCTTATAAAATTACACTCACAGTATTTGTGGTTTACCAAGGAAAAACAAAAGCGCCATGATCATTTTTCGAGGCCTAAAAAAGAAAAAAAAAGCTTCGGTGTGACAAAGCGCAGACAAGTTCATAAAACGACGTGGCACTGTTTTACTGCTTTCACGCGCCGTTCGGGTGAACTCCGATGAACTTGCTTCTTTCACGTTCTGAGTGGGCACAAGAACACGTAGTGGTGGTGATTCAGCCCGGGAAAAACTTCTTTTTAAAAGTGTAAAACGTAATATGTGTTTATGTACTGTAGACAACGTAAATTACTTGAATTAATGTTAAACGCAAGGAACAAGAACTATCAAGATGCAGTACGTAACACCCCACAAAGTTTGCAATGACTGTTTCACGTATAGCTTCTTTCCTAGGGCGATTCAGCAATGGTATCGTTTATCAGATCCTGTTCCGAAAATGAAATCGCTTACCACGTTTTTAGAAATGAAATCCACAGTGTACCTTGTTACCTTGAACTTATACTGTGATTGCGTGTGTAAGTTACATGCATCTTTGTAACTAGGTTACGATGTTTATTCTATTCAATAAGGCTGTCAAGTGCTGACAGTGTCAAATAATAATAATAATAATAATAATAATAATAATAATAATAATAATAATAATAATAATAATAATAATAATAATAATAATAATAATAATAATAATAATAATAATAATAATAGTAATAATAATAATAAAAGTATAAAATTATTATTATTATTATTATTATTATTATTATTATTATTATTATTATTATTATTATTATTATTATTATTATTATTATTATTATTATTATTATTATTATTATTATTATTATTATTATTATAACAGAAACATAGAAAGCTAAACTGCCAAGTGGAGCCGAGGCTTTCGTCACACGTTTTGAGCTTCTAGCCCTGACTACCCTCTTTGTTACGAAGAGAATAAGAAGCTTATTTCAGCTGGCTACGCCGAAACAATGATTACAAATCTCGGGAAATCTTTTTGTCAGCATTAGCCGACAGAAAGGCGTACGGCCGAGTTATGTGCTGTGCCGACAGTATGATGCGCTTGTTTGCTTCGGAAACTGTAGTGTTGCGCCTTGTTTCCTGAGTAACACGCGTTGTTGTCATAGATACCTGCGTAAGAACCTACGTACCCGTACGGACCACAACGTGTGTTCTCACAGACCGATGGACGCCCTCAAACTTCTTTATGATAGAGAGCCCTCGAATGCCCAAGTATCGAACAAGCTGGTGCACACTAGATGCACAAACAACTATTGTTTGGCACGATGCACTCGTATAGCCGCTCGCCATATACGTAATGTACATTTGCTCGGGTACATCGCTACTGCATACACTCTTAAGTTTGGCCCACTCACGATCCTCGTTTTTTTTTTTAGTTAGTCTAGAGTCGTAAAAGGCATGGTGCAATGTTGGTGCCACGGGCTTTCTTTCGCCTAGGATGAGTCAGTGCAGGAAGAGGAAGAAGATGTCATCAAAAAGTAGACAGAGAAAAAATGAGGGAGAAAGAAACTTCCACACAACGGAAAGGGAACAGGCAGTGCACTGATCCAAGGTTGTACTGAGAGGGTCCTAGATGGATTCTTCATGTTACAGACAGGATGTTGCAACGAAAAAAAAAAAAAAAAAAAAAACTCCCGGTCACGATCGCCAGTGCCACGTACTCTGAAACTCTTTCCTACAATACTCATCCGGCGTTTCAACGTCCGGTCAATTCTCCGTTTACCAGCCTGTCTCTCTCGTATACGTCATTCTTTCTTGTTTCTTTCTTTACTTTTTTTTTTCGTCGTGCTAGTGGCGATCCTTTGTCCATCGCTAACAGCGTATACAGTGTAGGCCGATTCGGTGGGCGAAACTACTCTTAGCGCTGTTTGGTCAGTGAGTGATGAATGTTCTGGATGAGGCAAAGCGAGCGGGGATGTTACAGATGCCTAGCCAAAGTGGACGGGGACCGCTGATAGGCACGGCTCGTTCAGAATTTTATTTTTTATTACTTGCTTATCATCAGTTATATGTTTCATGCTGCAATGAAAATCAGAATGGTACTTAATTCCGAGTCAATGGTGACTGCAGCGCTGAAGATAATGCGAAAAATAAAAAAAATAAAAAGTTCCCAGCAGTGACCCTTACTTTAAGTAAAGTAATGTTGCGATAAATTCTGTATCCAATAGAACTCAATCAAATTCAACCGGAACCACCTAATTCTATTTTCTAAGCAACATTTTTAAGTATTCGAAAAACACTCGCTGGTCATCCGTCGCTGTGGTTTAGTGGTTAGCGCACTCGGCTACTGAGACGAAAGTCGCGGGTTCGATTCCTGACGCGGCTGTCTAATTTTCGAGAGAGGTGAACTGCCACAGGCCCGTGTACTGTGGAATGTCGGTGCACGTAAAAAAAAAAAAAAACACCAGATAGTCGAAATCTCCGGAGCCTTCTACGACGGCGACCCGCATAATCAAATCCTGGTTTCCGGACATAAAACAAGAATTATTATTATTATTATCATCATCATAACTTGTTCATCGTGCGACTTAGGATGATTTCCTTGGCTTCCGGTCAAGTTTGGTCATGTTGCTGAAGTCAGCTGACAACGTCTTTTGAAGGATTTTCTCATGACCGTGTGATGTTTGTCACTGCAAACTTTCTGCACTTGTTAATCAATGCTAACACAATATATCAAACGCATAGCACATTCACGATTGCTTATTACACTTTAGTTAAATGTTGGCATTACATCGAGACTTACGTAACGACCATCATAGTGCGCACATTTTCAGCATATATAGATTACTAGAGAAGCCCTCCATCCGGACTTCGTCGACGTGAAGCTTCACTTCTTTGTCGCCTTTGGTTGGGGGTTGCCTTCACAAACGCATATACAACCCTCATCAGATTGACCGAAAATGCGGAATGCGACATCTGCTGCGCCAAAGAAGACATCGACCATCTGGTATGTCATTGCCCTCGATTTGCCTCTGAAAGACAGAAGATTTCGGACGCATTGCGACAATTGGACGATCGGCCACACTCTATGCAGATGGTATACTGGAACACCGTCCTTTCGTCGGCTCAGAAAGTAGTCAAAGCTGTCTTGTGCTTTTTGAGGACTACAGGCCTACGTGACAACCTTTAACTTTT
The DNA here is from genome assembly GCF_043290135.1 of Rhipicephalus microplus. Classification (NCBI taxonomy): domain Eukaryota; kingdom Metazoa; phylum Arthropoda; class Arachnida; order Ixodida; family Ixodidae; genus Rhipicephalus; species Rhipicephalus microplus. The sequence continues at coordinate 197,886,115 of NC_134705.1, read as the reverse complement.
GTGTAGTGCCACCGGTGCATACGCGTCAGCCCATTGGCTGACAATCCTTTTTTTTTCTTTGTCTTCTCTTTCTTCTCCTCATCTTTATGCCCCCTTCCCTTTCCCCCAGCGTAGGGTAGCAAACTGGGTATGTGCCTGGTTAACCTCTCTGCCTTTTCTCTTATTGTTAATCTGTCCCCCCTCCCTGATGCACTACTTAACTACTTAAAAATACATTTCAGGTATGGCTAACTTGAACGCGCGTCGGCGTGCTGTATCACGCAACACCTGAGCGATTCGAGTGAAGCGACAGTCCGAAAGCGCGGCCCGTACGAAAAAAAATGGCTGCTGGACGAGTTGTCATTGATTCATCATTCATTGCGCAGCACTATGGGCAGCGACAAATAAGGTGTAAACACCTCTCGAGCGCGAAATCTCAAATGGTTTATCAGAAACAAGAACGACACTTAAACACATCATCGTCACAAGCCCACTTGGTGGTTAGTGAACACATAGTCATACTGATACATGATTACACAAACTAACCAGCATTTAATAGAAACGTTTCGTACTGAACACATGGGTGACAAGTGCTTCTGCCAGTCCTTTATCTCTCTATAAGACAAGAAATCTCACTTTCTGAGCACCACATGTTGTTATGGTTTTGTGACGAGTGTTCCTGGCAAGCCTATATCTCTCTATTAGCCAAGGAATCAGCTTTTCTGATAAGGACATATTGTGATGTTTTTTTTACGCTACATCTTGTTGTCCATATTAAATTGCACGTTTCATGGCGAATCACGGCGTCTCTAAAGGTCAATGTGTTTTACCACTGGGTGTGCATGCGACGATAAATATTTGAGTGCCGTTCTTATTTCCAGTGAGTGAGTTTGTTTTTAATCAGAGAAGTTGAGAGTTGGCGCTAATGTTTTTTGCAGTTTTCTCCTTGCCTGCCAAGTGCAGCGTATTGAACGATGAACTTTCCACACAAGGAGGCACACGCATCATTCATCACCAAAAGTGGCTCGAAATGCGTGCCCTACGCAAGCCGAACCAATCCAAGCCTACAGCCAGCAGAAGCCGCCCGCGACGCGCCCCATCGCGTAATGCGTGGTCATCATTTCGCGCCGGCGCGCCGAGCGCTACCAAGTGGAAAGCCCTCACAACGCACGCGCGAAAGCGCGATGTTCCTTCCCTATTCCCTACTCTCGCACCATCTCGAGTCGGCCGAGAAATTCGGGAGGCTCGGCGGAGGAGGAGGGCATAGCAGGCGGATAGTCGACCCTTGCTCGGTTTCTCGGACGCGAAACGGCGACGTCTCGGGTATGGCAAACGTAATCAGGACGACTGGATGCGGCGGCGGGAAAAGACGCGGGGAAAGGAAGATGCCCGCAAAGCGCTCGCTTCAGCAGACGCGCCGACGGGCAACGCCTTCGGGAGGGGGACGCATCCATCGCGAGCTATCCCTTCCCGTTGCTCTCTTCGCTGCCCATTCAACGCTCAGCAACATCCACGCACTGCCAACATTGCGCGCTTCTTCCCGACACAACGGTCCCTATCTTCTTCTCCTCCCATCCCTTCTTCGCATTTAATGCAGCATGTGTTCCGAGTAAGGAGTTGCAGCTGATGTCGGGGCGTCAAAGGGAGAACATCGCTAATGGGAGTGGCAGTGCGGCTGTTTTACACAATAAATTTGTCCAGTCTTTGTTGAAGCCATGTCCAACTGCCCACATAAGCGGGGGCAGGGTTTTACATTATTGGCGGGGGGGGGGGGGGTAGTTAGGAAGCTTTACTTGGTTGAGTCGGAAGGTGAATTTGAGAAGTAACGGCTTCTGGAAATAAACATCTGAGGTCCAAGACTGCCACGATCTTCAAAAACCTGGCCTACACTCGCTACAATAAGTAGACAAGTCCGACAGTAATGTATGAGGCAAGGTAGTAGAAATTGCTCACAATAATAAAAAAGTACTTTTTTTGTACTCGCTTTAGGAGCTGCCACAGCGACCTTTACAGGTAGCTGTTTTTAGCCCTTCCGCTGCCTTGCGGGATTCCGCAAAAGCAATCGGCAATAAAAAAAAATACCCTTCGAGCAATTATAAAATTGATCACACACAGCTTCTGCTTCATGGTATAGAAGAAAACCATGGAATGACGTCAGCAGATTCAAAATAAATTATTAATTGAGATGGCGGGATGGCTTTTTCAACTTGATTCGAGCGATGAATCCAGTTGCATAGGACGCAGCGCTGCTAATAGAACTGCAGTGCCCTTAGAACAATCGCTATCTATCTGCATTTTAACCACGGAGACAGCAGGGAGGGGTGGGACGTGAATCATCGGAAGTCAAGCGATACAGGACGCTGCGCTAATAGAACCGCGATGTCCTTAGAACAATGGTTTGAGCACACAATGACGAATCACCGCTGTGTTAAACCGAAAATAAGAAAAAAAAAACACACAGCGTGCTAGAGTTCGATCCCATCGGCGAAGGATCCCGGAGTCGTGGACGTTAGAGTGCCAAGACGTTTTAGGGAAGCGTTCTCCCACTTCTGAGAATTAAAGCCTCCACCCCCCCCCACCCAAAGAAAAAAACGGCCGACATTGTCAAGAAAAGGGGAAACGGGAAGGAGTTCTCGGCGAATCGGGGAACGGTTGTAGGCGCCTGCATTAGGGAGTTGCTAGGAAGAAATTAAGGGAGGGAGTAGTAGTGCGAGTGGGGAAGGAAAGAGCGAATAAGGAAACGGGGGTAGCAAAGGAAAACGCAGAGTACGAAGGAAGGAACTGAAGGGAGTACTGGAATAGTACGAGTGGGGAATGGAAGTAATGGGTTTGTTGCTGACAAAAAAAAAAAAATTCGCGCACGCCGGAGAAAACCAAGGCGCCATCCTGTCGCAATGGAGCTCGGACTCTCTGTCATGGCGACGTCCCGAGTTCGCGTTTGGGGGGGGGTGACTGGGGGGGGGGGGCAGAAGAAGATGTCCCGCGAGCGAACTCTTGGGACGACGTATTTCCCCCGTGCGGCACCCCACTCGAACATGCCTCTCCGGTCTCAAAACGATCTTTAATGTCCCTGACACCCGCTTCTCCTTCCCTTCTCTCTTTCCTCCTTTCTCCCTCTGCGTTGATCCGAGCGTCTCGAAAGACACTCACAACGTTCTATTTTTTTTCTTCCCTTCTTCCTTTTTTTCCGCGCTTCCCGAGAATTGAGTGATTTACGAGGCGTAGAGACAAAAGGCGTAACAGCTTTTCCTCTCGGCGATGGAGACAATGGAGGTTTACGTCGAGCTCGAGTGGTCGCTAAGTGGGCGTACAGTGTGGATGTCCACGAGGCTCTTTTGTGGGGACCGAACAGGACCCGGAGTGCGCGTCCTTTATCGCTGTTTGTGATGCGGTGTTTATTAATTCCCCCCCCCCCCCGCCCCTTCTAAATGAAGTTGTGGGGTTGTAACGCCGAATGTGACTTTGTAATTGATAGAAACAGCGCTAACTAATGACTAAACTAGGAACTAAGTGGAAGGAGTGCGACTTCTTTGTGTTCCTCAGGGATTCCTCATTTGACCTAATGTTTATCGGAACAAAATGAGATCACAACCACAACAGGACAAAACAGGAAAACTGCATTAAAACATGAAATATTTCTTTTGGGTGAGCATTAGTCGAAGGCACCACTGGCCTTCGACGCCCGTCAAACGTGAACGCGTCTCACACTGCTCCAGTCGCCAGCGGGCCGAGTCATAGTAGCCCCTCCCCCCTCCCCCCTCCCCAATCTTCTTAGGGGGACGCTATCTAGCTAAACTTTGCGTTACTCTATTAAGGTCCCTTGTGCTGTGAGCAGAAGATTCTTGCCACGAAAGTACTGCAAACCACTTCGTCTCTTTCGTTCGGATCGTTTACTATCGCGAAGAAAAAGGAATTACCAGAAGTGACTGATAACTCACAGAAACCCACATGCATTCGCCTAATGCGATGATTACAGACCTTTTGCCAATCACGTTTGTTATGCTTTCCTGCCTGGTATTTTGACCACCTTGGCACAGGGTTCTAGTGGCTAAGGTACTCGGCTGCTGACCCGCAGGTCGTGGGATCGCATCCCGGCTTCAGCAGCTGCATTTCCGATTGAAGCGGAATCACTGTAGGCCCGTGTGCTCAGATTTGGATGCACGTTAAAGAACCCCAGGTGGTCGAAATTTCCGGAGCCCTCCACTACGGCGTCTCTCATAATCATACGGTAGTTTCACAACGTTAAACCCCACATATCAATCAATAAAACGATTTGAAGGCGACAGCCTTATTTTTATTATCAATCAGTGTATGGAACCCCCTCCACCCACCCTTCGAAAATTTCCTGTACCTAACGTACTCTTCTATTGCCTCCAAGATCCGAAGCAGTGGAAGCGTTTCGCGCCTTCCCTGCACTTGCACGTCCTCCGAGATCAGTCAACATTTGAACAGTTGATGATTTGATGTGATGACATCGTTACATAATGCGACGTCATATGTCATCACGATTGCGTCCCGAACTTTGGTGATCTAGACGTAATTACGAAGTCGGTGACGCGTTTGATGAGGCATCTAAGTTTCTTGCCCTAATAAAGATTCCAATATTTACAGCTACACTGACCGAGTGTCAAATCAGCAAACCTCACTGGCTTCACTGCGCCAAAATTATTCTCTCTGAAAAGTGAACAGACTTCACCTACTACTGAAATGAACGCAGTTGCTCTTTTCAGTAGCAGGTGCCACCGAACATGATTTACGGCGTACAGTACGCCAGTATTCCGCACTATAGGCGTAGTTAGTGCATGGCTTCTTCAGGAAAAATAATTCTTGCATCAACCAAGCTCTTAGCGTGGACGTTCGGAGCACTTTCTTTCACCAAACGGCCTGCCTGATCTCGTCAGGTCAATTTCCTCACGGTCGTAGAAAGACCTAAGTGCACTCCTTTGCATAACCCGTACAAAGCACTTGTAACCTACCGAAGGAAAGGAGACAGGTTGGGGCAGCATTGAAGAGGCCGTCACTGAACCTCGGGAGTTAAATTTGCCGTATAAAGAGACAGACCGAGGAAGAAGCCATCTCGCCCAAAGAATGGACCTCTTCCAGACAATGGAGAACACGAGAGGGCAAAAGGGTTTTTCCTTGTTCATCGCGTGTTCTTTGGCGCGCGAACGAAAGGAGTTCTTGAGGTTCATTGTAAAGCGCCACTCTTTCGTGAAGAAGTCGCGCAGCCGGGAGAGAAACCCTTCCTCAAAGGTTGGGGGAAGTTATATCAAGGAAACTGCAGTCCGGCTCTTCTACGGGAGATGGGGGAACCAGAATAGGCGGCCGGCAGTCAGAGGCGGTGGCCACCGAACCGCACAGGCTGCGGGAGGTACAGTTCGCCGAAGCGGAATGCCAATGAGTACATACGCTAGCGACTTCGGCGGGCCCTGGCTCTTCGCGAAGAACAAGGTACGGCTCGACCACCCGCAGACGATGTTATACGAGTGACGAGCGGTGCGGACCGCCTAGCGGATCGGAAGTGCGCCGTTTTTCACAATTGCAACGGCGACGTGAATTCGACTCGGGAACGTCCATATCGGAGAGTAGTGGCTGGCAGGAAAAAAAAAAGCGAAGTGAGTCAGTTGTCGCCTTCAAGACGTTTCTTGAAGAATCAAAATATCTTATGGAAATATTGACCTACTATACACGACATAACCTTTCTCTTCATACTGTTGTTGAGATAATGCGTTTGATTTATGAATGATTATTTATCGCAGTGTGAATTGACCTTTCCTATTGGAGCTCATGATACAAAACTTGTGTACATATGAGCCTATTAGGCATATCTAAACTGCCGTGCGATGTTCGGCTGTTCTGTACTTCCACATCTACTGTATTGCAGTTTGTGCCCTTATTTTTTCTTACGTCATATTCTCTCTGCTAAGTGAGAACGTGTAGCCGGTGTCAAATAATGACACTAACCTTTCCTATTTCATAATTCAAGAGATATACAAAAAAAAAACCTCTTATGTTAAATCATGGACGCAGTGGCTGACGTGTGACCACAGTTAACGTAATATAGGTGAGCGAATGAGACCCAATCGGTGAGTGTCTATAGTTGGAAACGGCGGGATGTAAACATGAACGACAACGCACCCATGGCCCTGTGTGCATTCCTGCCCGTGTCTACTTCGTGCTGTTTTCAACTATGGAATGTCAACGTGTGAACATTGTTTACGCCCTGAGAAAGTCGTAGTTATGATTGGACATGTTCACGTTTAACGTTTGTTCTGCTTTATAAATATTGATGACTTCACGATGAAACTATTATGTAAGAAAAGCGCTCGAGCCACGCCCCTTATCTTCTCAAACACAGTTACTACTCTAAAAAAATATAATAGTACGTCTCCTGTCCATGCCAATTTCATCTTATTTTTGACGAAGTTGTCCATAACACTCGTTCGGTTCGTCACCCTTGTCGCAGTGAAGGGCTTTGGAAATTTAGACCATCAGGTGTTGTTCAGTGCACACTGACCTCATAGAGTACCAGGGTCTTTTGATTAACATGACTGTCAATGACTAGTGCCAATTTACTTCACTGCTGCGATGGCATCGAGAAATGCAAAAGAAAAAAGTCCAATGTCGGCTTCTCCGGAACGCATGGTTGCTAGCGCCTTTCTTTTTCTAAAAAGGAAGCTCTCATCTGGTGAATAAACGTAGCGTATACAATAATTCTAGCATCCCGGGGACGCCAGTGCCCCCTAACGAGCGTAGCAGGAAACAAAGTGGTGGGCATGTCTCCATTAACCGGCGCTGCAAGGCTTAAAGACACGGAATGTACATTATGGACTCGGGACAAGCCCCCCCAACCACGGGGAATGCTGGGGCGAAAGTGGATAAAGCAACTATGCGCCGCATGTGCGTCTGTGTCCACCTGCCGCGCCATCTGGTGTAAGGAGGGGAGCACAGAGATGTGGCTCCACCACGCAGGATGGTCATAGAGTAGCGCCGGCAGTGTAGCGAGGCAATCGATGCGGCGTCAGCTGTGGCAATCGAAAAAAAAAAAGGTGTAAAAACATCGTCTTTAAGTAGCGGGAAGGTCAATGAACTAGCTACGTCACAAAATGCATTGCAGCCTCACTGGCGAAAAATACGCAGCGCTAAGTTGTGGCTTCCGTAGTTCTTACGTTCAAAGCTTGCCTTGAACTAATGAATTTCGCATTATCCCTAAATACAGGTCTCAGTTCTTTGAAATTTATTTGATTTTGCGATTACCTTGGCGTAGTAGGCGAGGTAAAAATCATTGCTGCTTCTCACTCTACTTCTGTTTCTCTCTCGAAATAGAGCCATCAGGAGAACAGCTGCGAACAGAGTTTCATAAATAAAGACTAGTAGAAGAGGTCTAGGAGATGAAGCTCAGCAGTTGAAGTTTATAGCAGAAAACGCCGGCAGGCGAGTCAAAGCAGATGATTATAGAATGAAGTCAAACTCAAATAAAAATACAGAATAATGGAGGTACAAAAGGAGTCGGGTCAGCGAATTCTCCTTTGGAGCCCGCTCATTTCAAATTCAGTTAGTTACCCGAAATGGTCCTCGCATAGCGGACTAGACAATCGTGAGAAATACGTGAAACAGACGACGAAGAACAAAGACCGAATAAAATAAGCAGACGACATCTCGCACAAGGCTCATCAGGCCATAAAGAACAAAAAAGGAGCAGACAATTCCGTCTAGTCTGACTGGACTGGGAGTCAACACAAAGAGGGCAATGAGGCCTAAACTGATTAAAATGAGCGAGTGACTGGACTGTGCAAACACATTTTACTTCTTTCTATTTTCAGCCCAAGTTAAAAAAATTAATACAAAGCGTGAGTAATGTAGACGGGAAAGGTGCTTCGCAAGCAGATGCATACAGAATGATTAAAGCTGAGCTTAGTAAAGACTTCTCCGTGAGGGAAGCAAGCATGGTAGCATGGCATAGTAGCTAGCTGTGAAAGAAAGCGAAGGATGTGATTGGAAAATTAAGTTTTGATAGCTCTGAACACACGCCAGATTAGACTGGCTAAAGTATGGTCACCGCCTGGTTCGCTGCTAATACGTGCTACAAGTGGTTAAAAAGAAAAAAAAACCCACAAACAACACTAATGTTTGTGTTTGTAAGAAAAAAACGGGTACAATCGACTTGGAAGAACAGAAAGAAAAATAGATGACTCGCCTTCGAATCTTAGAAGAATGTATAATAAACCATGGGAGTTTTTGAATGTGTCATAAAAGATTTTTTGGTAGAAATGGATAAGGCATCACCTTATTGAAGTTATTCATCCAACCATCCGTCCATTCATCCATCTGTCCAACGAGTATTGTCTTTGGGAAACTAACAACGCTCATTGAATGGCTGTTCGGCAGGAGTCGAGAGTTTCCGTGACGTGCGCAAAATGAACAAAGACGAACCCGGATGTTTACGTCACGTTCGCTTCACCCCGGGGGCGTTCTGACCTCTGGCGTCGTGGATTGGCTCCGGTATATAAAGAATGCTAGAAAAGATAGCTGGCGGGGGGGAGGATCCTGCTAGCCAAAGCCATTGTTTTGTGGAAATACGGCAAACAGCTTGATGGTGCTACGCAGCGTTGAATGTACAGGAAAAGAGAGTTTGCAGGGGATGTGGGGGAAAGGAAGTAGAAGGGAGAGTATAAAAAGGACGTGGGGAAGGAAGGAATCTGCTGAGGCGCCCCCTGATTAGACCGCACGTGTACTCTGCAATATGGACGCCCGAGGGTGTTTCCCGCAAACAACGATGCTGGTACTCAAAACACTTGTGACCAGCGTATATTGTTCTGTGTGTGCTGTAGGGGACGTGGTGTCCTCCGAGTGTACACGGCTAACGCGTTCGGTGCGAAGTTGAACGTCAGCGCGTTGTCCTTCCACTTTCCTTTTGTTCTTTTAAAATGGTGATTTTTCTCTGATCGAATGTATTGGCTTCCCATGTTTCATCTGCCTTTTGTAAGTATAGGCGCAGCGTAGCGGACTAGTCGCCAAATTTGGTGCACTCGGCATCGATTTGGAAGACGAGGCCGACAACCGATGACTACCAAGACGAAGCATTACTGCCGACATTAGGAACAGGCATGAATTGAGAAAAATTAAACCCTCAGAGTGAATATGCACCTATTTTTACGCCTATATTTGTTCCGGATAATACAAACCCAAAAAGATAACTTAGGTTTTTCCATACTACCAGAGAACACGCACAAAGACTACACAGGAAGACACAAAGTGTCTTCCTTCATAATCATCGCGCGTGTTGGCTTGTATTGTGGAAGCATTCAGTCAGAACCCGCAAGACCGGCTAAATGGATAAATGAGAAAACTGTATTGTTGGTCCTATTTGCTAACGTATGTTCTCTTGCAAGTAACTAGATCAAACAGCAGTTATGTTGAAGCGATTTTAAGCGGTGTTGTTTTTTTATTTCGTTACACCATATAAACGTATATTGTAAAGAGGCCTCACCGTGGTCAGCGGTTCTTCTAACTCTATCGTTTCGGATACGCAACATCTTTACGAATGACACTGATAAAATGATACTTCGGGGGGTGAAAAAACAAACAAATATATAACAAGGCGATGCAACACAAAAATATAAAAACGCAGTGCGTCCGAGAGAGATGACTCTCTGACCTATCTGTGAGTGAAGAACTCGACTGCAGCCTGTTAAACCCCGGCATGTGCTTCTCCGGGATTCTGGAGCGAGCAAAACACCGCGCTGACACGGATAACTGATTGCCACTTGACGATGATCGAAGCTCAGACTTCCACGGGCAGCAAAATACACATATCCAGGGTATATCGATGGGCAGAACGTTTCCCGATATCCCCGGGCTCCATGCTTGGCACGCTGTACGCGCATCATGTGTTTGAGTGACAGATCGGGCACTGTTTGACGTCAACGTTTAACTGTCGTCTGCTCGCTTGGCTCTGTGACGCCATTTTGTTTTCGCAGACTCGTATGTTCCACGACCGACCCTTTGAAAAGGCAGTGGCGTTTATTCAACTGTAAATATGAGTGAACATTTCTAAAGCATTGAGACGATTGAAATTTCACACTTGCGCTTTCTGTGCAGGCGGCACTGGTATAAACAATAAATCTTCATTATAGCTATAGTTTAATGAATCCAACACACAACTAAGCTAATGAAATCATCGGGAATATTGCTTGTTTTCCTTAATTCAAGCGTAGTATGTTTAATGAGCATATCACCACGTGTTTACAAGAAGTTTTCAGGGCCCTAGATTGGAAAGAGTTAGGGATAAGAGTTAATTGAGAATATCTTAGTAACCTGCCATTCGCCGATGACGCTGCCTAGACGAGTAACTCAGGGGACGAATCACAGTTCATGATTACTGAACTGGACACGGAATGCAGAAGAAATGGTCTGAAAGGTAATATGCACATAACTAAAGTAATGTACAACAGTCTCAACAGAGACAGGTAGAGAGATGCTTGAAGTTGTAAAAAAATATGCCTATTTAGGACAGGTAGTAAGCACGAAGTCAAACAATGAGAGTGAAATAAATAGAAGAATAAGGATGGGGTGGATCACATTCGGCAATTACTTTTAATTCATGAATGGTGATCTGCCACTAACCCTGAAGAGGAAGGTATATAAGAGCTGCATCTTGCCAGTACTTACCTACGGAGCAGAAACCTGGAGTCTTACAAAGAGGGTTCAGCTTAAATTGAGGACAACGCTGACAGCGATTGAAAGGGAAGTGATATACGTAAGATGAAGAGAGCATAGCGGGTCAGGGAGCTAACTGTGGTTAAGGATGTCATACTTGAAATCAAGAAGATGAAAATGAAATGGGCCGGGCACGTAGCCCGTAGGCAGGATAACCGCTCGTCATTAAGGGTAGCTAACTGGATTCCCATAGGCAAACGCACGAAGGGGAGGCAGAAAGTTAGGTGGGCCGATGAGATTGAAAAGTTCGCAGGTTCAACGTGGCAGCATAAAGCACAAGACCGAGTTGATTGGCAGATCATGGGAGATGCCTTTGCCCTGCAGTGGGCGTAGTAAGTCTGATGATGATGAATTGGGATTATGGAAATAGTGGAAGTAGGCGAGAAAAGAAAACATCTTTTCCGTCATCCATGGGGCCCGAACCAACAATCATCGAATTACGGGGGTAAATAGAAAAGGTCTCGCAAAATCTCAGCAGCTATCGTCAGGTATCACCACATCTAGATATCGAAATTTTTTGGCTCGTGAGTGAGACATACAAGGCCGCCATTATAATAGTGTTGGGAATCGACAATTGCACGTGATGTGAGTATAGCTGCGAAATATACTTTACACTACCCATGAGTGGCACCATACCCCTTGCTTCAACGACCTGAATAGAAAAGGCTCGTAATAAACAAAGAGAAATCCTCCTAGTGACAGATGGGGAAACGTAAGGTAGCCCCTCGCTCATTCAAGAACCAAGAGCTTCGCTTGGAAGTAGCTGAGCGCCGTCAGACGAGCTCTTCGCGAGAACCTTCAGCTCACCGACATTCATGGCGAGGTTCTTGCCTTCGTGTTCTGACGTCGCGTTGCAGAGAGATGGTGCAGAACGCCGCGCGAAAATCAGCGCCGTCTATCTGCTGCAAAACGCATCACCACGCAAGCGCGCCGGAACCGAAAATAGAATGCGTGCACCTGCAGACTGCCAACTCTCGTACTGAACAGGGACCATCCGTAAAAATTAAACCGGTGAAGGGCCTTCTTCGTCGTCTGCTGCAGAACAGCAGACGACGAGCAGATGAGGATCGCGCAACTTGACACCGACTGGAAGACGACGGATAAGAAACAAGGCGCTCCCATTGTGTCATGATGGCCGTATGTACGGAAAGGATTGCAACATCGTGAGCGTACAAACGCATAGCACGCGAGACAGTGGCTTCCGTTGTAATTGAATTCCGAGGCTGATAAGGCAAAACTCGTGCCTTTAGATCTCCTCGGAGAGGCCACGAATGCGAAGAGTGGAAAGGCGATACTCGAAAGCCTGTCTGTTGAAACGCCGCGATCGCGGTTTTGATTGGAAGACACAGAGCACGCGCCCTGCGTCGTGTATACATCCTGAAGAAAGTTGAATGCGGTGAAAACACGGCACATAAAGATGTAGACAGTGACTTGAAAGACGAGAACAGTTCTGCGGAATGATGATCAGGGTATACACGTATTTCCTCTTTCGTTGTGACATCTGTCATCCAAAGGAATAAAAAAAAAATTGACCAGGGGAAAGGAAAACATGGTTGTTCGAAAAGCACGTTACGAGAAGCGATAACGGTCCCCACATGGAAGTCAATTATGTTTTTGTCAACGTATCGGTTGGAGCATGTCAGCGGTTTTCCGGGAGTTTCGGAAAGACGAAGCATTTCTATTTTCGCGTGGTACTCGAGTGAAATATGGCGTGCCTTGCACATCTAGCGAATATTTCTATCCCGCTCAGAAGTCTGGAATTATATGCAAACAACCACGTCCTGCAGGGTTTTCGAGAAACAGAAGTACTGGAGCTGTCCGGAGCAGACGACGTTCAGTACCTTCCACTATCGTCCGCAGATTAAAGATAGAGCAGGGCTTCCGGAACAGGGCTGCTTTAGTTTTTGTTTGCTTGTGTTCGGGAGGACCGGTTGGTCACAATTCAAGCGCGAAAGCTCCAGTGTTGCCATGACCCGCAACTTATTCTCCATAGCAAATGAGCCAGCTGTTGCATAAGCTCTGGCACTCCATGATGTTGTTGTATTTGTATAGGCATGACAATGTTGTGTTGTAATAGTATAGTTACGATTGTGTAGTGTTGTTCACTCCATGTAACCCGTGCCTTGTATTATGCACTTTATTTAATTGAGCCCTCACCCGCCCCCCCCCCCCCTTGTGTAATGCCTACGAAGGTGTTTTAAATATTTCATAAATAAATAAATAAAATAAATAAATAAATAATTGCGGATTTTCGGATTAACGTAGCACGACTTAAAAGAATGCAGGAGGCGCAGACACAGACGGGCGTCCACTTAACTTAGTTTACTTTCATGAACACGCCATTTTGTAAACATGACCTGGTCATGTCAGCCATAACATCAATAACAATTACAAGATAACAGTAAATTAGAAAAGAGAGCTGTAGAGAAAGGTAGTGACATGTATAGAAGTAGTACGAAATGCAGGTGCTTATGGGCGCCCATGTTACACAATCTGAATATTCCGGTCTACAGCATCTTGGTGTGTTTCCTCATCATCTTGCCATTCTTTTAAAGGTTTTGGGCAGTATTTGCCAGGTATTGGTAATAAAAAAGCTCGTTGATGTGCAAACGTACTCTTACAAGCCGGTGCTCGTCTGTGCCTCTCTCTATCCCCTGGCTTCGTCTATGTCGCATTCGGGTTGCACATGAATACTAATCTGTGAAACAGCGCAAGTTAAAACGAGATACCACGAGAACGGGTCGAGAAAAAAGCAGAAGGGTCTCGAACCGAGTCGGCAGGGTGCATGATATTGTGCCGCGTTCATACCGATCCTTCAGTCTTTCTGTGAAGCCTGTTCTTTCTTTGAATTCGCTACCGCGGACGGGCAAATGAGAAATACAATGAAGAGGACAGAAGTAAAGAAACGAAAACTTCAATGAGGCAGAAGGAGCAGGAGTGGAAGAGGATAGCAGAGGAAAGTCAATGACTTGTCGCGGAGGATTTACAGAAAGATTATGCACGAGAGCTCTCATTAGAGAAGCGGCCAGGCGCGACTCGCTTTCCGTTTGGAGAAAAACAGCTGGACGCCGACAAGAAGCCCAGATAAGATGGCGGGGTAAGAGGAATGCCCTTCAAGAAGATGAGAAAGATGAAACGGAACAAGAAAAATAATAGCAACTGGATCAGAGTGTGAAGTGTACTGTATCGAAGTAACGGTGCATGCCCGGAGAAGGCAATCTCGGCAACAGGACGAGGCCGCCCTGCCCATCTTAAGGCGAAAGTATTAAATGTCTCGCCAAGCATGAAAATTGGCTGTCGGTGTCGGCGTCCTGCGTCGGCGGTGTCAACACAAAAGACGCAAAAATCATCACACCGTGATGACGTCATCGTGACGACACAGATCACCGAAATTTTGTGAAGTTTCATCTCATTTCATACTTTATTACCTAAAGATAACGATGGTGTATTACATAAGGGGTGGCCACGTACATAAAAGTATAAATATATTATTTATTACAGGAGGAGGAAGAGGAAGAACAAGCCTTTATTGAATCCAGCAGTTTAGTGCACTAGGCCTGTCACGTGTGGCAAGGCCTCCCAGTGTTGCCTCCTACGTGTCGACAGGTGCAGGAAGATTACGAAGGGAAGGAAGTGGGAGAATTAATTGGCTGAAAATAATAATAAGAAAATGGCTTTCCCCTTCAAGTAGTGTTAAGCGAACACACAAGGACCCCCCGCTTGTAGTGGGTCTGTATGCCAAACTCCCTCTGTTCAATAATGATGTTGACGTGTCGTACTTGGACCGTACTATAGTCACGACTTTGTAGCGTCAATTTTGTGGACTCTTCTTTACCTCTTCCATTCTTTTACACCCCCTTTCTCTCAACCCAAGTACAGGATAGCTAACTGGAGACTACTTCTGGTTAACCTCGCTGCCTTTCCTTCAAGTTTTTTTCTCTCTTTGTAAGTTTTTTGTTTTTTTTTTAGTAGCATTATGGTATGTTCAAGTAGCTGTTTGTGCAGCACCGTTGCTATGACAATCAAAGGCTATACCTGTTTTATTGGTTGACGTTTTTGACCTCGGCCTGCTGGTGTTGACTTCGCTGCAGGGTAGGTTCAGTCAGGCCATCCTAACAAGTCTAATGCCCCATCTAAACATTTTTACCACATTGCTTATTTCTTCACGCACCACTTAATCGCGTCCTCCAGCGAGCAATTATAAAAATGGGCGACAATTCCTTGCACACTGACAGAGCTACTTTTGAAAAGACTTCCTATTCAATGCAATGGCGGAGAAATTCTCCTTGTGCCATGATGTCTAGAAAGCTTTATAATTCTGGACAAAAGCATTTACAGTGACCAAATTAGGTACTGTATATCACGCACCTGTACTCTACATTGCTTGACCTGGTATCGAGGTGACAGCTTTTTGAGTCTTTTGTAAGGTGCAGTGCTTACTATGAGTGCACGAATACGGTACACAATACAACGCTATCCTCCTCGTCCGGCCTAGTCTTGGTCTTGCCGCTTGCTCCGTATGTATTGACACTTCTCCATCCACAGGTCTGTGTAAATACAAGGATCTGCGCTTGTTTGCCTTTTTTTCTGGACGTGGTCGTCCTTACGTCATTAGGCTCGCGTAGCTTACCACGCGGGCACACCAACTCAAACGAAGACAAGCATACAATTCGATGAGCCTGACTCAACTAGAAACACACACGCTGACCTTCTGATGACATGTGCCTGTAGAATGCGACGACTGTTATAGCGCGAGATCAGAACGACGATAAAGAGACAAGAATAATACGAGCGCTAGAACAATCGTTATTAGCCCTCGTCTTCTTCTTGTCCCTTTGTCGTCGTTCTGATCTCGCGCTATAACAATCGTGATGTCATACCAACTAGCCCAAACCGCCACGCTTGTAGAATAAGATCAATGTGCGCACAAGCCTTCACTCTTACTTCCTTCTAGTATGAACTGTGTACACGGGAAACAGTTGGAACGTCTCATACGCTTAGCATAGTGTGTACTGGCTTTTGGGTGGAGTTCCATGGCAGGTTCGGTTACCGAGTTAACCATTACGTCTATATTCGACCACAAAGATAAACAACGCAATGTTTGACGCAACTGTGCACTCTATGTTTGTAGTGTGAACCCCCAAAAGGTGCCGGGTAGATGTGGCTGGAATCTTCCTTGGTGTACACATGAAGTGATGGTCATCGGTTTCGGCATTGCAATTCAACACATGGAAAGAGAAGAGATTTAAAAAATGGCTTTCGTTTTCGAGTCGTATAGAAAATTCTCAAGGTGCCCTATGTGTTTGAATAATATACATCTCTATTCACTTTTCGATATGTGAAAATCGGGTCACCTTTGTTGCTAACCCATTTCCTGATCATTTAGTATAAGCAGCCTGAAGTCATTGCCACTGAGCCACTGCGCTATGCCATCGACAAGAAACGAATGAACGAGCACCCTTAAACATGCGCTTTAAAAAAATATATAGAGCAATGGGTAACTGAGGCGGGGCATTTGAAGGATAAGTGTTATAAGGCCACCGCTTTGTGGCCTAGCTCATCGGTATAGCCTGTCTGTAGAACAGGGAGAACATAAGGGTATTACCCCATTATATGGGCACCCTTATACTTGTCACGTAAAGAGTTTATTGGCCATCCGTCGTAAAGTCGAGCTTCCGGCTTCATCGCGACTGTCCTGTGATGATGATGCATAGGGTGCTGTGTCCGCGAATCTATACTTAAGTCGCGTCGTCACGAGGAAACTGTGGTGTCAAAGGCAGCTTTATCGCGCGTACGAGGCTAATGCGATTTACGACGTCGTTGTGAACATTGATTGATTGTGCGGTTCAACACACAGATTGCTCTACCGCCCGAGCGGCCTATGTCTTCACTAGCACATAAACGACCCTTAATAAACGCAATAAGTTATGTTACTGGCATCACATATTCTTTTCGTTGGCGTCTGTATATTTGTTCCCTTTCAATTCCGCATTGCATGCAGTGCCGACTTCAATTTGGCTCAAGAAAACTTCTAGTGTCCTTAACTTGTATGTATGTATGTATGTATGTATGTATGTATGTATGTATGTATGTATGTATGTATGTATGTATGTATGTATGTATGTATGTATGTATGTATGTATGTATGTATGTATGTGTGTATGTGTGTATGTGTGTATGTGTGTATGTATGTATGTATGTATGTATGTATGTATGTATGTATGTATGTATGTATGTATGTAGCCCCACCACGGTGGTCTAGTGGCTAAGGTACTCGGCTGCTGACCCGCAGGTCGCGGGTTCGAATCCCGGCTGTGGCGGCTGCATTCCCGATGGAGGCGGAAATGTTGTAGGCCCGTGTACTCAGATTTGGGTGCACGTTAAAGAACCCCAGGTGGTCAAAATTTCCGGAGCCCTCCACTACGGCGTCTCTCATAATCAAATGGTGGTTTTGGGACGTTAAACCCCACATATCAATCATTATGTATGTATGTATGTATGTATGTATGTATGTATGTATGTATGTATGTATGTATGTATGTATGTATGTATGTATGTATGTATGTATGTATGTATGTATGTATGTATGTATGTATGTATGTATGTATGTATGTATGTATGTATGTATGTATGTATGTATGTATGTATGTATGTATGTATGTATGTATGTATGTATGTATGTATGTATGTATGTCCAGATAGATAGATAGATGATAGATAGATAGATAGATAGATATTGAATAGGACTATGTACATGAATATTTCTTGCACGCTCATGGTCTGTTTCGAGCAGTTCATTTTACCAAATGAAAATTTATGCCTTTCCTGTCTCGAAAATTTCTCCGCTAAACTGTGAGGCCTTGTGCCGGTAACCTCGTTACTGTTTTCAGTAGATGACCTTGGCTAACCTCCTTGTCCTTCCTCATTTATTCCTCCTCCTCCTCAGTAGATGACCACTAATGATGCCAACGGTAGCAGCAGAACCTAAATATAAAATTTAGAGAAGTCTTCCCGGGGTCATATGCCCTATACACTCAACTAAGCAGCGGCTATAGCTGGCACGCGAGTAGCCAGTGGTCATCAGAACCGCTATTAATTCACACGTATAGTCCACTGTTTTCAGTACATACAACATTCCCAGATTACTAGAGCTAAATGAAATAGATAGGGTACTAAAGATTCCCCGTGATTTCTTGGGCTTTTAACAATAGTTTCACTTTACGAATACATCATATATTAATATCTGTGGTCTTGCGTCCCTGAAACACGATGTGGTTACGAAAGACACCGCAGTGGAGGGCTCCGGTAATTTTCACCATCTGTTAATATTCAAAGAGCACTGACGTCACACTGTAAATGAGCCTCTAGTACTTTGCCTGCAACGAAATGCGACCGCCGCAGTCGGCATCGAACTCACGACCTTCGGCTCAACATCCGAGCACCACTACTACTGCCCACCCACGATCAAACTTCGAAAACATCGGAGGGCGATAGGTTATCAAGACGCGCGCAAAGTTCTTCTCCCGTTGTGCATGCGTAAGAAAGCTGGGGTTCCAGCATCGGCGGCTCGATAAATTAACCAATTAGGCTAATTGATTCAAAACCGTCGGATGGAGGTGTGCCTGCGACTACGTGCCTGACGCCGAGTCACAAATACAGAGAGAGATGGTGATCGCTCGAAATAAGCGAACCAACGCAAAAAATTGAAAAAGAAAGAAGAACAAGAATTGTTATTTCCTTTACGTAACCAACTTCGTGATTCGTTCCTTGAATAACGACTGTAGTTACGCATGTCCTGGTTTGAAAGCAAACGAGAACCAGGTTTTCGCATTTAAAATGACAAGTGGGGAAAGGCCGACATGTGAAAGAGAAAGCGTATCATGTAATCCTGGCTATGGCTGGATGGATAGAGGATGTTCCGTTGAATAATCTGCGAAGCCCAGCGAGTGCTGTTTTACGCTTGTAGTGTGTGGGTATACGGTAACGACGCATCTGCGGCAAGTGCCCGCAGAACAATCTCGCAAAAAGTCGTACACACGGAGGGCAGCGACACGACCATAAGTATTATATCAAATGGAGACCACTTTTTAAAAAAAAAACTTTGTTTGGGCACGTGGCCACTTTTAGAAACAAGCGGGGTATATTTGAGACGCTAAATATATGACAATAATTATTGTGCAAAACACTACGCTGTATAAATCGCTATGTCTTCTTAAACAATATGTTTTCGGACAGTTTTCTCGTTAAAACGTCCGTCTCAATGACAACATAAAGTTTACTTAGTTGATTGATTGAATAATTAATTAATTATGTAATTGATTGATTGATTGATTGATTGATGTAGCGAATAATGCACACAAGAACCACAAACCTCGACATACAATGCATCCGAAACACACAAGGCATAACTGCCCCTACAGCATGTCCATGTCAGCAACGTCGGTGCACCAGTGTGAATGCAGTCTATGTATTCGTGTGTATTTTTTGTCGAAATGAAGAATATCGAAAAACCACGTAGAGTAACCTGACCGGCTGTTGATGGGGCCTTGGCCGCAGTGATCGACTGAAAAAAGAGTAACTTGATTTTGGTGAGTTCGTTTATTTCGACCGAACCAGTAAAATGCGCAGACGACGAAGTCCAAAAAAAAAGTATATTGAGGTCTTCTATGTGTTATTTTCATCTTTGTCATTTGCGCGTTTAATGAACACCATGAACTATAGTGTTACAGCGCGAGAAATACGAATAGTTTTATAGTTTAAAAGAGAAGAAATGAATGCGCAAGCTCTATGACAACCCCTGCGTAACGGTCTTTTCGTTCTCTTTCAATTACTGTCCAAAACAACACACAAACAAAAAAAGCGACGCAAACAAAACGAGCAATTCAGAGGGAAAAGGTTTTTCCACGTCACCTAGACCATGTCGCCCAAGACGTCGCGGAAGGGGCCGTCACAACACCCGGCTCCCGGAAGTCGTTGTCGCGTCTTCCGGACACCTCGACGGCGGCGAAACATTCTTCTCCGGCGGCCCAAGAGAATCGCCGGTGGTGACACCAAGTCGACGGGTCCATTTGCATTTCCGTTCCGGCAGCACGACCAGGAGACGTCGTCGTCATCATAATCCAAGGCGCTGTCATTACGACCGCGACAACAACTGGGGCGTCCAGCTTGCGTGCGTGCACCTCTCCACGGTGTTAGTGACCGAGCTATCTCCGTGCCGGATGTGCGCTGCTGCTCCGCGTGCTCCCAAGGAGCATCGCATCCTCCGCGTATCTCGGACGAGACACTCCTCGGGACGCGAAGCCCGGCGCAGCCGCTTCTTCCATCAGCACCCGGCGCCTCTTCCTTCACCCTCGACGCGGCGACGACCAAGAAACGAAGTGACGCTTTGCGAGCGGGCGGCGCGAGCCGCGTGCTGCCGCTATGCGGTGAAGCATCCCTGACATGACGCAGGACGCGCGTCGACGCGTTGGTCCTCGGAACGTTCTTTTTAAATGGCGTTTGGATCGATATCTTATCTTAGCGATTAGGTGAGATAATCAGTCGGTACTTTCTAAAGTGCGAAAAGAAATTAAATGGCACTTTGCGACTTCAGACTGACTAGCCGCCTCTGGTTCAGATATTTCGGTTTACACGTTGAATCGGTAAAAAAAAAGAGAAGAAACGAGGACGAGCAAAAAAGAGGTCTGTAAGGTCTTTAAAGTCACGTGTTTAAGGCAGACGTTTTACTTAATGGTCCCTCTATATCACAGGATCACTTTCGGTAGCCATTACAGAGCTGGGCCGAGACCCTATTGAATAATTCCTCCGGTAATGCGAAGCAAAAGAAAATTTTGTTTAAAGTTTAACAAAAATATTCTTCCTTCCAGTAGCGTTGACGTCTTCTAAACAAAACAAACAGAAAACAATTTTCTAGCCTTTTAAGGTATAATATTCATGCGATTGCCCGAGGTAGCTTCGTCATTGAGTCCGCTGTATCACTCACACAATTTAAAGCTCTGCCAACGCCCAAGGTGGGATACCTCATACAATGAAGAAAAGGATTGACATGTCGCCTGCAGTAAGTATACATAGGGCCCACATTGAGTCGCAAATTGTATTTATAAAAAAAAGGATAACTAGAAGGAAACAGCTTGCCGCAATGTCCCACGTTCACAGGGGTGACTCTTAAAATCCATGCTTTCCGGAAGTGCCCACTCGATTGACTGAAGATCCGCACGCTTCAAAAAGACACGCACTCCATGGGCCCATGGGGCTCGAAGATGAACTGACAGTCTGTATCGCGTCGTTCGCCGGACGCAGTCGACAAGACGATCGAACTGCTAAAACCCAAGAAGTAGAACCAATCAAGGCAAAACGAAGAACCAATGGACGGGAGAAACCCCCGGTGACGTAATAAGGCGGTCCTACACTCCACTCGCCATTACACTCTTTCCGTTTTCAACCCTCCTTTCCCTCTTCCGTAGAATTGCCGCAGTGGTAGAGCGAAAAAAAGATGGAATTGTAAGCTCAATATAAATAAACAGCCAGACAATAAAGCCGTAACAAACCACGTCGGCAGGAACAACACCAAACTGGTGTAGTATAAAAGAACCATCGGAGAGATGTTCAAAATTAATAATAAAAAAGTGTAAAAAGAGATCGCGGGTATCGTTGTCTCTTCCGTAATCCAACCACGCGACAAAGTCCTCCGAAAATGAACTGCTGGATCCAGTGCCGCTGCTCCTGTGAAGGGGCAGCGCGGCCAACACCCCAAGAATACAGGGACCGGTGGGCAAGGGGAAGTGTGGGCTTTCTCAAAACCAAGAAGTCCCACGAGTTCAATCTTCGAGAAGCTCTTTCTCTCTATTTCCTTTGATATTTATACGTATGAGAATATATATATATATATATATATATATATATATATATATATATATATATATATATATATATATATATATATATATATATATATATATATATATATATATATATATAGAGAGAGAGAGAGAGAGAGAGAGAGAGAGAGAGAGATGTGTGGTATACGTGATATATCAACCACTCTGCCGTTTATTTTTACTTTTTTGAAACCTTATTTTCGGTTTTTGTTCGTCCTCCGCAAGCTCCTCTCAAAACCATCCCTTCTTCGCAGAAACCCGCAGCTTGCGACGCAGTACCGCGACAAATCAGTGCCTGTGCTCTTGAAAACAATCGAGCTGCAGAGACGAGGCGCTTTGAGGTGTCTGTCCTCCACTTCGTGATGAAAACACGACAGAACGTAGGGGCAAGGGTACATGGATTCGGAGGGAGGGGTTCGAAATAGAAAGAAAATAATAACGAACCAACTTCACTCTGTTGGTTCAACCGCTTCGAAACAAAGCGCTTTAAAAGCAGAGCGCGAATGAAGATATAAGAACAAGACGTAGACGGGGCTCGAGAAGACGTCGTTTGTACTTGTTAAAAAAAAAGAAGCGTCAAAAGAAGAGAACTGCGGATACGTTTAGTGTTTATATGCGGCGTGCGGTGTGTTGGGGGGGGGATGTGGGCAGGGGGAGGGTGTGCAAGCTACTTGGTTCACCATTTTTGCGTCACAGAACGCGCAGGCAGCTCTGTAGACTGAGACGCCGAGACGAAAGGAGAGGTGAAGGGAAGGGGAAAGAGGGACGGGGGTCGAAGGTACGCCTTATATGGCTCCAAAATTGAGGACAGGTGGCGCTCCTGTACACACCAGCTAGAACCCTTTCCTGTATATATATATATATAGTGTTCACCGCCTTGCTGTTGATTTGTGTGTTCGCTGCGTAGAGGCAATTTTTCACGCACGGCCAAACGTAGAAACGTAGAGAGACGCGTAAATTAGAAAGACAAAGGTATGTCCTGAAATCAAAGTCGTTTTATTATTTTTTTTTTGTCGCCGATTTATCTTGTACGCTGTTGTTTCTGGTTCCCGATCAACGAATGGGCGGGGACGTGGGGAAGAAACGAAGTCTAGAAACGTGTGCTGGTAAAAAAAAGCTGGCTTCAAGAGAGTTGCACTGAGACATTGGCTAGCTAGATGAGCCTTTATATTTCTTGCTTTTGTCTTAAACCCCCGGCCATTGTCCCATACAGAGTCACAATTTATCCCAACACTGTCTGAGATGTACTATGGGGAACAGTCTCATCCTGCTCCAATAATAACTTTAAGTGAATCTATGGCATCCATGAACACAATAAAGACAGGTGTGTTGTTGTAAATGGTTTTCAGCGGTGAAGCCGACGGTGTCGCGGGGCTTTGCGACAAGGTTGAAGTGCGTTTTGTGCCTTTATACGTGAGGTCATCCGTTTGGACGCTCGTGGGGCATTTCAAATGCGCAGTCAAGTTAGTTCCCGCCTTCACTTTTTTTTTTCAATTTATCGTTTATCAGGATAAACCCACCTTAGAAAAAGTGATTTTCACGCCTCAACCTTACGTGTCCCCTCGCACTGAGTACAGGTCATAGTTTTGGTTGCTGTTCCCTCGCCACAATTCTCATTGCGAGGGAAGTTCCGCCCCAACTTGAGTTTTATACATACACACAAAGCTTCTACAGTTACATATCGTGTTACTCCAGTGTTTTATTGATATGATAACTCAGTTGGCAGACGACGTGATAATCGTTGGTCGGAAAAGCTGTATGCGCCGCTAATATGCGAGAGGGTAGGCTAAGACAACTTAATCTAATTTGAAATATCATCATCATGATCATTATTACAAACAATATCATTATGATAATCCCCATCCACCATTGTCGTCATTGTTGTCGTCGTCATCATCGTCGTCATCATCACCACCACCACCACCACCACCATTACCACCACCACCACCACCATCACCATCACCATCAACAACATCATCATCATCATCATTAACAACATCATCATTTAGCAACAGCATCTCAAGCATGATCATGATCATCATCATTTTGAACTTAGTCATCCATCATCATCACCACCATCATCATCGTCGTCATCATCACCATCATCAAAAGCGTGTATTATCTCACGTACCATCATCATCATGATAAAAATTTGTTACGTTGATTTCGTTATTAATCCCTCATATTCATTTCAGCGTGCGTCACGTGATCTGCACGACGCTCGTCGGCGCACGCTTCACTTAGAACAGCCCTGCTGTTAAAAACTGATTCTGACTACGCAGAGAAACTGCGCAGACGATTTAAAAGCGGAACGCGAGGAACACGCAGATGCGACCTTGTCCTCAGCGGGTGCTGCCTGTCGCCTCGCCTCTCGAGCAGCTTTCGTGCGCGGGTCCCCCTCACAGTGAGAATAAAGGAGACGCTCTGGGAAGCCGAGCATCGAACACCGAGAAAGCCTGCTCGAACGAACAGCCGTTTCAATGAAGCAGCGAAGGGGTGAACAAATAGGAACGGTGTGGGCGAGGGAATTGATGCGGAAAGGGGGGATGAGTTTGTACAGGAATTTAATCGTCGCATCAGCTGGGAGATGCAGCAACGGCACGTGACAGAGCTGCAATGGATGGAGAGGGCGGAAGGTGTAAGCATTTATTCTAGAAAAAAAGGAAGAGAGTTGACCACGTCTCATACATCATCAGCAACGTGATAGAGGCTATGCGAGAGAGAGAGAGAAATGGCTGTATTTATCTCATCTTAAGGGAGATGAATTGCGAAAAGGCGAGGGATCTTACTCGCGGTAGGCCTCTTCTACCACCTCAGCCCACCTCAGGATAGCCTCCTGAAGGACAGGGTTGTAGCTGCGCATAGCAGCCTCCCACAACTACAGACTACATAGCTGTTCACCAAGCCTCAGGGGAGGAGAGTGATTTTAACACATGGTGTGGTTAAGGTCCGCTTTCCGTACAGTACAAAACTTGCAGTCTGAATTAGGGTAAATTCCGGGGTAAATTTTGTGGCGTAAGGGAGGGGAGAGAAAAGTCTGGTTTAGTAGCTTACGCAGTAGAACATTACGCCTGCGGGAGTACTGACGCAGTAAAGGCGGTAGGGTACGGCGACCGAGGGCATAGTGCCCCCAAAGGTCATTGTATGCAAGTAATGTTTATTTCTATGTACATGTATAAGAGAGATCTCTGGTTTCTGAAGCATTTCCTAGGCGAGATTGAGCTTGAATTGTGGAATCTAAAGTGCTTGCTTGGGCTGCTTCATTGCCAGTTAGACATGAGGGAGCAGGTCTCTATATTGACGCAACAAGATGGGATGGCGGACTACGGGAGAAAATGGCTATAGCGCTGTCCTGCGAACCCTACCTGTTGCGAAGATGTATATGGCCATTTTGAAATCACTGACAATGACAGAAGAATGAGCGAAGTTCGGTCTGCAGAAGTCCGCGCGTCTCACGCTGGGCGATCTTCGTTGTAGATGCTCGTGCGAGCTTCTCGCGACGCGTCCAGCTTCCAGCTTCTAGCGAGGCATATCTCGAGAAGCTGGAAGTTAACCGTAAATAAAAGGCGTTAAGTTATTCACAACAATATTGTGACAACCGTATGACAGGCTTTCTTTACTTCTGCTGCACAAAGCATGCACATTTGTTACTCAGTCTAAGAGCAACAACAAGAAAAAAAGGACAATTTTACAACTGGTAAATACGTTGAACTGTTTCATCATTCGAACGCGTCAACAGCAAGAAGTCTCACTAGCCTTGCCCCGCCGCGGTGGTCTAGTGGCCAAGGTACTTGGCTGCTGACCCGCAGGTCGCGGGTTCGAATCCCGGCTGCGGGGGCTGCATTTCCGATGGAGGCGGAAATGTTGTAGGCCCGTGTGCTCAGATTTGGGTGCACGTTAACGAACCCCAGGTGGTCGAAATTTCCGGAGCCCTCCACTACGGCCCCTCTCATAATCATATGGTGGTTTTCGGACGTTAAACCCCACATACGAACCATATCAATGAAGTCTCACTAGCCTTCATAGCGTTGCATCTTATCTAAACAACAAAGTATAGAGCGGAATACACTTGTGTTTTTGTGTCAGGTAGTCGATGATATCCTGTGACAAGGCGCAAGGTTGTAGGTCCAAGCGTGCGAGCGTAAGTTAATGAGCCCGATTGGTGAAACTCGTGCGCCAGAACTACACGCACCAACACACCCACATTATACTCTTCTTTCAATTAGCAATAAAACTACTGCAGGCACGCAGGACTCAAAAGCGCGTTTATTATTTTACTATTATTTTACATTACAAAATTCGCCGTAGATATATCCAAAATCTGTCGAAGATTTTGTCTGAATTGTGCAGTCCAGCTGCTCTTTGTTCATTTTTGTTCATTTGCACTGTATTCTACCATGACAACAGCCTTCTTAAATAAATAAATAAATAAATAAATAAATAAATAAATAAATAAATAAATAAATAAATAAATAAATAAACAAATAAATAAATAAACAAATAAATAAATAAATAAATAAATAAATACTGATTGGTAGCAGCAACAAGACCGTAAGCTTTCTTGGAGTTAAGATTTAAGCAATCATAACCCCGTAATGTTTTGGAGTAAAAGAGAAGCCCAAAGACTGCGACTCTTTTGTAGTCGGAGGGTTTCGACTCTAGACAAAACGAAAATGAACGTATAATAATTAGGTGCCCGGGGAAAACTGGCGCACACCTAATGATGTTCCTTGAAGCAATATATACCCTTTGCGGTACTTGACTCACACACAGTTACTATCCGTCGGACGAATTCCGTTACGATCCTGACGGAGAAGCTTTCGACACGCTGCTAAGAATGAAGCAGTGGCTGCCTTACGCGATAAAGACTAGGGAATAGCGGCGCGGCTGCTATGCGCGGGAAACAGAATGCATCTTATACTTTATGTACGACTGCGCTCCGAATGTGGCCTGAGGCAGTGTAGGGAATCGTGTAGTGGCCAAAAGGCTCCCAACGCGTGAATGACGAAACAAAGCGGATCGACGACCCTGATACTGAATCGTACCTCATTGAAGCCTGGCCATTGCATTAAGAGCAGGTCTGTGTATGTCTATAGCCCGAGGATGCGTTCAAGGAGCGTGAAATACACGTCAAAAGTGTCGGAACGACCGTTGAGTCAAGCAAGTTCCATTGGTTAGCACATAGAGGAGTAGATGAAGCGTCGACCTCTCCCACTGAGGCCCTTAAGATTGTAGCGCATTATGAAGACGATATATTAGGAAGGAGGGCAGCGTATCCCCCTTTCCGCCCCACTCTCCTCTGTGAGCATGTTTACTGGTCAGCACGTACGAAGACGTTCTGCTGCTCGCAAGTTATGGCGGTTACGTAACACTGCACTTGGTTATCCTGTGTTCGTGTAACGACCGCTTTGATCGTAGATCGCATAAATTAAGGGAGCTCAGCCCTCGCACTCACCAACAGTAAGTTCTCCGTGCTTACTTACAATATAAAGAATAAGCGAACTACTATAGCTTAAGAGACTTGCTAATGTACCTTCTGCGCAATTACTTCGGAAGCTCAACAACATGTTTTATGTGACCCTTGCCGCTACACTCTTTAGAGAATCCCGAAAGGTGATGGATGGGTTTTAAAACAGATGATTGATGGCAGCCTATTTGTAGCACGAAGCCACAGGGGAATATATATATATATATATATATATATATATATATATATATATATATATATATATATATATATATATATATATATATATATATATATATATATATCATAAACGGGTTTCTTACAGGACCCTTCTGCCACCTCGCGGGATTTCGTTACACTCATTTGTAATCTCCCCTGTTAGTTTACTTCGCGTTGATGGCTAACTCACTCTCCGCTGTCAATCGCTATAATCCTGGTTAGCTCGATTGGTACAGCGACCACCGAGGATTAGCGTTGGTTTGATCCCCGAACCAGGATGAAGTTGGGTCGATACAGTCGATCAAGAACGAGGCAATTTTCACCTTCGAGTCATCTTAAGGGAACACATGTATAGGGATGGTGCAACTTTTTCTTTTCACGCCTTAACTTTCCGTACGGTCATGGTTTATCTTTAGGCGAAATCCTTGGATGTCTCGTGAAACACTAAACTTGACTGCTGTGAAGGTGAACCCGAGTTCCATGCATCTTCACGAAGTGAATCATGACGGGTGAACGAAGCTGAGTCTTAAGGTCCATACAGTCTACGTTGAAGTCACCGGCTAGTATAGTTGACCTGTGGTAAGTCATTTATAGGCCACACGTGTCGATGCATTTACGACCGGGATGCATTCATGAACTTGGCAGAGCACTGCGCAAGTGTCGGGTAATGTGAGCCGAAACTCTGTGAAATTAATAATTGTGGGGAGGGGTAAAGATACGATTCAGAGGGGATCGCACGAAGCATATCATATCAGGAAGCGAGGGGGCACGCGTGTCAGAGACACATCGGGGAATATTTGGAAGGTGGAAGCTGAATAGCTCGACAAGTTTTTGTAAGTGAAAACATGTTTGACTAAGCAGTTGCCTGTGAGCGCATCTGTTCCTTTCTGGTCATATTTGCGGGCGACGCCTCAAAGTTAGATGAAAGTAGCGCCCGTCCCGTCCTCTGGTTTCATGAATGTGTGTCCTTCTTGTGCTCAAAATTCTCGTCGACTAGTTTAAAGAACGGACAGATGGACGCATGGACAGATGGACGTACGGATAGATGGACGGATAGCCGCACGGCCCAGAAGGTTCTTTTACGGCTGTGTAGCAGTTGATGTGATACGAGTGCGGACGCCGGCACATTGCTGGACGCCGCAGTAGGCTAGCCCCTAAGGAGCTTCGTGCCTAAAGATCATCGTCACGTGATAACGTCATCGTTCCATCATCCCGACATCACTTGACGTCATCACATAACGTCGTCAGTTAGCCAACAATGGCCCAATCACGGAGGCAGTGCAAAACAAAGTGACATGCAGAAAGCTCGTAATGACTACGATATCGGAGGCCATGGAAAGCCATGGTAGGTGCGGGGGAGAATAAGTATGTCGACCAAAAACAGAATGAAGATGGCTTTCAACTACAGGTAGTCCTAGGTTAATGCACAAGGAATCCTGTAAACTTTCCGAAATTTGACCTTATCACACGTGTCTTCATAGTTGTGGTGTGTAACGTTCGCGAAAGCGGTTGCTTGGGCGCGTTGGTACGACATATTGTAGGGAAACAGTGCGAAGGAAGAAAGACCAGGCAGAAAAGAACACACACAACAGCACTGACTTATGACGAAGGTTTGTTCGTCAAACCGCCCATTATCTACCTGCCCAGTTACAACTAAAAGACGGAACAAAAAATGACAAGTCTAAGATATTTAAAATATCAGCAGCATCGCCAAACAACATGCTTATTGCACGTGTCCTTGTAAAAACACGAGGCTGTTTTCTTTTTAACAGAATGACTGTACGCGCAATGAACACGCTTTTTGGTGATGAGCACGATAATTATTTTAGATTTGACATTTTGTTCTTTCTTTTCTTTTTAAGTGCGCAGATATATATAATGTGTGGTTCGATGCATAAACTTTTGTAAGCCAGCGCTGTTGTTCGTGTCCTTCTCTGCCTGGTCTTTCGTCCTTCGAACTATTTCCCTCTAATATGTAATGTTAGCCTGATGAACGATGGTTTGTAGGTTGGGTCAACGCTATCTCTGTCAGCTGCGAGGAGCTTTCGCGATGCATTAGTCCGAAGACTGACTCTAACGTGAAAGTCACGAACTGAACGCCGTAGGGCCGGTCTGGTTACGACTGTCTGCAAGCTCTCCAGGCAGCCACTGCTTTCTGTCGACGTCCAGCGCCAAATACAATGAGCGCCCGAGGACAGATTAATTTGCGAGGCCCATTGTTTCATTCATTATGCGCTCGCAAAAACACCAGACGTGTCAGCTATCGAAGCAGCCTGTCAAGAGAGCCGCGGCGTGTTCTCGACGCCATTGTTTTCGACACAAGCGAAATGTGATTGGCTCTCGCGACAAGCGACGTTACGCCCCCAGGGGGCACCCTGGGGATGTTATGTCATGGCACTACGAGAGAGCCGGAGGCTTCGTAAAGGAAAATGAGGAGATTAACGACTTGTAGGGTCCTGTCTTAAAAAGCAAGATAAAAAAGCCACTTTTTCGCCTCGACGGCGAATCGATGGATGCTTTAGTGACATTAGAATGTTATACGAAGTCTAGCCGCTAACTATACAAGGATCAGATCTCGTGTAATTGACTCGCTTGCTGGATTCCATGCCGACCGGCTGTGCGCTCGCGATCTCCGGCGTCAGCGTAGCTCTGGCCGACTGGGCTCGCCCTACGTCATCTCCCGGCGCCGACCTCCGACGACAGTGTAGCTCGGACCGACTGGACTTGCTCAACGCCATCTCCTGACGTCGACAAGAGCTCTCGCAAGTGGTGCCCCGTCCTCGGACTCCTGTGACCATGTTTCCATCTTTCGTATCTATTCTATCCCCTCGATTTGTCATCGCTCTCTCTGGTTTTCCTCATATCTCTTTCTTTCTCTCTACACCTTTATTCCTATTCTTTTAATCCCTCCTCACCCCCATCCCTTGTGAGCTACTGCTGAGGTGTCGCACCCTGATGCAGACAGTTGCGGCGCTCACTTTTCTTTTCTTTTCTTTCTTCTAAACATGAACACTACCCCCCCCCCCCCCCATCTCATGTAATTCGAAAAGCTGTAAGAGAATACGGCCACTCGAGGGGCCGAAAGTGTTTCTGTGCTCTCTGTTGTCTCAACGCCAGGTAAGCCGCGAGGGCATAGCACGTACAGTAGTGCCCACTATGAGCTGAAACATGTTTTCCGTGCTCAAGACGGTGCGAATACTGCACAGCGGTACTGTCATAGCGACAGTCGCCGAAGTATAGACGCTGTTTCAGTTACTGCTATTGATTGATTTGTGGGGTTGAACGTCCCAAAACCACCATATGATTATGAGAGACGCCATAGTGGAGGGCTCCGGAAATTTCGACCACCTGGGGTTCTTTAACGTGCACCCAAATCTGAGCACACGGGCCTGCGACATTTCCGCCTCCATCGGAAATGCAGCCGCCGCAGCCGGGATTTGAACCCGCGACCTGCGGGTCAGCAGCCGAGTACCTTAGCCACTAGACAACCGCGGCGGGGCCCAGTTACTGCTATTCTCTAAGCAAATTCGACGTTACCCGGGGTAATCGTAGGGGCTTCGACAACCTACAATCTCGGTCACCTTGCTGTTGCTAATGTTGAGCGCAATGTACAAGGGCGGCAGCCGTCCAATGAAGCCTATCAATGCCTTTTTGATAAAAATTCGCAGATGTTAACTGCCCGAACAACGTGCGCGGTGTGTCGATGCGTAGCGCTTTGCACATGCGCAGTGCGATCCACAGATGCCCCATTAATGGTTATTTATCTTTCCGCATAAGAGAAAGCAATCTCGCAAACCATTCTTTTCGCTGGTCCCGCAAACAACGAAGCAGGTATAGAGGGTGGGAGGGGGTGCAAGGGGGCACCCTCTGTGGCCAACTAGGAGCAAGTAGGGGGGGGGGACGAAGTCAGCCTTATAAGTAGACATAATAGAAAGGGGGCACTGCCAACCTCAGTGGGGGGAGGGGGGATGTCAACCATATACATAAACATAATGGTTGAAGGTAAAGAACCTGGAGGCACTGCGCCGACCAAAGTAAAAGATAAAAAAAAACACACACACAGAAAAAAGACGTTCTGGCTCCCACACGAAAGCCTAGTTCACAGTGAAATTTTACTGTGGTCGGCGCAGTGCCTCCAGGTTTTTTACCTTCAAACATTTATCATCCCTACAGGACGGGCTTCCGCCAAACTTTGAACTTCACATAGACATAATGGGGAGAAGGCGCTCTGACTTCTGGGCGGGGGGGTGCAAAGTCAACCCCATCGCTTTGGAGGGCAACCCTGTGCACACCTATAGCATGGTTACGGGAAGCACGTCACGGGCAGGCCATATTTTTGGACACTTTCTAACATAGCCAACCAAGGCCACGGCCGCGATCCCGCTCAAAAAGCGCTGGAAAGCTGCATCACCCGGCACGAAACCTGCCCGAAAAGCGATGGCGAGGAAAATGGGAGAACGCATGAGTGAGTGAATACAAGAGAGAGAGAGAGAGAAAGAAGGAGAGATCAGTGGACACATTCAAGCACCCATGGCCCATTAGCTCCGCTGCGACTATAGGCAGTGGCTTCGCTCTACTCCCAGCGCCGGGGATTGAAGCTCCCGTTACTGCTACACCGGGGGCCACAGCTCTCCCTAACCTTGTTCTTTCGATCCGTTCGGGCCCTAATTAAAAGTGGCAAGCTGATGCCCCTAATTGAGCCCAATTATTTGCCGCCCGCCCGTCGTCCTTCAGTGCGAGTGCCAAACAGCGCCATGAATCGTCTCTTCTGGCTCGCTCATATAGCATTCTTTTTTTTTTATTTGCTTTCGACCACCGATGCGCGCTATCCGATTACCCTACATGTAGTAACAGGCTCGACTTTGCGACCGATCGACTTCAGGAGGATCGGCAGATGGACCTCTCGCTTCGAAACTGCGTCCTACGTTAAATTGACTGTGAAGCGCGCAGAGAGGCAGAGGTGTTTTTTTTTTTTCGATGGTACCGAGGAGACTTCGTTAAATGGGCTCTCTGTGAAATGCGAGACAAAGTTTAGACGATCAACATGCTCAGGAGTCCCATCTACTTTCTTTACGAAAAAAAAAATCTGCATGGAATAAAAAAAAACAATACCTGACCAAGGGAACGTACGTTATCAGTAAAGAAGAACAATGCGGAACGGCGTGTGATTACCTGACAAAAAAAAAGAGATTAAAACAAAAAAATTATGCTTACCCTAATCATTCGCTTAGGCATCCGGTAGGAGGTATCTACTCCGCCAGCAGCTTCTCACAAGAGAATTGTTCTTTGAGGAAACTCAACCAATTAATTTTCATTATTTATTTTTACAGTTATTTGGGTCCATTTTTGGCACAGCGATGCTGCGGTATCACACACACCCAATATAACCCTTAACTTGAATCATTACCATTGGTTTCATCGCAGGTTTCTTCCCTGAAGCATATGTTTTCTAAATGTTATGGAGTTCAGAAGCAACTACTCGACCGGAAATGTTGGGAAGAGGAAAAAAATACCAATAATAAAAACTAAAACATTAACTATGCTCTTACTTCGGAACCCTCGACAGCGCATGCTAACTAAAACATTGTGTTAACCACAATATTAATGGCCCCCAAGGCCAATGACAAATTAGGAATTCTGGGGTATTAACATCCCAAGACCACGATATGGTTATGAGCGATGTCACAGTGGGAGGCTCCGGAAATTTCAACCACCTGGGGTTCTTTTAACTCACACATAAATTAAAAAAAAAAAACACGGGCCTCTAACATGCCAGTTGCCATCGAGGCGGCATATATGCTTCTCCATCAGGGTTGGGGTTTGATTTCGTGACCTTCCCCTTTGTGTCGTTTAAGCGTATCCATAACCCCGTATATATCATTATCAACACAAATTCATACCGACTAGCCCAGTTCACTATCCAAAGGCCAATGCCCCTGACCCACGTTTTCGGAGCGCAATTTCAGGTGCCAACCCCTCCATACATCTCCAAGACTTTCCAATCTTTCTTCCCCATTCCCCCTTCCCCTAGTGCCGGGTAGCAAACCGGATGCTCCATTTTCTGGTTAACCTCCCTGCCTTTCCCTCATTTTATTCTCTCTCTCTCCAAGACTTTAGTTTCTTATACTCTTTGATGTTGTATTTACTCTGTCGCAATTTTTTTTTGTAATTTCTCTCTCTCTCTCTTCGCAATATTTCTTTTTATCATCTTTTATTCCCCTCACCGTTTTCACCAGTACAGGGTAGCCAGCCGGTCTAAAAACTGGCTAACCTTCCTGTCTTTTCGCCTAAATTTTCCTCCTCCTTCTCCAAGGCATCGCCAGCGCACAAAGGAAGGTCGAGTACGATCGCTGCATGACGACCACAGCGCGAGCGAAGACGACGCACGCGCCGTAGAGTACGCGTCGGGACTTAACAAGCAGCGGCAGCGTGAGGCAACAAGGCTGTGGTGAGGAGAGAGGGGGAGAGTGAATAAGAAGGTTGGTGAAGCACGAAGAGGAGGAAAGCCGACAAGAGTGAGGTCCCAGTCTCGTTGAGAAACGGCACGCAGCGCTCAGCAAAAGAGAGAACCAATTTGGCCGCCTTCGCAAGACGCCAGCACCCTCCGAGCTACGGGCCGCCAAGGAAATTCCCGCTGGGACTCGCCCCCTTCTCCTTCGACCCGCCTCACCACCTTCATCTTTCAGGGCTCCGGCCGGCGGTCAAGAAAGGAGCGGGCAAGTATTCTACACACTCAGTTCGTCTCTGTCCACTGCTTCGGCCATTCGCTGTTCGTACTTATTCTGGCTTTCGTTCTTCTTTTTTTTTCCCTATTTATGTTTCGGAGCTGTCGGTCTTTTTCTCGTTCCTTTTTTTTTTCTTGTTGTCCTCGTTCTCCGTCTTCGTCTCCCTTGTTCGGAGCATTTCAGCTCCGACGGCTACCTCGAATGCTGACCAGTCGTAGCTGCGAAGGAGGCCGAAACAGATAGCAGCGGCCGTCTGAAGGCGTATCGGATACCGCGATCAAACAATAAGATGCAACAAAAGGTGGAAGGTCCTCATTGTCGAAGCATATCAATGGCTAGAAACGCTAATGTGGTGACTGTAGCAAGTTTATTGACACGAGGGCAGATGTAATGACATGGAATCCATATATGATATAACGAAAACTACAACCTTGCTATGACAAAAGCCTGAACAATAAAAAAAAATGCGGTGATGTGAAGCTTTGGCTTGCTGCTGCCAACTGAAAAGCGACGATGTCTTGCGGATCAGTCATTGATTGATTTGCGGAAATGTATTACTTTGATTAGACAAAGAAATAAAATATTTTAATGAAAACATCCAGCATGTGTTTTTTCTTTGGTAGCATGTTTGGAAATGTAAGAACTCCACGACAAACCATAGTTGACCACTAAGGAAACCAATTCTGATAGCCCCTTTCTAATAATAATAATAATAATAATAATAATAATAATAATAATAATAATAATAATAATAATAATAATAATAATAATAATAATAATAATAATAATAATAATAATAATAATAATAATAATAATAATAATAATAAACCGGGTGATGATCGTGAGGAATGTCGTCAGGGAGGGCTCCGTAAGCTTCGACCATCTTTGTTATTGAACATGCATGTAAATATAAGCAAACGGGCCTCTATCATTCTCGCCTTCGTATAAAATGCAGCAATCAACGCTGAGATTGATTCCAATTACTCCCACTGCCTTAAGCTTCTTAAATAAATAAATAAATAAATAAATAAATAAATAAATAAATAAATAAATAAATAAATAAATAAATAAATAACGTTTTCGGCTGGTGATGCCGTTCTTTTTTATCGCACCATACGTGAAACTTTGAGGTATCAAAGAGAACTAAAAAGCAATAATATTGAGGTAAGTATAGGAAAAGTTATTACAATTAATTGTAATGTAAATGTGTAGAAAGAAATGTGGACGAAAAGATAACATTGTGCCGGTAGGAAGCAAACCTGCGACCTTCAAATACTATACGAGCAGTAAGGAAAAAAAAAACACGAACTCGTACGGTTTGGGTTCTATCGCAAACGGTTTTTCCGTTGCTGCCAGTTGTCCCCCGAACGCCGACAAACCATGCCTCCATCACCCCTCTTTGTGACACCTTCTTTTTTTTTTCTTTAGTCATCGACTGAATTTTTAGTTATTTCTTTCATTACTTAAACTAAAAGATTTCCAACAGCCTTCCCCTTCTCCATATCATAATGCCATGCAAATCATCCTCTCTCTTTTTCTCTACTCTTGCTTCTTATTTACACGCGAGAAATTCTCGCATGCCCCTTTTTTTTCCTCGTCTCCATCTTCTTTTTTTTTTAAGTAACGAATTTCGAATCTCGGTGTAGTAGCTCCATCACGCGCGGTAAAGCCACGCAACTCGACGAAGCTGCAGCGGCGTGGGAGTCGTAATGAAGCCACGTACTTTCAGCTGCGGTCACCGCCCCGAAACCTCATTTTCTCTGGCGCGTATACTCCGCATCTTCTTTTACTCCTAACTGCAACGTAGTAGCCTGAAACGTATCTCCACCGCCTACGGTGCGCGGTAAAGGATTTAGAAGAATACTCGATTGCGCGCTTGGTTTTAGACCTCGTCGCAGCCCTTTAAGACCGAGGGAACGAGACGCACTCGGCTGATTTATGGCGTCGAGCATGCGCAAGGTCGCTCGTTATTTCGAGAGAGCGTGCTTGAGTTCTTTTTTTTTTTGCCTGGACTGCGCCGGTGTGCATGAAATGACAAGAAAGGCTAGGAACTAACCGTGGACCGGAATGCTTAAGGCGGTGGCGGCGATCTGATCGTAGAATGAGGATCCTTCCTGTTGCACGCCGAGGAAACCGTCGAGCAGCTAACCTGTCGCTCCTTTCTTAAGGCATTACATTTTATTCCCGAGTTTCTTCAATGTCACGATGATGGCGGTGATGATCATTTTTCGAAACAAAAGAAAGCGCATCATCATCATGATCATCATCATCATCATCATCATCATCATCATCATCATCATCATCATCATCATCCTAATCGCGTACAGCGTCATCATTATTTTGTTTTATTTATTTCTGTACATTACTCCACTACTACTACACGCTACAAGCATTGCTACTACTACTACTACTAGTAATAGTTGTAGTAGTAGTAGCAGCCGTAGTAGTAGTAGCGGTACTAGTGGTAAAGAGCTGTAGTAGTGGTACCAGTAGCGCTAGTGGTAGTAGTTGTAGTACGTGTGGTTGTAGTAGTATTAGCAGTGGCTGCGGCAGTAGTGGTCTAGTACTACTACTACTACAGCCACTATTACCACTAATACTACTACTACTACTTCTACGACCTTTACTGCTACAGCCAGTGCTACTGCGGCCGCTACTGCTGCAGTCAATGCTACTGCTACTACAACTACAACCACTAGCACTACCACTACTACGACTAACACTACCGCTAATAGTACTACTACTACAATCTTTACCACGACTGCCACAACCACTACTACTACTACTACTACTACTACTACTACTACTACTACTACTACTACTACTACTACTAGCAACTATTGCTATTGCCACCATTACTACAACGACTACTGAACAGTGTATACTAAGACAGTTTCACTGTACAGGACAACTATAAATAACCAAGAGCAGAAGTATCAAATAAAAAGAAAATTGAAATGCCCCGTCTCGGGACACAGAAACAAATGTTTCGGGGTGGACGCCAATGTTATTTCCTGTCGTACAAGGCGTGCATCGTACGCGGGGCGGGGGCGACCGACCCCGCGAATGCACAGCTGTCGATGGGACGGTGACCGAGAGAGAGAGCGACTCATATTGCGGCAACGCGAGTGCCATATTTAGCATCCACGCACCGAGGTTCCGAGTTTACGGCCAGGCGACCCCTCCCTTCTTGCCTCCTTCCTCCCGTTCTCTCTTTCATCCTCGGCAGAAGAGCATCCTCCACTCGCTACGTCACAACTTTTCTTCGTCTCGCACAACAAAAGCCCGCGCAGAGCGTAGCTCGTTGTGAATAGGATGATGAGAGAAGAAGAGGAAGGCGGGGAAGACGCCGTGCTCATATACACGAATTTCTGAGGCTTCGGCAAGCGGCGCTGGGACGCAGCTGGTGGGAACGCCGAGCTCGGGATTCGTTTGTGTTGGCTCGAGCTGCACCCGCCGCTGCTGTTGTAGCCGCTTCGTCGAACTGCTACTCAGATATGGAGCACTCGCAAGAAAGTCATTTTGGAAAGAAAAAGAAAGTTGTTTATTTTCGTTACTTCTTTGTGTGGGATATGAATAGGCGTTCTTTCTTGAGACTCGACAAAATGTCTTGGAAGCTTCGGCCGTGGCGATATGTACTGTAATGTAACGGTACAGACAGACAGACAGACAGACAGACAGACAGACAGACAGACAGACAGACAGACAGACAGACAGACAGACAGACAGACAGACAGACAGACAGACAGACAGACAGACAGACAGACAGACAGACAGACAGACAGACAGACAGACAGACAGACAGACAGACAGACAGACAGACAGACAGACAGACAGACAGACAGACAGATAGATAGATAGATAGATAGATAGATAGATAGATAGATAGATAGATAGATAGATAGATAGATAGATAGATAGATAGATAGATAGATAGATAGATAGATAGATAGATAGATAGATAGATAGATAGATAGATAGATAGACAGACAGATAGATAGATAGATAGATAGATAGATAGATAGATAGATAGATAGATAGATAGATAGATAGATAGATAGATAGATAGATAGATAGATAGATAGATAGATAGATAGATAGATAGATAGATAGATAGATAGATAGATAGATAGATAGATAGATCTACTAAACATAACAAATGGAGGGTGATTTTATAGTCCTATGCTGTCCTGATGATTCATTTGTTGACTACAGGGTGTATTCACCTGAAACTGAAGAAAATATTTGCGCCGTTTTGGTCAGGAATCGCGAGAAACCCACAGGTCACGGGATGGAATACCGGCTGTGGCTGCTGGAGGCGAAAATGTAGTAATCGAGCCCAGGTGGTCGAAATTTCCGGAGCCCTCCACTACAGCGTCTCTCATAATCATATGGTGGTTTTAGGACGTTAAACCCCAGATATTATTCATCAATCAATCAATCGCTAAAAGCATGCCGGTGCTATAGATGCAAAGGCAGCTCAGAGAGAAAAGTGTAGCTTCTGCTCAGGAAATGGTATTTAGCAGTGCGGTATTTCACCTTGCACGAAAATAGTAAGCACACTCATTTTTCCATCTGCTTCAGTTGCCAACAGCATGACATAAAGATTTCTGCCAGAAGATGAGTACAATCAGAAAAGCGCTGGACTTCGCGGGAAATGAAACCTACGAACACTGCACGGACGGTGTGGCACAAGCCTATGCCACAAGGAAGTTTCACATGACGCAAAACGCAGCGACTTTCACATAGCCAATTCACTCGCAGCGATAGACCGACCAATCGCTATCGCCGCAACGGTCAGGGAACTATGACGCTGCGATCACTTACCAGGAGAATGATGGGTAGTACACGGATTTGGCTCACTTTCGTGCTTGCGACTTCTAATGAACTTAAGGCGCTCAAGTGGAACTGCAGAGCGTTTGCTGAAGATCTTGCTGCGACAAAGAGAATAAACATGGTATAACTATCAGTTAAAGCACACGAATAAACAGAAAGGAAGAAAGGACAAGCGCTTTCTCTTCCTTTCTGTTTATTCGTGTGCTTTAACTGATAGTTATACCATGCATATCCAACTAGCCCTACTTTCGATTCTGTTGAAAGAGGATAAAGTTGACATGTACACCTAAGTACAAAGCTTAGACAAAACCGTGTTCTGCCCATCGTTCCCACGCTGGCTGAAGTGCCGTGAGTAGCAGCTTCCTTAGACACTTGCGCCAGAGTTCTCTCTAGTGTACATATCGGAAACTTTATGGTCAGTGGAGAACAATTAACATGGTGGAAATTTTTCGCTCTATTCGCCGCGGTGAAGCAATGTTTTGTTTGGGATCCGTCTCGAAACTGTGCCGAGCAGGCCGAGCTGACACATCTACACCAACGAGTTTATTTTGGTTATCGGCACTGTTGCGTACTTCAAAATGAATTTGGATTGCAAGCTGTTTTAAAACACAAAACATGAGCGCCGTTCTTCGGTGCCGTTTGTGGGAAACTAGAACTTTTACATTGCACATACGTTTGCAAAAAAATACGCAGTGCCTGCCCCAGAGATCGGACACACGCAACTTTTTTTTAAAATATTTTTTGACGCGCGAGTCACAGAGCGAAACTCCCCGACCATTCGCAAACGAGGCGAAACAAAAGCGCCATTAGCGGCACTTGCGAACCGAATGAACGGAGCTATTTTTCGTCGCCGCAATCGCAGCATATGGAACGGCCTTGAGAGAAACTTACAGGAGAAGCTCCGAGACTCCTTGCTGGCACGTGTATGTTCAATCTCGTTTTAGCGAAACTCTCGGAGTCGTCAAAGTTTGCGCTCACACTCCCGACACCCGGGTCCTGGCACGGGGTGCGCCGATAAGTTTGACGTACCTCGTGCAACCCGGGATGAAAGCAGGAGCGACCGGTCTGACTAGCATGATGGGAAAGGAGAATACCAGATGAGGAGAGAGAAAGCGCGATAGAGAAACGGCGTATGCTAAAACGAGTGCGAATGAGGGGGGGGGGGGGTCTGCGTGACACGAGGATAAACAAAGCTGTCGGGGGAGTTCTTCAAAAATGTCCCCGCCGTTGACGACGACTCGCTGTCGACCTAGCTGTCGCGCTTCTTACTCGCTTCAAAGTGACACGCGGTGTTCTCTTCATGTGTGTGCGTGTTTGTGTTTTCTTGTTTTCGCTGGCCTTCCATCGAATACTTTTGCCTGTGATAAGTGTTCCGCACCGTCAGAAATGTAAACAAGAAAGAACGCAGGTGCCAGTGCTTACGGTGGTGCCCAACATGAGCTGCAACACAGTCAACACGGTTGAAGGGGCACCAGGACTACACTGTAACACCGGGTCAGCGCTTGATTTTCGAAGCTCCGGTAGTCGCAACGGCGCTAACGTTACTGAATGTTTTCTGTGTCGTCGCCACTATGGACGTTGCTTTGAGTACGGGCAGCACGGTGCAACTGTATGTACGTACGTACGTACGTACGTACGTACATACATACATACATACGTACGTACATACATACATACATACATACATACATACATACATACATACATACATACATACATACATACATACATACATACATACATACATACATACATACATACATACATACATACATACATACATACATACATACATACATACATACATACATACATACATACATACATACATACATACATACATACATACATACATACATACATACATACGTGACTGATGGAAAGAGAGACAAGGAAAGAATGAAAGAGCATTCAACGACCTGAGAGTGACAGGTGCTTACGAAGCGAAGTGCATCACGAAGGGGGAACAAATGGAACACGCAGCATTGACACGCTATGCAGCTTTTTTCACAGGACACAGCACGCATCGTCGCCGCATCCATTTCGTCTCAGTCGCATTGTGTTTCAGGCATCTTCGCAGGTGTGAATGACAGATAGAGGTCTATTGACAAGAAAAGTGATTTCTCGTTTTTTTTTACTTTCTTTTCAACGAAAAAAAAAAAGAAACGTCGGATGAGGTCACGTTCGACGTCGACAGAGAAACGCAGATAAATTGGCAACCTTTCCTCCCGCTAACACCTAGACGTCTACGAAAAGTCTTTCTTGAAAGATCTACGTGACCGTATCGACTGGCAGCTTTCACTTCGCGTAGAAGCAGGGAGAAAGAAAAAAAGCGAATGAAAGCGCACAAGTCGAGCTTGTGCCGATGAGAATGATTGAAAGCCAGTCGTCTTCTGTTAGGTGCTCGGTTGGAAGTCACGCCGATCATCCGGGAAGCACGAAATATTCTGCAAGGGGATAGCAGATGTTCCTCGCGTACCCTGAATGCCCCGAAAAATATTCGCTACTAACCACTTAGCCTAGATATAAGCAGACAATGCTTCTTTGAGTCAATGCCTTCACGCGAACTTCTAGATCAAGGTAAAAATGATATGATGTGATTTCTTAAAAATATTTAATATTATGCAAAATTTGTGCCCATCACTTGTTGATTGGATGGTTTTCTACTGCATGTACATCTACGAAAGACTCACATGACGGCTAACAGAGCTTAATTCAAGACGTGTCATATGAATAATGAAATAATGAGCGAATGGACGATGGTTTCCAACTACATGCACATTAGTGAAAGACTCATATGACGGCTAACTGAGGATGATTAAAAACTCAGTTTAGGTCATATCAATCAATGAATAATAATTAATTTAATCACTCAATCAGTCAACCAATCAATCAATTTGAATGAAGAGTAGTTGTAGGGGAAGTGTTATTTTAGTAACGTTTATTCATACAAACATAGCAGCATCGTTATCTCCTGCAGAAAAAAAAAATGCATTACTCAGAATAGCAGTTGCGTCCACCAACTGAACATCCACATGAATTACGTGCCTCTCGTGCCAGTGAAAAGTTAGCTTACAGTATGTTCTGTAGCAGCGAGAAACAGCGTATCGACCATTTGTTACCTGAACTCGCTCACTTTTCCATTTTTGTTCTCAAAAATAGTGCCACAGGCTAACCATTGCAGCGGTGGTATAATTCCCATCCAAGATCCTGAATCAAGGACGTCGAGTGTCGTAACAGACGAAGTGTCTCAAGTAGGCTTCCCCGGCGACGGTGCGACTCAGTCACAGGCAATCTGTAACGTTTACGATCAGCAAGCCCCTAAAAGAACGCCCCGTTAACTGTGACAGAAGGCCGAATGACCCTTCGCTTAGCGCCACTTCGACTTCTACACTCCGACTTCGAGCCACTAACGAAACGACGCGAACATTAGAGCAAACTACCCTGCTTAGCCATAACCGGAAAAGGAGGATCTCAGACAGGGCCTTGGTGTGACTGCCGAGAATCCGGAATGTAACACAGTGCCACTGCCCAGGATCAACTTACGGAGCTCGGCATAATCCGCCCCATTCGTTGTCTGCTCCGCTCATTCATCCAATTGCAACGTCGTCCTCCACGTGCGCGCCTGTTGCTCTCTCCGTGTCGAAATCTCTGCCCGTCTTGGCCAAGACCATTTCCTCATTTCTTTATTCAATGGCTACGTAGATGCATTCGGCCATACACGAAAGATGCTAGCTTATCCCGCTTGCATCGTCGTCTTCGTGAATGGATAGCCGTTATAAAATACACGCGATGAATTACACACCCACGCGCGCGCACACGCACACACTCACATAGAGTTAGAGAGAGAAAAACGCTGATGTCCTCACCAACTTAGGTGCTGCGTGTGATGCAACAAAAACCTAGGACGGTGGGCCACTGACTGCATTATCGAGCACGCCCACGCCTTGAAGGAAATGCGCCTTCGAGAATGAAAAATACAAAAAAAACAGGATGGAGATGCGTTCTTACGCGTAGAAAAGAAAGAAAAAAGAAAGAAAGAAAGAGAACGCACCGGATATGGACGGGCAAGGAAGATGCCGTAAGCTCGAAATGGTCCCACCAGCGTGTCCGACAAGGCGAGTCAAGAAATGAATGAAAGAGAGAGAGAGAGAGAACGAAGTTAAGAATAGGAGAAAAGTGGGTGAAGAGGGTTTTAGTCGGAAGCGGACGGGGGTAATTAAGGTGGCCGCCCACAGAACTGATCCGTCGTTTCGCGGTGGGCAAATGCCAGGGAGTAGGAAAAGAAGAAAAAGCGAGCGCGGCGTCCTTAATCCTCGTCGGCAGAAGCCAACCAACCGAGCGACCCGAGGGCTTAATCCCGTTAGAAGGAGCAGGAGTGTCCGGCCGGCCGCTTCGCCGTCGCCGCGGTCGAGCCTCGAGGAATGGGGGAGAAGGGCAGCGGCGAGGCGAAAGCGCTGGAACGCAGCCAGATGGCGCTCGTTGAAGCAACGCGGACAGAGAGGCGAAGCACGCTCACCACGTGCTAGCGCACAGATTGGGGAAGATGGACAGATTGTGTGTAGAGAGTGAGGGGGAAGTAAGAAAGAAAAAAGAAGGGACATGAGAGAGAAAGGCAGGTATCTTGACCAAACTAGATGAACTTGTACACTATCCTGCGCTGGGGAATGGAATTGTGTGGTTGGAAAAATTAAAAGCAGAGAAAAAGACAGAGGGGACGAGCACACGCTCTCAAGTTCACACTCACTCAATTAAGAATATCCAAATGGGCCGCAGCCACTGGTGCAAGTCTGCCGTTTTCAATAATCGGGCCAAAACCTTTTTAGTATTCTTCCACGACGACCTCCCAAGACCACATTCCCGTGTGGTTACTGGTGCCATCGGTCCGTTGCCTATGCGAGATAGGTTGCTATAAATTCAGTAGGTGCGAAATACAAAATTCGCCAAACAAGAGCAGAAGCCGAAAGCCATCTTTTTCATCTTTGTCTTCTCTTCTCCTCGGTAGTTTTTATCGATTGCCCTCCCCCTCTTTCCTATCCCCTCTGTACCTGACGTAGCTTCGCAGTTCCTCCGGAATCAGCCAACCTTTGATGAAACGACGATAGCACGTGACTACATTGTGACGTTTCACAGCTTGGCAATGTGTGGCGTCATGGTAATGTGACATTACGACATCGTCAAATTGTTTTTTGCATCACTTGGTGTTCACAATGACGGAAACTTTTTAAACCGGCAGTTTTGTCGCCGTCCCTGCAGTCGAGGCACGAGTAATGGGAGCGAAAGGAGAGCCGTAAAAGAAGTGGCTAGAAAGCGCTGGCATTCGACCAGCGCCATCTTGCCTGTTGGAGCCACAAAAACAGGTAGGTGAAGCATATTCGCCATGTAGTAGCACTTAGATCGGGTGTGAAGGCTGCATGGAGAAAGAGCAAAATAAAAGGAAGATAAAGATAGATAAGTACCTGCACACTGCAATAGGCACAAATACGCCTGATTACGAAAGTCCGATGGTTCTCATGAATTCCCCTGATAAGATTCGAAGGCGAAAGATAATGTAGATTGCATGCCAACCCCAACCCCCACCCCTTATCACTCAATCATTCTGCCATTAAACTTTTGATGATTCACCTGCACGTATTACATGGTCGCGCAGTTAAGAAGTCATTAGTTGTCACTCACTCACTCACTCGCTCTCTCTCTCTCTCTCTCTCTCACTCTGTACCTTACGCAGTTCAGCAGTGCATTGTAAATTCATTGTGCATACGCACACATCTATACAATCAGGTAGTCGCGTAAGGCAACTCAAGAATTGAGCACACTTTAGGCGGCACACACCAACGAAAAATTACTCAAATACACTGACCCTTTCAATCGCGCCCCATCGCGCTAAATGACTGGATTGTTCGATATCACTTCCCCCTCTAATTCTCATAATTGTCGAAACGATCACTCGCGCTCGTGGCATGCTAGGCGCCATCTTAATGCTTTCATCGGCGCGCGCACCTTTC
Organism: Rhipicephalus microplus; assembly: GCF_043290135.1. Taxonomy (NCBI): domain Eukaryota; kingdom Metazoa; phylum Arthropoda; class Arachnida; order Ixodida; family Ixodidae; genus Rhipicephalus; species Rhipicephalus microplus. The sequence continues at coordinate 197,841,288 of NC_134705.1, read as the reverse complement.
TCTGGAGCTTCATCCGGGCTCTCATCTAGTGTTCATTAACCCAACACCCTTGCCTTCGTCTCTAGCTCATTCCGCCATTAGCCCTCACATCAACGCACATGCATACGAAGCCTAAGAGCGCAGATGATTTGCATAAGCAAATTGCGAAGGAAAACGAACGTGTCTGCATAAATTGCTATGCCGTGCACCCAACAGCTCACAGGATTAATCTGGATAGCTGAATTAAACGAGCAAACAGGCTCCGATTGCAAAAGAACGTCAAGATTAATTTTTGCTTTAGTTTATTTGTTCTGTTGAAGTGCACTAGCACTCAAAAAGAAAAAAAAAACTGGAGGTGACCCTAATACTTGACTTAGGTGCCTATAGTGGCAGTCGCATGTGGGAATTCGTGTTTCCTATTTTATTCCCCAAGTTAACATTGTGTTTGCCCCGCAGAAGCGGGTCTCTAAGCTCAAGGACAAAAAAAAAAAAGCCTGGTTGAGATCTGATCCACCAGGTGCCGCAAGGCTCTCAGCTGCTCATATGAAAGCCGCCTACTCCTTCAATGAGCACATTCAATTAACATTCGTTGATATCATTGAGTTAATTGGCCCTTTCTTAAGTAAACTGATGGTCCGATATTGCAAGTATTTGATATAGCACTAAACTCGAATCATAAACATGAATTTCGCATCAGTTACATTTTTTTTCAGAAAACAATTTATACTTCGAAAAAAAACGGGAAATAAGTGCACGACCGGAAGCAAAACTTGTAGGCCTTTGTCGTGAAAATAATCTTTAGAAGATGAAGTACATTGCGGTACATTCTGATTAAGCACCCAGTATGCCTAATATACATCTACCACTCTATAATGAGTTGAAAACATGCTACGGCTATCAAGAAAATCAGACAAAATCACAAGCTGCATCAGCCGTCCTGTGCGTGCATGTGTGCGTAGTGTTGATGCATTTGTGTAGCGAGTTTACGCGATAGGAAAGGTCTCACGTAGCCACCGTGCGGCGCCCCTTAATCCCGGAATCTCCGAGGATGAGAAGCAGGCGGGACGGGGCGCCCCAGGTCTCGATAATCCCTCGGATCGGGGAAAGAGGATGGATGGGAATGCGGAGGTGTGGCTCGCCAGAAAAGCCCAACCTTTCCCGAGACGGGAGCAGACGTACCGTCCGGCGTGGCTCTCCCCTGCTGGTCGTCTTCACCTCTAATCTCCCATCGTCATCGACACCGGTCGCAGATTGCTTTCTGTGTGGAAGAAGCCACAGTGGGGCCGTGCTTTCATCTCGCGATATACGGCTGAGAGTGAAGAGCATCGCGCCGGAAAGCACGCTTTTCGATCGACACACGGACGCTCATTAATCACGCCGGCGAATCGCCAAGAGGCCTAGATCACGATGCTTTCACGATTGTAAGCTGCTCGTCGTATACGGTTGTGGCTCGTCCTGCTGGCGCCTCCTGCCTTCATGACCAGTCCGCGAGGCTTCCGTTCGACCGTGGCCTAGAAAGTGACCCTGGTTTAGGGCGCAAGTTTCATCGGTTGCTATAGCAACTGTCACGGTAAAGCATCTTTAAAGTACAGTTCATTAGGCTGAAAAACAACACAAGAAACCCCAAAAATCAACAAGGTCTTTTGTGCATTCGCTTACGATGGCTCAAAGGCAGAAGCCATCGTCGTTTTCTGTTTTTCCCATCCGATTTCATTGAGGTCTTCGCTCTAAAGAAATACTGCCCTGTTATGAGTGATTTGACAAACCACAGCACGCGGGAGTCGTCCTTTAGGAATAAATACCCAGGGATCATATGTGCACCTTCATCTTTCGCATACTCGTCATAAGACAGCACTTGCATTGTTGCGCAGTCAATCACGCCGACCTGAATTTCATCACCGGTACCTGCGGTTTTAATGTATGATGAGTAAATGCAGAAACATCTGCCTTGTTACCTTTAGGTGCACGTTAACGAACACCAGTAAGCTATAGCTATCATGTCGTGTGTGTGTGTGTGTGTGTGTGTGTGTGTGTGTGTGTGTGTGTGTGTGTGTGTGTGTGTGTGTGTGTGTGTGTGTGTGTGTGTGTGTGCCTGCCTGTGCGTATGTGTGTGTGATTTTAGAATAATTCCATATCTAGCCATGTTATTCCCATTGATCCGCTATACAAAAATCCCATGGGCGTTAGAAAATTTCACCAATAAAAGGTTCCCTCAAGCATCACGATACTTTAAAGATGCGTGCCGGCGCTGGTGCATACACCGGCACACGTTAGGTGACCCGCATGAAAAACACGTCTAATGGTAGTCATAACATATTGTTACGAGACTACATCACGCTGAAGAATCAAGACAGACAGCGAGAAAGACAATCTCGTAACAATACAATAAGCCCGTAACTGTTGAAATTAGAACGCACTGCAAATGAAACTGTCTTAGACACGTTTACTTCTTAGTGCAGAATGCACAAGCGTGCTAAGAAAATGAACGCATGTTAAGAAGAGGTCCCACCTTTGGCGCCTTAGACACGACCAACGCTTATAGCTAACAACCGCCGTCCTCACCCAACAATTATTAAACCAAAATCTATTGCAGACAGGGTCCCCTTCCAACACGACGGACGTTAGAGGCGGGCGCGACTACAACTCAGTTCAACTCCTTTGCCGCATTCAAGCTCCACATGCACACTATGCTTCACACTCCGGACAAAATTAAAAGCTCTCTCGCGCTTAACTGTATGCAACATCGCCTGTATTTTAATGCAATGATACGCACAACCGACGTAGTCTAACACACATAGCCCAGCTTAGTGCCCGGATGAACATCCTTCTAACGCGTTTATTTTCTCCTAACTTCTTCCTGTCTCACTAAATTTCGGCATTGTTGGCTTCAAAGTGTCCGATATGTTCTAGCTGATTTAGAGTGGTCGTACTCGTGATTTGACGTTTCCTGCCTACTGACGAGTTGCGCATATGTTTTTCGAACTAATCAACTATTTCTATGCGATTGTCACGTGTACAGTATACGTCGCAGGCGTTTGGAGTGCATGAAAAATAAACGCGCAAAATTTCTAAGTGTGAAAGACTAGGCAGGCGCTGCCTTTAAGGCTGTATCCTATTTTGTTGGCGTTTTGTAGTAGTAAATAACACACTGGTAAATAGATATAGAAGTAGACATTTTGCCCTCAGTCGGGAGTCACATACACGTACCAGTTATTGCACTTAAGGTTAGCCTAATAACGTTGAGTGAAAAAGTAAGGAGCGAATTATTTCTACTTCTAGAAAGCGGCGAAAGGCAAGAAACTTCGTACGAAAGTAATGACGTGTTTGCATCACTCAACACAAAGCGTCAGCTTGAATTGCTACACCCCAACGACTCTCAGCACCACACTCACACAGAGCATAAGACCACGCGACACGTTCTTGCAAGATCACCTGCATAATTTTTTTAATATTTCATTTCGTAGATATTCGTAGTCTTCCGCAGCGTCAGTCATTCATGACAGCGGGCCGCCCGCCCCTTGCACAAACCACCGTTCTGCAATATAGTCTAGGCTCCTGTAAAGCGTGCTTTGCCTTTTACACCAAAGCGTTAGAAGAAGACAACTTCATGCCGCAAGAAAGGACGTCGGTAATTGTACGTTATTGTCACGCGCGCTCCGCAATATCCAGCGTCAATATAACCCATTCGTGCCAGCTCACGCTGATTAAGACGCTTCAACTAAGAATGATGTTCATAACATCACCTTATTATTTATCACACTCCACAAGCGTTGCAGCAGATGCTTGCACGAAGTAGCCCCGTTATGGAAGACATTGCAGTGTAGCCAAGTTACGGCAAGCTCACTTTTTAAGCGCGTTAAAACAAAATCGTAAGCTTACTTCCGCGCAGTCGTTGTTCTGTCTTGTGCTATCGCGTTATGCTTCAATAAGAGCTCGGGTAGCACTTGCGAAATGTTCTCTTTATGCAAAACTCTCCTTTATCTTCGTTATTCGCAATGGCGTCGTTTACACTGAAATAAAGACGCATTCTTCTGAGCTAGGCCTCTAAAAAATAGAGAAAAAAAGAGACCTAGCTAAGTTTTTCTTTTCTACAAGAGTGCAAGGCGTCTTAAAAAAAAGCTCTCTTCCAAAGATTCGCAACTAAGAAGATAAGGAAACGACGGAGCTATGACGCGTTAGCACGTGATCACGCTCGACCTTCGCAAGCTTGGCGAAAACCGAGATAAGAAGAGAAAATAATACCTTAATAGACTAAAGCGCAAGTTTAGTTTGTTCTACCCCATCTTTCTTAACGTTGAACTGTCTGTTTTAAGGCGGGAAGTATGCAAATGACTCAATAAGTTTTCCACAGAGTGTCGTAAAGAATATTAAGCCGTATTGATAAATAAGTTGTAAAGGGTGATAGTATGAAGCGTTTACGCAAAAAAAAAAAGGTTCATGTGCAGAATGTTACGTAGCAATAAGACTTCCCATAGTACTCGATAATAAAGATAAAAAATGACTGAAAAGTTATCGCGAAAAATGTGTTGGAATAAAGGGGAAGAACACAAGATACAGGGGCATTGTTTATGTGAAAGGAGTGTCGACCGTAGCGAAAACTGGGCTTTAACGTCAGTGTGAGCCACATTGACGGAGATAAGAAAGATTTAGCGGTGACCCGTTTAGTGGAGACCGGAACACACTTAGTTCACTTATCAGCGCAGACATGGCACGGCGTCTTGCATGAGGCCTGGAACGCCGTCGAGCAAACGCCGGTTCTCAGGAAAAATGTCCAGAACTAGCACTGAAGCGTCTTATTGCGGGAAATTGGGCGTGTTTGGAACGCAGCGCATAGAAGATGAAAGGCGAAAACTCGATGGCGCTTGTGTCAGTAATCTTTTTACTGCACTGTCACCTCATAAATTATCACACGTTGAAAGGCTTTAGTTATGACATACTGCGCATAGTGCTGACTTGTACCATCAATAAAAATAGGTAAATACGACTCAGTAATGATTGCTGTTTGTTACGCACGTCAGCGCTATATATCTACAGTTCTGTGAATAAACTTTTGCAAGTCAGCACTGTGTGCGTCGCCCTTCTCTGCACAGTCTTCTATTGTGCTGTGTTCCTTCCCAATGACTAAGATGCCTGACTCAATGAAAATTTGGGTAATAACCCTCTTTCAGTTACAGCTTCAAAACGTGTAATACAAATATAATGGGGGGCAAGGCACACACGTTTCTTCACGATCAGAGGAGGAATTCTTGGCGTGTGCCATTTATTCAGACGGAAAACTGAATTGGTAAATTGAAAGGCGTGGTGACGCGGAGAAACGCGAGAATACCACGGAGCGGAGGTGTGGATAGCCCCATATGGACTGCGTCAAGGCCAGTCCCTTTACTTGAGCGATTTAAGCGACAAGATAAAATTTACAGCATATCCACGCAGTGAATGATGATGAGTGGGGCGAAGCGTCCATCCGTCCGCCCACCCGTCCGTCCGTCCGTCCGTCCGTCCGTCCGTCCGTCCGTCCGTCCGTCTGTCTGTTTGTCTGTCTGTCTGTCTGTCTGTCTGTCTGTCTGTCTGTCTGTCTGTCTGTCTGTGACGGACAGACCGACGGACAGACGGCTTCACCCCACTCATCATCATTCAATCTGTGGATATGCTGTGAATTTATGTACGAAAACCACTATCACCATCTAGTGATATTTTAAGACATATACACACAACGCCATCTAGTGAGCAATTGTTAAAAATAATTAGAAGTGGGTACTACAACAACGTGCTACTACTACGAGGGGACGACCCACACCCTAAGGAGCTTCGTCCCTAAAAAGGAAATTCACGAAGTTGGTGCTTGGTAGGGGTCTAGCCAGAATGTTTTTTTTTCTCGGGGGGAGGGAGCAAAGGCAGCTCAATTACTGCTTATTCATGGCCATTCGTGTATTTCATCGGTGTGTTTTATAGAAACGCGACAGTGAAAAGTTTATTGGTGTCTGGACAACCGAAATAAAGCCTCAACGCTACATACGACAATGTTGTAGCTGCTGAGCACAGAAGGAAGCATGATAGGGAGTAACCCCCCGTATTCTAGAACGCCCCTTCACTCAACGCTCTACCATCACTTGAGAAAGTCGATGGGAACGCCATCTCTATGCAGGGCAAGTCACTGCATATCAGTGATAATTTGCTGCTATTCTTGAGTAGCGCAGTGTCATTTTCAGCCGGGCAGCGGCGCAGTGCTCAAGTCTGTCAAGTTAAGGACGAATGTCGAGTCAGCGAGCGTTTGTGAATACGGGCGTAAGATTATAAAGGTACGAAAGCGTTGGGGCCATCCCTAATGAGTCGAAAACACTGCTGACAAAAATAACCTGGGAAACTTTTGGGACCATTAAAACACAAAAATGAAATATCACAGAACAATTCAACACAGGGCGAGCGCCTACTTTCATTTCTGCGTTATCTTTTGCGCTAAATATATATTTTGTTCCAGTTCAGGCGATAATAAAGGAACGCGACTATAAGGGGCCCCGATCGCTATGTGCACCTATAATGATACCCTAAATTAGGCTTGGCCTCCGCTCGATCGCTCCTCACTTGCAGCGCCACATCATCAGAAATAAAGCGTGTAAAGAAAACGAATGTTACATTGGAATGTCGAACGTACTCGAGTCGCACCAGCGCGAAAGACCACTTGGAAGACGAGAAGTCTTCACAGAACAAACGAAGGGTCGCAGCTCCCGCCTCTCGGGAAACCTGAATTATGGCACGACACCCGAACTGTGAAACACATCGTCGAAAACGAGAAAACACCGGGGCGTTTTGGCGGATAGGGATCGCGGAAAGTCAGAATATGCGGGTAAGTAGGACCTCAGTGGTCATACGGAAGAAATAAAGGGAGAAAGGGAACTAGAGGGATGAACAAAGTGTCTAACGAGAGATGCAAGAAAAGACACCCATCCCGACACGCTGTACCTAGAACAAGGGGGCAGCATTTCCAGTCAAAACAAACTACAAGACAGGAATAAAGGGTAGATGTGGAAAAAAGGGGAAAAGGGCAGCCCAGTACCACTTCCTAAAGCGGTGGGAATTGGGAGGGAGCAAGTGGCACCAAGGAAAAAGCTAGCATTGACAAAACGAAAGTACGAAATAGGAAAAAAAACTCGTGAAAAACAAAGTGGGAAATGTCTTAGGTTAGAAAAAATGGGAAGATGAAGGGGATTCCTGGGCAAGGCTCTCCCGTCGAAAAGCAGCAGTAGTATAGTAGCGGCAGTAGCAGCAGGGCAAGAAGCACAGCAGGGAAGGAATGGTCGTCGGTTGCAGCTGCCACCAGTCTTGGGGGTCCGCGCCGGTCAGCGGCTTTCTTCCCTCCGCCCTCTCCCCCGGGAACGATGGGAAAAGGTTGAGAAGGAGGAACAGGACAGCTTTCCCCATCACGGATGCGAATCCCGTCCGCGGAGTCTCGGCTTCCCCACCCTCCCTTCCTTTCCCCATACCAACACCGCTCGCGGATGATGCGGTGGCAGCAGCCGCTCGCCTCTTGTCTCTGCGCCTATTTCTGCCGGCCATATACATCTGATTCTGACGCCGTCGGGAGGCCAAGAGTCTCGTTTCCCCCCGTCCCTTCCCTAACTTCCCAGTCTCGTCTCCTTGTATCTAGCGTCTCGGGCAGCAGCTAGCTGCAGCCGTCGTCTTTTCTTCGAGACGAGGAAGGCCTAGGCGCGAGCGCCAGCACCCTTATCCGAGCTGCGTGCCAGACTCTGGCATGCGATGTCGCAGTGAATGAGAGAGAGAGAGACCGAAAGTTGTAGCTGCAGAGAGAGAAAGAGAGAGAGAAGACACGGCGTTGCGATACTAGAGCGTACGTGCCTGAGCCTGTGCACGCATAGTTGTCGGCTATTCTAAAGTACACATGTGCGCGCATGAGTGCTCGCGACGCCATTTGCATTGCGAAGTGTTTACGGGGCGAGATGGAAAAGAAGGGAGAGAGAGAGAACTCTTGAGGTAGGAGAAGTGTGCGAGCACCCAAGGACGTGCGGACAAGTGGTTACGTTACGTTTCTGTTGACATCACAGCGTGAATAGCGGATCGTGTAAACGTGTGCGCTATGCGCCGTCTGCATTGTAAAAGGGGAGTGAGGGAGGAAGAGAGAGTGAGTGAAGCATAGCTCAATGAGTGAGAGGTGTCTGCTAGTTCTCTGTGGAGCAGCCTACTGTTCGCACTTACGTTCGTGCGTTGTTGGAGTTAAACACGCTCGCGCATCGACGCACGTTGGTGTACGTGACACTAGCAACGTGTCGGCGAGTTTGCTCCCGTGCATAGCCTGGACACGGCGTCCTACAGAGCAACTGGGACTCCCATTGGCCCACGGTTGCGTGTGTGTCTGTTTCGGTACGCGTGAATTCAGGACATCGATTTATCGGCATATCACGCGAAAAGGCATCATATCATTTAATACGAATGACGCAAGACATCTCGCGGTGGTGACGCAACCTTATGACGTCAGCATAACGTTGAAGGTCGGCAAACGTTGTAACGCACTGTGAAGTAACTAAGAGGTTTCATGCTAGAAAAAAATCAGCGCGAACACGATGGAGACACAAGGTGAGAAGGACACAGCGCGAGTGTTGTATAGCAACTTAAGCTTTTGAACGTGCCCATCTTTCTACGTTACTGCAACGTTACATAATGTGACGTAACATGATGACGTCATTTCGTAGCACCATCATTTGAACAATGATGGGCCGATCTCGGAGGCACTAGAAACCATGTGAGAGGCGATAAGCTTCCTGGAAGAAGAGGGTGGTGATTGATCAATACAGTCGTCTTAGTAAAATAAAAAAAATAAAAGAAGGTAGCTTTCACATCGGAATCATTTGGTGCAAATGCATAGGCGACTGTGTGACTTTCTACAGTCTCTTCAGCGCATGTGTGGAAGCTCCTACGTTTACGATAGCGAAACATGCGGGTGCGTGGGCGCTTATTCGTGTGCGTGTGTGAGTGACCATGCAAACGCATGTGTGTGCGTGCCACAGTAGACGACCACAATGACGCCGGAAGAAACGAGTTCGCGCCAGTCAACCACGACGCGTCGCGTGTGCCACTTTCTACGTGCCGACCGAATCAGAGTGGTGCGACGGAGCCCTGGTCGTGACACTTGGACGGGCCATTTCGCACGCCGACGGACACAAATGCGCCACGAAGAAAAGGGAGCGTGCGGGTTCCTATGGAGGCGATCGGCTTATGAAAAGGGCACGTCAATCAGGACTGGTGTGGAGTGAGTGCTAGCCAATATGCTCTGCATCTCTGTCAAGACCGTACCAAGTACTGCATCATTCGTCTGTCATGAAATTGTAAATTGTACTACGCCTTCTTCGAGTTCCCGACTTCTTGCCTGTCTTGAAGGGACCGTAGACAAACGTCAACGTTGACCGTTCACAGCGAAAACGTTCTCAATAAATAGTGAAAATAAGTGTTTTTTTTTCTTTACCTAGAAATTTCAGCCGTAATATCACGTGAATCTTTACGGGCTTCAAGTAGAAGTCACTTTAAAAATAAAGCTACACTTGTCAAAAAGGCATCATTCTCAGAACTCACATTTACCAGATTTTCAATAGAAACGTCCAACCATCGAAATCTATCTCACACTCGTTGTGCCTCAAACCTATGTTGTTTCGCTGTTGAATTGTTATTTGACGGTCTCTTTTCTGGCAAGTAGAAGTGCCGACTTACGGCAGGCATCATACAAAAAGGCCGAGTGGGTCTGGTGAATGCAAATATTGTCATTTAAGTGGTAGAAGTCACCTGTCTAGGACAATTCTCCGCCACGCGAAGCCCGTATTTCGTACAACTATAACATGTTTAGCAAACGCGAACAAGACGAAGTGCTATTGACAATTGTATATCCAGTACAACCACAAACTAAGCCACCATGAACGTTGTTTTGAGACAGCGGCGGCAGATATAATTGTTTCCAGTTAAATACCATTCATTCGAGATCCGCCTATAAAGGTGGCCATAAAAAAAGAAAAAAAAACGCGTAGTAGGGAAAAGCTTTTCCTTTTACGAGCGAGGCGTCGCCAATTTTCGTCCCAAGAATTCTCTTTCGTGCGCGTTGCCATCGATAAACCCCGCCGATGATCCCCTGGAGAGGGGACGAGGATCGGTTTATTGGATCGTTCCTTATCATTACGCTAGAATTGCGATACGAGGAAAGTGCAATTCAGAGCAGGATTTATCGAGCGGATGCTTGGGATGCAAGCGCGCACACGCTAACGATATCAGCTTCGATATCTCGCCTTAATCGGATCCGTAAGCGATAAATAGCAAGTAGGAAAATGCTTCCAGTTTGAGAAGGCAAGCGGCACAACGCCAATATCATTGTCTGTCGCGGGACTGATCGCGCAATGATTCTATGGCTAAGCCATTCTTTTTCGAGCTTACACGTACCCACTCCCCACACCCCTCGCAAAAGTTTGCGGAAAGTGAACTTTCCGAGAAAGCTATATTCACTCTTGGTCTAAGAATACAGGTTCTGTATAGATGTTCCAGCTTGTAGTAGTTTTTGCAGCTTATATGCGTTGCTACTCGCTTGGTTGGAAGCATCGTGAAGTAACAGAGCCGAGATTTGCATTGGCAATCAAGTTCACGTTGCGTAATCGTTTGTGGGTGAACGTACAACGAAACAGAAAGAAAGAAAGAGAGAAAGGACTCATTGATGATTACCGTTGAGGTTTCACGTCCCAAAAACCACGCCTTGATTGACACAGGTGTCGCAGTTGAAATATCCGGGAACTTTGACCATCTGGGCATTTTTTTACGTGCATACAAATCTAGGCTTATGGGCCACTAGCATTTCACCACTTTCTGAATGTGGCCGCCGCGGACGGGATTCGATCTCGCAACATTCGGTAAAGTTGTCAAACGCCACAACCACTTCACCATCGGCGGGGAGAAATGAAGATTGAACAAATTATGAGAAAGAAAGGAAGTGATTGTGTGAGTGGCATTGCCTTGGTATAGCGCGACAAAGAAAAATAACTTTTGGATTTCATGTTGTAATCTCTAATCGGGTGATACGTCCATTTCGTTCTTTTGTTTTTGTTATAAGGAAACTACTCTTGCGTACGCAAGTTGTAAAATATATATCTATGCAAGTTCTTCCACTAACGAGAGCTGTGCATTCGCGCTTGCCCTGTGCTGCGAGTATTCTTCAGTCTTCCAACAAACAAAGGTCCCGCAGTTTAGCATTACGAACCGGCTAGCCCCGCAACATGTTATCGTAACGAAGCCAACGTATTCCTTAAGTGAGGCCTTATATGTGTGTCTAGCAGATGTTGTATTCAAGCTAAGCTATTGCCTGTCCTACAAGGTCAGTTTGTCTCGCATCGCTGTAACTCGTTCAAGGGGCGGCGAATACGTTCAACGATTGAGCAGGGTAGATGTATATATAGCCGTGAGACCCTTAAGCACAGGAGACCGAGAAACCAATGAAGCGACGATAATGACATAACACTTTTACTGAGCAGCCTACTTAGTTTGCACGTCATGAGGATCCTAGGTTTAATGGGATGTGAGCAATTCGTTTCACAAGTCAATAAACGAACAAAAGTATAGGTGCAAGACATGTTATGCAACAGAAAACTTAAACTACCACGGAGAACGCTAAGGCAATAATGGTAATGTTCATTCTTTTCGAGCTCTAGCATTCATTGTGGGTGAGCGTGACGAAACTTGTCTTAATTTTATTTCCCTCTTTTTTTGTACAGCCGGAATGATCAGGCGAGTGGGCCCTGAAACCCTTAGGATAATAGCAAGTCAATCGATATATATAGCATGGTTGAGAAGATAAACACAGCCGAGCACAAAATTAAGACACGGGGCAGGCCGGACGGTGCTGTAGATAGGAGGGAGGGAGAGGAAGAGGTGGTGGGGCGTTTCAGTGAAATGTCCTAGCAGAGCTAAGAGCGCAATGAAACGCAGTCGGCGCGTGTAGCGTCGTAGAACTGGCGCAACGCCCCGATCGCCACATCCCAGCCCCTGCTTCCTATAGTTTCACGCGTGCAGAGCGTGGGCCATGTATTTTCCTTTGGCGCTTGTAAAAAAACGATATAGAGAGCAATGCTGTCCCCGCCGAAAAGAAACAAAAAAACTATCTAGCCGTGGAGTAAGCGTGCGCTATACACTCGATACGGAGGCGTCATCCAGCGAACGGAAAGCAATAAAGATGCAAGTAATAGACGCGAGCCGAGCCATCTCCTCCTCCCCCAACAGCTCGTGCGCGTAGCTAGTACAACTTGGGAGAGGCGGTTTTTTTTTTTTGTACCAGCATGCGGGGAGCGAAAACACAAGAAACGAGAAAGACCAAGCAGAATGAAGGAGCGTGAGAGGGAGAAGCTCAATTTCCTGCACATGCCACACCGGCCAACTACTTAGATGACGCCAAGGCCCGACAGTCCAACGCCCACGTCCACATCGAAATTATAAATCCACCACCCCGCCTATCGCTGTTTCTCTCTCTCACTTAGAGTCCAATGGCCTCTTACACCAGGACGATCATCCTTATCCCAGCTCTCCCCCCCCCCCCCCCCCACCCGCTTCTCATGAAAAGGAATCCCAGATACGCCTCTCCTCTGTTCCTAACTCCACGGGCCTCAGCTTTGCTCACTTCACAAAGCGTTGAGCTGTTTTACTCTCTCCCCCTGCAAACACCACCCTGAGCCGTCCTTAGACCTACTCAACAAAATTTACGAGCCATAGGCGTGAACAGCGACCCTGACCGCCGTTCATCTCAAACCGGACTCCTTCTTGGCCTTACCGAGGGCTAGCTTGCTCACGGAGTTTGCCCTTTCCCTTCTTTGAGACACTTCAGCATTCTGCACCACTAAGCATACGCGCTTCCTTCTTTACCACCCTCCTCTCTCTCTCTCTCTCTCTCTCTTTAAGCAGATCCAATCCAGTGATCCTGTGTCCACCACGTCCGATGGCAGGGTTGTCGTTGGCGGCTACTCTGCGCCAAATTGGCTACTTTTCGGCACCGCTCGGCAGGGAAAATTTCCAGTTGGCGCCATGGCTATTTTCTAGCTACTTTTAAATTTCTTGTATTACTCATTCAAAATGTTTTTGTTTATTAACTAATACTTGAGAATCTGTTCAGACTACTGTTTCTGTTCAATTGAACTGCAAATTTGGTGATAATACTAAATGACTTGGCCACTTCAACTACTTTTGGCCTGAGTTGTGGCGCTTTTCAATTCCACCCAAGTTGGGCTGCATCCGAAGCAAATTGAGACATGTGCTACCGCGAGGTCATGGACTTGTGCTACCTTCCATATTCGAAGAAATGAAACATTACGAGAAGCTCTCTTCGATGAGATCTTGCCTCCCGAACTGCTGCTGATTGCTCAAGTTGGCTAATCTTGCATTGCTTTAGCGTAACTCAGGGGAAGCATGAAGTGGCTCTGATGAAACGATTTCAATGATCTGTACCGACTCTAAACGAGAATGCTGTGATTAGTTTTCCAAGTAGGTAGACTCTGGTTAAGAAGTTGAAACGTCGTGAGCTCAACCAGACGAACATAAGGTTTACTACCTCGCACTGATGGTGAGATAATTGGGGCAGCGAAGAGAGAAATCAAGCAGCACATAAATAAAAAGGCCACAATCGGGATTCGAAACTAGTGTGACGCACGCGAGCGCTCAAGAAGAACATTCGTGTCGGAAAGTGTTCGGGATGAATTGAAAACAATGAGAGTTAACCAAATGTGAACGTTTCGCATATTCATTCTATACCGCTAAACACTAATTGATGCAAATGAGTTTAACGAATGGTCCAAAGAGAACGGTAGTGTTAAAAAAAATAAATGACAACCATCTGACAGTATTCAACTGCCACAGAAAAATCCGCACGAATTTCCGAAAAAGGCAAGTTGAACGAAAATTTTGTTCCGGTAAGGGGATCGAAACCAGGAATAGCCCTTTTCGGCGTGGTCACAAAAAGCTAAATAACGACTGAAATATTCTTGACCTCCCGTGTTTCAAGCAACCTCAATCAGGTGGGCATGCTGTTAGAACCGATGCCGATGACGGACGTAGCGGGCACGTGAAGAACCGGGCTAGCGCAGCCATGGCCGTCTTTTTTTTTCCCCGATCCAACACCGTACACAGCATTTGTCGTGCCAGCTAGCCCTAGCAGCGCTTCAGCATTGGGAGCAAAACAAGAGGCGATGGCGGCGGCAGCGGTAGCGAGCCAACCCACACCCGAACGCCACGCGCGCAAGCGAAGGCGCACTTCGCCGCGAAGCAGTTCTGCTCTGCGGCCAAGTCACGTCCTCGACGAGCTCGCGGTGCTCGCCTGTGTGTGAAGAAAAAAGCCCGCTTTCGGTTCGGGGAGCTCGGGGCTCGCTACCCCGTCAGCATACCGATCGTGCCTTCCCCAGCCGGTCACCGGACGCACAAGAACCGGAGGAAGAAGAAGAAGAACGGTGAAGACGCACAAAGTCGAAGCCGGGCGCGGTGAAAGCGTATAGCCCGCGGTCTTGGCCAACCCATCCGCTTCAAACTCCCCCATCCCTACTCCTCGTACCCCCTCCATTCTTCTCCCGTTATTTTCTTGCCATTCCGTTTCATTGAGTCGTTTTATTGTATTTTTATCGTATCTACTGTTTTCTTCTTTTTTATCCTAAAGCCACAATGGCGCATTTCTTCAAAAAGATCACCACAACCCGTCTACGCCTTTTACCCCTCTCTGAAGTGCTTATTTCACCCTATTTTATTGTAAAAAAGAGGAGAACACATACCATCGAAAACAAAAAAGCGAACAGATCTTCCATATCTTATCGTGGCAAGAAAAGAGTGCCGAACAATCTCAATTCGCTGTAAAATGTTTACCACAAAAAAAAAAAAAAAAACGCCTTCGCACGAGAATGGGCATTGTTATTGTTTTCTCTGTTTCTATTTCTTTTTGACAGCTCTCGTCCTTCACTGTGGCGTAGACGTACGAACGAGACAGAGTTGTGCGGCGGTGTTGCCCCCAGCCACTCGCACAGCGTCGCTAGTTTCGGAAGCAACCCATTCCTGCCTAGTGTGAGAAACGGCTGCACTTTATTTTCGACGAGAGAAATGCATTGACGGCAAAATCGTGCCAAGAATGTAATGTCTACTCTTATGCTGAGTCCGCTGCGATGCCGGCAGAAACTCGAATTCATTTTCCAACTCTAGATTTAGTGATAAGCGAGAAAAAATTTTGGAGGCTAATCTTTTTCTGTGCATTCGTTCGCTCGTCTTGTCGACTCTCCGCTTACTGTTTATCGCGTTATCTTCTCTTGCAACTAGACACTAGTACTGGCTCAAGTTAAATCCTTTATTTGCGCATGCTAACATTTACAAATGCAGTTACTTTCGGATGGTTAACCAAGGTTGGATGGTTGCACAAAAATTAAAACAATTTGCCCATTTGTGTTCGTCAATAAGCACTGCAATATTTCATATAAGCACTGTTGCCATATAATTACTGCTTTTTATGCCAATATTAATAATAATTAGTAAGGTTTAACATGGCCAAATCACTATTTTATTACAATGTTCACCATTGTGAACGGTTCCGACAAACTTGATTTTCTGGGTTTTTTTTAAGTGAACAAAAATCAATGCACACGGACATTTAATATTTCATCAAAGTGGAACCGCCAATGCCTAGATCAAACATGCATTTTTCGGGTCAGCGGTCAAGCAGCGTAACCGTTGTAACTCCGTAGCGATTGCATATTATTTTTATGCTCTAGGGCCTCATTTTTGTGCCTTGTATATATTTATTTTACTCCTGCAATGAACCTGCACATAGCATTTGAGAGTACATGGATAAACTTTTGTGCGGCTTCGAGTTGTTATGCAGGAGGCGCAGCAGCGATATAATGAACTGATCCCGCTTTAGGAAACTTCTACTGAAAAGAATTAAGAAGATGACGAAACAAAAGCTGCCGTGAGAAAGAGAACACCGCACCAGCTGAATGGAAGAGCGTAACTCGTGGAAATAGATCTGATTAGCTTAGTTTGAATAAACTTCAGCTTTGTATAAGATCAACCCATGGTCACTAAGAGTAAGGCTGAGTAAAGTCGTGATAAGTTCGAGTTAGGGTTAGCCAGGCGTAAAAAGATTTTGATGAATCCGAGTCTCAGTGGGTCATAAACACGAAATGTGCGAAACGTGTTCCCTCATCAACACTTCCAATTGGGCAACACCACAGCACTAAACAACGACGCTACCTCTTCAAAACGTCTCACACACTGCAGAGGTCATTCGAACGCGCACAATACAATATCGGACGCACAAGAGAAAATGAACAACACTTGTCAATTCTTTCGGACATCATAACGCGAGGAAACGTATTCTCAGACAATGAACGGGCATTTCGGACAGTGACAAAAATGGGCTTCGGCGGCCTACCTCAAGCCGACGAGGCTAAAGCAAGCAACGAACACAGCTCGTGTGCGTTGGCTTACAAACCCTTTGAGAACAATATTGTCAGTTTTCTCGCTTCTCTCGCAGCTAGCCCTATGTAGTGCGTTTATATAGTAAGAGCGGCGCGGATGCAGCGGTAAAGTTTCCGCCTGCCTTCGCTGCATCGGCAATCGAATCATTCGCCGGCGAAGGAGGCACTTTTTTCCTTTCATCTTGGGACAGCTCCTGCCTTGTTATCTAATTTCTACGCCCCCCCCCCCCCCCAGTCACTCTATGCTTTTAAGCTGACTCACTTCACCCGATCAGCTCCTTCCTAACATCAAGACAAGCTTACGTGTTTCGCTTCAGTGTCTAGCTAGTTGTCCTTACCACACTCATACTGACGTTGCCCTGTGGCAAAACCGGGGCACTGCAAGCTTTGCCCGAAGGCATGACGTGACCCCTTTCAGCGACCTCTTCAGTGCCGCGGAAGCTTCGAAATGCTTCGTCACGCACCACGGATGTGGTCGACCTGCAGCGAGGCATAAGGTTGAACTCCCGTTGGCGTTGCTCTTCCTGACGGAATGAATGGTTGGGTGTGTAGAACTTGCTGACGTTTTCAGGGTTCAGCAATGCGCGGTTTCAGCATGCCCTCAACGGAATAATAGTACGATTCGAGTAGCTTACTCGGCAGAAGGTTCGTCAAGTAACCATGCTTGTCACGCTTCGTGGATACCAATGTACTGTACTGGAGTTTATCGACAACAAGGACGCTATTTAGGAAGTCCCCTGTGTGTACCGCCTACTTCGCACACGCCCATTCGACAGCGTTGGGCTGGACCAACTCTTGCTAGCTGTGTCATATCAGCGCGCGCCCAAGTTAAATTGGTCAACTTCAACCTAGAATTACGTCCACTCTGCGAAGTGCAGCGAAGCCTTTCGTAATAGTTTCGCTCTCCGTATCTTGTTCTTATCTTAGGCTGCCTCTACTTGTGGCCCTTGAATAGGACAACGGTGGTGAGAACGCCTGTTGTACTTGGTGGAGGTGGGGCCAATTCTGGCCCACTGTAACAACGTATATGCGTGAGTTCAAATCGAACATTTCTACTAGTAATGTATGGTCCCAAAATGCATCGTCCTGTGGGTTCGTTTAGCGCTAAAGACTACCGATTCGCTAAAAAAAAAAGAATACGTCAACCTATTTGCTGCCACTACTTGCCGGTTTATTCTGTCAGGAAGTATTCACCGTGATTCCGAGCACTCATACTGAATTTCACTCAGAATGAAATATACATCTTCGGTTTAATGCAAAAACATTGATGTTTATCTTTTCCACACTAGAGTGAAGCCTGCCACGTTACGTCGCAATGCTATTGTGCGTGTTTTGTGCCTAAAGCAAGCTGTTTAACCAGCTCAGCCTACGTCTTGAAAGTGCTATTTGACTCTTTTTTTTTGTCGCCTTTCAATGTTTTTTTTAAATCTGCATATTCAGTGTGATTAGTGTAACGAAGTCAGGATGAAGTGGCGGCTTTGTAGGAGAGTGTTGACGCCCGACAATAATAAATATTCAATTCTAAACCTACTTTACTTTAACCAGGACCATGATAATGTAGTGTGCCCTCTAGTGGTGGCAACTCCGAAATACCTTAAGGCGTCTCACTTTTAGTAAACCAACACCTACATCAGAGCACGTAGGTCTTTCATGTTTTGCGTTTCACCTTCGTCAAAGGGATTATTGAGGCATGGTATCAAACTTGTTACATAACGTTCACCAGCACAACGACACAGACGTTGAAACATCACATCAGGTCGGCGATAAGTAATTCACACAATGTGCAGGAGCCTAATTGTAAATAAGTCGCGAAGCGATAGCTTTTCGATGTGGTCCTTGAATAACTGCACACGTATTAATACTAAATTCCTGTAACACGGGATGTGGCTGGAGCTATCGTTTCAACCAGCTGTCTTATCTTCTTGAAGGCTGCATCTACAGTCTTCGAAACTCACAGCATATCCACGGAGATAATGATGATGAGTAGAGCGAAGCGCTGGAGGGTTTCAGCGCTAAACTAAGAACCATCCGCGAATATTGCCAACTACATCATTAAAGACGTAACAAAAACTGTATATATTTATAAAAGAAATCGTATTGTTCGTAAGTGGTAACTATATACGCCGCTTCCATTTCCACTTCATTTTAACGGCTTTACGGTCGGTGAAGTGATGGATCGGTGATGGGGCGTAGCGGAATGTTTGCGAGGACGAAGTAGTGGGCAATTTGCAAAGGTGGAGCTGTAGGCAGTCACGTAGAAACAAGGAATGAGCACAGTGGGAAAATCCATGGTTCTTTAGCGCGCACCTGGACACAAGTACACGACCATCTTGCATTTCGTATTGGCAACTTCTCGGCCGCATTGACTTTATGGTCGCTGAAGTGGTGGATCGGTGATGGGGTGTAGTGGGCTGTTTGCAAGGACGAAGTAGTGGGCAGTTTGCGAAGGTGCAACTACTATAGGTTGAGCACTTTATAAAACTACAGGTGGTTACATACGCCATCGTAGAAAAGACCCACACCATGAGGAGCTTCGCCCCTAAAAATTGAATACAGCTTTAAGTTTCAGCTTTCCCCAGAACTTCCGCCTTATTCGTATTCACAGAGAGTTTTTTATGCGTCATTGGTATTCACAGGGCATTTATTACGCTAGAACAAGCTATCCACATATGTAGTTTTAAAATGTGAATGGGACGTTCTTCCATAACTATATATACACGGCAGGCAGAACAAACATAATACACACTACAAAAGAAACATGTCCCAATGTACTGTCGACTAAATTGGCGAGAACGAACAAGAGCACAGCAAGACCTGTACGACAGCTGCTTCTGCTGTTGTTGTTGTGGGAAAGGGAAATCCTGAATGAGTGACAAAGACTCAAGCCGAATAGACGACAAGGGCGAACAAGTGCAAGAACCGGGCGGAGGACTGAGGTGAGATGCGCGCACAACAGAAGGAGAGGCCCAGTGCATGTGCAAAAGCTAACGTGGGGGAAAGCTACGCGGCCGGTGTTGTGTTAGGGAGAGTAGAGGAAGATGGCTAGGGAAGGGAGGTGTGCGTTGGGTTTGGCTTCGGGCTTACATGTCGGTATCTCTTACGGTCCTTGATTGAATCGGTCCGGGGTGACAATGGGAAGACACGAGTACGCCCCGAGAAAGAAGCGAGAAACGAAAGAGAGAAAAGAGTAGAGCCCCGGCTAACGTTGAAGACGCGGGCTGTGGGCCGTTACCGCCAGCGCTCCTCGTAGGCGGCGGCCATTGTCTGCCCGAGTCGTTGGGAGCCCCCGCTGATTCCTACTGACGCTGAAGTCCTCGCGATCCTGCTTCTTTCGGTGCGAGCATGCAGTGCGGCCAAGTGGAACCACGGGAAAGAAGAAGAGGCGACAGTGATGTGCCACGGCAAAGCCCACCCTCCACCTACGGACAATGCGAAATAGAAAACGAGGAAGAGAGCACACGTGCGAGACGGTGGTGGGATCGCTGTCAGCTCCGTTTACCTTCGCCTGTGAGTTGCTGCCGTCTACTTTCTCGCTTTCCTCAGATGTAGCGCCAGAGAACGTTGTTTCGGTGGGAAAAGAACAACTCCTCACAATGTTGGGACTTCTTTCGCTGTCGTGGTACACTAACCCGCATTGAAAATTGGTACTTCGTGGCATATCAGTTTGCATGACAGACAGGAGCGCTCGCAATTCGAGACCTCTCGAAAAATTGATTTGTAAGGCAGCTTCTCACAGGTGATGCCCAGGTGGAAGGAACGTCGGAGATAAACAGTCTTTCTTGCTTCTCTTCATTTGCCTCTTTCTTTTTTTCTTTGTCTTCCATTAAGGTTTTTTCAACCCCCTTTTTTTCCTTTCTTGCTTTCTTCTTGTTTTTTCTCTTTGTATATTTTATTTTCTTTATTACTTTTCATATTTTTTTCTGTTTCACACTCTCTCTGTTTTTTATCTCTTCTTTGTGAATCTTGGTTCTTCTTTCTCTCTCTATTTATTTCCTCGTCAGCTTTCTATTTATTTCTGATTCTATTTCTTTCTCTTTTTCTGTAATTCCTTTTTTCTCTCTTTCTCTTTTTCTTTCTTTCTTTGTAGTCGCCCTCTCACCAATCCAAGTTTTCACGTCCAACACCGGACAAATCTGTCGGCGCACGCGTTCTGAAAACGAAGCAAAAATGAAGAAGAGCACGAAGAGGGCGCGGGACGGCCAAGTTATTGCGTTCGTGATTGTTATGTCTTCAAGGTGAAAGCTCTTACAGTCACATCCGTCCGTCGATTCCCTGTAACGGTGTAAACTGTGACCTCTGTTGTCACAGTTGTTGGTGTCAACTGTGACGCTGTAAAAATATCGCCTTGCTAGTCGAAGGTCCACATGCCTTGCTTTCGCGGAATAAACCTTCGAATTTACAAAGTGTGCTTCAAATTTTTTTTGTACCCGACCTACAGAGTTTATATGAATCTAAGCCATTTAACGGGGCCATGGCAACTAATTTTCGATCACAATCCGTGCTATGTGGGTCAATTTTTGTGCGTCTTCAAACAAGTTGGCGAAATTTCGGCGCATTCGGCGAAGCACTTGCTTTATAAATGAATATTTTTACAAGCACGCGCGTAGCCTGAGAGTCGGACGACAGTGGCGCCCTCGCAAGCCGTGACGTAACATGCAGGTGCCCGAGTGGGCTTCTGCATTCTGGCGCGCGATATTGTTCCGTCGTCAGCAGTGCGCGAAATGAAGATATTCGAGCTTTCTTCAGCTTGGCACCGAAATTGAGCGACTTGCAGCAACAGAAACTGTGGCTGAAGACGATGGCATCTCTCCTTGCTGCACGTGACGTCACAGGCACCATGGCAACATGACGGTCACCGGCGGTAGGCGGGACTTACAGCCGGCGACTTCTAGTGTCTATTTTTTTGCAGAAATGTGGTTTCGCGGCCAACTTGTCATATCTTCATAGGCATAATAGACTCTCTGCTTCCTAATTTTCGCTGAAGACCCCAAGTTGTTGGGCTCCTTCAAAGCAAAACTACGAAACGTGATATTACTGTAAGCAAAGACGTAAGAAGTGTAACGGTGCAATATTATAGCGATAACGCATCTTATCGGGCGAGTTGATTTAAACATATAGCTCTAGTGAAGTCCTGCCTTTCTTCTGCCCGTGTCTTTTTCTTTTTTTGTAGTGTACTTTGTACATTACTAGTTCCAGAAAAGCTATATTTGTTGTTAGACGATTTCATTGATTCTGTGATTCAGAAGAGTAAAAAAGACAAAAAAAAACACTACCAAAGGAATGGTAATAATCGCGCCTTCTCAAGAGTAGCTGCCGATGCAAAGCGAACGCAACCCCTAAAAAGATTACACATACACGCAACCTTAACTGCATTCGCTAGGCCGAACCCTCAATTTTTTCCACCCATTTTCTTCCTTTTTTTTTTTCATTTTCCCTGCTTCACCACCCCCCCTCTCCCTACCTCCTCGCTCCCAACCCTCCTACTGCCCCGGGGCGGCCTTTTGTTTAACGGGGACGTCAACCCTGGCTGTCGTAATCAGCATTAAACGGCCAACACACGCACCCCGGAGAACACCTCTCTTCCCTCTCCATCCCTATTCCTTCCCATCCGCTGTAGCGCTCTTCCGGCCGTTCCACTTTTACGGCCGCTCATTCGCGCCGCCATCGGCACAGCGTACCACGTCGTCGTCTCTTCCGGGCAGCGCCCTCTGCCCCCCACCTTCTCCAACTACGCGCACCTAGCTTCGTCGGCAAGCACCCCGCGCTGCCGAGCCTCCGGAAACGTTCCGCAGAGGCCAATACTTGGGCGAGCCGCGGCTCCTAACCGGATCGCGGGCGTTTTCTTCGACGCGCAAGCCGAAAGGAGCTCCGGATCGAAAAGCGAGCAGATGCCGGGAAAGGGAGCTCCGGTGTTGCCCCACAACGTGGTCGCTCCTGCCGCCGCCGATGCTGCGGCTTCGAAGGCAAAATCGCCCGCGCGGGCGTTTCTTCCACTCAACGAGCTTTGAAAGGAAATGAGCCAGGCCTGAACGAGCTTAGGCTGCGTCGATATCTCATTCAGTGTTAGCAGTAGACGGCATGGGCGAGGCTTGACCTCCGATGGGAAGCAAGCAGTTTTTCTTAATAAAGTGAATGCCTTAAATGCCTCATGAAAAGCGAAAGTTGAACGTTGGTGGCGTCGACGTTAACAATAGTGATTTTTTATTTACTTATTCTCGCTCATACCCACAGCGCCATTCCGGCATTACATATCAAAAACATTGATAGAGAAAGAAACAAAAACATGATTAGAACCATGGTTAATGAAGAAAAATAGTGGCATATATTGTTTGTTGTCCATGCACATCGGGTACGTAACAATCATCTAACCTAGACTAAGAAAGAAAAAAAAAACAAAATAAAATAAAATTATGACGTAAAACATAGAACACATAAAAACTATGTGATAAGAACTAAACATTGCGTAAAGATTGCATTAAAAAGATAGTATCACGTGATGACATCCCTACGACGTCGCATAACGTTGCGCCACGAGTTGGCGTCATCACATGACATCATCACTTATTTGGAGGTGTGCCGATCACGGAGGCTGTGCGAAACCAGTTGAGGTATATAAAGCTTCTAATGCATTTAATCCCGCAGGCGATTGAAAACCGCGTTAGGTGCAGAAAACTTTCGGAAGAGTGGGTGGGTGGGGATAAACACACTTATTGAGATATGAAAAACAAGATGGCTTCCGCCTTCGAATCGCCTTAGGAGGTCATGTCTGTCTTTGTCTTGTCCTCAGATCACTTTCAGATTAGTTCAGTACATTAATTTACTGTCGAAGAATCGGTGCTGAAGATTGTAGGTGCATTACATGTCTTAACGTCCTTTCGGTTGTCAAGTGTTCTCCCTTCTTTTTATGAAGTAACATGAAGTAATATGTGTCAGAAAACCAGTAAGGTTCAGTCTTATGTTGAGAGATAAAAACTAGGAAATCTGAATAAAGTTTTCTGATAATACGTTGTTGCTAATGATCTTAGGATAAGGACATTACCATACGTTCATTGTCGTGACCAACAGGCGTTATCGTGAAATAATGAAGTAAAGAAGCTTAAACATGACCTTCAACCTCGCGTCCGTCCCTTATTTGACGTGTTTACTTACTATCCCCCATAATAATAATTTTTACACAAGTTTGGTCAACCTAATTCCCACGTCGTTCTGTCTTGATTGTGGATATGTCACTTGCCATGCCTTTATTTATGGCGAAGCTGTATAAGCCGAGGCGAAACGGATCATCTTAGGATGATCCGTTTCGCCTGCAAGCTGTGCAGAGCCCAGATTTGTGCACAAGACCCAATAATCACCACTGGTGCGCTAACGTGTCGCGAAATGGAGAATGAGACAAAAGTGCACATGCCACCAACTGGGCCTTCAGGATCGTGCACGCCAAGTGAATGCAGCGCATGCAACCAACTCCCCGTAGTGTAAGGGTGGTGACTATTTTGTTATGCGTGTATGTAACTGCATGTGTTGTGTGTTTATCATTGTATATATCATTGTTATCACCCGGCACCTGGAGTAGCCTGTCAGGTGAAAAGCCAGGCAAACCTCTCCAGCTCCACATTAGGATGACTCTCTCTCTTTCTCTCTCCCTCTCTCTCTATATATTTCCCAACCAGTAAAAACCATTTATCTACGATTAGAGAGCAAACCTATATCATAATGGGCTACAACATCACAGAGAAAACAACAGAAAGCGATGTCGAATTGTAAAAGAAACAATAGAAAAATAAGAATATCAGAAGAAGGTGCCAATTCCAGTCGACCTAATGAAACCACTTGCCATTTCAACGCATAAAAATAAAGGTCTCGAGAATGTGGATTTAGTGAGATCGCCAGCACTTCCTTCAGGCCGAAAAAAAAAGAAGCTTCCGCTCGACGAAGTTAAGTCACGTCCCGTTAGGGAGCATCAACAATGCGCGGGAGTGCGCACAGCGTGTCGTAAAACGACACGCGACGACCGACACACCTACTTCACTCGCCAGTGCAGGCGAGCCGTGGAAGCAAAAGCGACCGTAAATGCGGGAAACAACGCAATCGCCACACCCACAAGGTTGTCGAGTGCGCTGTTATGTGCCCCCGTTATGTACTCGGGCGTAAGCCGAGAAAGAATTAAACGGGCGTAGTTCCCGTTTCGCGCGCCATCTAGTGGCAACAAGGGCAAGCGAAGACAAAGCTGTGCGGAGACATTTCAGAGGAGAAAGCAACTTTGAGATTCCTCATCCACAGACCATCCTGCAACCACTCCACGAGAAGGGAGCATGGCACAAGCGAGCCAAGCCGGATCACACATACAGCGGCTGCTTGTTGCTCTAACGTAAACAAGCGGAAAGTATAGAGAACGCTTGAGGGGTTACTCTTCTATTTTTCGGCACCAACGGATTGCAGCTTTCGACGACGATGCCCCCTTTTCTTTATGCGTGACAATGGCGTAACCTTAAGTACGGTCTCGGTGAAGATACGGCGAAACATAAAGCAAGCTGCGCGGGTGCGAGGTCCAAATATTATTTTCCCGGCTAAACGCGTACGAGGGAGGAGTTTTCTTGGGGATGAACGCGACGATGGGAGACGTATGAAAGAGCGTGGCGGCGGGGGAGTGACAGAGGAAGAAGCGGTTGCTTCCGGCCGCCGGCAAGTGCTTCCGCTTCCGGTTTATTCAGCGACGACTACGGTCGTTTCGCGTGGCTTGCGGTACGCTGCCGAGAGAAGGCGGTGTGACGGCGGCTAGACGATGACGGCAGCGCCAGAAGCACGGAAGGCTCATGCGACGCTGCAGATCGGGATTTAGTCCGAGGGGTTGCGGGGAGAAAAAGAAGTCAGCGGGATTGCCGGTATGCCGAGGAAGAAGTATCAGGGGGATACGTTAAGAGAGAGGAGGAGGGGACGTAAGGGATGCTATAGGGTTCGTAAGAAGAGCGACAGCGGAAGTTTGTCGTTTTTAGTAGGAAGAGAGGGTAGAGAGTTTTTTTTTCCATGGAGGAAGGCTTTTCGCTTAACGTCACCGTCTTCTAGAAAACGACGCATGACAGACTACGTGAGAAACCTTTTTTTTTATTTCAACGATATATTAAAGAGAGAAGAAGATATCGCATGAGAAGATACGGGATTACTCAGGAAATTACGGGCCCGGAAAAGGTTTTTTTTTTTGTACGTGGAGTGACCTGTCACCTAAATTAGGTTTCAATAAAGGCATGTGAAATTAAGTGGACAGTACTTATGGGTCTGTGGGACACAAAAAGAAGTTGAAATAGTGTGAACTCGTGAGTTCCTTTGTGTAAGTATTCTTAATTTGTGCAGTAACTCTTGATATATTGCATCCACACTACTAAAAGAAAAGAATATTTATATCAGCTATATATTATAGAAAATTTTTATATCCTAATATTCTTACGCATATATATAGACGCAGTTGTATCGCCAGAACCATGAAAAGCTGTGAAAAATAACTACCCGCCATGACGAGTTTGAACCTCTTAGGATCTTGCGTACTTCGTTTGATTTCCTTGCAATACCATAAATTAAATAGGTACGACTTTATGCAATTGGAAGGCAATCAGTGCACAATCCTAAATAAAAATAAAGATGTTGACGTCAGCGTTGTAGCATTCTTAGCTGCATCTCGTGCGGCATAGTATTCATACTCATGGTTCATATGAGTACGAAGATAAGAGTGCATACCATCGTGTCGTGATATATATCGTCGTTAACTATTATTTAATATTACCCACCTAGCCTGAAACAGGCTTTGAAATGCTGCAGAGAGGGTAATGTCTGTTTGATTAGCACTGTGTGCGAAGTCAAGCGAAACCAGTAATAGGGTATGAAGCAAGCTTTTTAAGCACATTCGACGTATTTACGTTCGGGACCAACGCTACATTTTGTAAGTGGGATAGCGTTCTAGAAGTGATGCAGCTGTATTTATCACAGGTTCAACTACGCATACTTCAACAAGAAGTATAACTGCGTGTTCATCAGCATTCAATGTCTTCAAATATCTCTTCCACACTCATTTGCCATTTCGGAATCAGACACGTACGCAAGGCTTCATGAAGAATCAAGTTGATCAATATAAGAGTACAGTTCATTAACTGAACTCGACGAAAAAGGGGGGGGGGGGGAGTTCGAAGTTATTCATACCACCCTCTTTATTTCTCTCTCTTCACCTTCTTAGGAGGTAAGGCGTTTCTTGTTGGGTAGTTTCATTGTCATTTTGATTAGTTTCTTAGTAGCGCACAGTTGTTTATTGAAGTGTGGCAGTTTGGGCTAGTTGATATGACACGCCGATCTTCTCGCCTCTTTGTCGTCGTTCTGTTCTCGCGCTGTAACTATCGTCATGTTTATTGAAGTCTAGGTGAAGTCGCGTGTAGCATTTGTATAAGCTATAGTGATGCCATTTTTAATGTGTCAGTGTATAGGTGCATCTAGTGTTTGCGTATATTAGTTTACTAAAATTTCATTTGTTTTCTGGGCTTTCGTGAGCTCCGCACACTATAGACATGTCGAACAAAACAGGACAAACCCCGCTTTCTTTCTCGTGCATTGTACGGCGTGCGCTGCCCACAAAACTGAGGTCATAAACGTCTCCGTAAAAGTATTCCTCGAGAATAAATCGAATTAAGTTTACCCGCAAGTGAGACTAGCGGGAGCACGCATGCATTAGCGCGGCGTCAGGCTCTGTTCACCGCACCGAGGCGGCCAACTTGATATATTATGAGAAGAGCGCGCGTCCTGTGCACATAACGAGGAGCGTCACCCGAGGAACGCGTGCATTAGTACAGCGTCGGATTCTGCTATTGATAATGAGACAGCTAAGCTGATATATTACGCGACAAGAGCATGCATAGCTGGTCGACATAACTCGGAGTGCTGCTCAATGCACGCATGCACGGTACCTGCCACGGTGATCTAGTGATAATGGCGTTCGAATGCTGACTTCAAGGTCGCCGGATCGAGTTCCGTTCCTGGCGTCTAGATTTAGGTGCAAGCGAAATGCTGAAGACCCGTGTACTAAGCTATAATCCCACATAAAAAATCACCCGAGTTGGTCAAAATTTCCCAAGCTTTCCCCTACGACGTCCCTCATGTTGCTGGCGTGGTTTTGAAACGCAAGACCTTAACCATTATTATTTATTAGCGTGCCATCAGAACATGTTCACCCCAACAAGGATACTAAGTTGAGAAGTTATCCGAATTAGAGCCCGACCGGTGAACACAACGTGGAGTGCACGCACACTTTGCGTGGCATCACGATCTAAGCAGCACAGCGATGAAGCTAAGACGACATACTACGCGAACAGAGCAATGGCCACCGGTGCCACATAACGCGGACTGCCGTCCAACCAAAGCGAAAACAGCAATATCCAGGTCTTTGAAAGTGAGTTGTGGCCCTATGTTGGCAAGGGGGGGGATGGTGCCGCGAATATTGCGCGGTGTCGCAAGCGCCCATAAGCTCCTGTCCGGATGCAGAGTCAGGTCGAGCCGCGGAACGGACAGCCCGGGCCACCAGGGAGCCACACGCGACGCTGTTCACTTCCCTTACCCATTTCCTCTTGGTCTTTGCACGTAGCAGGCTCTCTCTCTTCCCCCCTCTCTCTGGCTTTGTGGAGCTATTCCAGGAATCCGTCTGGCCTCACCGCCGGTCCTCTCGCAACGGTATACAGTTCTCGGAATACGTGATGTCGAGCACTTGTCCACCGGATCCCCAGAGTTAGAAGGTGAACAATGAGAGTGGCTAGACCACTGTGGTTTCTTGGAAACCGGAGAGTCCGCCTAACTTTAGGGAAAGCATCGTGACGTAGAAATGGCGAATACTCCCGTCCTACTTGGGGAAGCGAGTTGTATAGTGAGAAGTCATTCGGTTCCTTGATGCATTTGCCGAAGACGACTGGACGGCAAAAAACATTATTTTTTATCCGAGTTTATTTTACTTATATCATCAAAGCTTGCGTCCCCTCAAAGCTTGCGCAAGGCACAACGCAACGGCATTGTGTTTTGCGGGGGACGTAGCTTGCGGCGGACGTCCCCTCGAAGCTTGCTCAAAGCACACTGCAACGGCATAATGACGTCCGAATTCTGGCATGACATCAAAGGGTGTCGTCACTGATGACGTCCTGTTACATTGAGGTCATGTGGTTTCTGATACGCTGACCACACACACGTTCACTTGAGCTTCACGTGATATTTTAGCGAATTAATTATATAGTTTTTGTTGTTTTTTTACGTCATTCATGTCGGTGCCAACATCTCGCACTGCATCATCAGGTATCGCCAAATCTAGCAAACTTCTTCACTCATGAAAAATACACGGATTTCGCTTTATTAAAGTGACGGACGGTATCGCATTTCTTCGTCTTATGCCAACCCAAGCCGATCGACTTTTAGGACAGGACACTGATGTACTTCGAAACGGTCGGAATGGTGTGTGGTATGTGCCGAGATGTTCGGGAAAATTCGGTAATGTCACGGAGACACGCACAGCCAAGCGCAAGTTTCGAGTAAGGTACGTCCAATACATCTTGCTAGTGCTTTTCTTGGACTTCACTTAGGGGTGCATAGTGCACTTTGTAATGTCCGCCTACTTCTACGCCACAACGACATATTTCTTTGTTGCGATGCAGAATAGCGCTTAGCTGTAGGAACTAAGCAACTAGTGTGGGAGCGTGGAATCCATTGCGACGAGCCTAAAACGTCCTATTGTTTTCATGTACCGTGATTACCTCATTTCAAACAGTTCATTCATACATGAGACGATGCCCAAAATGAGTTGCCGGTAAGATAAGCACACCAGTGAAGAGCCTGCTCCTTTTTTTTTTTACTATACTCCCCCCTTCTCATTCCCCCTGCGTAGGGTAGCAAACCTGGCATGTGGCTGGTTAACCTCTCTGCCTTCTCTCTTGTTGTTCTTGTCCTTCTCAACCCTATACATTCTCAAGGTGGCCAGGAAAGCAACGGACAAAACACCAACGGAAACGACGCTCGTCTCGACAGGAAAGCCCGAGCCGAGCGAGCACCAGCAGCGCACACTCGGCCAATTGGTTAAAGACAGACACACCTCCCACGAGTCCAACGAACCGAGCCTTGCTCTGTAGCGGCGGTTCGCGCACTTAATGCAGCGCGGCCAACGCCGTGTCTCGATAGAGCGTCGGCACTCCGCGGCGACAATATGGCCACCACGACCGCGTCCCCTCTCGCTCGTCTACGTGCCCTCAAGCCAGCCAATCACACACGCACGCACAAACTGGCACACAAAAGAACGCGCTCGCCCACAGACGAGGCGCTTCCCCGGTGTGTGTGCTTGGCTTCTCAAACGAACGCGTCAGTTTCCTCTTCCCTTCAGACCCGAACGCACAGACAAACACGGCGAGTCGCATCATCCATGGCAGCTCTTTAAGTCCCCCCGGGGACCCCCGTCTCCCGCCGTGGCTGGCCTAGAGAGGTGGTAGGGAATGGGAGGGTGGGGGAGTTGCTGAGGCAAGACCAGCGGCCTCTCCATCAACGGCGCGCGCGTGTTTCTCGGTGCTTCCCTAATTGAAAGGACAACGCCTTCGCTTCCCCGACGCTATAGCTTCGACCCTCGGCCCCTTCCCAAGCTGGCCACGTGTGTATATATACACCATATCCCGCCATAGCATCGCGGGACCTCGGGACTCACGTTGGGAAACAGAATTAGCAAATTGGGGAAAAGAGGGAAGGAGCGTGGGGGGAAGTGGCAGAGAAGGGCCCTCACCTTTCTGTCAACCCCACCGTCTGCGAGCTACTGCTTTCTCTCATCATTCTGCCTTACTTCGTTGCGGGGTTTTCCTTTCTCTTTTGTTCTTCCTGGGGGGAAACTTTCCCCTTTTCTCCCTTTTCTTCTACCATTGCTGGATTCACTTTCCCGTTTCGGGTGCCGACGCTTCCCCATCATTTCCTATTGTGAGCGAGCTTCTTCTTCGCAGCATTCCGATGCCCCTGCACTGCCGTTTCTGAGCAGAAAGAAAACTCGCTGATCCACGCACGTTGAGGGGGAGTTTCCGGGCTCTTTTGTGGGACGCAATTAACGGATTGCCGCGCTCGCAAGAGCTGCTAGATCCCCGACATGCGTTTCGGAGGAAAAGTATAATGTGTCGTGCAGAGTATCTGCCGTGTTCATTTCTTTATTCACCTCGTGATGAGCAGGAAAGCCTCCTCTTTCCGATACCCGGGTACTTAAAAGAAATTAGTGGTGTGAACATCGTACGTATTAGGAACTGCGTTGTCTGGGAACCTCGAACTACTTACGCGCCATGTTACGTACTTTCAAAAAAAAAAAAGTACGGGTCCTAGAACTTTTTTATTTGGTGAGCATTATAATAACGTTCACCCAGCGACCAGGAGTAACCGGCACTTCCGAGCTGTGTTGCGCGAGTTTTAACATCAGCCAATATCTAAACTTGCGTGACGAGCAAAGTAATGCTCACCTGATTTCCACGTACCCCTCTGTTTAAAGCATCTGTTACTTCTTATTGTTGCTTGATGTACACGTGCTCCTAAGATAACATGATTGCGCTGATAACAAAGACTGTTAGGGTTACGAATTCCTGCAATACCTATATATCTTTATTCCAGTTTCTTATTGGGTAAGCATGTGATAAGGGTACCACTTCAGAGTAATTGTTCCAATGTATGCTAATAAGGCGGCAATGGGGGCTAGTTGGTACGCCTTCATGCTTGTGATGCGCCGCAGGGTAAAACGAAATTGCGCATCACACTGTGTCATCTCTCGTGTTTTGTTCCTTACTCTGCAGCGCGTCACAAGCATGTCCCGATGTGTTTTTTTATATTGTGGAGCAACTAGAACAGCCAGCTTAACCACGTTGAGTGTCCCGACTTGAACACATCAGGTGATCATAAAACCCTAAAAAAGAAAAAAAAAACACAATTGAAAAGCAAATATTGTGTAAATTAGATTAACAGAGAGTCCAAATGGTCCCATAGAGAGCCTAGCAAGGACAGCGTGCAGAAGGGGTAATAAACGATTTGGGCGGGCTGCCGCCTCAAGAAGAGCGCTGAAGGCTGGTAGGCATTTAGTGGAGTGAGAACAGGGAGGAAGGAGATGACAAAAATAGGGAGGACCAGAGAAGGCAAAAAGTCGGGAAGGGGC
Source organism: Rhipicephalus microplus (assembly GCF_043290135.1). NCBI lineage: Eukaryota > Metazoa > Arthropoda > Arachnida > Ixodida > Ixodidae > Rhipicephalus > Rhipicephalus microplus. Next base: position 197,809,668 of record NC_134705.1, on the reverse strand, counting down.
GTCCTTTCGTCTCTGCTTCAGACGGGCGCCAGCCGCTCTGTCTCGGGAATGAAATTCGGTTAGGAGTCAGTGTAATTGATAACGCGATTTCGCCACCCCAGTCAGAGAAGAAAGGTTTTCTTTTGGCCTTTGCCTCCCCCTCCCCTCTCCTTCCATAGCCGCGGGTGGTGCGGGAAGGGGCTTTCCCCAACCGAGAACGCAGGGAAGATGGGGAAGAGTGACTGGACAGAAGAGAAGAGGTTTGGTTGTGCGTCTCTAGACGTCTGAGGTCTGCAAGGAGAATAGCCCTATTGCCTAGCTTAAAATCGTCGTCTCAACCCGCCGATGCCCAAGAAAAATGGGGAAATGGGAGATCGAAAACGATGCAAATATTTTTCACGGAGGCGTTTCTGTATTGTGGGGGTCGCGGGAGAAAATGCAGCAGGAAAGTGACAACTTGGTTTTTGACGAGTTATTATCAATGGTTCGGTTTGTTGGTTTTACGCTGTGTAACGTCCTCAAGTCAATGTCATGAGAGACGCCGATGTGGAAGGCCTCAAAAAATTCAAACCAACTGGCGTTCATCGATAAGGTGCGCTCACATCGAACAGTAAACGGGGCCTCAGGCATTTAAAGTGAATAAACTCATAGCATCTACTTACAATTAGGCGTTAGTTTCCTTAGTTTTCATGCAGCAGCATTCGTTTTGTCTCACCTAGGACTATTTGCACTGCAATCATCAAGAACGAGTATCGATGATTAACAGCGTTTACTAACGACTCAAATGTACAGAACAAATCGTAACAAAAATCTTTTATTTATACGCAAACTAAAATATTCTATTGAAGCATTGAATTAGAGAGTACCTAAGCGCTCAATTCCTGAAGCGCGATTCATGTGTCGGTGAAAGAGGAAGCCGAATAAAAGCTGTACGATGTCACCTCGTAGACCAGTGTCCTAAAATGATGTCCTTTAGGAGGCCCTAACATCGTTGACTTCGACGAGATTGGACATTCTCGCTGCACGCATTCTCGTCATGAGCCTTCTCTCAGACAAACGCGCGCGATTGGTTGGAGTTGGCGTATCGACGAGACGCCTACCCATCCACGGTTCATTCGCAGGTGCAACGGAGGGTGGCGCTGCACTCGTCAGCAATCAACCGCGTAGTCGGTGAGGATTTTATCCCCTCGTGTGGTCTTGATTACTTCAGCCAGTCAAGGCGATCCCCCGTCGTGGCAATCTGGAGGGATCGCTTCAATCCCGCGCGGAGAAGTTGACACCAGGTGGTTGGAGGAGGACGACGATGACACACTCAGCGTGCACCGCTTTCATTGGGTCACCTAATAGAATCATCGAAGTGGAGGAGGGCAACGTACAGGGAGTAGGGTAGGTGTCATCGGTAGATACACGACTCCGCCTTGGCTTGACTAAGGGCTTTGCTATAGTTCGCTATACGCTTACAGAGTGAATGATGGGTGAATCTTCGTGGGACTATCCCAGGAAAATAATGAAATCTACCGGCACGCCATTATTGAGACAGAAGGAAACGCGTAGACGAGTCTAGCAGGGGAATAGATGGCCTGATTATATTAGGAAACTTGCAGCTATTATTGTGGTAGATGTAGTCGAAGCAGGAAAGGGTGATAACTGAAGCTTGGGTGGGGGGAGTCAAACCCGTATTGCTGAGAACAGAGAAGAAGGTGATGATGATTGCGAGATAGGCGGTGGCAATAACGCTGTTGAGTGTGGCAACTAAGAACATAAGATCCATAAGTGCCTAACGAAATCCAGTCTTGGAAGCCAGATGTGGCTGTAAGCAAGAAGTTGTTGCCAACCATGTTTACATCAGAAGCTAGAAGCACCGCCACGTCGAGTTACCGTATACTCTAAACAAAAAATCGAGTATTTAGGGAGTGTTTCTGCTACACAACAATAATTGTCATCTACTTCGAGTACTTTCCTTGCGCTATCACCATTGTTCCGGTAGTTCACGGTCGCGAACGGCACATGCGTTTCCAGTGTGATATAGCATTCCCTACAGGAATGGGGCCAGCGCCGGCTTTTCAAGAAAGGAAATGCGAGCAAGTCGGATGACGATTATTGTTGTGTAGCATAACTACTCCCCGATTACTCATTTTTTTCTTGGAATGTAATAACTATCACTCTGAACGATTACATCGGCAGCTCTAACTGAGCGCATCATAGTTATCAGCTGAGACTCTCTTAAGCGGATGTGCCCATCCTTATCGTGGTAGATGTGCGCAGTACGCAAGCCACTAAATCATCACGTGAGTGCGAAGGCAGAAAAAAAGATACACTGTAATACTTTTTGATGTGTTTCTCATACCAGCCATAAAGGAAAGTGCGGCTTGTGTTCTTAAGTTGATTTGCCCGCCCAAAACCGCAGCCAATGCTCTGAGGCCTAGTTGTCTGTTGCAGAGCCTCCATGCTTGTTGATTATTCTCCTACCCTCGCAGTTAAGTCGACAAAAAAGTTTCTGCCGGGAAGATTCAGACTTCTCAAAACACAACGCATTCTTCAATTGATCGATGAAAAATTAAAGAAACTAGAGTTGGCCATTTTGGCAACCACATCACTTATTCCCAGTCACAGAGAGCGTTTCTTTTCATGAAGTAATTATGACCAAGACTCAAGTCTTTCTTGGAGTGAGTAGTGTTGAAATCTTTGCAATCGAGAAGTTCGTCATTTAAAAAAAAGAAACAAAAAGCATAATCATACGACGCGAACTGAGGTTGGAGAAAAAAAGCTGAAAAGGTGTGTGTGTGTGTGGGGGGGGGGGGATAGAAGGACAGACGGAGCTACAGCTATGATGAGGACCAGACTCAATCACACTTTTCGTCTCGAACTAACTTTAACCTTAATACTCAACGCAGTGCCACAAAGTAAAATCAGTTAAATCAGTTCGTCTCTGCGAAGACAAAAGCTTTGCCGATGTGCACCTCCTTTTTTTTTTTCGCGAGTGTATTCGCAACGTGCGTCCTAGTTTGCACGCAGCGCACAATCGAGCGGGTCATTCAGCCAAATGCCGGTGGAAGCGCGTACCTAAATTGCACGGCCTAGAATTGCAGCAAAAAAAACAAAAAATGAAATAGCGATTCAGAATACTGTTATTTCTTCTTACTTTCCGAGGGTAACCAGCCGTTCAGCTGCATGCCAGGGAACCGAGGAAATGAAACGAAAAGAAATGAACTCGGGGACCATCCTCGTCAAACGAGCCAAAAAACACGGACCGATTCTATTGTTCCCAATCTCCCTCTCTCTTCCGAAGCCTCGCCTTTGCTTTTCTCGGGTACAGCCACTACTTGTGCGTGGTGCACAAAGTAAGAGAGAGAAGGGGCCTTGTGCGTCGCCGTATACAATTCCAGGCATGCACGAGGAAACTGAAGAGAGACTAAGCGGAGGCAGCGAAACAGGACGAAGGAGCAAATAAAGAAACGTGGACGGCCGAATCGCATCGAAAGCAGATCGACCGAGCTCGCGAAATAAGGATACGAAGCTGGGGATGCAAGAGGATGAGGGGGATGCTCGGGAAGTCCGATTTGGTGGTACACGCGCTCCAAGCGGCGCAATGCAAGCAGTACTACGTGAACGCAGTCGGGAAGTAAATAAGCACAAAATAAATAAAAAAAGTCATACCGAGAAAAAAGAAGCGTAGAAACTAGGGACGCGTTTTGGGCGAAAATGGGGAAGAAAGGAAAACACTTCGAGAAAAAGACAGGAAGGGTCTCCGCAGGGGTTGAGGAAGTGCTTACTTCTTTCGAAATTCGCGAGCCCGAAGGAACTAAAACTCGAAGCTCGCCGTCTTCTTTTTTTCCCCCGTCCTATTCTTATTCTCATTCATGTTCTTGTTCTACGGGAGCGAGTTCAAACAAACACAGCGCGCCGCTGATGCGGATGCCTTTTGTGGGACCTGCGCGTGTAAGCGAGCCTCCGGCCCGATCGCGCAAAACAACAGCGTCTCGAATGAGCCGAACCGAGCCAAAGCCGAGTCGGAGCGTGATCCGAGAGCAATCGTCCTCGAAATGGAGCCTTCCCTACTCTACCTTTCCCTTACTTTCTGTGACCCACCCTCCCCTTCTTTCTCTGACTTGCCATTCGTTGTCTTTCGTTTACTCCCTATTCTTCTCCAATAGCTGCATCGAAGTCCTCGCAGTTCCCACCTGTTTTGTGCTTGAGGATGCTTCTCTTTTTGCGATATTCCATCAAGCTTCTGATTGATTGATTTGTGGGGTTTAACGTCCCAAAACCACTATATGATTATGAGAGACGCCGTAGTGGAGGGCTCCGGAAATTTGGACCACCTGGGGTTCTTTAACGTGCGCCCACATCAAGCTTCTGTCCTAAAGCCAGGACACAAGAGGCGACAAGCATATCCACCGTAGGCGCCTGATCAAGAGAAGTGTGGTTTGTTTTAACCGTTGGTGTTGCTCTTCGCTCGGTTGGATTGCGTTCTTTTATTTTCTTTTGCTTTTTTTTCAACATGCCGTTGAGAAACAAGCATTGGATACTAATTCAGTGCTCGCAGAGCAGCGGGTATCCTTGAACTACTGCACAAAGTTAATACCCACTATTTTTTCTACACAATCCCAATTAAACATCCAGAATTACTAGTCATTTATTTCAATGTAAATTACACGGGGATCAATTAGTAATAGGGGCATAATTTACCAAATAAAAAAGAGAACCGGTACATGGCAGTAAAAAAATTCGAAATAATTACGTGTTCATACATCTGTGTCAAAAAATAGAAGTAGGTGGGAAACAATGCTAAGAATAGCCACACAAAGAATAAAAAGTAAAGTTCGGGGTAACGAAAAGAGAGTTTCTACGCTTTATATTTGAGGTACGAAGTTTGGCGCTTGTACGTCTGCATGAGATGCACGCGTATTCATGTGCATCAGATAATTTTATTGTTCCCATTTCTTGTGAAATTAGCGTGTTTTACCTTACCAGCAACGTTACGCAGGATCAGCTTAATGAACCCGACGGTGCATGGAGCACCTGCACAAGTCCTGCGGTCGATGAATGAGCCGCACTAGTATTGCGTAAAGCTTAATGGCTTTAATATTTACTAAACAACGCTTTTAACTATTGCCCATCTTGAAGTTTCTCGCCCACTGTGGGAATGAAAATTCCCGGAGGAATGTCCTGCGTCTTTTCAAATAACTGCTGCACCCCGTCTACAGAGGGCCTTCACTTATTACACCAACGCTACATTAGTGTGATTTTCAGGTGACAATACTGGAAAGTGTCTGAACCGCAACGGTAACACATATGATGAATGTTTAAAGTCAACAACAATTTTCCTAAAAAATAACCGCTTATACGCTGGTATATTTTTGCATCATCACAATTGTTAGTTGATTGATTTGTGGGGTTTAACGTTCCGAAACGATGATGTAATTATGAAAGACGCCGTAGTGGAGGGCTCCGGAAATTCACCACCTGGGGTTCTTTAACGTGCACGCAAATCTGAGCACATGGGCTCACAATATTTCCGCCTCCATCGGAAATGCAGCCGCCGCAGCAGGGATTCGATCCCGCGACCCACAAGTTAGCAGCCGCGTACCTTAGCCACTAGACCACCACGGCGGGGCCACAATTGTTAGTTAGCGTGAATTAAAAACAAAAAATGCAACGCACGCATGAGAATAAGCAAATAATAATCAGTTGTATTATACGTCTGGAAATCCTGTTCCGACTATAATAGATGCCATCACGGGAGGTTACAAGTATAGACAAATGCGTAAGACGTGTATTGATGAACTTATAACACAAAAATGTATTTTCATGTGTTTGTTTCGCGCTTGTTTTTGGTGCGCACTGCCACAGCTATCGTGAAACAACCAGCTCACCAGTACGTCCCAAGCACAAGTGCCAGAGCACGAGCTGTTTCTCAGCAAAGTAATGTGATGCTACACCATGCCCACACACAAAAGCTCTATACAACAATAGCGATTGTACACTCAAATTTCTTGATCAGATGAATGCCCGCCATGGTGGATCTGTGGCTACCGTGTTCTTCTACTGAGCTAAAGGTCGCGGGTTCGATGCCAGCCATGGCGGTCGCATTTAGGTGGAGGTGAAATGGTCGGAGCCCGTATTCTGTGCGATATCAGCGCAGGTTAAAGAGCACCAGATGGTAAAAAATGTCCGAAACCCTGCACTACGACGTCTCTCATGATCATGGTGTGGTTTCGGAACGTCAAATCCTCGATGTGATTATTATTATTATTATTATTATTATTATTATTATTATTATTATTATTATTAGTATTATTATTATTATTATTATTATTATTATTACTGTTGTTGTTGTTGTTGTTGATGATGATGATGATGATGATGATGATGATGATGATGATGATGATGATCAGGTGAAAATTTGGCAAACTTCATGACGCGGCAAAATACTCCAATGCGTGCTGAACAATGTACCTTCTAATTTATACGCCGACTCGGTATCACAGCAAAACGAAAGGAAAACTGGAAAGGAAAAAAAAAGCGAGTACTTGGAACGAAGTCAACAACAACAACGACGACCGTCGAAGCATAATGTGTACAACAGCGAAGAGAACGAACACGCTCCACATCCACGGTGTATGTATAGGTGGGGGGTGCATTCTATTTTCCGGACCAGTGCCTCCGAAGCTCGCGCACTCCGAGCAACGGCATCGCCAACGAAGGGGGTTTTTCGTGCGAGCGATCGTCGCGGAGAGATGCACCCTGCGCTTGGCAAGGCTCTACAAAGCTAAAACAGCGTTTTCGATGTTTGTGTTTCGTCGTCTCACTGCCTCCGTTTCCAGCGTGTGGGTTACCAGCCTCCCTCTCGCGTTCGCGCGTCACGTTTATGTGCGTCGCGTGAAACCCACCTAGTTTTACTTGAAAAACAAACAAACAAAAATCTACAGAATGAGCAACCGTATGTTGTTTCGCGTGCCATCACGCACAGCGTATCATGATTCAGTAGTGGGGAAGACAGCGTGGTGGGCGCGTTTCGTAAAAAGAGAAGACAACGTCGAGTCCTTAAGCTGCCAGCACGATGAAAGCCTACAGCTGCTACCAGTTTCAAAAGTGCATGCTCAAGTGCGGCTTTTGAACGCCACTGAATGGGGCACGCTGCATATTGGCCAGTGACTTATACTCTATAAAAAAAAAGGAAAAACAATGCACTCGCTTAGCTCGGCTATGCCACGAAATACTTAGCGTGAGCCACGGACGGACAGATGGACGCACGCGTGGACGGACGGACAGACAGATGGACGGATGGATGGATGAATTCGCCAGCGAGCTGACGCGAGTCAAGCGGCTACCCAATAATAATACGTCCCTCCAGTAGCTTCCAGGCCTTCTCTGTCGCGCCAGCTGTGCGCCTTGTGACGTCACTGCTCCTCAGACATGCGCAGAACGGCTCTCGAAAAGCCACGCGAAACTGCTCAACTTCGTCCAGATCAGTATAAGCTAAGAAAAAAAAAGCGTTACTCTTTCTGGCGAGCCCTAACTTGCCACATAAAGTACAAATAGCGTTTTCGGTGAAAGGTACCTTTTTTTTTTTTCTGCTAAGTCGCACCTCCCACATATCTCCAAATAGAGTCAAAGGATCGCTAATCATGAGCGAACTCGTATTTTTTAAAGGGAGTTATAAATGTTGTAGGTTAAGAAACGCAATAAAGAGTAACAGCCAATATTATTATGAAAAAAAAAGGCGCGCAAACAGATTGCACAAAGGTGGGTATTACGACAAAAGCGCTGGATCTAAAATGATGATTTATGAGAATATACATATTATTTATACACTCACATGTGTGCCTTTATAATGAACCTCGCGTAGTCGCAACGGGAAGTTTTGATCACGTAAATGACCTGTTACATTGTGCACATCCTACAACGAGCAGCTTGCTTCACTTTGTGTGGTCCTTCAACCCTCGTCTGCCATTCTCGCAGGATATTGAGAGTGTCACATTTCTGCCGATCACCTCTAATTTGAGCACCACAAGATCGCAGGTGTTCGTCGAAAAAACTTCGCGAACTTCTGATGAAGTCTTAGAAATCGTTGTAAGAGGTCGGCCAGCTATCAGAACACACGCAAATGCGTATTACATTTTGTTGCCAGAAAGTGACCTTCTCCGCCCTAATTATTCACCGAACTCATGTCACCCGAGACCCACCAAATTTTTAAATTCGAGCCATCTTCTGTAAAGCGTGCTTTGCGCAGAGCTACTAGAAGTTACCCATTCACCTCACCTACACTTAGTGGTTGACGCCTGTAAAGCGTGCTTTGTGCTTAGCACAATGTGCATAGGAGAAGCCTTACTAAAGAATCGCAATATGATGTGTCAAGCGAGATTCACATTATCGTCAAAGTTAGCTAATAAGGCTATTGACTAACGCAAAACGAATCCTTTTCCAAACGTGCAGCGCCCCATAGTGCCTTGGTGGCGAAGTTTGGAGAGAGCTTGATGGTTGGCGAATGCCCGTTGGAATGTGAAAGAGACCAGCATAAAAGCACTCCCCCCCCCCCCCCCCTCCTCCTAAACTGAGATCTCCCTTCTGCGGTGATCGGCTGGGATATGCTCAAGTACACATCACTCAACCTTCGGAATGTATTTAACGTAAATATGACAGTATTCAGTCTAAGGCGGGAGCCCCAGGACAGGTAGCCGCTGAGAGCGGAATTTCGAAGACGATTTGCACGGACCTGCCAACACCCAAACACAAAGTTAGGCCTAGCACTCAAACTCAGCGCATCTATGAGAAACAAAAATGACTTAAAATCAACTTCAAAACAACCAATATAGCTACCTATATTACGCAAATTAACCGAATTTCGCCAGAATTTTTTATTTAATTTGAAAACCTCTTCTTTATTGATATGTCATGTAAGGAGCTGTAGGCACACAAATATGGTGCCGGCTACTCCTTAGCCCTTGAGTGAAACTTGAACACGTATCTTAAAGTTGAAAAACCTCGAAAAATGAGACTAAAAAACAAAAAGGACCACATTTTTCACCCCAATGAACACTCATCCGCAAAACCTAAGCGAGGGTGAAAAAAAAAAAGAAAAGCTTTGGACTTTCTTCTATGTAATCAAGAACCCTGCAAACAAAACTTCGAACCTCGTTAAACTTACGATAAACGTGGGAGCCCAGTGGTGGGTGAGGAGGGAAAGTTCGGGGAATCCAGGGAGATGCGCTGCATAGAATGGGGAGAGAGGCGACCAAACGAAGGAAAACCAATAAATGAAAGAAAAGAACACTACGACACACTGCGTGCCGTAGGCCAGCGACGCGGTGATGCCGAAACCCCGCTACGAGCAAACGCGGGTTCCCCCGGCGAGCTGAGCCAAGCAGCATCGTCAGCAGCGCCAACATTCCACGCCCACGCGTTCCGACGCTGCACTGCAACCAGCCTCAGGGTGTGGGAGATCCCGAGCTCGGTTTGGAAGAGGGTAACCACGTAGCGCCTGGCTCACCACACGACAGCGAGAACTTCCGAAGCATGTAAAGGCCTTCCAAAGCGGAGATATAGGCTCGGAGAGACCTAGGGTCCTTCCCGTATTATGAACGGACTCCGTGCCTGCACTAGGGTTGGCAAACATGCATTCTCTTATATCGTTCTCGCGCTGTGCCCGAGATTAACTTTACCTATTGTATTTAAGCCACCTTTTTTAATTGTCTCAATGAGCTTTTTTTTTTTCTGCCTTCACCTGTTTACTGTCAGCGGTAGCTAATAGTTGCTGGAATCAGGTTAACTTCTCCTCTTTTTTATTTTGCTTTTCCACCACTTACAGAAAAATAATATCCTGTCATCATGGCCTACAGTTTAGGGTATGAGCAAGACCACAAAATTACTCTTGCTCCTTTTGAGGACCACTGGACTCCGCAAGCCCTTGTGAGCTAACACCACGGTTTCGTGTTGTGTAGTTTCATGCTAACTGTTCATCCATCTCTTTCTTACTTTTCTTCTTTCTCCTCTATTCTTTCTTTCCTATTATTTACCCTCCCCCCTCTACGGTGTAGGGTAGCCAACCGAGCCAAAGCTTGCCTAACCCTGTTTCATTTCCGCTTCGTTTCTTTCTCTCTCTTTTGGTGCTTTTTCGATCAACATGAACCATGTCAAATGCCCAATAAAAGCTACAATAAATAACGTTGATGTGATAACTACGGTTAGGAACGCTAGTCACTTATGATTATACGGAGCTACACAGTGGTAAAGGCGGAGCGAGCACGAGCAGCAAGAACAACCTTCTTTTCTTTTTTTTTTAAAAGTCTTGTATTGGCACACGTATTTCGAACTTGGAAATAAAGTGGCTTATGTGTTATGTTGTTGTTTATGTAACGTTTTGTTCTTTTTTTAACTGATGTTTCGTTGAAGTGTCTTGCATTTGTAACATAGTCGCATCGTATTTCCATAAATACCATTCGAATAATGAGCATCCCTCTATTTTCGTGAGTGACACCTCATTTGCGCAATTCTTGTTCTAACATATACTTTGATTTCTTCGTAAAATATTATTTTAACACCTTGTTTGCTGCTTTATTGCCTTACAACCTTCCGTACGATGCTCGACACTATTGTGAATAAAAATGTGTCTCTACACATTTTATTACGTCTCATAGGACATATTGTCATGGTCGAGCGGCCGTGGGTGAATGCGCAGCTGCAGTGAAGACCAGCTTGCAGGAGGTGACGGAAGGAATCCGACTGTAACCCTTGGTATATCCATACAAGGTGGTGTACATCTGCTTGCATCACGGTAGTGGTACACTCCGTACACGTATGACCAACTGGTAAATGCTACTAGTGGTAAAGGCACACCGCTTTTCAACACGTCAATAGCTCTTTTGCAGTGTTATGCAGTTTTGCACTGACATGGCACTGTTCGTGATGCAAAGTCAACGTCGCAGAAGAGACGAAATGGGGAAAAAGGGGGGGATGAACAACAATAGAGAAGGCAGGGAGGTTAACCAGGCACATGCCCGGTTTGCTACCTTACGCTGAGGGAATGGGAAGGGGACATAAAGATTAGAGAGAGGGCAAAGAGAAGAGAAAAAGAGAGCGAGAGATAAATGAGGAAAAGGCGTACTAGAAGTATGAGCCAGTGAAAGTGGGAAAAGGTAATAAATGAGAGAAGACGGGAGCGTATGGTTTCATTCAGGAAAGAGGGAATACACTCTCATCGAATATTTTATCCTATTTTTTGTTCCCGCATGTCCGACCTGCTCCTTTCGCGGCAACAACGCCAGAATTTATGATTACGAAGCCCACGTGAGACCCGCAACGCACCACACGCAGCCACCTTCCATAACGCGCAGCCGCGCCAACCTCTCTCTTCTCCGGCTTCCATCTCCCCACGCTCCCGATTCTCCCTTCGTTATTAAAGCGAGAGCGGTGAAAACTCCTTCCTTTCCCTATTCTTACTCTCCCCCGCAACACCCGCTGGCTATGCCACTTATGCTGGCGTGTACGCGAAACCGGGGCCCTGCCGAACGACACGGTGGTCGCTGCCCTTGCATCACTATGGCGTGGCCCACGTTCTTGCCCGGTTGGGCTTAACTGAGTGCGCCCCGCCTTTGTTTGTTTTATCTTAGTCTCGGTACGCTGCCGCAAAAGAGCAAGCTTATGCGGAGGATGGTGAAGGGGGCTACGGAGAAGGCTTTGTGTACGCTTTGAAGCGGCTGCTCGAAAATTGCACGCAGCACATCTGAAGCGTCCACGTGTGCGATCACAGGAGTACGAGTGTGCCACCACCATGGTAACCCGAAGCGCCAAAACAAAATAACAGGTTGCTGCGAACGTGAACTTATATTGCTAAGCTTCTACGAGTCAGACGTTTGATATAGTTATGAGGCACTCCGTAGTGAATGACTCTGGATTAATTTCGACCAGCTTGGTTTCCTCAACCTTCACGTAATTTAAGCACATAAGTGTTTCTTGCATATCAGCTCATCGAAATGAGGTCACTATGGTCAGGAAGTGAACCCAAACCCTCGAGCATAGCAGCGCGTCACCCTACGTGCTAACGTAAACCGGTGGATTCTATAGTGCACCTGCTCGATGTCAAGTTGGAAAGCGACAAACATTGAATATGAGTAACGGCGACTCATTGACAACACGTTTACCGGATCGCTTTCTATCTGAGTAAAACGAGAATACATGCCCGTGTTCAACTTAACTGAGGCAATCTGTCACATTGCAAAAGACGCAGCATATCAGCTGGGCACACGTTACTTCTTTTTTGTCCCGTCTTTAGTCACCGGTAACCGTGATCACGAGCGTACTCCACGGCTGATTAATTCTTGCTGGCCTTTGCCTAGTTTGATGGTCGTCCCGCGTAGCACGCCCTCTTCGGCGATTCTGCGCGTAACTAATGCGAGACACCGTTTGACCATTTTTCGGTTGCTCTTCCCTCTTTCACTCTACGCTTGTCGAAACCCGTAAGGACGCACGGTTCCACTCGTGGTCTACCGGGCAAAAATTCGGTGCAGTGACCGCGCTCACTGCAGGATTGTGACTCCCAGGCAGTCTGACCGCGAGCCGGCATTGCCGGTCGCGCCCAGTGGCTGATGAAAATTCCAGCGTTTGGCATTTATCATCTTCCAGTTGTGAGCGCGAGGTGAGCCAGACGCTCGGGCTGCCACAACCACGGCAAGATAGAGGAGAAAAAAAGGGAGGGCGAGGAAAGAATGAAGTGCGAGCGTGATTACAAAAAAAAAAACATAGCAAGATCGTAAGAAGTAGTTCCCTAAAAGGGAGGAAGTGTGAGAGGCTGAATACGCTGCCCCAAACAAAAAGCTGCAAGGGACGCGACGATTTCACAAAAGAGGAAAAATACTGGAACTGGGACAACCTGATCTGGCCGAGCGTTGCTGAGGATGCAAGAGAAGCGAAACATTGATTGATATGTGGGGTTTAACGTCCCAAAACCACCATATGATTATGAGAGACGCCGTAGTGGAGGGCTCCGGAAATTTTGACCACCTGGGGTTCTTTAACGTGCACCCAAATCTGAGCACACGGGCCTACAACATTTCCGCCTCCATCGGAAATGCAGCCGCCGCAGCCGGGATTCGAACCCGCGCCCTGCGGATCAGCAGCCGAGTACCTTAGCCACTAGACCACCGCGGCGGGGCAGAGAAGCGAAACAGAGACGCTGGAAGTAGACCTTCCAAAAAGTAGGGAAAATCCAAATGCCCGGTCCCCCAAAACGAGAGAGTACCAGGCGGAGACACTCTTGCTTGTCTGAGCATTCGGAGGATGCGTGCGAGAAAGGGGTGGAGGAAAGAGGAGACGGTATAGTAAACCGGCAGTGTATTCAAGGATAGGCGAGATGGCGCCCTAATAGGGAACACACTGACAATTTTGCCTGGCCGAAGAGGGAGAGAGGGTGAGTGTAAGAATGAAAGATTGGGAACAGTGTACACAAAAAATAGGGAAGACGAAGGCGAAGAGAGAGTGAGATAGAGAGATTGTTCCCCAATAGGGAAACACTGAGACAGGAATGACGGAGCGAAGCTAGCACGCACGGGCAGAACTACGCTAGAACGCCGAGCCGCAGACACAGAAGGGAAATCTTAAAAAAAATAGAGATAGAACGTTCACAAACAAGCGAACAAGAAGGCACAGAGAATGAATGAGCCCGGGGCATGGAAAAGAAAATGGTGATAGGCTCAATCAAGCGTACGAAACTATGGCACGCGTGCGCGGACCCTAAAACTCGCCTTTCTCCCTTTGGTCTTTTTGTATTTGCTTCAGTCCGGCTTGGAGTTGAGAGCTCTAATCTGGCGTTTTTATTTACATGTCCCAGGTCTCATTAGATAGCACTACAGACACTTTAGGAGAAAGTGTCAAGAGAAGTGTTAAAGGAACGGAGGCATTCGAAGCATAAGAGAGCGCGTCGCTTCGTTCGAAATCTGGATTAGGGAGAATTTTCCCACGTCGGTATGATTTTTTTCTCGATTTGTAGAATTTTATACCCGCCGTGAGATTCGCGAATGTTTACTGTTCCCTTCTTTCGAAGCTGAGTACCTGCAGGCGCACACAGTAAAAGCACAATCTAGTGAAAACCGTTTCTTTTTTATTCTGCCGATTTCTCAATTTAGCGAAGAAAACCAACTAGCCAGATCCTACACTTTACGACTCTTCGCTAACGAAGAACTTAACATTCTTCGGTAGGTCCCCATTGATTTCAAAGTTGTAATAAATGCGAATTATCAAAGCTTTCATGACACTATACCCGATATAACAAAGCTTTTGAAGCAGTAAGATTTTTTTTTCCTACTTTCATTTCATTCAGACTTCTTTCAAGACAACTTACAATTGTCTTAGAAGACGAAGCAAAAGGCCCAAAACTCCTTCCGCCATATAAAGAAGGAAAGCAGAAAGAAGAGTTCCTTTTGGGGTAACAGCGCGACCAGCGTCATCTCCGTCTCGCTTGGAGAAAAGGACAGGCAGGAACACATAACGAGCCAGCACCACCGTAAATGCGGGATCTGGACTCGAAATGAATGAATAAATTAGGTACGTGCGAAGGCGCTTTCTGTAACCTGAAATGCATACACTGGCACGAGAGCGAGCGCGTCGACGCGTTTTGTGCTGCATCAAAAGAGGATTGTGACTGAAAGAGACAACGGGTTGCTCCGAAACCGAAACGCGGTACAGATATGTAAGAAAAAGAAAAGGACTCGTGGCGTGTCTGTGTCTATGTAAAAGAGAGGGCCGGTGTATGAAAAAGTATTACGCCGTCGCAAAGCGATGCAAATTGCTCACGCGTGGAAGACACCCCGAGAAAAGAAAAGGAAGAGGGGGGTCTTGACAGCCAAGCTTGTCCTTCATTCCCCTTCCACGAATTCTAAAGATGAGGAAAAGACAAGAAAAAGGAGCGAACCGGAGATTTGGGGTGGGCTGGGGGGGGGGGGGGGCGATCTCTCTTGAAGCAACTCATTCTTTATTAGCCTCGACTCGGCTCAACGCCGGCATTGTGCGTGCCCGCACTTGGCTTTCCAAGGCGACTGCTTGAATGGCAAAGAGACGGTGTTATATGCATATATTTGGAAAGGCGAAAGAATGCCGCATGGCTTGGAACAGCGGCATTAGAGCCACTGCACCAAGCAAAAACTCAAGGGACGCTTATAGTGAAGGCGAACGAGAAAACAAATTAGTTCGTATTACTAAGTCAATCTTTTATAACTTCGAAATCGTCCCGCCTAATGCGAGGAGACACTTGGTAGGCGAGAATAAGCGAGAAAAGAAAGTGCGGGTTGTGACGCAACCTTAAAATTCTCGCACCAGACACCTTGGCGTCATAAGTTTTGACGGCGTATAAAACCTGTATAAAACCAAGGAGGAGGAGTATTGAAAGAGGAAGGACAGGGATGTTAGCCAGAATCTGTACAAAACCAATCACTTCATGACCAATCAAGTGCGTCGCTAATCTTCATGTATTTCTGTATGTATTCCTTTACTGAACCACACACTAGTCACGAAGGCTATTGTTTCGAATGCTTCGTACGCTTTTTTTTGTGGTTGCTTCTTAATAAACTCATTTTGTTTTGATTTGATAAATTGGTTAAGAAACAGAAGATGGTTTACCCTGCGAGTCATCTTAAGCGAATGCATAAGCAACTCCGAGTGTTTACGAACATAACGCTCCCAGCAAAGCCGCGAGACGTGAACGTGTGTCCTGTACTACACATACTCCTGCACTAGAAAGTTAAAATTCGACAGAAGTCTGTCTGGTTGGGAAAGCGAGCCGAACTGGAGGAGAAGGTTGTTACTCGAGTCGTGGCGCATACAGAGGACAGCCTATAATATCAACCGCTCTCTCGGAACCCTTCCCCCAGTGTATTCACACGGACTGCGCTACACGGCAAAACGAGAGAGAGAGAGAGAGAGAGAGAAAGAGAGAGGTAATTAGCCACCCCGCGAGTGTTTTGAAGACGACGCTGCTACGTAGCCTCCGCAGTCAGCCCTGAGGAAGGAACCAAATCGGTTCCGAAACGTCGGGTTTCTTCAAAACGTTTGGTTGGAGTCTAAATCATCTCCCACTCCTGCACTATACTCTAGAGACAACAGTTGGATCGTTTACTCGTCGGAGGCCAAAGGCACGTTTCCCACTTTTCTTCTGGAGAGCCCTGCGACTCAGGCTCTCTCGTTTCTTCTTGCTAGAGCAACCATGTTTCTCGCTTCAAGCATGAACTCGCCACTTGTCCAACTTGGAGACTGACCCAGAAGTGTGCGCCCTTGCTTTTGTTTTTTTCTTTTGTATGTGTTTTCGAGGGTCTCTCACAAGGACGAGATAAGGGCGCGTACAAAGCAACTCTTTTCCGTACACTTTTCCACTCAACACGTTCCTCGGCGGCACGTTGCCCACCACCGTGCAATTTACCTTTTTCTCGAGGATGACGGTGCATAATGAATCAAAAATCTTCGTGAGACGACAGACGCGGGGCACCAGCGGTACCCTAACGTAAGCAGATGAGAGACTGAGAAGAGGAAAAGACGCCATTTTTGCAGTCCTAGTTGGGAGCACGACTCTGCGCCGAAGTACCCACGTACGCCGGCTTACCTCATCGCACATTTTTTTTTTCTTTGCGTTCGCTCCGATTCTCCCTATCTCGAATCGCGTGCCCGTAGGTGGCGCTCAACAACAATCCACTTCGTCTCGCTCTCCAGAGCCTCCTGTCCAGGCATTGTACTTGTGTCACACTCTCTCCAGGCACCCTCTAGAAGCGTGCTAGCTAATTAGCTTTCGTTCAAACCCCTTCACACGCAGACTAAGAGAACCCACAAATTTTTTTTTTCTTCTTTTTAACTGTCAGAAAGACCAGGTGCTTATAGCACGGCTTGCCACGGACATCTTCTGTTTCCGTATCGCTATCGCTCGAAAGCGTTAACTCAAAAGATTCGGTAGAGTTTTCCTCGAGTCTTTTTAATCTCGAAGCACTTTTTGTTGAGATGTATCGAATGCGATGCATTTAATTCCAGTGAGGGTCGGTCCTTCACAACGCCTGCATTCACAACGTCTCAACATTCCTGCAGCCTCACACTTCTCTTTCTTTCTTTCTTTCTTTCTTTCTTTCTTTCTTTCTTTCTTTCTTTCTTTCTTTCTTTCTTTCTTTCTTTCTTTCTTTCTTTCTTTCTTTCTTTCTTTCTTTCTTTCTCTCTTTCTTTCTTTCTTTCTTTTTTTCTTTCTTTCTTTCTTTCTTATTGAGAAAGAGTGAGTGTCCTCACGAAAGCTGCAGAGGCAAGCAGTAACCGTTCTCTTGCCCGGTCCATCAGATAACCCTGCTCCAGGTTTGCGCTCAGCCATCGCTTCTCCCTAATTCGCGTTCCTTCCTGTCGACAGTGCCCGAATAGAAACGCGAACGCAGCACGGTTGATTACTTAATGTGGTCCAAGCAATGCACCGCCCTCCCTTTTTTGCCATTGCAAGAAGGAGATACATAGTATTGTGCGATACACCTACACGGGCGTGGCGACAAAAAAAATGAACAAAAATTATCAGCAACCGTCTGACGTAATGAAGATAAGTGATTCCAAGGCTGAGCGCTCACTGCTTGTTTGAGGCACACCCTTCTTAAATCTCTAATTTTGCTTGCCTTTGTGGGAAACAGCACCCATATTACCTTTCATTCCCCAGAGAGCGGTGGTCACTGGTCTGTACTTGCACATTCGGTACGCGACCAGGTTATACCGGAAGAAGCAAAAACAAGACAATTTTCGATGGTGCGTTGGTTGGTTAAGCTCACTGAAAGCTAATAGTTACAGAGACATCGAAACAATGAAGTACTACTCATTGCCACCTTTGCTTACTACTTGCCTCTTTCAAGTTGGCACAGTTGATCCTTTGGGCTAGCCTTGTTATATGATATGCGGGGTTTAACGTCCCAAAACCACTTTTCATTATGAGAGACGCCGTAGTGGAGGGCTCCGGAAATTTTGATTACCACGAGTTCTTTAACGTGCACCCAAATCTGAGCACACGGGCCTGCAGCATCCTCGTCTCTATCGAAAATGCAGCCGCCGACGCCGGGGTTCGATCCCGCGACTTGCGGGTCAGCAGCCGAGTACCTTAACCACTAGACCACCGCGCCGGGGCACGAGCCTTGTTATTGCCCACAGATTTCCGTGGTGGGGCCGTAGGCGCAAAACGCAGTGCCAACGAGCGTGAACAAATAAAGAAAGAGAAGAAAAGAAAGAAAAGAAAGAAAGAGAAAAAAAAGAAAGAAAGAAAGTAAGAAAGGAAAATGGATAGATAGATAGATAGATAGATAGATAGATAGATAGATAGATAGATAGATAGATAGATAGATAGATAGATAGATAGATAGATAGATAGATAGATAGATAGATAGATAGATAGATAGATAGATAGATAGATAGATAGATAGATAAATGGATAGATAGATAGATAGATAGATAGATAGATAGAGAAAATAAAAATAGAAAGAAAGAACATAAAGAAAGAAGGAAAGAAAGAAAGAAGGGAAGAAAAAAGGAAAGAAAGAAACAAATAAAGAAAGTATTAAAGATAGAAAGAAAGAAACAAAGAAAAAGTAATAAAGAAAGAAAGAAAGAAAGGAAAGGAAAGAAGAAAGAAAGAATGAAAGAAAGAAAGAAAGGCATTCCGTTCCGCAACTGTTCTGTTTTTGCGATATGGGCATGAACTCCTCAATATTTTGAAATAGAATTCGTTACATCAATGGGTTCGTCTTTCAAGGAACGCTGCCAACACTTTCAGATGCATTTCTTTGCGTGCTTCAAGCATTTTTGGTATCCATCCATCCATGGACTATCATCGCAGCTGCTAATCGTACTCTCGGCTTCCTAAAACGTCATCTGCGCAACACACCCCGCCATGTAAAATTATTAGCATATCAGTCCCTCGTAAGAAGCAAACTTGAATATGCATCGTCAATTTGGAGCCCACAACACGCGTATCTCATTGCTGCACTCGAATCACTTCAAAACCGTGCTACTAGATTCATTCATTCCTCATATGCCTATCACATTAGCGTGTCATCTTTAAAAGAAGAAATTGGCCTGTCCCCTCTATCTTCCCGCCGCCGCATTGCCACCCTTTGCTTGTTTCATAAACTTTTTCACAGTCCACTTGCAATCGAACCTTACATTTCCCCCCCATTTCGCAGGTCATATCGCATTGGCCATGTCTTTCAAGTTGCCCGTCAACGTTCCCGCACCGTTACTTTTGTTGCCTCATTTTTTCTTCGTGCAGCAAAAGACTGGAATGACCTCCCCCACCATATTGCAGCAATCACCTGTCCATCAACATTTATGCATAGCGTCACAAGCCATTTTTCAAGCTAATTCATGGCTTTTTTGTACGTTTTTGTAACCCCACCCCTTATGTAATGTCCCCCTGGGGACCTTTAAGGTAATAAAATGAAATGAAATGAAATGAAATGAAATCCATCCATCCATCCATCCATCCATCCATCCATCCATCCATCCATCCATCCATCCATCCATCCATCCACCCATCCATCCATCCATCCATCCATCCATCCATCCATCCATCCATCCAACCATCCATCCAACCATCCATCCATCCATCCATCCATCCATCCATCCATCCATCCGTCCGTCCGTCCGTCCGTCCGTCTATCCATGCGTTCGTCCGTCCTCCTGCCTGTCTGCCTGCTTACGTCTGAGTGCTCTTAATTTGGCGTGACCAAAACTTAATAAGGGAGGGTAAGATGGTTTAACGAACATGACGCGCTGGTCAAGACACGAGTGATGTCACAATCCCGTCTCGTACGCCATCAAACATTTTTCACCAGACAATGACTCATACAAGCAGGCTGGCATGTGCCACTGATGAGCGGTACATGCCACATGTGATAGACACTCAGTATCTACCAAGAAATGGCAAGAACACACATAGCTAATTTTAATATGTGAACGTTAAAAAAAGCTAACATCGGCAGCGTTTACCCGACCACTGCAAAGAATTAGAGTCAGGGTATCAGCAGCAATCGAACCCGAGCATTTTGCGTGGCAATCAAGTAATCAACCACCACGTCTCGGAACTACTTTTCAAATAGACATTAATGTTCGTGAAACGTTCATCGTGGTTGGAGTGCTGACTAACCAATTTTTGCTAACATTACGTATGTACCCCTATAATACAGCCGTCATGTAGGGTTAACGTCAATTGTAGATAGGTGTCATCTACTGAAATTTATTTATGTAGTAGTGTCCAGGTTTACCATCCTCGCGAGCACTAGTGCTTCATATAAGCTAATCAGTTCTCGTATTACTAATACTGATGTTCCGGTTGGCATTGTTGCGCAAGTGCAAACTGGTTGTATAAACATCTGCAACTGTTCAACATATATCTGTGCGTGCAACATTTATACATATATTTTGCGTCATTTCATAACGTGTCGCACAATAAAAAAAAACTGCAACACAGTCACCTCCCCCTCCCCGCATGCTTCGCATAACGTCGATACACAAGGTACGTGAAATCTGCCGAATGCGTTTGTCTATGTGGGTCTCTAGAAAACCAACCCCATTGACAAACTCAGCAAGCATAATATATGCCTTCCAGGTTTGGAAAGAATTGAACCCAATGACTGTGTCTTCAAATATGCACCATACAATTTCCAAGACATTGGTTCGATATTTACGCAAGCGTACCGAGAAATGCGCTCTTACAACGCTTCTTACGCATCGATAAGTCGACGCGTCAGGGCCTCGTCCCTCAAATCGATTGCTTAAGCAGTAGTGATTCCGATCTCAAACTTCGTAAAGTTCTCCGACCACATTCAGGTATTTCTATTAGGAAAACGGGGCCTTAAGACATTCCTTCCGCCACCACTGCAACGAAAAAAGTAACGCCTCCCCCCCCACCCCCCGGGTCTATTACGGTTAGGTTTCTACAGAGTATTCACATCTGCCTAAATTTTCTAATTTTGGGGCCGTGGAATACTCTTAGTTCAAAACTATTCACTCCGCCAGAAAAAGTGACAGTCCAGAGATCCCAGACACAGAACTGCGAGGAAATTTCCGGAAGCTGGTAGATGCCACATACATGAAAGGTTCTTCTGTGAAAGAGCCGGCAAAACCCAATTAAGGGAAGGCAGCCGCACGTACAGTTGCTCCAAATGCTATAAGCCATCAACACCCAAGTCCTCGCAAGTTTAGCCTACACCCACCCTCCCGCCCCAAGCACACACACAGACGACCCATTTGCACGGGTATTCCGAGAGGAACGAAAACCCTCGTGCGAAAGGTATACACGGGAGTAAGGATATTACCGGTGTGCCTGGCCCTCCGGCATTCCAGGATATACTACATACGTCCCCGAAAACGGAAAGCATTGGCTGCACACTGTCGTCCGCATGAATGGAAGGGAGGCCACCGCAGGCCCAGTTTTAGACGAAGCTCACGAGTCTTCTTCTCGAAGATGGGCATTGCCGTATTCTGGTTGAAGCCAAGAGGAAGGCATTCCAGGCGGAAAACGAACCGTTGACGTGCGTTGTCGGCATGCCCGGGATTCGATGCACTCCTTTTCTTTTCTTCTTTTTTCTTTCTTTTTTTGTGAACGGTTACGGTTATCGAACCATCTCGAGGCCAATGCCACATGCTCAAGCGAGTCGTCTACGCTCTTGCCGGTTTCCAACCTCGCAAAAGCTTAGACCGCATGCAGAAATGGAACAAATGCTTGAGATTTTGTCTTCACGACGTTTAAAATTGACGTGTTCGGTTTGAGTGATCTTGCACTTTAAAATTTTTTTCAGCTGTAAATGTTTGTATATATGCTCATCTTGTCTATCTTACCATCGTCATCCATTACGATTTTTTCTCCCTGGTGTAGATCAGCAGGCTAGAGCACGCTTTGACTCAGGCTGACCTCTCTGCCTTTCTGTAAATAAACCTCTCTCTCTCTCTCCCTCTCTTTCTCATCACGCTTACTGGAGATCAGAGTAGTTGAACTCTAAGAACTGGTTCATAAGGGAACGGGTTATGGTTCATGCGTTTTATACCGACGGAGGTATGACAGTGGGGGCGGCGCTAATGTTATTAAAGACGACAACAATGGTGACTGATAACCTCACCTTGTTGTGACGGCTCCTCGGCAAGCACTCAGTGAAATATTATGAAGATGACCAACGTTTATCGAAACAAAAATTTATTAGCTGACGTTGCGGTTTCAGCACTACCACTGAAGGCAAAGCGAAGGTGCTTTGAGGTATATAACAAGTACTTGAATTGCAATATTTATTAGTAAATGACAGAAAAGGTTTCGAATTCCCCTCGAAATTACTATAAAAAAAAGCAAAAGTGGCATAGAAGCGAGGCGATCGGGTTTGGAGAATGGGAGAGGCAATGAGGTGTGATGAGGTGAGGGTCTGACAGGGGCACGTTTGATTCTGAACGTCAAGAAAGATATTCGACCTCTACAAAACTGAATGTTGTCAACACAATGGTAATGAACTGTCTTTATTAGAGAACAATCAGGCGTGCTACGGTAGTAACTGGCCTGCTTACGTCAGACACTAACTCGGACAGAACAACGAAGACAGCGAGAGGTAAGAAGGATAAAGAGGAACGGGCCACGAAATTCCGGTCACGTGCCCCTTTATTGGGGCTTTTCATTACGGCCCGACGAGGTGCACACACGTGCGCCCCCTGTAGACCGAACAGGACAGCCAGACCGGATGTCGCTCACAGCGCCACCTGCACTGTCTACACCACTTTTATTTCTCCGTCTCCCCGGGGGCTCGTTTTTCCTCTCTCTACTTCACGTCGTTTGCAGTGCCACCGCATATGCTCCGTTCTGCCTGCCTTCTTTCGCTTATATGTATGGCTTTTATTTGTTGTTGTTGTTGTCATCGCTGACGCTGTTTCGTCTCGGAGCAATCGCGCAAGAATGAAGCGCTGTAACAACGGCAGCCCGGCTTCAGTGTTTTACGTTTTCTTTAATCAAGCTACGAAACACGTAGCTTCGTTACATTTCATGTAGCACTGCGCTTCTTTATATTTTTCTTTTGACTTACTGGGGTTCCACTTTCCTCTTGCGACACTGTCACAACTCTCGACCGGCGCGCGTTGCCCTCCCAGCGTCCGCAAGTGCCACCCAGCTGGTCGTCCTTCTTTCTATACGACCTTTACGTGCCGAGGATTTCAAAGCAATACCGCCGTCTCATCCTGCAATGACTCGGTGACGACGAAAATACCCCGACGAAAAAAAAAAAACCTCAAGAAGAACACATCAGCTCGCACACTGGCGAGCTACCAACGCGGAAAAGCGTAAATCACGAGGTTTCCTGAGGGCCGTAGCCCGCGTGGAGAGTTTCCAGCAGTAATCACTGCAGGGATTTGTGGCGCTGTGGTCGTTCGGTTAAAACAAAGGATTGATGGGTATATTGCGTGGACGTGGTCTAGCATTCAGCGTTATTGTCTTTGCTTTCGCGTACTCGTTTGTTTACTACATGGAGCATTCGGGAATTCTACGTGGACGTTCGCGTTTATTGTTTTTTATTCCCTCCCCCCTAACACGATCAAAAGTCTTCTGAACACGGACTTTCACAGGAAATAACTTTTCGACAAGAGGCACTTTCTTCTTCAAGGGCGCTTGTCCAACCGTTCTTTCCAGCGACACACCGTTTTCAAGAATTTTAATAGCACAGCTGTTCTCTGTTGAGTCTTCCCCGTCCGTTGGCGAAGCACTGGTGATGGTGTCTTGCGACGTGGAGAGAGTGGTACTCGGTATAGTAGAGGAAAAGCTCTGCCACGCCAAAATGGGGGATGGTGAGGCTTGGTGGAAAGAAATAGTGAACCAGTGAGAAGAGCGTTAAAAGGGGGAGTGTAGGTGCTCGGTGGAAACGTTTAACCAATGACCGGAAAGCTATGAGGTAGAGTGTCGAGACTCGGTGGAATCGGTGAACTACTGACAGGTGCACAGATATGGGTGAGGGTGAGTCTGATAAAGCGGGATATCAGCTCCACTATCTCGACAGTGTGGACGAAGTGGAGATGGGCACACTTTTCTCTTAATGTCTTCGAGATTCCATCTCCTCCTTAACTTCGTACTGTCTTACTGGGATCCACTTTCTAATCAGCAAGCTAGGTGCTGTGCTCTAGTCCATGGCAATTGCTAGCCAGCTTCGGTGTCATTACCTTTCGGTCATCTGTATATCTATTTTGTTAACGCGAAACCATGTCCTTGCTAGGTTGGCAAGATCACATTGAAAGAAGCTGGAAGGTCAAAATTATTCCGAGCCCTCTATTGCGACGTCTTTCGTAACCAGTGTAACCAGTGTCTGTTTGGGAAAGTTAAATCTTCTAAATCAATGCGCCAACAAACTTGGTAACTGAGCAGTCATCGCGACCACGCGAAATTTCGCTGGTGCCTATTTCAGTTGCCAGACGAGCCTTGATATTTTCATCAGCAACGAAGTTTTATTTAAAGCGATAACTCAAAAAAGCTTGGCGCTTTTTTTTCTGATAAATACGGCTAAGTGTTCTTGTAGATTTACAAAGTGGAGAGGCTATCTTTCCTCTTCTGTATTCCTTATTTTTCTCCCCCACCCACATCACTCAATCACCCGGAGTGTCACCAACCGAACTCTCAATGTGATTGGCTTCATTACGTCTGGTCTATTGTTTATATGCTTTTCTCTCCTTTTCTCTCTTTTCTGCCCCAGGTGGTTAAATACTGGTATTTCTTATGCCTTCTCCGTTTCGGCACTCCCTCAATTTCTCTTATAGGGAACTCACTTTGAAGAAACAAGTTTTTATTTCTTTCTGTGACCGTCTTTCGTAAATAAGACAGCTTCTGCGCTACGTTGCCTCCTACGCATAAATGCGAGTGCCCAGTTGCGCTGCGTGGCAACATGCCGGACAAAAGGTGGATCTGGTGACACGCTTTCCTGTACGCACCGACAGGCGGCGCTGTTTGGCGACCCGGATGTAAAATGAAGACCGCCCGTGGGTGCTTTTATGAAAGAAAGCTCCCCACTTGCGACAAAGGCGGACGTGTTTAGCATTAACGATGTGCTAGAATTAAAAAAAAAAATTGCCGAGACGTCTCAAATTTCGGGTCGGCTGGCATTCGATTTCAGCGATCCCTTTTCACGAGAAAGTTCGACTCCGTAAAGAAATATTTAAAAAAAAGTAAACAAAACAGTTGGTTTTAAGAAAACGCTAATTTGAGCGTGTCCAATGGGACGGCGCTCGACGTTGAATGAGAAACTCGGCCGACATGCCCTCGAGGCGTTACGAAACATTAGTCGCGAAACCGGAGCTGAAATCCGGCTCGTTTCGAAAAGCGCAGACGCCACCCCGGAAGATGTTTTCAAAGTTTTCCTGTCGTCTTTAAGAACTGCGCTACGTGTCAATTATGACGCGGTGAACAGATGGGGTTTCCTCATTTCCGAAACTTGTTGAAATTGGGAAATTTCTGATCTCTCATACGCTGATTGGTGTTCATTACCATTACAAGAGGAAGCAGGTTAATAAAGGAGGCACGACGTACGCCACACGCAAGAACGCTCCTTGTTTCACAAACACATAAAAAAGTTGTACACACAGTTTACTCGTCGTTAATATTCGTCTCCTCATTTCAGTCCGAAAAGTTGTTAAGTCAACTTCAGAATTTCCACGGACCGCTCAATCTCGGAAGAAAGCGATGAAGTTCCGATGAGTTTGCGTAAGGAAATAACATCATTTGCGTAGACAACGTGCATATTAAAACGTGGGCTATAGAAATCAGGCACGCAAATTCTGAATGTTTCTCTACCACTGGAATAGCGTGGCTGTTAATGATATGTGGAGCGTTAGAATTGGCTGGAATGTGCATGCTTTCACGAACAAAGATACAATATAAAGTTTTTAGGTGCGAAGGACTTTAGGGGGAGGGGCTGTCAAATGTTTTGATCGTATGCTGTCGTCGTAACTGAGCGTAACGCAAGCAAAATTAAGAACATTTATGTCCGATGTGCAACACGAAAACTCGGTTAGCGTTCTTGAGGACCGCTTGTTTTACGAAACTTCATGTATGGCTCTTTTGCGCATGTATCTCTGTTTGGGATGCTTGTGCTTGTATCTCTGCTTGAATATTGAGCGCGCGCTCACGCTGAGAAGTAGTCTCTATTATCTTCTTCTTCCAGCGCCTTGATGGCAATAGCTGCGCAGCACTTTGGAATTTTGTTGAAGCGCACTAAAAAAACGGACGGACACAAGAGGCTGACAAGTGAGCTTCAACAAATTTTTTCAATTGTGAACGTAATCCAACTGGCCCAACTTGCCATCTTGCAGCACTTTGGAAGCTGGGCTGCTGTGTGCATGCAGTTCATGATGTATGTGAAGCGTAAATAAAAATTAATGAGTTAGAATCGGCATTGAATTGACGGGAAATTACATGTGGAGTATAATGTTAATGCTAAAGTAACTAAACGTTAATTATTATGAACAATGGTGAATTAGAGGTGAAACTGAATTAATGCAAATTTAGTGAACTGGAAGTGAAACAAACATGAATTAAAAGTGTAGCGGAGTTCAGAGCATATATAGCGAGAGAAAGTTTCAATATTTTTTGAAGATGTTAGCCTGGCTCATCTTTCTGTTTGAAATTTTAGGTGTTGGGTGATGACTGTAACATACATACAATAATCACATCTGCACACGAATCGTAACCATAAAATTCAAAACATCGCGTTTGACATCACCGACGGCCGCAGAACTCACCGCTATCCGTGCTGCTCTAGAGATAATAATAATTTCTGGAGTTTAACGTCCCAAATAGGGTTTACTGGCGGATCATGAGAGAGGCCTTCGTCCTGCAGAGGACGTACTCAGGCGGCTGCTGCTGCTGCTGCTGCTGATGATGATGATGATGATGATGAACCTCCCAAACCCATCATATAATTATAGGAGGCGCCGTAGTAGGGGGCTCCGGAAATTTCGACCACCTGTGGTTTTTAACCGTAATCTAAGCACATGTGCCTCCAACATTTTCACCTCCATCAAAAATGCAACCGCCGTAGCCGGGATTTTATCCCGCGACCTTCGGGTTAGCGATCGAGTGCCAAAACCACTGGACCACCGCAGCGAGGCGTGCTACTCTGAAGTTCGTAGATGAAGAACTGCCACCGACATGGTCAGTCTTCGACTCCAGATCAGCCCTCCAGTGCATTATGTCACCGCATCGTCATGAACCGAATGAACAGTTAGTCGGTGATATAAGATTTGTTTATCACCGCTCTGTAGAAAAGCTTCTCAACGTAGTCTGTCCGTGAATACCTGGCCTTTGCGGTATCTATGAAAACGACAGTGTAGATAAAGCTCTGCTCATGCCGTTCTCCATTGTGTAGCAACACCGTTATCAAGAACGGAAGACGCACGAGCCTTCATTCACTTGCACGTGAATTGACACTCGTACAGTGGAACTCGACGAAATTTACAAAGGCACGTCTTCACAAGTTGGACCCGAATCTACAGCCCAATCTTCCAACGAGAATAACTAGATTTTAGCGAGACGTTCCTGTGCCGCCTGTCGCTCGGGGTGACCTTCACGAATGCTTACTCGCTTCAAATAGGGACGACCCGTCATTTGATAATTCCAGTTGCGAGGAGGCGATCAACCATTTTCTGTGTGAGTACCCTGGCTTAAATGCAGCAAGGGAAATACTGTCAAGAGTGTTCGGTAGACTTCACATTCGCCCATCGTCGGAGGGCTAAGTCGTAGGGCACTAGGTGAAACCATCCTCAGCATGGAATGCTTTGAGGGTGTTCCGTTTTTTACGGACAACTAATCTAACAGACAGACTTTAAGCAGTGTCGTCTAACGTACTATTGTTTGCTCCCATCCCTCTTTTTTGTAACTTCTCTCTTCTATATTCTTTTATTTCTTATCCATTTCTCCGGCACAGGGTAGCCAACCAGTCTGTGAACTGGCAAACCTCCCTGTTTTTCCGTTTCTTGCCCTCCCTCCCCTGTGTACACAAATATTATGCACAGTAAAAGCAGATATATATACGTAAGAGTCATTCATAAAGTTTCGTTAAGACGAGTGGTCCTCAAAAACATAAACAAAATTCTTACGATGCACATCGAACGATTGCTGCTTTGCCACGGGCAAAGATGCGGCAGCACCAAGCTCAAGTCGCGTTGAAAATGACACAAAACATCTGCGCCCCAAACGTGAGGACGTAAGCTTTCGCCAGTACTTTCCTTAGAGATCGCGAAAGGTACTCATTTTTAATGCTTGAGCACATGCTCCTTCTAAAAGCACTGCACACCTTTTAACGTCAGGTCCAACGTGTGCACCCCAACGCTTCGAATAGGCGATAGATGGCGCCGAAAATTAACATCCCTTTCTACCTTTTTCTCTTCCAAGCAGACAAAAAAAAAGACACAAAATACTGTAAGCTGCCGTGTGGTCGCTGTACCGTCCGGCTTCGTGCAGAATAACCATCTCGTGTAATGGCCCCATACTGCACGACGGACACGCAAACAAGAACAAAATAAAAGAAAGCAAAGATACAAGGCGAACAGGACAACCCCTCTCCTAAAATATCTTCGTTTTTTTTTTTACCTTTAGTTTCTCCATTTGCTTTGTCCAAGCCCGAAGCTGCAGCAGGCGGTGGTTTTGCATAACATCCAAAGAACTGGCCGCCAAAAAGAAAAAGTAAGAAAAGGTCGTTGAGAGGGCAAATGCGCAAAGCGGAAGTACTTTTCTTTTTCTCCCCTTTTACGCAGTTACGGATGGCGCGAAGTAAGGCGAAAAACGCAATGCGTGTAAAGCACGGGATGGGGCTGCTGGCTGCCACGAAATATATAGTAGGAGGCCCTCATCTGGGAGGCCCTCTGATGATATCTACTTTTACCCTCCGCCTCCCCCCTCTTCGTTCTAGGGAGCAGCATTCGTTAGCCGGGCCGTGAAGGAAGGTGGTACATGGTGGAATGCGTGCCGGCGCGAATGTTTATGCGCCAGTTCTAGATGGCAGCTCCAACGGCCATTGACGCTTCCGAACGATGCTTCTTCGACCCGTTCCTGCCACCTGCCTACTTTTGCTTATCACTCTCTTTTTATCTACGCGTTGCTTTCTTTATTATTTGTTCTTTGAAGGGAATGAAAAAAAAAAGAAAAAACAGCGTGTGTTGTGCAAACGGTGTTCTGGTGCGGGTATGGCGAAGCTATTTCCGCAGTTTCGTTTCGCACATCCCAAACCTTTTCTTTCATTCGCTCTGCTCGCTTGTGTATGTGCGTTTGTTTCGTCGCTTTTTTTTCTTCATTTCGCATTGCCCGAATTTTCTAGTAATTTCCTTTCGTTTCTGCTACAGAAAAATCTTTAAAGAGATTTTTTGTTTTCTTTTCATTACGTACCTCCAAAGAGTAATGTACTGCTTGAAGAGACGTTTGCTAAATATTTTTAATTGCACTATATGGGTCGGTTTGACATTTTAAGTGGGCGCTTACCAAACGTGTCTTCATCTATTCTCCTCAGATTTTCGTTTGCTTATTTCTGTTATACTAGCTCTGGAGGACTGATATGATTTATTCTTCTATTGCAGCCGGTGAAGTACCGGTTCCAAAGCTGTTTGGTATAACGTTTCGAGCTAGATAGCGGATAGGTCGCAGTGAAGAGCTTTCTCAAAGTACAAAAGAAAATGAAAACCCAACAAAGCATCGCGAAGACTGATTAAACAGTGCAGCTGGTGGCATTTTATTTGTATTTCCCTGCTTGAGCTCGTTGTATAGTAGTTTTGTCACCATCGGCCTACACCCTGATCCTTTGTGTTTAGTGGAATTGATGTGGGTAGAAGGACCTGTAGAATTTTTGTGGTACATACGATCGAGGAGCTGAACTACGATTTTTCACTAACCTCGAACGAACTGCTACCTCTCTTAAAACACCGACATTTTGTGTCGACACCAATTAACCAAAGTATACAACAGTTCTGCAGAACGTCGCTCCCAAAAGAGGAACATGAGACATTACTAGATAGATAGATAGATAGATAGATAGATAGATAGATAGATAGATAGATAGATAGATAGATAGATAGATAGATAGATAGATAGATAGATAGATAGATAGATAGATAGATAGATAGATAGATAGATAGATAGATAGATAGATAGATAGATAGATAGATAGATAGATAGATAGATAGATAGATAGATAGATAGATAGATAGATAGATAGATAGATAGATAGATAGATAGATAGATAGATAGATAGATAGTGAACTTTGTTTGATCCACCAGGAATTTTTTTTGTTTGAAACGATTGCGAGCAACGAACAAACTGCGAGCACATCTTGAGCCTAATATTTAATTATTTGCATGAAGGAATCGAACCTGACTGATTGTAGAATGAAATATTTCATTACTTGCTAATCATTATTAGTTACGGTAAGTCACGCAAAGCAAGGTGTTGCTTCATTTTCTTTCTTCGGATGTAGTACTGGGTGTTTTGGAAATATGTTACATGAATTTCACATTTTGAGACAGTGCACCGTAATTCGCGCCGTAAGGGGATACCTGGATAACTGGATAGCTTGGAACTCACAGTGCACGTACGCATGCACACACACACACACACACACACACACACACACACACACACACACACACACACACACACACACACACACACACACACACACACACACACGTGATGTATGGTGAGAGCTCCAGGCGGCTCGCGTTCCTCGTGCCGTCAGTTGTATGTCGCTCCCACGAGAATAATTAAATCGGGCCGAGACAATTATTTCTCGCGCCGAGTGCGTGGTGGTTGCCTGAAAATCACGGAGGTCGCGTTGAGGCGGTTTCTCTCCAACTGAGCCCCTTCTCTCCCCTCTCCCATTCCCTCATTTTTCTTCCCTAAAGCGGACCAGGAAGCAAAGTTACGCATTAAGCATGATAGGGAACGAGTACCAAAAGAAAGGAGCAAACAGGGGAATGCGAGGAGCGCGGAACGCTTTTGGGGACGTTATAGGAACGCGGGAGAAAATAAGGGAAATATGACAAAGTTTCGGGATAGTGGTTGTAGGGAAATTGGGAGCGATTGAAAGAACAGTAGAATAGACAAGGAGGATTTTGAAAAGCCGCGAGCAAACTTTGTTGTCGCGACGCTTTATTGGTTTTGTAAACGCGGGCTGAACGGGAGAAACCTTAAGCGCCCTCTAGCGTCCCCGGCTTGAACACGTGTCCAACCATGCGTGTGTACGCAGTGCTTCCCGCTGTGAAAGCGGTGCAACATTGATTTCTTTCGTTAAATAACGAGAGATTCAGTAGATCGACCGTTAATTTAGAACCACTGCAGTCTGTTTACGGTATGCCTTGCAGGAACGATGATTTTGTTGTTCGGTCGCCGGGGTTAAAACATATAAGTTGCGGAACCTAAACAGTTTCGTCTGCGAGACGGACTATTTTCTTTCATTGTCGCTACCACTGATAACGCATCATCTCGTCGTGTTCACAATGGATCATCGAATCTGTAGGATTGGCCCATGAATTGAGCATATTGAAGTGCAGCGCGAATCATTACTATTTTGGGTACATTAAAGCGT
Organism: Rhipicephalus microplus; assembly: GCF_043290135.1. Taxonomy (NCBI): domain Eukaryota; kingdom Metazoa; phylum Arthropoda; class Arachnida; order Ixodida; family Ixodidae; genus Rhipicephalus; species Rhipicephalus microplus. The sequence continues at coordinate 197,778,117 of NC_134705.1, read as the reverse complement.
ATTTAATACTCCTAATACTTATCTACTAAGATATCAGCTACCCATGCTTGTGATCAGTTATATGTAATAAATCCAGTTGAACATATAAAGTGAGCATCGCACATTCATATCCTTGATAAAGCACGAAATAAAAGTAAGTGTGTACGTTCTGCAATCAACCGTTAATGTCAGCTTCTGCGAGCTTGTTCAAAAAGCACACTCCTATTTATTTCACGGTACATTCCACGTGATATTCTTATAGTAATGGTTATTCCTCTAATTTCTATAGCGCGATCCATGTTATTCGTGTGAAGACGCGAGCAAAGTTGGAAGTTGGTGAACGAAATTATGGAATTCCATTGCGGTACTCACTTGGCGACGTGGAAACTACGACAGAGGGAAGCGCGTCCCGCACATGTGCTCTCTTATTGGTTCTCGTTAGGCTTCATCGTTACTACTTGGCATTACATCTAGTTTGTTGAAGGCCTCCGAGGGGCGAACTTCCGGTCGTCTGTCTTCGTTTTCCGGCAGGCCTTGTCACCTCTGATGAGACATTTCCGTGACACGACAAGAAGGAGAGAACTTCTTTGTTAGTCCGTGAAGCGGCAATGCAGGAAAAGTTAAGTTACCTACGCCTCGGAAAACTTTGTAATTGTGAATTCTTTACCACAAAGGCATGCGCCTGCTTTACATTATTCGATTGTGAAGTAGGGCAATTAGGACTAAATTGCCCCCCCCCCCCCCGAGAGAAAAATGTTTCACAGCGCATATATGTACTTGCGAAACGAAGAGTTGCGTTCCAGCATAGCAAGAATGAATCTATCTATCTATCTATCTATCTATCTATCTATCTATCTATCTATCTATCTATCTATCTATCTATCTATCTATCTATCTATCTATCTATCTATCTATCTATCTATCTATCTATCTATCTATCTATCTATCTATCTATCTATCTATCTATCTATCTATCTATCTAATCTATCTATCTATCTATCTATCTATCTATCCGTCTATCCGTCTATCCGTCTATCTATCTATCTATCTATCTATCTATCTATCTATCTATCTATCTATCTATCTATCTATCTATCTATCTATCTATCTATCTATCTATCTATCTATCTATCTATCTATCTATCTATCTATCTATCTATCTATCTATCTATCTATGCATCTGTCCGTCTGTCTGTCTACCATATTATTTTTTTCATCACAATAAATAGAAACAGGTGTTCGCTGAACGATGGCCGACGTGTTCATCGACGTAGTCAACGTGGTGAAGGCTAGTTCTGGCAAATTTGAACTGTCCGCTGCCGTCACTCAGACTGACCCCGATGAGGGAGTTTTTGCACGACGCTTCTCTCACTCAGCTCCCCGCATGGGCGCATCACTCCCGCGATTTCGTCTTTCTTTCATTTCTCTCTTTTCTTATTCCTCTTGGTATCACATGACCAACAATATCGCAGCGAACAGCGCGCAGCTCTGCACTTGATGCTGCTGCCACTGTTCAGCCTAATAGGTGCCCATTAAGAGGCCTGCTCCCCACCCCGGTGCAGACGCCGGGCGCCGTCGGCGTCAAGATACCGCACCAGGCTCCCCGACCGGCGCCGAGTCGTTTCAGTTGGGCCTGCCTTCACACAGCGGCTCCACCCCGAACACGCGAATGCGTGCCCGTGTTGCGGAGAGGCCAGGCGTGTACGTAAACAAAAAAAAAAGTACGGTTCCCCGTATCAAGTCGGGTCGTCAACGCGCATTCAGAACGGTTCATTAGGGTGACGCGAAATTGGCGAAACTTGGAAGTTTCCGAGGCGCGAAAGGGTTGAGAACGAAGGGCCCAGAGATGTAGCGCAATGACATCCTACTCTCTCTCTCTCTCTTTTTTTTTTACTTTGCCTGCTTGTTTTTTCGCGTCATTTATTCGTCCCCAGAGTTTGTCGTCACCTCGCTGGTGTGATCTTTTCTATTTCCGAGCACTTTAATTGCAGGATGTAATTATTATTCCTTCACCTGAGCGTTGATGCCTGAAATTATGGCGCGACAACTGCCTAATTGTTCGTAAACAGGGGGCCAACCAGCTGTCCGGGGTGATAAGTTTCAGAGGTGTTAGTTTTCTTCCAGAAGAGAAGGCGTCGGCACGCCTTCTTTGAAGCACGCCGGAAAGCCATGGTGTTTAGAAGCTGAAATTCAGGTGACGACGCGAACTTTTGCCATTAGCGAACCTAAAGGCTTGTAGGCTTTTATAAAAGTTGCAGATAAATTGCTAGATATTGCAGGTATTGCTGAATATAGGACATTACGGTGATGGTGACTAGGACGCCAAAATTGAGCTGCGGGTGCAGTAATATGCAATGTAAGTAAAGAGTGTGAATAATCAAGGCAGCGCTGAAAATGACCACACGACCACTATCGCCGAAAGCAATTTCTCACGGAGCATTTCATAGTTTCGTCATGAGCACCAATAGGTTGTCGGTTGCAGCAACCGTGTGACAAAATATACGTCCTGTTCCATTCGATCATTGAAGTGACAACTATAATGTTATCTCGGAGGCATGTGATGCATGACGTCCTGAAAATTTCAGTGACCGTTATCGCCTAAACGAGGCGTTCAACACTATAGCAAACATCTATTAGGTTTCTTTTTCACAGCTAAATTTCTTGCGGCGTCAGCTTGTCAACAAATCGTTCAAGGCATCATGTCCTGCATTCGTGCTTAACCAAACTATAAGACGTTTGACAGGAAGTTTGGATCGCTGTTGGTATAAATCAAGATGCTTGGTTAGTCCTGCTTATTAGTGTGGCAAAAAATTGATTCATGCCTCAAAGCAAAACCACCTTTAAACCTGTTAGGCGTCTACACTGCGGTAGCTGTGGCATGGAGGAAAATGTCGAGACGTGTTTAGAATGAATTGTATACGCTTTAGAGCCCTATACGTTCTCTACCATGGTAAAGCATTAAGCTTTCCCCGTACAATGGTGGTCACTCTGTGTACATGTGTTTAGAAAGAGTGTTTATCGCTTTAGAGTACTAGGTACTCTACTATAGGAGAGCATAAAGCCGTCCCGTGAGGAGCAGACACCGATGGCCAAACTGCTGCGACAATGGCATACGATTGTGGCACGTTTTTAAAGCTTCTAAGCAGCCTGCGTAATGCACTACGATGTATCCATACATGCTATACTGTCACTGGTTTCTGCACCATACCGTGATCTTGTGAACTCTTTGACAATCCTCAGTCAAGACATTGACGTCACTTTTTTGGCCAAATAATGTAGTTTAAGAGGAGTCGACGAAGTGTTAACTGATATTGTGCGCAGTTTTATTTGGGAAGCGAAAAATCACTCATGGTTAGCACATAGCCACGCCACTTACCACAACTCTCTTGCTCAGATGAATGGCACGCGTGCCGCAGTTCTGGACGACGAGCTCGGACTCATTCTGAGGCAGAAACTACGCCGGTGTACTAAGTGCTCCTTCTAGGGACTCGCTTGATAGATACCGTGCCGAACGGTTGTGTCATTCGCCATCTCAGACGCCGGCGTAGCTCTCGCCGATCGGCCCGCCGTCCGTGTCCTGTTCGGCGAGTGCTCCGTCTCCTTCACCTTTTTACTAATATGTTTATTTCCTTACCCCATCCCCGACAAGGAGCTTAGCCGTGTCGCCAACAAGGCAGACAGAAATCAGCTCATTTTTCCTTTGGTTCAAGACCAACTCACTGCTTTTGCACTCTTGAAAAAACGACGTTCCTACATGGGTGCGTCACGATGAAACAAGCGACGACTCACCTGGCGAAGAAGGAAGCCGCGGCGGAAGGCGACGACCGCAGCTGCATCGAGGACGCCGGTCCACCGCAGGGCGAGCTGTGACACGTGCTCTGGACGCCGTCCAGCGAGTTCGGGAAGGAGCAGCTCGAGGCCAGTTGCTGGAGCAGGTACGAGGAGCACGGTGGAGCCGAACCAGCGGGCGACGGCGCCGGAGCGAACGGCGGCACGTCGCCCATGCTGGACGAAGGCGAGACGCCGGACTCGGACCCGCTGGCCGAAACCGCGCAGCCCGTGCGGGCGGCCAGCTCCTGGGTGGATAAGAAGGCGATTCTCCAGTTTAACGCGCGCGTTTCTTACTTTCACTTTTGTTTCATTCGATTTTCGTCCACAAAGCCAAATGTCTGTGGACACTATTCTCATTGCAACAGTAGGCGACAAAACCTCTGTTGAAATTCCTACGTGACATGGACTTGAACAAGCGGCTGTAACAGCAATGTCATACACCACGAAAGACAAGACTGGACTATGAGTGTGCGCGCGTGTGCTGCCTAATGTGCTGTGTTTATCTCTCTTTCCCCCTCTCCTCTCTATCTTTCATCTCCCCCATCTCCCTACCATGCGCAGGGTAGCAAACCGGCTGCCTACAGGCTGGTTAACCTCCCTGCCATTCTTTTCCTCCTATTTTCCTTCCATACTTCCTCAGCACAAACTGCACCCCGTTGTTCGAGAAGGTTCGCGATTATTGTAAATCGCTCTGTAAAGACTGCGCGCAAGACGCGAACACTCGAGATTATCCCAGAGCTCGCGCTAAGACAAGTGATAAGGGTGGAATGTTTGACTGCTCACGTATAAATAGCGACGCGCTTCACTGCTTGTCGATTGATCGAAGGTTGACGCTCTGTTCACCGATATCAGTGCCAGTGTACATCAACTTAATCTGACTTCTCTTCCACCGGCCACACGTTCGGCCTAATAAACAGTTTCATCTTAAACCTACCGTCTGCTCTCTTCGTTCCTGTCGCGGCCCCGTGAGGATATCTGTTTCTATAGCGAGGACATAAAGTAGAAGGTATCCCATATGAACTACCCCTTACAAGGCAAAATGTAGAAGACACCACCACGTAAAAAGAAGCACTGCAAAAGCGTAGGCATGGTATTTAATTATATATCATGACACCCCAAGAACCACAATAATAAAGTAAAAAAATGTGCATAGGTGGTGCAGTACACTAAGGGAGAACAATTATTAAGAAAGTTTATACATTACACTGGTATACAGAATCGCTATAAAGCAGGATATCATCACAGCTTTGCAAAAAAAAGTATTGCCAGGGGCTTTGTGATGTTACCGTCATTGATTCTTCAATTCTTCCAAGGAAAATAAAGGCAAGCAAATCCAGAAGTGTATGTTCAGCATCAATATCAGCACAACTTTTTCTGGGATGAGTCCCTTTCCAGCGCTCTCTAGAATGAATAGAAGATGCAGCTACGCTACTTTCAGCTGACAGAAGACTTGTAGACGTCTAACACCTGAAAACGTCATACGTGCACGACTCCACATGCCAGGGTCACCGCACTGACATGGGGACGAAATGCAAAGAACGCCCATGTTCTCAGATTCAAGCACCCGTTAAAGAGCCCCACGACGTCCAATAATATTCGGAATTCACCGCTACTGTGTTCCTCATAACCACATCATGCTTATGACTCGTAAAGCCCTCAGCAATCATTATTCTTATTTAAAAACAAGCGGCAAGGCCACTAGCGGCCTTTCGTGGCGAGATCGCTAACGACGTATGTACGGTCACATACGGGGCCCGACAGCTCGCTTTGTTTTTCCTATCTCGCTTTCTCTGAGCTCGGACATCCCGCGTAACAGAGTAATCACTTCGGGTGCGGCATGCAGAAACTATGTTTAGCGCTTCGAAACTCCCGCAGCGGCGGCTGTATCAACTTATTCCGCAAAAACAGAGTGGTTATGCGGACGTTGCGAGCAACGAATGACCTCTCGCCCTCCCGTGTCAACATGACAACACCGCGTGTACACAGTCGAGAGCCGCGCGCGGTTCGCGCTCGTGGTGCAAGACCGACTGAGCGACCGGTCATCCATCAAGGCGAAGCTTCGAGCCCATAGCGGTGAGGAGAAAGAATCATAGAATGAGGGAAAACGCGAGAGTATATGTATAAAAAAGTAATCACTATCCTGAGTGACGTGCGTTGTTACAACGCTCCCGCCTCGGTCATTAATGAAGACGGAGCACCCTGGGCCAGAACGATGCATACAGCAAGAACTAGAGAAAGACTGAACAAAGTCACGCGTTAATTGAAAGAAAGAAAAGAACGAAAGGAAGTTGAGTGACGAGTGGAAGGCCGGACAGAAAGAAGAAAAGCAAGAAAAAAAAGGGGGGAGGAGAAAACAAGCCACGTGAGAGCAATCACGTGCACGGCGAGATATAAATAAGCACGAACTCCCAGCGACTTAGGCAGAGAGCGGACACCGGGGCATCAAGCGGTGACACAAAGTCAACAGCACTCGGCTCTACGCAAACACTCTAAAAAATAATATAGAGGAAAAGAAAAAAATGGCAACGGTAGTTCGCACTTAATTGCTACACGCCTTTTAGGTACGTACCTGACACGGCGTTTCGGGAGACAACACTCGTTTGCCTCTCGAGCAAGGGGAGTGCGATAAACGTTCGAAAGAAGTGAATAAATAAAGGAGCAAGTAAAGATGCTGAGTGCGTGATGGACCGCTTGCGTAAGCAACGTTTTTGGGGGTACACGCGCTATGCTTGCGCATCCGCTTGACCCGCTTCACCGGGCAGTTTGGATGAAATGGCGCGTTGCGGCGAAGCAATCGGGACACGTTAAAAGGACGTCGCAGGATCGGCTTTAGTTTACGACAGAAGTACTGCGATTTTTTTAGATGACCGCAAGCCGATGGCATAACACTCTTGACGAACGAAGTCATTTGAGAACTCCCTTCTTGGGCTTCAGCGAAAAAGAAAGAAAGAAAGAAAGAAAGAAAGAAAGAAAGAAAGAAAGAAAGGGGGGGGGTTACGTAGGATTAGTTGGTAAGAATATTATTCGGGATTATATGGGCCACTCACTCCTTAGGTGGGATTATGAAGAACGCTGTTGTGAAGCGCTCCGGAAATGTCGATGACCTGGGGTTGTGTAACGCGCACTGGCAGTATCGAGAACTTTATCATCTCACTCCATCGAAATGTGAGCTCCGTTGCCTGGACCGAACCCGCGAATTTTGTGTCCACAACCGAGCACCGCAACCACTAGACCACCACGGCGAACCGGTATACGTCGAGACCAGTCAGCGTGTTGAAATGAAAACTTTCGTGCTCACCAAATGTTCGATTGTATATATGTGCATCTGTTATCTTAAACTTCGTTTGTATGCCCCGCCGCGGTGGTCTAGTGGCTAAGGTACTCGGCTGCTGACCCGCAGGTCGCGGGTTCGATTCCCGGCTGTGGCGGCTGCATTTCCGATGGAGGCGGAAATGTTGTAGGCCCGTGTACTCAGATTTGGGTGCACGTTAAAGAACCCCAGGTGGTCAAAATTTCCGGAGCCCTCCACTACGGCGTCTCTCATAATCATATGGTGGTTTCGGGACGTTAAACCCCACAAATCAATCAAACTTCGTTTTTATTTGGACAAGCAAGTGAACAGGCGTGGCCGTCGCAAAAACAAAGTGGTGAAAAATTTTCGTTTACTTTTTATTTCAATAACCAAAAAAAATTCGCTCATGGGAACTTTTCCCTCCGTTTTTTTTATAGATCGTGCTTCGTGTTAGAACGTACTTCCAAGAAAACTTGGGACGTGAAGTGCCGTGTTTCGTCCCTACGCTACACGAGGCATACCAACAGCTGACAGAAGTACTCATGTTTGCACTCGACTTAAAGAGGCCGCCCAGCGTCCCGATGTCCCGCGAAGTGGTCCGCATTACAACAGTCGTTACGACAAGGCCTCCAGGGGGCGCCGGAATCGCGAGCGATGGAGGGATAGTATAGGCATAGCGGACTGGAGCGATTTGGGGGGGACGTGAATGGCTGAAGTGCGCGCATGTGGGAGAGCAGGAGAAGGAGGTTGCTACAAGGGCCTCCAAATTCGATTAGGGGCCGATTGCGTCGGAGCTGCAGTCGCCACGAGAAAACATAGCTCGTTAGCGTCCGATTAGCGTTTACTGGCACGGCCGCGCGAGGGCGCTCTCTCTCTCCTCTCTGCCCACTGAACCCTTAGCTTTCGCGGTACGACTGCTCCCTAAACAACGCGTTTTCCCGCTCTCCCTAATCTCCATTAGGCCTATTATGAAACCTGCAACGACGACACCTCTTGTATGAAAAACGTAAAATATACAGTTATGCGATCCTCCCGTTGCGCGAAAACGTTGGTTGTTTCACTTTAATAAACGGGCGATTCTCACAGATAAGCGGGCTGTGTTGAGCCTTACCGTAGTTGCGAAAATTGCCGAAGCTGGTATTGCGAAACCACTGCGCGGCTCTCTTTTAAATTGCTGAGCATGCAGACGATGTACTTCTGGTTCACTGTCTGCCGTTAGCCATCTGGCGTAATTGTTACATTTAGAGAGCGTCTTGTGGCTTTGGCAGAAGATGATCTGCTTTTGTAATTGGCACAATAGGGATGGGGATTGCCTTCAGGGGTGATTTCGTGTCTTTTATGAGGTGTTTCAAATGGGAAAAGTTTTGGTCGTCATCAGCTGAAGATAAAAGGTACGTGCAATCATTGAAGTTACGCTCATAATTTGATTGTCATGAGTTCAAAACTAAGAGAAACATTTCAGAAATTCAATTCAAACGTTTCAGCAAGAATGACCTTGCAGGCAGACAATCATCAGTTTGATTTTTCCCCTTCTTGTTTTAATGAACGCAGCAACTTCAGCAAACGTGGTGACAAAATCAAATGAGTGAGAAAGAGGACCCCTAAACCACCTTGTGCATTCATGTGTCATACAGTGTGGCCAGCTAACAATACACAACACCAAGTTCTCAGCAGCGATAAAGAACATAAAACATTCAGTGTTTTCAGGCATCTCAAAAAACTTTAAAATACAAGACGTCCACAGTAACAGGCTTCCCTTTCAGGCAGAAAGAATTTTGGAAAACATCGACAGACGACTGCCTAAAATGTGTCGACAGCGCAGGCACAATCCCATTAGACTAAAAGAAAGGTGTGCATCAACCTTCTTGGTAAATACTGACTAGCCATGTATATAACTGTTTGAAGAGACATGCTAACTCTCTTTTGTGTTGAAAAGCTCTCCGGAGAAATTATAGTGATTTCTAAAGAGAATTCATGTGCATCTTTGAAAAGTCCAATGAACTAAACGGCAAAAGGCTTTTGGTTCTTGGAGTGTTGCGTACTACGAACTTCTAACGTGTTTGTACCCTATGGTTATTGTGGTTTGCGTCATTACTATGAGTGAATTCAGGGGACTTGGAAGTTGAGAAGCTGCGGATGCTTGCGCCAGCCGCACTGTGTTTTACATCATACCGGTCATACTTGTGAATCCTTCTCGTGAGTTGGCTATCTAAGGAAAAACAAACAAACTAAATAGGGGAAGCCATGCACCTTTATGTTGCTGAAATATTAGGTTCGTGTTTCTCTCTTCATCTCTTTTTTTTCACATTGAATTGGCTCACACAAACTTTCCTTACACCCCGAGGCAAAGTTTGTGCAATGCATAATTTTTCACAGCGCCGCGAAGGCGTCTAACACTCATATGTTCTTTAAGGTTGCAGCAACTTTGATAGACAACTCCCAAAACATTCTAAACTCACCAGACTTCACAAAGAACTTCTTTTTTTTTTGATGAACTCTAAATTATTTCTATCCAGAACACAGAGATAATCCTCAGAACTACCACTAAGCTAGATTTTCAGTCATGGAAGGGACAGAAGTGTGTTTAGCTCAAGCATCGCAAAAAAAAAAAAAAAAACTGGCACAGAGTAGGCGTCCCTGTTGTAAAAAGAGCTGGTAGTTCGCTTGGTACACATCTTTTTCATGATTCTAAAACAAAAAAAAAACACCCGTGATACGCGGCTCTATCGCCATCATAGCTAGGTGAACTTCCCTTACAACTGATGCTGGCGGCAGACGCATAGTAGCAACGCCATGCGCTTGCCATCTAAAATATTTTCGCTTCATCACTACACATACCTCATCACTGGTTTTCGTCCCGTTGAATCTTCAGCAGGTTTGGCTGTACTAAACTACTGCTCAGGTGTACAACTCTACTAGAAGACTTTCAAGCAAGCGCTCCCTGGGGGGCCGCTGCGTTAGCGACTGAACTATTCTAGATATGAGCTACTCCCCCTTCCCCCTCATAACGAAAAAAAGAAAGAAAGAAAGAAAGAAAGAAAGAAAAAAAGAAAGAAAGAAAAGAAACATTGAGTCACCTTCAAGTAAGGCTATACTAAACTACAATTCAGTTGCACCTAACTCAAGTGGACCGTTGTAAAAAACAAAATTAAAACAAACAAACAAACAAAAGCTGTTTTTGCTACAGGCGGTCTCTGGGGGCCGTCATCTTACCCTCTAAGCTGATGTACATACGCGTGAGACTCCTTTTCTCTCCCATGGCCCAGAAAAGAAGCTCTGTCGAGGCAGTGGCGCCAACCTTTGTACTCCCTTACAGCTGTACAGAAATGATGCCCCCCCGCCCTCTCTCTCTCTCCGGTGGAGAGCGTCTTTGCACTCTTTCCCGCAAGCCCGGTTAACGTAACCCCCAACAGCCCATTACAACTTCAAAGTCACGTGACTCAAGCACCGTATAAGGTCGCCTCGCATAATCGACTCCCGGAGGTTCTGGTTCCCCGTGAGTGCAGCCATGGCACGGCGTGCTTCAAGAAGAGAAAGCCTACCACTTTGCCGACAAAATAGAACCAAAAATGGAGTAAAAAAAACGTAGGGAAGAAAAAGAAGAGTACCGAAAAGTTGGCTCGTAAGTGGTTACGGCTGCGCTGGCTCCGCCACAGTAAAAACGCGCCGCACGCAGGCAAGACGCGAGCACGACCACCAGGAGAAGAGCATCCTCTCAGCGAGATTGAACCCCCGGCAGACCCTCGGCAGAGCACGCGAGCGATTCCGAGAAAGCGAACAACACAAACGAGAACACGGATTCCTTTCTCACTGGACAACGGCGGCGGATCGGCCGGTGCACAGATGCGCACCAGCACCAGACGTGCACTGAAGATATTTTACTCCTATGCGTATTTTTTCTATTAGCCTCAGGCTTTCTTTTGAAGAGAAACATAACATGGCTACACGAAAGAGGGTTCCCGATGTTCCCTGCTGTCCTACACACCTGACAAACTATTGTCATCATAAATGGCTGTGTGTCAGAGAAATTGGGCAAGACCCACAAGTAACCACCGGTGCAATAATGATAACTGTTGGGGTTTTACATCCGAGAACCATGGCATGATACTGAAGGACGCCGTACAGAAAGGCTCCGGGAAATTCAACAACCTGTTGCTGCTGAACGAGTACCTAAGTACATTCACAGGTCTCTAGTATTTCCATTCCACCACGATGCGGCCACCGAAGCCGGGATTTGATCTGCCGACTTTTAGGTCAGCAGATGACGAGAGTAGGGTTGCTCGCACGCAACAAGTGTAGTAGATAGCGGGGAAAGTTGTATGTGCCCCAGAAATCGGGCACCTCCCAAAACTCATCACAGGCCCACTGAAAGTCAATAAGTGAATCCACGGTTGATGAACACCAACTAATATTTCTTAACGGACGTCCCCAATAGTTCACAGTGTCATTATTTACCATCGGGATCAACCAAGTGATAAACACTGTGACCATTTGTATCAGCTTCGGTGGTTAACCACCGGAGTTTGAAATGGTCGAGTCTGGGTACTTAGTGCTTCGGTGGTAACTTGTTTATTTTGCCTTGCCTTGGAGGAGTTGTCTACCTAGGCCTCTTCTTCCCATGTTCAATGAAAGGGCGTGAATTTCCTATTTACTATTCAATGAAAGGAGGATTCTTTATTTGCTACCAAATAATCTAAATAAATTTTGAAGGCCCAGACTTATGGGACCCAATACTGCCACATATGACTTCAACCACCGAATTTACTTGCACACAGAGTGCACACATTCGTACTGGCTCATGTTAACTAGTACTTAATAAGCAACGGCTCCTGATGGATAATGGTGGCTCAGCATGGCTGAAATATTGTAAATGTTGGCCTTTTCAAACTAAACGTAGTCTAGTTAACCTCCCTATCTGTCTTATTATTAAGGACTTCGCCATCATTGCACGCCCACTCACAAACCTCCTGAAGAAGGACACCCCGTTTTTCTGGGGCGCTGATCAAGCTTCATCTTTTTCCCAGCTCACGACGCTCCTTACAACACCGCCGATTTTAGCCCATTTCGATCCATCAGCTCCAACCGAGGTTCGCACTGACGCTAGTGGGCATGGCATCGGAGCAATGCTAATGCAACATCAACGCGGACATGACCGTGTTATAGCATATGCAAGCCGCCTGCTATCTACAGCCGAGCGCAACTATTCAATCACGGAACGTGAGTGTCTCGCTCTCGTGTGGGCAGTCGCCAAGTTTCGCCCATACTTATACGGGCGTCCATTCCGGGTAGTTACCGACCATCACGCGCTATGCTGGCTGGCCTCACTCAAGGATCCCACAGGACGCCTCGCTCGTTGGTCCCTACGATTACAAGAATACACGTTCACCGTAACGTACAAAACAGGGCGGTCACACCAAGATGCTGATTGCTTATCACGCTACCCCGTGGAAGAGGCTGCCCATACTGACACCTTTCCAGACCTTCTGTCTGTGACGCAGCTACTCAACCTTGGCCACGAACAACGCCTGGATGCATCACTGCGAACCATCATTAGCAAGCTTGAGTCAAGGCCTCGCGACGCATCTCTACAAATGTTCTTGGTAAAAGACGGCATCCTGTATCGCCGTAACCTCGATCCATATGGCCATGACTTGCTCCCCGTCATACCAGCACATCTTCGTGCGACTGTTCTCAACCAACTTCATGACGCTCCTTTGGCGGGCCACTTGGGCGTCTCTCGCACATACGACCGTGTACGTCGTCGTTTCTTTTGGCCTGGTCTTGCCCGCTCTGTTCGACGCTACGTCGCCGCTTGTGAACCCTGCCAGCGCCGCAAAAAGCCATCTTCGCTACCAGCTGGATTCCTTCAGCCGATCGACATTCCCTTTGAACCTTTTTTTCGAGTTGGCCTCGACCTGCTTGGCCCATTCCCGATCTCCAGCTCAGGCAACAAATGGATCGCTGTCGCCACTGACTATGCGACACGGTACGCTATCACACGAGCACTTCCGACGAGTTGCGCAACCGATGTGGCGGACTTTCTGGTATATGATATTATTTTAGTACACGGAGCTCCACGCCAACTTCTCACTGACCGGGGCCGCACCTTCCTATCAGCTGTCGTTGAAGAAATCCTGCGCTCTTGCTCGGCCAAGCACAAGTTTGCCACTTCGTACCATCCGCAAACGAACGGTCTTACGGAGCGCCTCAACCGCACCATAACCGACATGCTTTCCAAATACGTAGCGGCCGACCACCAGGACTGGGACGTTCATTTGCCATTTGTGACGTTCGCATATAATTCGTCACGTCACGACACTGCCGGCTATTCACCATTCTATCTTCTATACGGCCGAGAACCCGCCCTACCATTTGACACCTTGCTGCCCTCGGTCACGGAGTATGCCGGCGAAGCCATCGCGCGAGCCGACCACGCACGCCAACTCGCCCGCAGCCGCCTGCAGGCTTCACAGGAGCACCAAAGACAGCTCTACGATTCCCATCATCGAAACGTGCACTTTTCACCGGGTTCCCTTGTCCTCCTCTGGTCCCCCACTCGGCGTGTAGGGCTTTCTGAAAAACTGCTGTCACGCTACACTGGACCATACCGCGTCGTTCGCCAGGTGACTGACGCTACATACGAGATCGTGCCAGCCGATTCAACGTCATCATCGTCACCTTCGAGTGACATCGTCCACATAGCCCGACTCAAGCCCTATCACCCTCCTTCTACCGCATCCGAGTTGCTCAAGCACCGAGACGGTGCTTCTACCGCCGGGGGGTTATGATACGCAACCACTGGCACAGCCTGTCTGGAAGAAAGAGAAAGACGACGTTGGTGGCTGGTTGTTGATGAACTGTCGCCATCTTGTTCGCCGAGCACAGTGCATCGTATTTAACTTATTAAATACGTTACCCGTAACATTATTCTTTCTCTTTTTCTTGTTCATTTACTGTTATAACACAAGCATTATGTTCATTTATTCTCATTAGATTATTTCACATGCCTAACGAGTGCTTATATGCCTGTAATAATATCTTTTGCAAGATTCATTCTTTTCTGTTCTTCTTTTTTGTGTGTGTGTGTGTGTTGCAAACTGCAAGTGCGCGCTCACTATTGTTTGATATGTGGGGTTTAATGTCCCAAAATCACCATATGATTATGAGAGACGCAAGTGCGCAGTCACTAAGGCTCGCTGTTCTCAGATACCCAAAGAGAAACAAAACGAATGGGGCTACGTTATAATTGTTAACTATATGAGGGATGTCATGGCGACAACGCAGAGAAAATTTTGCCCGGGTTATCCACGTGACTTGTATCGCAATACTAGTTGGGCTCAACTGAATTGAATGTAAAAGAGGGCCTCGTGTAAAAACACAAACACACACACACACAAGATATTGTTGCGAGTCCTAAGACTACATCGCTGGTTGCCCGCCGTTTCGTCACAACTGTTCACCTGCTACAAGATGCACCATCTCTAATAACGAAGATTTGAGTAACAAACAAACAAAACACAAAAATGTTTGTAGAATAGAACAAAAACAAGGACGGAAGGGTGCTCAACCATAAGAAAAGAAACGGATGCGACAAATTGACGAAGTTTTGAAAAAAAAACGCCAACCGAAAAATCTACAGTAATAACAGCGTTTACGTGGTGTACTGTTTGTTTTCTTTTCCTCGTTTCATATTTTGTTGCTTCCTGCCACGCCAATATTACGCCTACGGCTCGGTCGGCCTCGCGCCATACGCACAATTTTGTCGGATTACGGGGGCGGAAGGGTGGAATGAACGGAGAAGAATGGAGACTATTACTCGAGTGACGCGAAGAGATATCCGAAGGGGGAAAAACAGAAAGGAGAAATACACAGACAGGGAGGGGGGCGGGTACAAAGATTGAGAAAAAGACGTAGCGAGACATTCCCGAAGGCGGGTTGGTATACGGGCCCGCATACAATTTACAAAGAAGAGGACAGAAAGAAGGAGCGACAGACGGGCCACACCATCAATTCATCTTTTGAAGAAGCGTCCTTCTTGTTCCCTCTCTCCACCGTCCACCTACACTCCTATAAACGTTGGGAGATGCGCGTTTGTCGTCTTCCAGGAAAAGAAAGTGCACCGTCACGGTGACGCTGGACTTTCAGTAGGCAGTGTGTGCCACTTCGGCATCGGTGCCACGCTATACGAAAAAAATCAGACAAAGTGAAAGAAGACTGCGTAGGCAAAGTACGTCGCCTCCACATCGATGGCAGACTAAGAACGTGCGCCACTCTCCTCTTTCCGTCTTCATTCCCGCTTTCCATTTTCCACACTGAGACATGCTCCAAACTAGGGCTGCAGAAATAAGTCTCATTTCCTCTACTTCTTGACCTCTCCTCCTCAACCACGAAGATGAGGATTCACAATTGCAACCTATACGAGGATGCACAGTTCTCTCGAAAAACTTTTCTTTCTGTCCACTTCCCCCTATCTCTATTAGTTGTAAACCTAAAGATTTTAGGGGCGAAACTCCTTATAACGGCACCCGTTCATCTCCCTTAGTATGTAACAAGTATAACATTTTGACCTCCAAGGTGGTGCCGATGAGAGACTTCTTCTCTGCGTTCTTGAACAATAAAAAATAGTGCTCAATGTACATGTCAATGGCTGCTAATGGGGAATGAGAGACAGGAGCATTCGGCTTTTAGTTAACACGCAGGCTGCGATCACCATTAGCCACCATTGGCATGTACATTGAGCACTATCTGACAAGAAAGGGTTGCTACGTTATACTCGCTGGGTGTAACCTCCTTAGCTTTAGAAAGGTTTAGCGAGCGTTGAGCTGCAGTGCCATGAATACAATGAACTTGTATATACCATGAATGAACTCGAGGTGGTTAAAAATGAGAAGTAGATACGAAGCGCAAGCCGTAAGAAAGTAAAAGCCGAATTCTCCGCCTCTCATTTCCCATTAGCAGCCATTGCCATGTACATTGCGCACTATCTGGCTGAAAAAGTTTGCTACGTCATACTCGCTGGGCGTAACCTCCTTGGTTTTCGAAAGGTTTAGCGAGCTTTCGGCCGCAGTGCCATGAATACAGTGAACTAATATATACCATGAACTCGGGGTGGTTAAAGGTGGGAAGTGGACCCGAAGCGCAAGCCCTAAGAAAGTGTACGTGTGCCACCTCTCGTTTAGTCCCTGGAATGTCCGCTGGATGGCGGTGCTTCTATATGGGGAATATATGATGAAAGGATGCGAGATGGTGGTACTTGGAGTGTTGAATAGATGGACGAGCGGACACATAGACAGATGCATGGATGGACGCATGAACGGACGCAGGGGTGGCTGCATGGACGAACGCAGGGACGGACGCACGAACAGACGCACGAACAGACGCACGAACAGACGCACGAACAGACGCACGGATGGACGGGCTGATGGACGCATGGACGATCACACTGACGGACGCATGGAAGGACGGAAGCAAGAACGAATGGACGGACGAATTCTTCGCCCCACTCTCCATCATTCACTCCGTGGATATGCTGCCATTTTTTTCTCCTTTTTAATGTCTGTCCCCTTTGTTTTTATTTGTTTTTATCGACGAACAGCAGATTGAATCTAATACAGCGCTTCCATACTTTCATGTCTTCAATGATACAATACCCTTAGTATATATATATATATATATATATATATATATATATATATATATATATATATATATATATATATATATATATATAAAATGGGAAAGATAATCATAAAATGGGATATATAATCATAAAAATGGGAAAGATACTTCGATCACGAGACTTATAGGAAAACGAGGACGATCACTCTGAAGGCAAGAAAAGAAAGAGCGGGGAGGGAGAAAGGGCTCTCAATCGTCATCGGCATCATTTATCTCCGTCGCCATCTCGGGTGTCCGCGAGGCGGGCGCCTGACACGGACTGCCATTACCGCGACCGAGCGATGCGTGCAGGGGTTTGGCGTCGACGAGCAACGGCGCCCGGGTGGGCGCCAGAAAATCCCCGAATTTCAGCGGGAAGCTCGCGCGTGCGCACCATGCCACGCAGAGCCCCATCGACGACGTGCTCTTCTTCTGCGGGGATTAGGAGCAGAAGAAAAGAAGACCTCGCGTGTGGGGTCGGGTCGCCCCTGTGGCAGCCGCAACACCGCCTCCTTCATCGCGGCCACCGCTTCTGTATACTGTTGTCGCAAAGCGTGACAAACAGTTTCATCGACGATTTAGCCCCGAGGATTGTTGAAAACATTCAGAGACACACCTCGACGTTGCGACGTACGGCTATCAGAGGAAGAAATAAAGAGAATAGGAAACAAAGGTGCTAATGCTGCATTGTAGGCGAGAACATTTAGTGGTTGACTGCTTGGATGAATGAGTAATCACTTGGTTGCTCATATTCTTATTAGTGTGACAGATCGCCCGCCACGGTGCTATTATGTTCATGGTGTTTTTCAACTGACCAGAAGGTCGTGGGACCGACACCAGGCGGCGGCCACATTTTCGATGTAGGCAAAAATGCTTGTGAGGTCCGTGTTCTTAGATTTGGATGCTTGTTAAAGTGCGCCACGTGGTATAAATTTACGGAGCCGTCCACAATGACGTCTATCATAATCATCCGGTGGTTTTGGGACACTGGTCACCAGAAATTATTAGCGCGAAAGCGTCGAACGGCTCAACTAACACGAAAGTTGACGCACCTTCCGCGTTGGCATCCCCGTCAGTGGCGTCAACCCCGCATTGTAACGTAAGGTCACGTGATGGGACCTCACGCGCACGGTTTTAAATCCCACCGCCCCGTGAGGAACATTTTTCGCCCAGATTCCTCACTCGAGGCATGCGAGTCACTCCTGTCGTCAATTGACTAACCTATTCAGACAGAATTGATTCACTGGCCAGCTATAGGTCACAAACCCTCCGAACCAGCGGCGAGACAAATTCAATGACTTCATTGTGTCATTGATAAAGTTGCTTCTATCTCGTCAAGATTATCTCACTTTCTGTCCATAGATAGATAGATAGATAGATAGATAGATAGATAGATAGATAGATAGATAGATAGATAGACAGACAGACAGACAGACAGACAGACAGACAGACAGACAGACAGACAGACAGACAGATAGATAGATAGATAGATAGATAGATAGATAGATAGATAGATAGATAGATAGATAGATAGATAGATAGATAGATAGATAGATAGATAGATAGATAGATAGATAGATAGATAGATAGATAGACAGACAGACAGACAGACAGACAGACAGACAGACAGACAGACAGACAGACAGACAGACAGACAGACAGACAGACAGACAGACAGACAGATAGATAGATAGATAGATAGATAGATAGATAGATAGATAGATAGATAGATAGATAGATAGATAGATAGATAGATAGATAGATAGATAGATAGATAGATAGATAGATAGATAGATAGATAGATAGATAGATAGATAGATAGATAGATAGATAGATAGATAGATAGATAGATAGATACGCTCAAAGTCGCCAAAGTTTACTAAGAAATGCTTGGCATTTAATATGTATTACGTATTTGAATGCACACACGCTACGTTCGATTTTTTTGTTTTTTTTGTTTTTTCTGATTACTGCAGCAATATAAATACCTGTCTGCAGTAATTCTTTCTTTGATTAAATGTCATGATTTACCAATAAATTATAGCTGGGCTTTAACGTCCCAAAACCACCATGTGATTGTGAGAGACGTCGTGGTGGAGGGCTCCGATAATTTCGACCACTTGGGGTTCTTTAACGTACAACTAAATCTAAGCGCACAGGCCTGAACCATTTTCGCCTCTATCGGAAATGCGGCTGTGGCAGCCGAAATTCGATCCCACGACCTGCGGGTCAGTAGCCAAGTTTCTTAGTAGATCACAGTGGCGAACATGATTTGCCAATGTTTTCAGGAAGATTATGGATCTAGCTGCGTGTAGTAATGCCATCATATGAGACAATGTCTGAGTAGTACTGGCTGAGGCCAGAATATACCGTACCAATAATAACGCTTCGGATGGCCTTATGAGACTCCATGGATTACCGGAATTCCCCAGAACAACGCTCCATATATTGCCATGTAACAAACATACATTACGGGAGGATGCCTGGTTACCAAAGCAATGTAGCACAATGTTTCGAGAGATGTAATGAAGTTCCTTCGGATGATCAGGTGGTCGTAGAAAGGCGACGAGGCCGGGAATTCTTGTGTAACCGAGCCTAACAAGGTTCGGCAGCTACGCCAGGTACGCGACATTTCGCCGTCATGTTATGACGACGGCGAAAAAACGGCAGGGATCTAGCCAGCGTCCTTTCTTAATGACTTCAATATTGCGGTTCGCCGAACTAAGCCCTTCAGTCCCGGAGTACCGGCAGAGATTGGTTCGCAATATTCTCGGGTGGTGTAGCATGCGCTAAACTATAGTCACTGACAAAAAAAAAATATTAGAACACTGACAGCCAGGGACGAAGATTTTCTTCCTAATACGCTGTATATGGCTGCGTGAGCATGCTCTTTCGAGTGTAGCAAGATCTAAGCTCATAAGCGGGGCAACCGGAGATAGTGTTTCCTGGTCTCCTGTAAGATAAATTAATGGTGATGATGACGCAGTAGTAGTAGCAGTAGTAGTAGTAGTAGTAGTAGCAGCAGCAGCAGTAGTAGTAGCAGCAGCAGTAGTAGTAGTAGTAGTAGTAGTAGTAGTAGTAGTAGTAGTAGTAGTAGTAGTAGTTGTTGTTGTTGTTGTTGCTGTTGTTGTTGTTGTTGTTGTTGTTGTTGCTGTTGTTGTTGTTGTTGTTGATTGATATGTGGGGTTTAACGTCCCAAAACCACCATATGATTATGAGAGACGCCGTAGTGGAGGACTCCGGAAATTTAGACCACCTGGGGTTCTTTAACGTGCACCCAAATCTGAGCACACGGGCCTACAACATTTCCGCCTCCATCGGAAATGCAGCCGCCGCAGCCGGGATTCGAACCCGCGCCCTGCGGGTCAGCAGCCGAGTACCTTAGCTACTAGACCACCGCGGCGGGGCGTTGTTGTTGTTGTTGTTGTTGTTGTTGTTGTTGTTGTTGTTGTTGTTGTTGTTGTTGTTGTTGTTGTTGTTGTTGTGACGATGGTGGTAGTACATATTTGTAGTAGTAGCAGAGGGGTAGTGGCAGCAGCAGCAGCACCTGTAGTCGTACGCCCTTGGAATGTTCCGACAGCATGACGGGAGCACTGAACGTGGGATATAGTAGCATGTAATACACTCGAAAGGTAACAAAATCTGCCGATGATTCGCAAGCGCACAAAGCCCACTGATATTCGAGCACCGCGTGCTATGCAGGTGCACAAAAAGGAAGACATCAATGGGTGTGTGTCGGCCTCCTCGATGTTCAACCCTTCAAGGTGAATGTTTATGACGTTAAAAAAACAAATTGATTGATAACACGGCTGCTATCAGAGATATCGAATGCGCCTACTAATATGCGAGCACCGCGTGCTATGCAGATGCACAAAAAGGAAGGCATCAATGGGTGTGTGTCGGCCTCCTTGTTGTTCAAGCCTTCAAGGTGAATGTGTATGCCGTTCAAACAAAAAACAAATTGATTGATGACATGGCTGCTATCAGAGATATCAAATGCACCCAGCAGAATGGCACAGCCGAGGACGCTTGTATAATTGGCTGCTCATAGCATGCAAACACCCATTATTGTCCAGTTAACTGAACTGCTCTGCTGCACAAAGCTGTTTTCTTAAAGGTCATTTGAAGATGCGATGATGCAAACAGCACAGCAGATGGCGCTCGGAGTTCACTTGTTTTGTGCGCATGTGCATTGTCGGTGGACCTCGTTACCTTTCGAGAGTTAAGGCTGGTGCACACCGACGGCTAGCAGTGGTCGCACGACCATTTGCGACTGGTGAATATTAATAGCTTGCGCGTAACGTCATCTTAGCACAAAATGACTCCAAGAAGACGGGTTAGATGACGTCAAGGCAGCCTAATCACACGGCGATCAACCCTTTTCGGTGAGGTAAGGACGTCCAGCAAGTTATTGGGTATCTGTGCGTGAAGAACGAAAGAACCAGCATGTTATATACTGATAACACTAACGTGGCATCACAAAGTACGTGTCCAGCCATATTGGCCATCCGACGTGGCTGTTTCACTGATGTCGGGGAAACCCATCTATAAAATAGGGGACCCTACAGAGTCGGAATTCGTCAGGCTTTATATTGACATATTATTGGTTTTGTTCTTGTTTTCGGCATATCCATCGATATCTATTTCGCAAGGTGTATTGCTCCATGTTTATCACTTGGATGAAAATGCTCTTGCAGCATACGTGTTCTGTAACTAGCACCATTTTAAAAAAAGCATTTAAACGACGCCATTATCACACTACAGAGAAACTCACATCTAAGCAGCCCTCTGCAGATCCAGTAGATTCATTCGAGAGAGTGAAAGAAAAAAAAAGCGATGGAGTGCTACGGGTAGCCGAGAACATGGAAGGCAGCAGAGACAAGTGGTCATCCCGAACTTTGGTGACATCCCACGGACGCGTGATGTCTTTCGATTGTAAACGTCACACGCACATACACCCCCGAGGTTGCATCAGCAAAACTGCCCGGCTATTAGAAACTAGAAACAGAGGGCCGCCGTAACGGGCACCAACCCCACCCTCTTTTCAAGAAAGAAACATTATTTCTCGACATCACATCTTCCATTGTATCTCTTTTCTTTCATCCGAAATAATCTTTTCCCTTATCTTTTTACAATCTGGGGCGCATTTAAAGACATCAGCTACGTAACCAACGTTTCCTTTTTTCCTATTTCTTTTTTTCCCTTTTTTTCCGGTTGCCGTGACGCGAAAAGAAAGAAAGCGATTCACCGGTGCGGACAAAACGATACAGGCGATGTTTATCACGGCAGGCCAACCATGCTATCACTTTCATTCTTACCCTTCTTTCCTAGCCAATGGCCACGTCACACAGCGCGGCTTGCTCGCTCACCATCCTCTCCCTGCTTACGATTGGTGGTATAGTACGGGATGAGATCCGAGACACCGAAACACTAGAAGACCACCTTAAAGACATGAAGGAAGTCAGAAAATGTACCGTACAAACGAAAAAAAGAAGAAAAACAGAAGGAGGAGAAAGTAACAGCTTGCAACCTCTTCTCGTAAGTATGGGTGAGAGAAGAAACTTTGAAGATACCCTCCTCCCTATTTCAGTTCTTTTCTTCCCGTCCGTCGGCACACACCAAGTTACGGCGTTTCGATGTTGCACAGTGTGGCCAGATCAAGGAAGAAGAGGAAGTGAAATGGACGAGTTAGAAGAGCACGATCTCGCGCCATCGATCACTACACGCACATCAGTTCAGGCGAGGAAGGAGCATTGAAGAAGAAGGAAAAAAAATGGGAACGGTCTAGCAGGAGGCGAGTTGGGTACAAAGAGACCACGTCCAAACTTGCGGGCGTAGCTGATTCTTCCTTTTGTTTTGTTTTTTATTGCTTAGAAAAGTATGGGAAAGTAAGCGTGCGAAGATGGAAAGAGATACGATGTTTTTTTTGTTTTTTTTTTCAGAGACGGACTCGGAAAATCATTCGACAACAAGCTGATGGAGACGAAGGATGTGTGAGGTTCTAGAACAGGCACTGGGAAGGAGGAAGCACCTTTTTTGTTTGCGTGAGCATGTTTATGTGTGTTTGTGTGTGTCTTTACTGATGCGGAGAAGGATGTTGTGACAGCACGCTTGATGAGAAAGCTTTGGCCCCGAAAATTGCTCCCGCGGAATAATGGCGCCAACGCCGTCGTGCCTGGTTTGGCAGCCGTCAACGTCGGCGCCGACTGCAAATAGAAAGAACGATGGACACGCGACGAATAGCTTGCCGTCGCAACGAGCAAACCAATGACTTAGGTTGACGCGGAGATGAGAAATCATCGCGCCAAGTGATTGGTTGGATTGTCGCGTGACGCCTTTTTCAGTCGACAAGGACGGGTGGGTGGGGTCTCTAACTGTGGCAACTTGTCTGTACTTAGTTACCTGTATGGAACTCACTAAATGTTAGCTGAGATAGTGCAATGTTTTTTTGTTTGGTTTGGTTTTGTCACGAATGACACTTGGTTTCGCCATTACGCTGCTTAGTCTAATTGGCCAGCATTCCGCAACAAAAAAAAAAAATTGTTACCTTGCCTGTAGAGCGTGCTTCACGGTGGACTGCTCTGCGGGCCAAAAAGCCAACTTCTGCACGTATTTTCGGAAAGTTCTGGATACGGGGCCGTGGAGTTGACCTTATGCTTTGGTGCACTATCCCAAAATGAAGTGTTAATTTTAGCGAACTTAACTAGCCTATTAGAGTTCGTAATTAAAATAGTATTGCACACACTCTAATAAACGCTAACTGGAATTTATTCTCAGAGACGTACTTGTAAAAAAAAAAGAAAACGAAGAACCACGGCCACTTTTAATTCGGCTTGACCACTGATCCAGCGCAACTGAAGCGACGGATATTCTCATTGTCGTACAAGAACCAGCACAGTGGCTACAATCCTCACAGTCAGAGATCAACAAGATACGGACCAAGATAAGGGCGGAGCGCCGCTGTGGATAGATGCGGGCTCGGCAATCCCACGGACAACTGTGTGTGGCGCTAACAAATTACCAGGCTCATCCTCTGTTCCTTATCAGTATTGGCTTCCTAGAACCGTTCAATTAAGCCCTCCCTCTTTTTGCTCCTGTCTGATCCGGTTAACCGAGTGCTCGCATCTCCCGAGAAAAGAGCGACAAATATCCCCACTGGTTTGCTGCCCCACATATTCGTTCTCTTCGAGTTGTTTTTGTTCTCGACTTGGCTTCGCTTCGAGTGGATCTTCAATTGGTCTGGACGGCATAAAGCCCGACTGCGGGGCCCGGCACGCGAGTTTAAGCCCCCGGTGTTCTGGAGGCGACCTCGCATTCACGGTTCGGGCTACGAACTATGCGCTACGAGGCGCATCTGAGTTGGAATCGTTTCCCATATCACGTGACCCACGGACCGACCCGCTACAGTGGCGATGAAGCGTGACAAGCTGGTCGTTACAAAAAAACAGCAGCGGGCGGATTAGTCTGCCTGGAATAAGAGGTCGTTACGATGGGGGATTGACTTTGCCGTTGAGCGTACCAACAGGCCTAACAAGATGGCGTGCAATTGCAATATGCCATATTATTATCAAGTCATTCAGAAAGTGCGTGATGAAAGTATCTCCTAATGTGAAGCATACTGGGACGAGCAAATTGTTTTTGTTTTTCAAAAGAGGCCATTGTCTGGGTTTAACTGCTTTTAGAAAGAATGGTTAACAATTTAAAGTACTTAATGTACACTCTACGAAGGGAGAGTGCAAAACCATCCCGAGTGTCGCAACTTACACAAAATATGCACGGAGCATGGATGTTTAGAAAAAGTTGTTAACAATTTGTGTGTTTGCGAAAAGTGTTAACGATTTAGACTGGTTGGTACCCTACTATGGGAGAGCGGAAAGCCACCCCAGATGCTTGTGCGAGCAGACCGGAGAGGATGTGCATGGACGTGAACAGCGAAAAAAAAATAATTCAATAGTGTAAAGCAGGAAGTACGAATTAGGCCATTAAACTGTAATTAAGACCAAATGCACATAACATCAACACTTTGTTTTCGACAAGAAAAGTGCGCAATTCATGTGGAAGTCCCACCAGTAATTTAGCAACTGACGTGTGTTGTGCAATTTTCCCTAGCAATCGGTAACACTTCGCTATTTTTTTGTTATTGCAAGCCGCGTTGGAAAGCACTAGTTATTTTCCGCCAAGTGAATGCTGGCGCCGGAAAATTAACGCTTATTAGGTAGCTCTGGCTCTCGCTATTGATTCTGCCACATGCAGCGAGCCGTGCCGTGACCTAGACACTGGCTTGACTTTATTTAGAGGAGGCGCAAGCTGACATTTGGATGTCACGTATTACGTAATACACGCGCAGCAACATGTCCCGTCTTCTTCAATAAAGTGCGGCGCACGATTCGATCGTAATCATCAGGATAGTTCTGCACAGTTCTCGGATGGACACTGAGTAAGAACGCGTCAACTTGATTATTAGGTGCCACTCATGAGTTGATGCAGACAAAGCCTCGATGAAGCGGTAGCATGCGTCGCATCTGCAGTAGCAAGAAACATGTGGTTCAAACATGGCTGAAGCATACTTGGGGCGCTGGACTCCATCCGCCAGACGTAGTCCAAAGGATTTCGACCTAGTTGCTTATACGCACTTGTCCATACATCTAGGCGCGATGAAGACGAGAGCCCATCGCCATTGAAGAATCTTCTTCTTCTTCTTCTTCTTCTTCTTCTTCTTCTTCTTCTTCTTCTTCTTCTTCTTCTTCTTCTTCTTCTTCTTCTTCTTCTTCTTCTTCTTCTTCTTCTTCTTCTTCTTCTTCTTCTTCTTCTTCTTCTTCTTCGTCGTCGTCGTCGTCGTCGTCGTCGTCGCCGTCGCAATCATCATCATCATCATCATCATCCTCACAGCAGACAGAATTGGTGCCAAATTAGTTCGTAGTTGTCACCCATCCTGTTTTTTGTCTTGCTTTTTGCCTAGATGTTTGTACAAGTGCGTAAGCTAAAGAAAGAATAGCGAAACTAGCACTACACCGCAAAGCTTTGAAACAGCGAAAATTGGAGACAGTGAAGACTAGTAATTGCTTTTAGGCTTTAGATAGGTGGCGCCAGGTTGCTTCCGCTTTGATTTTCAGCACTTAGAGGTTCGGATTAAGCCACAGACAGTCACAAACACCACACGGGTACGTCGTCACTGGTTTCGGTTTTCCATCGCTTCGGAGTCTCCTCGCCACCGCCGTTGCCGCTGTCCACGCTCCCGTACAATCTCGTTGAACGTACTCGGGGTCTCCGTTTCGCCACCGTAGCTTCACCGACATTTCTGGGACTAACTGTACCCTTTATTTGTCATTTTTATGAACCAGTGGTGACTAGTCAGATTTGTGCGGCACATACTAAATGATGATTATAGTATTTTATGAAAGGCCATACAGTGCCACATACTTGAGGGACCTTAATAATTACGGCTAGCATTAACAGCGTCACTGGTAATGAGGTCAATTCTTTCTCGACACCACTGTCCCCACGAGGGAGTGCACCGTGGTGTAGCCGTAAGTGGTGGTACTTCTAAGGATCCCTAATTCAAGTGCTCCGTCACATTTCTGGACATTTTGTTATTTGCTCCTAATATCTGCAATGGTGTACCCTGTATCCGCATGCCATTGCGTTTGTGTGTCTTAATGTAAATAATGTATTTCATGAGGCACAAGCAAAGAAACATCGCCCCTTCTCTATACCACGCCTTCAGAGTACGTTATAAATTGCCTGAGGTTCGTAAGATCGCAACAACCTGAAACGTGTTTTATTTTTTGCGAGTGAACTTCTAAATATGGTGAACAAAGAAAGCGGGAAGCATTTATCAATAGAAAGCAATGCGACAAAAATATAGAAGGAACAACATGAACATTTGTTCTTTCCGGCCAGCCGGCTATCCCTACATACACCTCTTTTGCAACGCTTACGAAACAGCGTCCAGGAGGTAGCGACGCGATACAACGACCACATCGCGAGAAAAGTTTCATTTCTTTTATATTTTTGCGTCCGTAGTGATTCGAAGAAAAGGCCTGTCGCCGGTGGTTGCGTAAACAGTGAACGAAAGGATATTCGACAAGGCTTCCTGCATAAAAGCTTTTATCGAAAACGGCACAGCCCCCCCCCCCCCCCCCCCCCACTGCGTGTTGCCGAACGTTTATAAGATACATGTTACTCGAGTGGGCTACCAGTATTGTGAGCTCTTTCACGATCCGCTTTCCTTTTTTGGAAGAGGAGTTAGAAAGGACGCACGCATCTTTCGTTCGCGTGGAAGGACATTAAAAATCCACCGAAGAAACAAACAAGGACCCCAAAAAAGAAATAATAACGTTGCGGTGAGAGCAAGCAGTCCGCATAAACCGTAATATAAGACGCAGAACGACAATCGTGGCAACAACATCCTCTAGGGAGCCACTGAGCGGCGATAGAAGATGGCACGCAAACGCCGTTACCATTAGTTTTATGGTAGAATGACGAAGAAAGGCGGGGACGCGGCAAGTAATGCAGCGTTCGCGTTGGAGAAAAAAACGGGTATCGAGTGTCCTGGACGACTCGAAGTTTTTCTATTGTTCTAGGCCTCCATGTACAACGCTCTGTACCGAAAACGATCAGGTGTCTTAAGTACGAAATTGTGAAGCGCAACATTGACGTGATTATCAGAGTGATGTCGGATGGCAATATTCTTATCGAGAAAGCTTTGATTGATTGATTGATTTGTGGGGTTTAACGTCTCAAAACCACCATATGATTATGAGAGACGCCGTAGTGGAGGGCTCCGGAAACTTCGACCACCTGGGGTTCTTTAACGTGCACCCAAATCTGAGAAAGCTTTGTCGTCATTAGGCTTGTGGCAGGATCATGGGCGTGCGAAAGGTGAATAGGTGGGCGGGGCGGCCACCCCTCGTAATCATATAATGGTGCACCACGCCTGTATGTGCCCCGTACCTTTATTCACTCAGTCAAACCTGCCCCCTAACGTTGATTGTGCACTGTTATTGTCACGCAGGTTTTTGACGACAGTGGTGACCGTGGACCAGTCATACTGCATTTTTAGAACTGTTTGCTTGACATCTTTTGCTCCGCGAAAGCAGAGGTCACTGGCAGGCTATTGTGAGAACCGAGTCATTACTTCATTTTGGTTTTGTATCTATTTTCATGTTGTTTCAGGACTCGACTAATAAATGGCGTGAGGGCGGGGGGGGGGGGGGGACGAAACTTGGCTTGCCAAATTCAGAACCCTGCAAACGCCTATGAACATCTATTATCGTTCTGTTTTTAAGCAGTGTAGTATTCACTTCGAGACAGTGTGAAATACTTAAACGCACGTGGAAAGTAATAGTGATCAACCGTTCTCTAATGTCGTCGGCTTAGAATAGAGGCAACAACTTAACAACAGCCCTTTATTAAACTGTAGTAACTTTTATTTGAATCAAATTGTGAAAGAAAAAACATTTGGACGTAAGTTTTCGTACAAGAAGGCGTAAAAG
The DNA here is from genome assembly GCF_043290135.1 of Rhipicephalus microplus. Lineage (NCBI taxonomy): Eukaryota > Metazoa > Arthropoda > Arachnida > Ixodida > Ixodidae > Rhipicephalus > Rhipicephalus microplus. Next base: position 197,749,863 of record NC_134705.1, on the reverse strand, counting down.
CAAGATCGCGTGAATCGATCCCGAACACTCTTCCTTCATTCTCGTGCATGTCTTATAGAAAGAAAGAAACCCTTTGTCGTCAAAGTCCAATTTGATTACGAGAATTTCAGACTATAATTACAACGTGTACTGATTTCCTTAGGGGATAAAAAGTTCGTTTGAGGATCCAAAATATTTCCTTAGTTGGCTACCCAGGTGTTCAGGAACCACAAGGGGAGGGGGAAGGGGATGGTAGTTCTGATTAAGTCTGAGCACATTATCATGTAGATTGGTTAAGGTTCGTAGAGAGCAATTCGTTGAACACAGCAGGGCTGTTTGCGTGCCAACATCACAGACATCCCCTACGGCAGTAATTATAGGAACCCGACTGAGCCACACCCAACGTTAAAATTCTGGTGACAACCGAATGCGAAGTCAGTTCAATAAAGTCGTTCCACGAACTGTTGCCAAACATATTTTTCTTCCAGAGTTGAGCTACAAAAAATATAGCGGGAGCGAGTATAATGCGATACGTCTCACCCAACTTTGGAAAGTTACGGGGAGACAAACTCTACCAGCGATCAACTAGTACAACATACAATCTGACAGGCTTCCAAGAAAGCTTTAAAGATAGTTACTCATTTTATGCTTGAAAGCGATAGTTAGTAAGTTTGGTGAAACAGAAGAAAAAAACGTTTACTCCAAGTGCTTGGGCGGCTCTGAACTTTGTCTCTAAGGCGACGACCTTGTCGAGGAAGTGCCTGTTGCTATTTCGTGCTATCTCTGTAACACTCGAAAGCTTCACTCAATTAACGGGAACACGGTTGGCGCATTAACCATGACACTTTCCAGCTGAGCTGCCTGCCTTGTGCTCTATTGGGGTAAGTGAGCACAAACTTGAAGAATAAGGACGTGATTAAGAAGACGCATAAAAGACAACAGCGCGTGGCATAGCCTACTCAGACGAGATAGTAGAAAAAGAAAAGTGTACAAGACTCATCGGAGTGCGAAGTTACGATATCCGCGTCAACCGTTCAAACCTAAATGCTTCGTAGTCCTTGCGCATTCAGTACGACACATTCAGTTTTGTCAGGCTCCTTCTCTCGTATAGTCTGAAAGAAAAATGTGTCGCCTTCCTTGCGAGTTGTCTGAGTGGCCGTGGGATTCACGGGAAAAGATTAAGTGTGGGTCACCAGCAACGTCGGCTGCATTACTAGCAGAAATACTCCGCTCTTCGCCGTGGGTACCCCCGTAAACCTCAAAGATGTGCGTCTTTCTCACAAATCTGTCAGCCTGCATTTTGCTCAAGTCACAGCTGAAGCATGCAACGCAGAAGTTTACGGCATGTGATTCACTGGGTAGGCGTGGTGAACGATACGGCGTGTGCTCGGATGTTAGTTTTCCTTTTTCGTTGCTCTATTTCCTTTCGTCCTTTTTTTCCCATTCCTTCCTGGTAGGATAGAAAACTGGGAGCAACGCGCTTAACTTCCCCGCCTTTCGTTTGCTTATCTCTCGCTCTCTTTCTCGGAACCTCGTTTACTGCGTCCGCGCAATCACAGGACTAAACGTTCACCATTGCGAACTCAATTGGCAGCGTGCACATTTGTCGGCGCGACCCTCGATTCGATTATCCTCGCTTTCTTCAACGTTTAAAGTATACAGAGATAGACTGCTCAACTATCACTTTAGTCAGAATGATTCATCACAAGAGATGCAATTCTTGAGGACGCCAAAATATATTCATTTGCCAAACATCCACACAAGTATGAATAAACTAGAAAGGAACAGTTTGCTTATCAAGTGACAATTTAGTTCCTTCACCTTTCGTTAACATTTATGGAAGCGAGAGTACCGAAGAAAAAACGTAAACGCAAGGCCGTAGAAGGGAACGGTCATTCACCGCTTTCATTCACCGATGAGGCAACATCGTTGAGCGTTTGTAGAGGGTAATGAATTCGCTCTTCCCAATGACATGCACCCGCAAAAAAGACATAAAAAGCCTAACATTTTTGCTCATATCACGTAGCAAGCATACCACCCCTTTCGCAACACCGTACTTCGCACGTACACCTTCGTTTACTCAAAAAAAGAGAGAAGAAAATGAAAACAAAAATGTTGTGAGCACAAGTCCTCCCCGTCACGTCGTAGTTGCCCGGAAGCGGAAATACATGATGGGCGGGGGCCCCTCAGGCCGATAGCGATACAGATAAGGAAAGTGGTGGCTGAAACAAAACGAAGGCGCGTGCGTATAAAGGCCAATAAGAGATAAGAGGGAAAAAAGATAGTGAAAGGAGAAACGAAGCCCCTTTTCCTGGAATCGTGCTTCTGACCAACTCATTTTTTTGTTTGTTTTCACCCCACAACGAGCTGCGAGCGTCACGACTGCCTTCTCCAATTTCACGGAATAGAACTGGAATCAAGTACCAAGTTATCCCAGCACCGATACCTCACACAGAAATTGGAAAACCGGCAGAAAGGGTAAAAACAAAACATCGCTGTCGAATAGAGCGCCGCCACACGGCGGCGGCTGGCATCAAGAGGTATATACCAGAGTTCTTCGGACGTTAATATACCAACTGCCACTGCAAACGCTGCCCGTACAAACTCACATTTCTTCTTTCCCGGGCCCACTTCAGAGAAGCCTCGTGCTCAGTCGTTAACGTAACGGGCTTTCTGCACGCGCGCAACGCCGGAAAGCGTTATCGGCCGCACCCCCAACCGCTGCCACTGCCACCACTCGCCGCGTCAGCGTGGTTTGCACTCCCCGGCGCTGAGTCCACTCGACACTCATGGTCTCGATAAGGCGCCATTTCGATGGGCGAGTGCACTCTGGAAGGAAAGGGATACCATCCCGCCTGCTCTGGAAATGCAGTTGTGCAGGAGATATCGTACGTCTGCTGGCTTGATTGCTTTCTTCATTTCCTTCTTAGGCCTTCTCTCGTTGGACCTTGAGACGCGCTCCTTGAGTCGCGCAATCGTCAAACGGAAATGACCACCCCGCTCTTGAGAACTCACCCGCAATAGTTCTCTTTCGTAATAACTTCTTTCCCTGATTTACTTGCATCTGACCACTCTTGGGACTTCAATGATTGCGATCGACACGATGACTAGAGATCTAGAAAGAGAGAGCAAGAAGAATGCATATCTACTGTAGAAGTTCAGGCGAAAGTTTTAGAAGACTCATCGAATGCTCAAAGTGACCGCTGTTGGTGACAACACGGGCGATGCAAGAAATTATCATCAAGCCATCCCATCATTGCATGACGTCATCATGATGTCACATGAAGTGGTCAAATGACACCGTCACTCAGCCAAAAGTGCTGGCCGTTTTCGGAGGCAGTGCTGAACAAGGTAATGTGCAAACACTTTGCATTGTCTATGATCCTGGAGGCCATATGCAAGATCAGATTAGCTGCGGAAAACTTCCTGAAGCAGGTGGAGGTTTGATAGTGCATCGATAGAATAATAACAAAAATAATATTACTTCCACCTTCAAGTTAAACTAGGGTCAATGCGTGAGAGATCGTGTGAATTTTTGCAGCTACAGGCTTCACGACGTATTTACTATAAAGCAGTTATTGAAAAAAGGAAGATAATATCCGTTAATGTAGACAAAATCTGATAACAGAGATTCACATGATAAGCAGCGACCTAGAGGGAACGTTGGGTATGTCCTCTGGACGCCGATGCAAACATCCAGCTGTTTAAGTCATCTAACTAGGTTGATTGATTGATACGTGGGGTTTAACTTCCCAAAACCACCATATGATCATGAGAGACGCCGTAGTGGAGGGTTCCGGAAATTTCGACCACCTGGGGTTGTTTAACGTGCACCCAAATCTGAGCACACGGGCCTACAGCGTTTCCGCCTCCATCGCAAATGCACCCGCCGCAGCCGGGAGTCGATCCGGCAACCTGCGGATCAGCTGCCGAGTACGTCAGCCACTAGACCACCATGGAAGGGCAATATCTAACTAGAGAAATCAAACGTGTCATAGATGTGCTCTTTCATCAAGGAAAATTGACAGCCTTCGCAGTCAACAGCCTTGTCCTCCCAGAAAATTCTACTGTAAGTTTCCGCACTCTCCAGTTTCATTTCCTTTTTCGGCCTTACTCTGAAGATAAATTTAAAAAAATGCATTACAGCATCTCAAAAAAGCAAAAAAAAGAACTCTTACTTTTTTCTTAAACAGCGAGAAATAAACGCTAACCACGGAAGAAAGTATAATAGCAATAATGAAAATAATGATTGATATGTGGGGTTTAACGTCCTAAAACCACCATATGATTATGAGAGACGCCGTAGTGGAGGGCTCCAGAAATTTCGACCACCTGGGGTTCTTTAACGTGCACCCAAATCTGAGTACACGGGCCTACAACATTTCCGCCTCCATCGGAAATGCAGCCGCCGCAGCCGGCATTCGAACCCACGACGTGCGGGTCAGCAGCCGAGTACCTTAGCCACTAGACCACCGCGGCGGGGCAATAATGAAAATGACAAGAACTGAACACCCTCGTTTTCATCGATTGGCAATCACACGAAACTCGACGCCACCGCCAATTATAATTCCGTAGAAACAATGAAAACGCAATGATAATCAAGTAAGGCAAACAAAAAAAAAACAGAATTAAGGAGAGACCGTTTCCGCACCGAAGGTAACAGGAAAGGCGAGATGCGAAGTACACGAAACGACAAAAAAAAAATGAAGCTCCTTTTACAACATCACCTGGCGCATCAAGGTGAGACTGCTCACCAAACGCGCGAGCGTTATAAGCTCGCTTGTCTACGCGAGACGCCGCGAACGCAGATTTTTCTCCGAAAAAAAAAAAAAAGTGAAGGATGAGGCGGGTCAAAAGTATCGAATTCACCTCTTCTCCTCTGCCCCACACTTCTCTCTCTCTCATTCTCTCTTCTGAAGGTGTCTTCGTTTTATGCGTCCTAGTCACGCTTAATTCTTCGACGTGAGAGGAGGAGGAAACAGCTTACGATTCTTCCCTATTCATCTTTTTCTCGCGAATATGGCGAAGGATTCGAGACGAGAGACGACGCGCCAAAAAACTAAAAGGAAAAAAATAGAAAAAGCATCGAACGGTCGGCTTGCGCAAGAGGAGAATAAGAGGCGACGACCGAGCAGCAATTTAATCGTACGGAGGGGCGCTCATTTGCGAAGCGTATATGTAGGTAGCGCGCGCACTCTAGCGGCTCGAACAATAACTCGGACAAGATACAATCTCCGCTCCGGGGATTATATTAACGGCGAGCCCCGCTCACGCTCCTGAACATCGTCCATGTGCTTGCGCTGCTGCCATTGCAGCTGCTGCTGCGCTATACAGACTGCCTGTGAAGGCGCGGATGCAGTCGGCGCGTTCTGGGCATCACTAGCACGTAGAACAAGAGAAAGAATGAGGTCGAGAATAACTCTCGGGGCTAGCTACGTTTAAACTAGAGAAGAGAAAACGGTGTCCTATAGAAGGATAGAAGCCCCGCCGCGGTGGTCTAGTGGCTAAGCTACTCGGCTGCTGACCCGCAGGTCGCGGGTTCGAATCCCGGCTGCGGCGGCTGCATTTCCGATGGAGGCGGAAATGTTGTAGGCCCGTGTGCTCAGATTTGGGTGCACGTTAAAGAACCCCAGGTGGTCGAAATTTCCGGAGCCCTCCACTACGGCGTCTTTCATAATCATATGGTAGTTTTGGGACGTTAAACCCCACATATCAATCAATAGAAGGATAGAAGAGAAGAAAATCTGTAACTGCAAAACGACGTGTTGGTAGATCATTTCAAAAGTTGGAGGACAAACGTACGGCACACGACCTCACATTCAATTAATCAAGGACGTACAACGCTCAATTCAAACTATTCATTCAACGCACGAATGCTTGAATATGTACAACACGTTGAGCAGGCGCGCATTAAGACAGTGAAGCCTACTGCACGTGTTAACCGAGAACACACAGCTTTTTTTTTCTATCAGCTTATAATAGGGTGTCTGCGTGTGTTAATTTCCTGTGTGTTTGCGCTCTAATTATTTGTGTTCACACTCTAATTAAAGTCTGCAACGACCCTCCAAAAGTCATGACGGAAGTCGCGTAGTTCCTTGCGCATTAGCCTAAGTCTACTCAAAGGCGGAAGCCATTTCTTTTTCTTCTTAGTTCGATTGTCATTGATACATGTTCCCGTCTGCTTTCAGCATCCAACCTGGCTTTGCACAGTCCCCGTGGTCGGAGGCACGGGAAGGTTTCTGTACATCACGTGGCTTCCCGGCACGTCCAGGATCGGCCCAAGTCCGACCAAGCGACGACGTCATGTTATGACGTCCCACCCCGCAGCGGTGGTGTAGTGGCTAAGGTACTCGGCTGCTGACCCGCTGGTCGCGGGTTTGAATCTCGGCTGTGGCGGCTTATTTTCGGTGGAAGCAAAATTGTTGCAAGCCCGTGAGCTCAGATTTGGGTGCATGTTAAAGAACCCCTCGTGGTCGAAATTTCTGGAGCCCTCCACTGCGGCGCATCTCATAATCATATGGTGGTTTTAGGACCATAAACGCGACATCTCAATCAATCAACGTATGAAATCAATCAATCACGTTATAACGTCCCCCCGTTTATACGTCGTAACCAACGGCGATCTGTGACGTCATGGTGACGTCATAGGACGACGTCATAAAGCTCGCTCCTGGGTGAATTGGTTCATACTTGAAAGGAAAAGATGGTTGCATACAAACTACGCAACGAAACAATTAACAGAGATTAGCGCAAAACTTCCAACTAACATCGCAATCATCTTTTCTTCTGTGCAATTATCTTTTTTTTTTCTTCCAAGACGATGTCATCACATGTTTAATTTTTGCATCTTTCGCGTTGAGGACGACGCCGCCGAAGGTAACTTTCTGATGATTCATCTCAGGCTGTCGTCTTAAACAAAAGCTTTGTGACTGTTACAGCCCCGCGTCGATATGTTTACTCGATATTCGCAAGAAAACGCGAAAGGTGGCTTTCGTCGCCATTTTTACTTGACCGCGAGCACTTTACCTGGCCCGATCTAGAAGCAAGCGCCTCTTCAGCGATTCCTTAATCTGGCTGGAGAACGTCATGGCGGAACCCGGGGCGGTCAATTATGTACGCTTTCTCCGAGTCTTCGGCGGCGGCACGAGTGCCGCCCGGGGCAGAAGACTATGCCGCTCGTTCACGACCAGGAAAGCACGCTAGCTCTGGGCATGCGTCCTTCCTGTTCAGTGCAGAGGGACTGAAACATGCAAGGACCCTGCATCTTCAAGGGTCTTGTACTTCAGTACAGCGACTCTAGAGCTTGCAAGGAACTCGAAACTTGCAGTGCGCTTCTTCTCGTTGTTGTCTGAATTATTGTTTTACCTTTCCCATGTATTGCCAGACACTGCATCTTCCGAGAGCATGCCTTCCTCTGTTTCTTTCCGATTAATGCAACGGGGATTAATCAAGCACGCTGAACTTCAAGCTGCTTTCTTAGTCTCGTCTTGGCTGAGCTTGCATGATTAAAACGAAGCTTGGCGCATATCAGGTTTGTGCATGCAGCGGCTTGCGACGCAGCATAAACCATTCTCCTTGGATTTTTTTTTCAGCCGGCATTTAAATGAGGAATTTCAGACTTTCCGCCCGAAACGAAGCCCCGGAACCATGTCTTCTAGAACGCCTCCGCGTGTGATTTGGTGACTCGTCATTCCCCACTAACACCCGGAAAAATTCAGGGAAGTTCTCGCTAACCACAATAACTAGTTACCAACAATATGTCATTCCAACAAAGGAGCGCCTGTAAATCGAGGTTTAAATTTATTGCGAGTAAAAATCTATCATTGTGAGGAACCGTCGAAAAGGCAAAAAGGGAGGGAAGGAAGCAAACCGAAACACTACGAATCCAACCGTAAAAGCCTCCGTTTGACTACCCCGCTTGGGTAAGTTAGGGAAAAAGAATACTACAAAGCAAACTGGGGCATGTTGGTGGAGCTTATTAAAGCGCACAGCGCAAGTAACGGAGGGGAAACAGGAAGAAAAGACTCATGGAACTGAGATGACAAATAAATATAAAAGAAAGAGAAAGGATACATAAATGATACATAAAGCGGGAAAGGATACAGAAAGGGGAAAAGCCTTTCAAGGTACCTGCGCCCTGTAAATCCAAAATACTAGCAAAATTATACAGTGCTCCGTGTTTATTTGACGCAATTCTGACAGGGCGACACGTATGGTATGGTATAGTATGGTATGGTATTGTATGGTATGGTATGGTATGGTATGGTATGGTGTGGCACGATATGGTACGGTATGGTATCATACGGTACAGTGCGGTATGGTGCGGTATGATATGGTATGGTATGATATGGTATGGTACGGCATAGCACGGTACGGTGCAATAAGGTAGGATACGGTATGGTACGGTATGGTTTGGTATTATCAGCTTCATTCAGGTCTTTCAGATCAACCCTTAGATAAACGCAGGCGGCTCCCAAGTAAGGTTTAACCTTACTGCCGTATAGTGGGCCTTCAGGTCAAGCTGTACTTGACCTGAAGTAACTTGATTGTGAAAGTCTCTTTAGCACCAGTATCTTAATTTCCTTGTCTCTGTCTGCGCAAGCCACATAATACTGCCAAAGCGTATGATCCAGAGTAATTATGCCATTACACTACTCGCAAGTGCAGATTAAACAAATACGCAAATTAGATAAACTACTGTGTCACATATGCGTAACAAAAGCCACACATGAGAAAATTAGTGTATGCAATGAATTAGAAAAATTAATATACTTCATTAACGTTCAGCACAAAGTTTGGAAAACACACACACAAAAAGTACGTCAGTGTTATTCACATGACAGAGCTGGCACAATGTTTCAAATACTTCAGCAACAAATACTTTAGAGAAAAAACAAAACAATGAGTATATTTGTACACATAGTTAGTATAGACATATCTTCATTTTAAAAATACAATATCAAGAGATATGCTAAATCAGAGCAGAGTTATCATATCAACGCTCCATATGATAACGAGTAACTAGTCGCCATGCTACCTCATAATGGAGCGTCTATAAAAGGGATGTCAATTTGCTTGCTCCTCGTTATCTCCTTTTATAGCGGTCTTGATGTTTCAATTGATTGATATGTATGGCTTAACGTCCCAAAACCAACATATGATTCTGAGAGACGCCGTAGTGAAGAGCTCCGGAAATTTCGACCACCTGGGGTTCTGTAACATGCACCCAAATCTGAGCACACGGGCCTACAACATTTCCGCCTCTATCGGAAATGCAGCCGCCGCAGCCGGGATTCGATCCCGCGACCTGCGGGTCAGCAGCCGAGTACCTTAGGCACTAGACCACCTTGGCAGGGCGGACTTGATGTTTCCTGTTAAAGCTAAGACTACTTTATGAATTTTCTTCTTGTCATGGTTTCTCATATATACTTGTGACTACTTGATTACTTTCTTGAGATGGAATCAAAGCACACAATAATGCACCCGAGTTCAACGTTACATTTTGTCGACATATTTAAGTGTTTTTTTTAGTTTTCGTATTGACCCAGATGTCTATCAATGTCTAATGAGCTCTCGCCAAATCTCTAAATCTCATAACTTGATGAGGTATATAAGGCTTTCGAACTTATATGCCCGAACCTACTGAGTGAACTCGAAGCTCCTGTTGTTTAATTGCAGATGTTCCTACACTGTGAAGCTTCGCTCACTGCTCATCAGACATGGAATAACTCCATAAGTTTCTATCACAAACTGCAAGTCACGAACGTGGCCATTAGAAAGCGTCCCGTGGGATCACGTAATGCAGGCAAATGCCACATCGCGAAGCGTAAGAAGACCAAGCATAAGAGTGCACACATATGCACTGGAATATTCATCACCGAAAACGACATAGCTTACGTCGCGGAAATACGATGCCCGAAGCTACACTCCAATGAATAATGCCGCCGGAAGGCTTTCAAATATGGCAACATCGATTAAAGATGAAAATTCTTCCAGGTATGCTGTAGTACTGTAGCAATATATTTTCGTTGTAACCCTGGCATGCGGATCACGTGAGAAGAGACGATAAACGACCCGGTATATTGACGGCCGGCTGCATTATTTAGGGGACATTGCGTAGACTTGGCCGAAACAGGGTTACGGCTACCGGAAGAGATGAATACGTCTGTGAATAGAACGGTTAAGATGTAGCTTTCAGCGATAAATATTTAACGGAGACCCAGGAAGAGATGTTTCAATTTACGCCATATTTGGTGCGACGCTTCTAAGTTATACTTGTACCACAAAAAGAAACGCAGTGGCCAACGCCCAAGTCTACAATGACAAAGCACCGTACTCAAACCATCACGAGCGACATCTATAGTTAGAAACGGGCGCCATCCGAGCATGTGCCAGGCTAACAACGCGCCTCTCTAGCGGCTTCTGTCATTGTTTATAATCGAGGCCGCGACAATTGCTTTAGATGTTAAAAGCACATTTAGCTGTATAGCACCCGAAAAAAAAAAAGGATCGTGCGATAGCCGGGATTAGCGCCTTTTAAAGGGCTTCGAAAGAGCCTGTAAAAATGCGTAAAACGAGCGCTTCGTTTTCTTTTTTCGGCGTTTCACGTTCTCGCAGCATATACTCCTGACGTCAGCAGTTTGTGCACGTGACGTCAGGATGACACATACTCTCGATTTCGATGCGGGAGATGTCTGTGGTGAATTGTGGCCTAACCTGCTTTGCCATGCAGCCACACGCGCACTCTGCCTTGTTTCGCGCGGGCCTCGTGCGTGATTAAATTGATTTCCCTTCGTCTACTGCGCGTTCGCTACTGCGCAAGCAGACTCAGTCATTCCAGCGACGCAGGCGGCGTCATGCAGCCATGCACCGAAGCTGTCACACGGTGATAATCTGCGACGCAGTCAGTGACGCAGTTCGGTCTCTCAGTAGTCATGAACCAATGAACGCGTCTTCGCGCTCTGCGACGCTGACGTGCGCGCTCGCGACATCACCGTCTCGTCCGCCACTTTGACGTATACCGTTGCGCCGCCTATAGTCGCTGGAATGGTCGAATATAGCAGGTTGTAGTGGAAAAGCGTGAAATCCTGACAGGCTCAACACTTCGTGCTAACATTCCACTTGTTCTGCGAGTAAAAAGGTGGCGAGCAGGAAATATCTTTTGTAGGAAAAGCTACCGAAAGTGAGAAGGAAACTACTATCTGCCTTTTGAACTCAGTGAGGTTTATATGCCCTTTAAGGGTTCCTCCACATCGGCGACTGTAGCAACAGCTGCGTGATTAAGTTAACCGCAAAGCCTTTTTTTTCCTTTTCATAATGCTATCATTGTTTTGACATCATTGTCATGACATCATCATTGTTAGGCTCATTGTCTTGTAATGACATCATCGTTTTTACATAATCATTGTCACACGATGTCACTGTTTTGACCTCACTGTAAATGACATCATCATTGTCACATGATGACCTCCTGTCACAGCGACGTCAGTATGACGTCACAAGTTTCTTTGATTTATGATGCCTTGAAGACGTTATATGATTAGCTCACCTCGCGATGTGACTTCTTGTATCACTCGGGTACATGCCGCGGACGCGAGACACTGGGCGATTCTGACAATCGCTGAAGCCCCTGAGGCGATTGCCTTAATAATTAAATATATTGTTTCTTCTGAATCATGGAGAAGTTATAGAAGCTACAGAGTGATATCGCGGCCCCGAAATTCGAAACAAATATTGATACAATAACGGTTGTCCAATAATCCTGCGCTCCTCAGGTCCTCCAGAAGTTTTTTTTTTTTTTGCACCTGATATCGAACCTCAAATGTCTTCGCGTCCGATTGGTTATAGGCTAAAAAGAGCAGCGAAATTGAGCACGGGGCTAGGGCTGGACAGAGGAAATAAATAAAGGGGTGAAGTACAATAGGATGGCGTTTTAAGGGTGCTTAGCTGCAACACTACACCCCAACGAGCGTGACGAGAAAACAGGGAAAGAAGAGAACAGAACATGCCATAAATGGATGCCAGGCATGCCCCAGCGTAGGCGAGGCAGCAAAGAGAGCCCTCGGGGCATCTGTGCGAGAAACTGCTGTTACCTTAGCACACATAAAAGGCTTACAAAATAAAACAGGAACGAGAGGACAAAAAAAAAAGCCAATACTACCAAGGCTGTGTATAGCGACGTGGCCGTTCCTGTCCAGTTGAGCGTCGAGGCAAGCGTTGGCTGAGACGTTCCAATATGGCAGCGCTGTTTCACTTTATTTCTTGTAAACGCGTATATTAATTTCTCCTTCATCTATTTCTATACTTCTGTTCTGTGACAACGTGTTCTTGCTTTATATCCTGCCATCGAAGAAGCGAGCTGACAGCTGGAAATGATGGCCCTGAAGGCACGGAAGCTATAGGAAGCACGCTAGAAGCGTGAAAAAAAAATGAAAAACAAAGATTCAGAAGAAAGAAAGATACAATTAAAAAATTGAGAAATAGTTCTCCTGAAAAAGCGTTTTCAGCGTGCTAAAACTAGTAGAAAGTGGCCGAGGCACACGCCGCCAATTGTGCGGTTAAGCTGAAGGACGACAAAATAAACCAGCGGAAGTGTGGTGAGAAGTGCCGACAAGCGTCGACACTTCACAGTCGTCGCGAGACGTTCGTGTTGAAGAAACTTAAATGGGCAGTTCAATGACAGTTCGACTGGAAATCAATAAGACGTTCGATGGAGAAACGATCCGGTGAAACTTTTGAAGTGTGGCACACGCATCAAATTGACTATTGTTTGTATTACGTTCTGCTTTTTCCGTTGAAAAACAATGCTTGACTATTTCTTAATGAACTGTGACAGAAATGACGGATAAGCGCAATAATTTACTGGAATACAGTGAACGAAAAACCGATGATCGAAGGAGAGACGTACGCGGTTAGTTTTGTTACGCCTATTTTTAATCATGAGGGGTTAACACCACAGAATACTCGTATAATTGAGGGGCAAGCCGTCGTTGAGGAGTCCTGAAGTCAGAAGACCTGAACTTCTTTAACCTGCACTTAAAACTAAAGGCATACGGAACTCAAGCATTCGACACTCCCTGAAATGTGGAAAACATTGCCGGCATTTGAGTCGGCAGCAAAGCACTGCAGCGCCGCTTCCGTTCACTAGAACTGTAAGTTAAGACAAATCTTGAACTTGTAATAAACCTTTGGTTAATATTGGTGAATACAAGAAAAGATTAACCGCCGCTTGTGTCAAAATTCAGCAAACACCAATTTTCCTTCTGAAGTGTGAGATAAGTGTACAAAATCACTGAATATAAAAATACCCAACCATTTTGAAATCTTTTCTATATGCGCCTTGCTACCACCGCTCCACAAAATCGCAATATAGAAAGCTTTCACTTTCATCTTGTTTGTGTAGGATGAACGAACGGCGTCTAAACATTCCTTTTCGAAAGGATTGCTCATAGACGGGACTCGAAAATAAAAAAAATTATGTGACATTACGTCACAAAACTACGACATGATTATGAGGAACACCTGGCGGAGGGCCCCAAAAATTTTGACCACCCGGGGTTTTTTAACGTGCGCCCAACTCTGAGCTTACGGGTCTCTACCACTCGGGCTCCATCAAAACTCGGCCGGGAAGAGAAACGCGTGAATTCGACTCGTAGAGATATGAGTCAGCATAAGCTTTCAGACCACCGTGATAGTCAGACGCCTGTGAAGTCATTCGTAAAGGTAATCGAAAACCTGTCAGGTGAAAAGTCGCGGTACGTTGTACGAAAAAGAGGCGAAATGTATGCGTAAACACGTTGCCTATAGGGACAGCTGTGAAGTAATGTCTAGACATACTCAGGCGATTGCGCCATGCTCACTGGTTACTTATGCGTAGAAGTAAACGAAAAAAAAACAGCCACTCCACAAAAGCGTTAGCGAAAACGTTGCTTGTTTTGTGGTGATTGTAGTTTCTTTCTACTGATCTAATTTTTTTTCCTCATTCATTTTGTGCGTGCGACGCGTTTTTCGCAAGAATTTTTATACTCGGCCGCTAGCAGCGTTCGCCGAGGAAAGTCCACATTTGGTCTCTCAGCCCGATTCACCAGAACCGGCATCTCTTTTGAAGTTCCCAATTTCGTCTCTCTCCTGCTTTGGCCAACGACACTTACCAAGCGTACTCGAGTGAATTTCCAGGAACCCCCGCACAAGCTGCCTGGTGTTATCTGCAACTTCCTTTTGCAACTTTTCGTAAGACTATGAAAAAATACCAAGAGTGATGACAGAATCTTCCTTCTTTCTCGAGTTTTGGTGCAGATGTTAGCAAGCCTCGCGCACCACTCGAAGAGCCCGCCGCAATCAACGACGGAAGGAGCGATCAAAAGCCAAAGGGCGACGTTCATTGGTGAGACTTTAAAAAAAATCGTAAATAAAGAAGTGAACATAGAGATAAATATAAACATGAAACTGATAAAGAAGGCGGCACACACCATCCCGATGTACAAATCAGTTTTTCTCACCTTAGAGATCCGGGTATCGCCGTCAAAGAGAGTGAAGTTGCCGGCGAAAAGAAAGCAGTGAAACAGCAAAAAGCTTCGAATAAACTGAAGCATCTGGCGCACTCTAGAATCGCGGTCGCTATAGATCCTCCCGACTCGGAAAGCGGAGCTTGGGTCGGCACGTACGCTTTGGAAAATCGAGGAGTGGACCAACCTCGAAGGTTTTCGTCAGAGTTGCATTGCGTCGTATGTCAGTATAGTGAGCGCTTCGTCAGCTTCGCTTTTGAAGCGGTCATGAACATGTAGTTTCCTATAAATACGCAAGAGGGAAGCTCTGGTACTGGTGTTCATGGAAGCTGCAACGCCCGGTACTTCAGCCAGCATGGGAATGATGCACGGGTAAGGCACAAATTTGTCTGATCTTCGTTCTTCCGACTCCGTTTGGCTTCGCTCGGCTTCAGCAACTTTGTCACGAGACGACAATAGTCACATGTTTGACAGCTACGCTGTACCAGCTTGACCTCTTTAGCCTCACTGATTCAAATCGACTCACGTAGTTCACAACGGCCCGTTGCTTTATTCGAAACAACAACGGAACAGAACAATAAACAAAGCCAGAAGAGCGTTCGGTGCCCGCAAAGACGGATACTAAGCAAATTTGTGTACTACCCATCATCCCCGTGGTGGCTACACTATCGCACCGCCACAGTGACGTCAAGTTAATTTTAGGAAAGTCCATAATCAACATCTACCCTGCCCATCATATTTAGTGAAACAAAAAAAAACTGGAAAAAAGCACACACAAGTATAACGAGCTCAGCCGAACCTTTCAGTCGCGCGCCTAGCAGTAAGAGTTCGGACGCGGAACACGTAGCCGCCATTTCGTCTAGCATCCTATTCTCATATATAGGACCATGCTCAGTTTCTTCAATAGCACGGGATAGCATGCCATTGGCCAATAGCCGACGTAAATCAAGAGCGGCGTACGTATCACTTGTGCTTCTTGCCACGGGGTGTCGCGACGTGACGGGGCCATTCTCCAGTGTCAGCTGACTTTACACAGTGAGCAAGAGCCCTGCTCTGGACTCGCTGCAGGACCGAGGGATCGCGTTTCGTCACGTGTGATCAAGGTCCTCATGGACGCTGGAAGTAGCTCCTTTCTTCCGTATCGAGATGATTCAAGCACCGGTATG
Organism: Rhipicephalus microplus; assembly: GCF_043290135.1. Taxonomy (NCBI): domain Eukaryota; kingdom Metazoa; phylum Arthropoda; class Arachnida; order Ixodida; family Ixodidae; genus Rhipicephalus; species Rhipicephalus microplus. The sequence goes on along the minus strand of NC_134705.1, from coordinate 197,734,214 downwards.
GCTTTTTGACAAGCAGGGGGCCTGCTTTACAGAAGGGCTAAGCTCCTCAGGTCGCTTGAGACGCTCGGTGAATTTCGTGGCTGATGGTTGTATTGTCCGCGATGTCCTCGCTTCCACATCCGCTCGCCGATCGAGGTACCGTTCACTGACTTCTCTAACCGTCTCCCAATCTCTTACTTTTTTTTATCTTAATCTTTACTTCGCTGTCTCTTTTTATCCCTTCTTGTCCCTTGCTTTGATGCAGACAGTGGCGGGGCTCACTTTTCATTTTCCTATTTAAGAATCACTGCGCTCCCCCTTTCACGTCACTTCTATTTATTGAAAGACCCCCTTTTAGGGGGGGGGGGGTTCGAATTTGTAAGGGGGAGGGTCACAATCGTACAGTACATAGAGACAGGGAAGAAATTGAGAGAAATACAGAGAGGTCAACCATATTTGTAGCATGCGGTTCGCTACCCTGCACTAAGGGGAAAGAAAAAAGAGGAGAAGGAAAGCGCAGAGAAAAGCAGATGCACGAAAAAAAATAGGGGGGGGGGGGGGTGTCTATACCCTATTCAATATAGGCCAGTACCACACAAGATGTTCAATAAGGTCTTCACTTATTTTCTGTGCCCAGACTGATCGTGTTGGCATTCGAGCACCAACTGTTCTCACAAGGGTCTGTCCTCAAGGTGGGCTGACGCAGGAGCTAGCGGCAGTCTGATACAGTGCATATTTATTAACTTAATATAAACATAGGAGAATATGCGCTTAAGCTTTTGAGCAAGTGTTCATGAACAGGTGATTTTACCGATAAAAGAGGTCAGGCTGATCAGCTCAAATTTAACTCGGTTTTTGTTTTCTTTTCTTTTTTTAGTTTGTGCCATAAGCGCTTATGGACAACGCCGCCAGAAGCGGCGGGCAACTACGTCACAGAAATCCGCTTCTGCGATTTCAAAAGAGCTCTCGCTGCAAAAGGCCCTCTCACCTGCACTAGGTTGGGTCTAGCCGCTGGGCGGTAGCTCTCTTCGGCGCTGGGCTGTACTTGGCGCTCATTGTCTTCAGCGCCCGAGCTGCCAGCCTGCTCGCCCCAGTCCCCATTCTTGGACGTAGTGGCAGAAGACATCCTGCAGAGACAACACACGAAGGGCAAAGACTTTGAGTCGACGAGTGAAAAATACTGGCGAATGCGAAACCACACTAGCAACAAAGGTGGACTGAAACACTCATTATTCATTGTTTAATGCTCAAAATGTACGCAGGCATACTCGACCAAAGTTGCCGTTGGTGGCTAGTTTGCGCTAAATTGTTCACTATTGGACCCATTCGGTGACGAAAATATTTTGTGTATACGGGCTATTTACTGGCTATGTTAAAATTTTTGGTTTTACTCATTCAAAATAGGTTTATTAATTCATCAATAGCAAATACTATGTTGGATTTGGCTACCAGCTTTGCGATAACAAAAGACATGGCTCATTCGCCTAGTTCTGGCTCAGGGTTCTGGCACCTTTTCAATTTCACCCGAAGGCAACTCTGCACTCGATCCAACACGTGTCGAGATAAGAATAAGATCAGACCTTTTCAGAATTACGTGCGCAACGTTATCGTTTGTTGGACACGATACACTATGTTTCGCAAATTTCGTAATTAACGACCAAAGATGATAGCGTATGACGCAGGCACAGTGGCGGCGAACGATTGGAGTATCTTACACAAATCACATCACGCGATGTCAAGTGAGCGCATTTAAGCAGCATGCATGCGGAATCATGTATACATGCATGCCACGCTTCGCGGAAATGCGTATCTTGGGACGAAGCAAAAAAAAAAAAATAAAACAGATGGCGAAACCTGTGGTATACGAACTTATAAGCTTCATCGCACGCGTTCAGATAATAGTAATACATTAACAACAGGTAGAGCATCAGTGAAATTTTCTGTGTAGAGTTTCTTTAGCTGCACTGCCCTTAACCTTTTTAATCTCGTATTGAGCGATTGTCTGGTTGTTCACGGTCCAACTTCATTCTATAGTATAGAGTTGTGGAGCTCGGCTGCTGATCCATTCGCAGGTTTGATCCTAGATGCGGTGGTGTATATACTGTATAATGCCAGTGCATGTTAAAGAACACCAGATTGTCTAAAACTTCCGGAGTCTTCCACTGTACTACGTCTCACATGCATACCAACTTTTTCAGCGTGTAAAACCTAAAACGTCATCAATACTTCACAAACTGCTTATAGCATGCCTCTCCAAAAACCCGGTCGGTGAATGTATCACCACAACCTCGCCGCTCCTGTACGGGTCCCAAGGAACAACTACGCACGTCCGAACTGCATGCCTGGTGGCGTCGCCATCAGAACCACATGACCTCAGGCCGCTTGTCGCCAGCATGCGAAAGTCTTACGTTAAGGCTGTTCGTCGTCTTACTTTTTTTCTTTTCGGGGGGGGGGGGGGCGATAAAAACGACAAAAATAACAAAAAACCATACAAAAAGAAAGCAAGAAATGCACATAAAGTACGAACGAGGCATTGACCCTTTCCGGCTCAAGACCTCCGGTGCCTTTCGGGTCCAGACGCCTCGCTCCTGCGGCGGGGGTCAGCGCGCGGTTCAAGCTCGCTCCCTCGGGTCGAGCCCTCGCGCCTGGCCAGTTAGTGGCCCATAAATAAGCCAGCGCCGTGAGACACGCAAAGCTCGGACGCCGAGCTCGTTCCTTCCGGAGTCCGAAGGTTCCGTCCTGGTTGCGTCTCGCGCGTTCTGCTTTCTTTCTATCCTTTTATTATTTTATATTTTTTTCGGCGTTACTGCATCAGCTCGACGCGCTTGCCACGAAACGTCATGCATGCGGGAGTGGGACGGGAAATGAGCGAACTTTGAAGTTCCCAGGAAGTGCGCCAAACGAAGAAAATAAAAGTAGAAAGGGGCACTGACATAAGACGCGAGAGTTCCTCTTTATACAAGAATCCAAAATTTTGGACGAGCTCGTAAGAAAGCGTTACGGCGAGAAGCGCGAAACAAAAATATTGAGAGAAAAAGTATTGCGAACTTGGTATACGAGCTCCAACTTCAAACTAAAGTGTACTCTCATCAATAGCCACAAACAAAAACGTACGAAGAATATAATCGAAGCTTGCGATGAGACATCCGAAAAGAGGGGGTGTGTTCTGGAGTCGAGATTTAAAGAGGTGGACTTGTCTTCTTCAAGACTACAGCTGATCGAAGAAGACTAGTCCTGAACAAGCACGGAAGCAGTCTTGAAGAAACCTTGAAGAAAAGTCCGCTTGTCGAAACATCGACACCAACACACACCTCATGCTTACAAAACCTTCACCTCAATTACCGCGACTTTTGAAGCGGTCAACATAAAGATGGCGAAGAACGATGTGACACAAGCGTGAACAGTTCCGTGAAGTGTGCGTGGTCTAAAAACGACGCAGAACACACGGGCATGCGTGATGATGTTCTCCACCACCTTAATCGGTCATGGGAGAGTAACAAAAGTGGAAGTTGTTTGAAGAACCTCAGTAAGCAAGTGTCATTCACCAGCATTCGATCGAAGCCCCACCGGTGAGAAAAGCACCGACACCTTTAATGGGTCATTTTTCAGAAGATGATGCCATTCCATGCTTTGGTAAGCCGTAATGTTAGAAACCCTCCACCCACGTCATCAGTAGGATCAGGTAGACATGGGCGCTGTACGATAAGACTGTAGTAGAAGCAAGCGTGAGGCATCCCTACAGTAGACATTAAGATTCCATTGTGTTGCCCCTTCTGTGGTAAGATTAACTTCTTTGCCACCTCCGCACTCTTGCTCAACAGAGGCGTGACCAGAAGGAGGAGGAGTTCAAACTTTTTCGCAATTTATCAATTTTACTTTCGTATATACACACGTACACATAGTAAATCAAGCTCGAACATTATGTACATAAAGTGTGGTGCTTAACCACCCCCCCCCCCACCCCCGAAAAAATTTAAAATTTCTGGCTACGCCCTCGTTGCTCAATACAGTTCAATAAGGATTCGAACGCATGGAACCATGTTTGCTGGAATGTAGACCAATTTAGAAATTGTACTCTCAACAGGTTACTCTATGTTTCCATCCCCACTATAAGGTCTCCCTCTCCTTTCATCAGTATCATTAAAGTAAAACAATTGCTGCTAGTTTGTCGCCACTGTTCTCACATCCTCCTTTGATTCGCACCTTGAAAAAAGAAGAAAAGTAAGTGCGTTATTGCTCCAACTCATTAGTCCGCCTTTCTTGACTATATACTGCACGAACGCAACATAAGCAACGCTCTTAACTCTCACCATCGCGTCGTTCATCACAGTCCTAGCTGGTGACTCAGACAAAAAAAAAAGACTCCCCTTCCTCAAATCGCGTTACTTCGCTCCCGTCTCACGTACAGCTTTTGGTTGAAAGCTCACGCCGTTCCGTTGGGAGAAAGGGGAACCCAAAGGAGCAGCGTCGTCGTTTAGGGTCAAGAACGGGAGTGGGGAAACGCGTAGTCGCATATAATTTGTGCGCCCTCACACGAACTAATCTAGAGCCGTTACACGAAGCCTTTATCCCGAAGAGTTCAAGCGTGGGGAAGAACAGCGGCGCTTGCGAACCAGCGGTGGGGATGGCGCGCACGGAAAGGGGAACAAGAGGAAGAAAAGGAAGAGGTGTTGTCTATAGGGAAATCTGCTCCAAAACCACAGGCACGTGAGTTGGGAACACCAAGGGTGTTCCTGCTCTTCCGGTGTGAACACGCTCGCCATTTATGAGACAGGAGCTAGGCGCAACAGACGTTGTTGAAGGGCCATATAGCACCATCCTCCAACAGTTTACCGTTTCCAGCGGAAGCTAGAAGTAGATAGGCTATTATGCTTAATACATATGTGAAAAATAGTCTGCAACATGATATCGGTCCAACATAATCCCCCAAAGTCGCCAGATAAAAACCCCGCCCACAGTCGGCAACGATCCGCCGAGGTAAGGTCAAGGTTCAATCAATGCAATCGACTGAAATAAGAGGATGAATAAGGCCTTCCATTGTAGTACGTATTATTGTCATTTCATTTCTTAATTTTAAATCGCCTAACATTCTTCCATTAACCATTTGAAATTTCGACTACGCATTCTTCACTAAAGCCCCGGAGTGGGTACCTGTCATAGGTTTGAAGAAAAAAAACAAACAAGCAAACAAACTTTCGAATCATCTTAGTCAAATTAACAAGTGCCTGTGCACGCTCGAATCGCCACCATATAGCCGACAAGTAAACTTAGCTCCCTCCATTTCGACGGGATAGTAGGGATATAGCTAGAAAGGTGAGGAAAGGGGAAGAGAAGGGTTAATGTGCGAAGGGGGCAGAGAGAGGCAATGATCGAGAGAAGCGATTCAAGAAATCCAGGGGTCGCACATTCGGCAAGCTTTCATAAGAAAAAAAATCCTAACAGTACGGCTGTAAAATACGAAAAGGAGGGGAGGCCTTGATGGAGGGGCAAGACCAGCAGGGAGGGGATTGTATGCATGTAGGTGAGTGTTCCACAGAACCAAACAGCGCCCGCGGACTCGTTCTCCGACGTTTCAACTCCTCCCCCCCCTCCTTGTTTCGCTCAGCTCAAACACAAAGTCGCACGGCCGACGGTCCCCTAATTAAAGTCGTTCCCGCTGACTGCAAGCCACTCGTGCGGGTACCATGTAGACCCGCGGTGTCGCCTTTGATTGGGACCGCCACGCTACTACTAGCGACACCTCCTAACAATCAAACACACCTGAATCTTTCTTTTATCTTTAATCTTTGTGTAGTTTGTTTCTTTATAGGGGACATGTTAGGCACTGCTGAAGAGAGTGGAGCCCTGCCCAAGCGCTGTGTTTTTTTAAAGCTGTGCGTCGATGTGTTGCAGAGCTCGCAACCTGGAAAGACTATTTGCTGCTTCAACAAGGCGGAGGTCGCCCGTTCACCAGACATTACCGCCAGGCACGGCAGCAGTGAAATTGTAGTTTTCTGTAATTATTAAGGCAATAAATTAGTCTTGCATGCTGGTAAACAATCAATTGGTGAACTGCTTGATTACAAGATACTAAAACTATAACTATACTCATTATTTCCCAATTACTTCTAACTAATATATAACCTGTACGCTTCTTTTATCTCAAAAAAAGCGATAATTTTTTTTTATGTTTTACGCCAAGCTGCAGAGAGACATTAGAGAGAACCCTATTTCAGTCGCACAACAGACTGCCACACGCGTGACATCGTGTGACGTCAGAGCGCGCATAACCACCTTCACCTCCACCAACCAATCAGGTGCCTTTCGAGCCTCCTCTTTTTAGAACTAGGCAGCTACTATTGCACTCTGGTAGTGCTCCCACACTTTGTTATTATTCCTATAGAGCCTGTGATTTGGCATAAATTATGACATAAAATACACAGGCAAATTTTCCTCGTTCTCTATGTCCGACAGTGAACTGTTGTAAGGTAGACCCGTGCACATGCTCAACAAGTTGGTGGCAGTCAAATCTCAGATTGGGGCGCCACAAAATAGACACGATGTACGATATGGGCTGCGATAATTTTGCATCCTGAATGTGATCACAGAAAGGGTAAGAGCATTCTTGACACTCTTGTAACACAATTCAGTGCGCGCTTACCTATTGCGATACATGTAGAAAAAAAAGCCTAACTATGGAACAACTATTCATACGCTCACTTATGCATTCGTATAATGCCACAGCAACGCTAATGTCATCTTCTTTTGCGTTAATCTTCGAAAAGACTCGACGCCTAACGTAGCTCTTCACTGCTTCCGATATCGAAGGCCTTGCATGTGTTCTGCACCTTTCGTGATCTTGATGTGCCCCCTGGATCAGTTCATCTTTGACCACGTGGTGATGTCATGTGATGGCATCCTCATGTTAAGTCCAAAGATGTGACGTCATAGAGACGCAATAATGTCGTCCAAATGACGTCACAAACGGTGGCGCTCTGTAATCTGATCGCATAATGATCTCTTGCGTCACCTCGCGTTGACATCGGCGACGGTCTCTTTTGCCGTTTGATTAATCATCTAAGGGTTTCGTCTGAGAAGACGAAAACGAACGCGAAAGAACGCGCATGTATTCATTCTTTTCTAAACAACAGTCAATGCCGTTGTAAGAACTGGTTATTGTCATTACCCCCCTAATGAAAAAGACTCGTCATGACTCTCACCTTAACGGTTAAATTTATCACTGCATTTTACGTTAATCTCCATCCCCCTCCCAAGCGCATGGTAACAGACCGGCTGCCTATAGGCTGGTTAACCTCCCTGCCGTTCTTTTCCCCCTATTTCCCTTCCTTCCTTACGTTCATCTACACACAACGACAAAAGGGCGGATACGCGTTAACACGAATACAGAAATTCAAATAAGTGGACGTCCCGAGTGCACGCACGCCAAACGAGGCGACGATGTCGGTCCGGGAGTGCCGGGGCTCTTTTCATCAGCGGGGCTCGTTAGGTAACGGCTCAAGAACGAGAGCCAATCGTGTACGCAGGCGCAGAGACAAACAAACGCAGCACACGCGAAGAGCTGCTCCGAGGTGAAAAGTGAGCAGCCCGCAAGCAAATAAACGTGCGCAAGGGGGCCAGAGGGGCATGGTGAGCTGGAAGTGTCAACGAGGAACACGACGACTTTCGGAGAAGGTTTCCACAAGCTAAAAAAGCTCACGTACATGGGTCTTGTAAGAGGCTGAGGAGGAAGGTTTCTGCGGAAGAGAGGGCGCAAGATGTGCGGGGATAGCGATGTAGCGGGTCGCCGTAGAAGGGTCATTTAGTGAGTAAGGAAAAAGGGGGGGATAGCAGCCACCTAATGCGATTAGAATGTCCTCGCCTTAACGCCCCAAGTAGCTTTCTTCCGAGACGAGCACCGCTTCGCACACCGCGAAGACGGAACTGTTAACACGAGGGCACGGAACTTCCTCCTTCCCGTTCGCATCGCCACCGTCACCTTCGTGACTTAATCGCGAGTGCGGCGTTCTTCCAGCCTCATCAGAGTGGACGTTCACGCCCTTTCCTTCCTTTTCCTGTATAGGAGCGGAGGAAAAGTTCTCAAGTCCCTCCTCTCTCCGTGGTCCACCCACCGACTTCGCAAGCCATCGTCTTTCCCCGGGCAGTGCTTCAAATGGGAGCTAATCAAACGATGATGCCTGAACATCAATAACTGAGCGCCTCAGCTGGCTTAAAAGAGGAGGGAGGCGGAGATAAATAGAGTAGAAGGGGAGTCTCGCCTCCCCTTTGCTCTCCATTAGATGAGTGGGGTGGTAAGAAGGCGCTCGTAGTCGATGGTTGTTAACTCCAAATGTGAAACGGTACCGCTCCAGCCGACCGCGACTGGGGCCTCCGAATGTATACGAGTGCTCCAACGCCGTACTCTCTCTCCTACTGCAGCCCGATGAAACATTCGTTGGTCGTCGTCGACTTGGGAAGGAAAGGGGCACGGCGTATATTGCCGCGCAATGATCTCTCCGAGGCCGCCAACGAAGAGTCGGCTCGTTTCGAAAGTGGTAGAAGGTCTTGGACGAAAGGAACGTGGGTCTGAGCTCATATAGCGAAGTGTCTGCCATGTTGCCCCCTCTTTGTATAGTTACATATATGATTCGAACGTGTCTGAGCGCGAAAAGGGGTGAGGCGTATATACGGCGGTATTCGGCGAATGGAGACAGATCGCGAGATACACGCTCCAGATGACCGTTGACGAAGACGTTAAAGAAATCTAGCATCGATTGCGTATGGAGGCCCGGATGGGAGACGCAGTTATACTCCTAATGCGGTGTAGGTGCGAATATGTATGCGACCAGCAATATGAATGGAGCGATGCGTTATATCGTAATGCACTGCAGAACTTCATATACGTGCTTTGTGCCTTGATGTATCAGAAAGTAGATAAGGAGTGCGGATGTTATACACGCATAAAAAAGATTTCATGTGCTTATCGGTGAGGCGGTAAAGAACATAAGACGAGAAGTGGATCGTGAAAAACGTTATCTGATCGGAGTGCGGAGAGTTGCAGTGTGATGTTTTGTTATAAGGACTGATGACACTCAATGTCCGCCCCGATGGTAGAGCTATTTATTTATTTATTTATTTATTTATTTATCTATTTATTTATCAATACTGCCAATCCCGTCGCATATTTACCATATTTTTATAGAAGTGGGCTTAAAGAGTCTACTGGCATGATGCTGCAGATTCAAAAAATTGTACTATAGCTAGATAGGATTAAAAAAAATGTGTATATATATATATATATATATATATATATATATATATATATATATATATATATATATATATATATATATATATGTGTGTGTGTGTGTGTGTGTGTGTTTTAGTGTGTGTGACGTAAGAAGGTAGCGACGGTTGGTATTAGCCGAGGTATAAGAAGTCAGAATAGAAAAAACATGGCGTATGAGCCAGGCCACGTCTCCTAGTCATCATAGCGTCACACAAGTTGACAGGATGAAGACCTCGAAACCACTTAAACAACCGGCCATCATCATCGAAGACCTCAGTGAGACGCAGTGACCGAACGCAGACCACAGAAGTGCGTCACCACTGGACACCGTTGCAACCATCATGACAGAACCATCGACAGAGCTTCCCATTCCCAAGTACACCGGAGCAGCGGACGATGGACCCGTGCAGGACTGGTTCCACCTGTTCGAGCTCCACGCTACCGCTGCGTCGTGGTCGAAACAAGCGATGGTAGCCAACTTTACCGATTAGGTTTCCGGTGAGGCCTTCAAATTCTACCTCACCAATATATTTCAAAAAAAAACGAGTCATGGGAAAAGATCAAACAATTAAGAAATGACCGTTTGGTTTAAAGAATACAATGACGACTACGACGAAGACTTGCTTATAACTCACCGTCCACCGACAAGCGCACTCGGTCGTCACAGTCAAAAGCAGCCTTCACGCATTGACCAACCTCCTGCTTTTCTATCACGTAGATCTTCGGTCGCTCACAACGCCCAACTCGCGTCTCACGCGTTCACTATGGTCGGAATAGAGCAGAGGAGCTCGCAGCGTACTCAGTTAAGCCCGGGATCTACAGTTCAGTTTCATGCGCCAGAAGAGCTCGCATCGTTCATTGCACAAAAACACAGTCATTCCCAACTAGAATCTGACCAAACCACGCCTGTTGCGGTGTCGCCATTGAGAGCACAGCCATCTGAAAGCTCAAACACAGGAGGTTCGGAAGCAACTCTTACAGGTTGCCAGGTGTCAGAAGCCTGCGTAATGAATGCTGTCGCATGCGCCTCTGATGTTCCTCCAGTCAAATCTGTCCTACCAACTTTACTCCCTGAAAAGCGTTACAACAGCCCACGGACTACCAGCTGCCGACTGGACACTACATCAGTTTGTAAAGAAAACTGGCATGATGTTCGAGAAGCGCTCCCACCTCAGCACGTTCCATTACAACCACAGCAACGCCAGCAAAAGCAAGTCCAAGGATTCGAGACACTGCAACAGATACGGCAACAAGGACGACGACGCAAAACGAGCCTCTTAAAGCAAACTCAAGACGTGAGGCATATACGCATAAGGTATCGGCCCCACAAACGCGTTTTGCACAAGAGATCAAGACTGCGCCTACTATTACAGCTTCGAAACCACAGAAAACGACGAAAGAGACGAAAAGGCATCATTTGTATTACGCAGAGACCGAGACACCAATCCGTCATCCGCGACCATGGCGCTCGCAAACTGAAAGCACACCGTCTGTTCCCACCACGACACACAATTCGACGCCTTCGACATTCGAACCTGAAATGCTACAGGGACTCCCAACCTTGCCCGTTCCTCACAAGAACTCAACCGATGTCATCACCAGTGCAGATCTTCAGGGTGTAATTATACCATCCAGGACGCAACAGCCAGCCTCGTCCACCCGAGTTCTTTTAGATATAGCCGGACTGTTTCCCTCTGTTGTGGATTTTTTGTGCGAGTTAAGGAGCTCCCTTCTGGAATGGAACTACGGCGCATTTTGACGTTTTTCGCTTTAGCACTCTGCGTTTTTGTTGTTTTGTTAAGTGTCTGACGCGACTTCTTCCGGGGGGAGGGGGAATTATGTGACGTAAGAAGGTAGCGACGGTTCGTAGAAGCCGAGCAGGAAGAAGTCAGAATAGAATAAACATGGCGTATGAGCAAGGCCACGTCTCCCAGTCATCATAGCGTCA